>NC_134174.1:65315724-65915724 GCF_964188355.1 Buteo buteo | reverse complement strand
GACAAAAAGTCAGCTGGCAAAAGGCTGAAAATCCAGGTAGCAGCACTGAAAGCTTTTTCCTCTTCCTGTGCCTTTTTTAAGCACAGATAAAGTGGTGACCATTACGTTTGTACGATATGAATTCTCTTTAGTAAAAATAAGCTGTCCACTTGCTAACAGGTTTAGAAGGACATATTTTTTTTTCGCCCATTTTTTTGTTTTGGTTTGTTTGTTTGTTTAAAGCTCTAGGAAAGCTGTACGAGTGGCTTCCAGCATCTTCTGCAGGTTCCCTCAAGCTCAGGGTTTACTTCCCGAGCTCTGTAAAAGCGAGAAAGGAAAAAAAAAAAAGTCCTTGATACCAACAGCAATTGAAGGCATGATACTTTTAGCAGGGTTTGGCACCCCTGTTGGCAAAGCTTTAGGAGTCGATAACTCAGAAGGGGCCGAGAGCCACTGGTGCAGGTTTTATTCATCATTTCTGGTTATGTTAGTGCACTTTTTTTCTGCGGTGGTTCGGGACGCGTGTGGCGTCTCCCATCACAGCGGAACCCATCAGCCATTATATAGCTTTATCCCTGTCCTGGCACCGCAGAGGCTTTGCTCGCTGCAGTGCCCACGTCCTCTCCCTCCAGGCCGGGTTCACGGCAGGCAGGGCCAGCCCCAAATATTTAGGGAAGGGATAACGGGGATGTCTTTTCATTCCGGGGAACCCTCCCGTTCTTTTGAAGCGTCGCTCGATGCATCGTTTAAAAGAAAATACAACCTGGCTTCATTTTTAGCCCTCCTGTAGTGGAAGGCGCTGCCTGTCGCAGACATTTGGGGAGGGTCCGGCCGCGCCAGCGTTGCCCCAAGCTGCTGTCCCCCCCCTCCGGTCCGTGTCCCCGCAGCGGCACAGCCACAGCGCGGTTCTCGGCTTTGAGTCTTCCCGAAGCTCGATCCCCCCCATCACTGACGCGTTCCCCCGCTGGCCACGGGCACCTCCTCAGCTGCCGACTCTCCACTGACCGAAAAAAAGGGCAAATTCACCCAAATCCATGTCCGGCTGCTGCCGCAGAGCTCCGGGTGGGCTCTCGCATGCGCATCACCGGGGCTGTAATTCCGAAGGGCTTCTGTTTTCTTTCCAAGGGCTGCTACCGGTGCCATGCTAACCCCTCCCCGGTAGGAAGGTGACCAGTGGACCACTACCCAGCTGTACTCGACGTAGCCGTAGCATTCAGTTTACATACAGCACAACCCGTTTGCCTTACTAAAGACGCTTCTCCAATGAGTCGTGGCCTTACACTGGGCACGTTAGCGTAGGCACAGACTACAGTTAGCGACGGTTTTGAGGCCACGGTGGTGTTCTGTTGGGTATTTTGTTGTTGGGTTTGTATGATTTCATGTACTTCTTCTCAGTTTAAGAAAGCCTTACTCTTTAAATTTTTTTTTTTTTTCTCTCTCTCTGTAGAGGTAAAACATTTGTGGATTTATATATATATAAATATATATATAAATAAAGTAATTAAAAATATTAAATATAATATAGTATGTGCCTCAGATTCAGGGGACATCCTGTTGATTGTAAAGTCAGAAGTGGCGTTGCTCCCCGGCATCAGGAGATCTGTACCCTACGCCCGCAGCGGGAGAGCAGGGCATCCCCCCGGGGGTCCTGCTCTTGGTTTGTAAAGGATTTCACCTATTACAGACGCTTTGGTAACCCCCCCGGCAAATTCCTGCCGGCTGTCAGAATGTGATATTAAAGTAATATGCAGACAAGGGATGCTATTCCTTGCTAGGTAGCTAAAACAGGCTTATTATCGTGAAGAGACTCGGTTGCTTGTCCAAGGCGTGACCCAGTCTGGCCAGCAGCCGTTTCAGGATGACAGCAAGCTGTGTCAGCAGCAATAAGGGTTCATCAACCTGAAAAAAACCAGAATTTAATAGGAAAAGTCTTAGCACGTGCACGGGGAGTTTGCTGTGTGTTTGCAGATGCAGCTCGTTGAGCCTGTTCTATGAAAGATTACATTAAAAAAAAAAACCAAACAAAAAGAAGTATTTGTAAAATAGATTGTAATTTTTCCACGTTATAGCATAGCCTATTTGGCCAATAAAGTTGTGTTTCAAGTGCATTGTTTAAAAGCTCCTGGCTGAACAGGCTAACAGACTTACGTAGGATGTTATAGGATTGTAGCAGTGCTTTACAGCGTTTATGGGTTTGATGTTCAAGAAATCAAAAGAAGAGGATGGCCAAAAAAAAAAAAAAAAACCACCACAAAAAAGAATTATAAAAAAAAAAAAAAAGCCTTCTGAAGCTATGACCTGTAGTAGCCAAGTCTCGCTGGTAATTGCACAAGCGCAGCGGGACGCGCGCGTCCCCGCGGAGGGGCTGCCCTCTCCCCGGGCGGGCGAGGAGGCTGCCCACTCGTACCCCCTCCACGACTTGATTGCACTAGAGCAGCTCAGTCTCAGGAAATTGCTTGTTACTTTTACTGTGTAAATAAAGCTTCCTGGTTCAATAACCCCCGGCCGGCGTCTCGCCTCTCTGTCCTGTCCCCGGGGCCGGGCGCTGCTGCGGGGGTCGAAGGCGCTGGGGACACCCCGTGCCCCTCGGGGGCGTAAGGAACAGTCGGGTTGTGGGACCGGTTGGAGTTTGATGGGACAGAACTGGGTGCGGGAGCCCCCACATCCCTCTCCTTTCTTGGAAGGGGTCTGGCTGCATCTCCATGGGTGCTGGGGAAGTAGGAGGGGTCCCAAAAATGGGTGTGGGTTGGGAAAGCCCCTGGCTGGGACCCTCCATTGGGGTGGCCGTGTTAGAAACAGTAAGGGTGTCTCAGCCTTGGGTTGTGCCTGGAAAACGGGAATTTTGTGATGTTCACGTGCAGGCAGACGTGATGCACCCCCTCCCCGAGGCAGGGGGACGTCTCCCATGGCCCCCCCAGCCTGACGCTGGCTGTTATTTAGCTGTAACGCAGCCGAAGAGGTAACAGCGAAATGCAAATCAACATTTAAGTGCCAAGTAACACCTTATGCTTCGTGTTTAAGGACAGACGTAATGCCCCACCCCTTAAAATAAAATCTAAACTCAAGCAAGGCAAGAGCCCACAGCAGGGCAAGGGCACACAGTGGCTGTTAAATAAAATCTTGGCGAAACAGGGCGATACCTCCCTACAGCCTTTGTAAACCAGAAAGGAAAACGGCTGCGTTTCCTTGAGCGAGCAAACAGTTTAAAAAGTTTCATGACAGATGGCAGGATGTTTATCTGCCTAAACTTAATCAGATTGAAGTGATAGGCTTAGTATACTAGAACAAAAAGGAAGAATTATAGGATAAAAAAATTCTCTGTGAGCCGTCACAGCCCTGACGTTCGACCAGGGTTTGCGGCATCCTTCGCATGTGCACGGATGCACACAGTGCTGTACACTTTGGCTGAACGCTACCCAGAGGATAAAAAGATACAAAAACAGACCAAAAAATTGCACTAAGGTCATTTTCCCAGATGTGGTTTATTTTATTATAATTTAATTTCTAGCCCACTTTCCCCTGCTGTCCCCAAGGGGTGCCTTGCAGCTCAGCGGCCAGCTGGTAATTCTGAAAAACAAGGATTTCCAATATTCGCAGGCTGCTCCAGGACACGGAGCATCATTTTGGTGTCCTTCAGTGACCGGGGTCATCCTCAGCTGTTGGAACTGCTGGAAATGTAGCTGGAATTACCGTTCACTTCCCGCTTGCAAATGCAGAAAGCAGCAGCTGAATGCAGACAGTGGCCAGAGCACGCTGCCTGAGCATATGCGTATATAAATATATATCACACATAGATAATTGCATACCTTCCCACGGTCCCGTGGGAAGTCTGAAGCAGGTTAAAGCCCAAACAGTCTTGTTCCACTACAGTCTAAAGCACAAAGTCTTGCCCAAAACCCAAGGGGCTGCAGAGCTGCTGACGTGCTGGTTAAAAGGGGATTTTTGCCTATAAAAGGGTGACCCTTGCAAATGCTGGCAAGCATCGGTGAAGCGGGGCAGAGGATGTGATGGAGCAACTCCCAATCTCTAATTCTGCTCCCTGGTTCCAGCTCCTATCCCTGCCGTGCTCTTGCTGCGTGCAGCATAGCCAGGTGTTACCATGCATGCTGCAATACCTGCGCTGCAAAACTGTTGGGTGAGTGAGAAACTAAAAACTCTGGGGTTCTGCTGGAGTGCCGCAACACCCAGCAGAAGGGTGAAGCTCATTTTAGCAATGCTTATTCTGATTAGAAAAAAAAAAAGACAAATCTCGTGTCCGTCCCCGTTCCATGGAGCATCACTTGGCAGCCCTGCACATGCTGAGCACTCCCTGGCAGCAGGATGGGGCTGAGCTGGGGCCAAACTGATGCGGCGGGTGCTCAGCAGGTAAGTGGTGCTGGCTCTGGCGCAGGATCAGTCCCGGGGGATGTTCAGTGAGCAAACTGGGTTCACCCCATTCAGGTGGCTACAGCCATCAGGCAGTAATGTATACCTGTGTGGTTTTGGTACCCAGGAAAATGGGAGGAAAGTTTAGCAATGACTAGTGAGAAGGAAAGAAAGCAGCTGAACATTTCCATGTAGTATTTATAAAGCAGAATTTATAGTTGTGGCAGGAGGACTGATGGAGCTGGTGCTTTACTGAGACTGGTTCCCAGCTGGGACTGGAAACTTAAAGCCAGGAGGGCCAGCATTGGCTGGAGCCGAGCTGCCCGTGCTGGCTTTCACGGCAGGGATTTTAATGGGGAAGGGTAGGAAACCCACGTTACCCTCCACAGCCATGTCTGCCTGCGAGACCTGCAATGGAGAGAAGGAAAAGCCGGTCGGTCCCATGGCCCTCGCCAGCTTATTCCAGCCAGGGAAAAGCATTGCGGATCCTCTAAGCATCCCTGCCAGCGCTGATGTGACTGAACACAAAAATAAATGGGCCAGATCCACAGGACGAGGTTTATTCCCGACAGGACAGCGCGGTTATTCTGTAATGTGTCACAGCGTTAGTGGATTCCCGAGCCCTAACCCGAGGCAGTGCCGGACAGGGGCTAATTGTGGCAGAAAACAGTTACCAGCTTGCCAAGGGTGCAGGGGCTGTCCCCCTCCCCAGGGTTTTGTGCCACCCATAGCGAGAGGCACACACAGGACCCTGCAGAATGGGGCTGGGCCGGCGCGCTCCAGGGCTTGGTGGCCTCCATCGCTCCTCAAGGACATGCCCCATCCCATCACAGGCACCCCAAAAGGCACAGTATGGGCAAGTTAAACAGAAAAGCCTGTTCATGAAGGGGTGCTGGGTCCCCCGTTTCCCACCCGGGCACCTCCAGGCTGGGTCCCTGGCGTGAGCGAAGAGTTAAAAGGGGGGTACAGCCCCCCGAGCATCGCCCGGAGGAGACAGAGGCTCCTCACCCACCACCCTCAGGGCTCCCCTCGGGCAGACAAGGCTCAGCCCCAGCCGGGGAAGAGGCTGGCGCTTTTGGGAGAGCTGATTTTGCCTGCACTGGCATGGGCACGGCACCAAGGGGAAGACACTCAAGACGTGCTGGAGGACAGCAGGTTCAGTGTTCCCTTTGATGAGGTCAGTAGATCGTTTTAGTACCGTTACGTGAATTATTTAGGAAAACGCAGGCGTTGACCACCCTGGGCAAGGCTGGGTCTGGGTCCGTTAACGTTGGATGGAGGTGGGAGAGGACGAAGCGGCTTCGCGGAGGGGCTGCGTGCGAGGCCTCGTCCCCGTTCCTTCCGATCGCCCACGGCACCGTCGGTTTTACAGCTGCTGGAGGATGATGTCAACCGCTTCGGCGAGGTTGTTCACGTACGCATCGGGCTTCACGTGGGGGTGGTTTTCGTCGCAAGGCCTGCAAAGTAGACAGAAGGGCATGGCTGAGCACGGACAGGTTCCCGACCAGGTCCCATGTCCCTGGTGGTCCTGCTGCTGCTGCGCCCACGGCAGTGCCCAGGTGGCCCCAGATGGAGCACCCTCAGGAGAGCCTGGCCTTCACATTCCTCCCTCTTCTGTTCTTTTTTCCCCTTTTCCCCCTTCTCTCCCTACCTCCCCCACACCCACGTCTTTCCTGCATGCAACAGTAGATCCCATGTCCTTGTGCAGCTGGGCTGGGCAAAACTTCACAAAGCCTTGTATGAAAGACAATCTACACGGTTAACTAACTAATCCAAATTAATGCGCTGCATTTTACATGGCACTTCTTCGTTCAGGCAATAGCAGTATCAGACAGGGATCGCCGGGAGGACACTTTGCTGCAAGCCTAGGATCCTACTAAACTTCAAATAATTATTCTCCCATAGTTTTTCTCTAGAAATAGGTAAAGAAAAGAACTCACTTCTGACCCAGAGACATGAAAGGTCTGTACATAGCTTCAGCAAATGGGAGGGCTCTGTCAGGGTTTAATTTTGCAGGATGACAATCGTCTTGTAAATCTAACAGTGGGGGTTTCAGACGCTACCATGAAAAGGGTCAGACTCACCCTCCACTGCAAGTCACCACCCCAAAGCAGAGCGGCTTGAAGCCATTTTTTGCCAATAATTTAATTAGAAGTACTGGCCTAACGAGGCACAGATGCACAATCCTATTTTACTGATTCAGCAGCATTGCTGGGGGGGGGCAGATGTGGGAGGCAGAAATTTTCCAGACCTCGTGGTCCTGTTATGGCTCTTAGGCTGAGAAACCCAACAGCTGCTGAAGAGAAAACATATGTATTTTATACGCTTAATGGCTTTCCTTTGGGAAAGAGATGAGAGCCCTAATGTCCTCCTCCCATCTCTCTCGCTCCCTGTAAAGGGCAAACCTTTATTTAGCACAGACCGATTTCTCAGTGGGGAAGATGCATTTCCCATCGGATGCATGGGAGGCAGAGAGATCATTATTATTACTATTATTATTATTATTTATGATGTGCAGAATTTGGTGAGCACTTGTCTGCACAAGTACCAACTTATTTCTTCAGTTCTAGCACTGAAGCTCCCCAGGGCTTTTTCCTTTCTGTTCATTTTTCAGCCATGATCTTCACGTCTGAGCACACAAGCTCCTTGCAAAGGCACGGCCTCTTTCAGGAGCTCACGCTGCTTGAGATCTTACTTGCTGCAAAGGTACAGTATGCAACAAGGAAAGATAAGACACTGATATTCAGCTTTCCTTGTGTCACCTGCAAAGCTGTGCCTGGCACAAGGACAATGGCTCCATGAAATGGACTCTACGTTGGTGCTGGCTGTCATAAAAGCATCTTATTTAAAAGGTGGAAGGTTATTCCATGGGTCTTTTTATTTAATTATCCAAGTTCTATCTCATTACAGGGCTAGGGTGCAATAAGAACAGTAATTATGATGGTTTTTAGGTTTTCCTCAACTGAAGAAGAATTTCGATTGCTGAAGGCAGAGCAAGTTATAATACACAATGGAGAAGAATCTTCAAATATAAAGCAAGTAAAAATCCAGTATGTATCCACCCCTTAGGTGGCGATTATTGCTCACCCCCTGATTTAACCAAGTAGCTTTTATGAATACAGAAATACCTTTGGGAGGATGTGATAAAATACTAATTTCTTGGCAATAACCCTTAATTTGAGTGCAGATTTTTAAAAAGTAATGAACAAAACTTCTTCCTAGTCTACACCCTGAATAATGTTTCTTTCCTAGCTTATATGTTAGGAGAAAAGTTTAAGAACTCCTTGAAACAAACGCTTCTACAAGAAATTTTCAATTACACAGCACTCTGATCTATTAAAAGAATTTTGTGATTGATATCTGTGCTGACTATACAGAAATCCACCTGTAACTCAGCTGCTAAATGCCAGTCATGAAGAAAATGCCCTGTATACACTAAATGTGTGCTGCAGAAGGGGTGGCTGTATAGATATATATATACTGCAGTAAAGCAAATTAGGAAATGAGGTATTTTTACCCATTTGCCCAAATAACGTGTGAAGACAACACACAGGCTGGCCAGCCACCAACTCCTGGCTCCAGTGAGGTTAAAACCCCCCTTAGCTCCTGGGGAGTTACGAGTTCACCCCTGCGCGTTGCCCAACCGCCCCCCCCCACCCCACAGGACCGCTGGGGTGGACGTGGGCTTCATTTTTTTATCTGCTAACCCCTATTATTCATCCGAGCCCGATTATTTCTCTTCTGCTTTGCAGTCTGATACCCTACAGGCTTACAGCCGGGAACCCTAAAATACCCTTCTGCTACCGATGCTGCAGCCAGCCTCGCTCACAACGCTAGGGTTCCGATAGTTTTAATAATACTTCACTGGTGTTATCCAGAAGAAAAAAAAGGGAGGAATACGCAGCCCTTACGCAGCAGATGTGTCCCCTGAAAGCAGACGGGGTGCAGCAGAGCCCAGCGGTTCAGCAGGTGCCTCCCTTGCCTGGCCCGGCTCCAGCCAGGACCCCACTTCTCTGCCGTGGTGGGGACCGGACCGGGGACACCGCGCCGTCCCCACGCCGGCCATCCCTACCCCCGGGCTGGAAAGTGTACTTCATTTCAGCCCGTGGCATATTTTGGAGTTATACTTTTAAGGCATGTCATATGTCTTAGATTACCTATACGCTCATCGCTGCTAAGTGGCGGGGGGAAATGCAATAAATAAAATTGTCTGAACTCTGTAGGAAAGCAGAGAACTGGAATAAAACACACTTCCCTGCTCTCTTGCCTTCTCCTACGGCCATGCCAAGGAGCTTTTCCTCCTGTCAGTGCCACCCCAAGAGCTGTTTCATGTGGCCTCCTCCTTTGTCTCGCAGAACGCTTTGTAGCTCACACAACTGCACACAAATAGCCAAGCGATGGCTTTTTTTCCCCTCTCTAGCTCAGTACTGCTCTTTTAAGCATCTGTCGAAAGGAAACTGCAAGCAATAATCCCCCAACGCTAATGCCAAGAAGCAACGCTCCAAATGTAGCAGAACAATTCAGGAGCCCGAGTCTGGGTGCCAGAAGTGAGGCAGAAAAGAGAGCTCTGCCATAAAAACCTCCGGGCAAACCCAAGATGCTGGAGGATGAGCCCTTCTTCTGCCGTCCGAAGGGAGCGGAGACCGTGGCTCTAAGCCAGCCTCTCCCCTGGGGCATTGGGGCTGTTTCCCAGGAGAAACCCCCAGTTCCTGAGAGTTTTAAGATACCCTTCAGTGGAGCACTGCTCTGGAGCTCAGCCCCGACGTCCTGGGGGTTGCTCTGGTGCGTCAGAGCCTCCCTGGACAGGACCACCAGGTGCAGGTGGAAACTTCAGCCAAGAGCAGATCTTGCTCTCATGGTTTCAGCTTGGCTCCTCTTCCAGTCACAATGACCCTTTTTGCATTGCACGATGGCAGACGTCACAGCAGCAGGTCACAAAACTGACAGTGGAGGTTACTTTTTAGAACTTTTCTCTTTCATGTTCCAGAAATAAATAAAAAAAATCTAAAAATATCTTTAATTTGCTAGGTCAGTTGAAGAATAAACTTGCATTGAGCTAACTTTAAGATAAACTCCTTCCGATTTTTTTTTCACATGGGACGCTGGTTACAGAGAAGAACATAAATCAAAATGACAGAAAATTATATTCTGTAGCTGAATATTGAGCTGTCAGCAGTCTTGGCCAGTGCACAAACTCACTTGTGAAAAATCAACCACAGCCTTGGGAAACACTCTCTTTGGTAAAGCAGGACTCCTTGGAGGGTCTGAGCACCACAGCCCGGATGCGTACACAAGGAACATTTTCCAGCCCAAGTTGGCCATGACAGCTGTGAAATGTGGCACTTCATTTCTGCATCGCCTCTCCATGGCCACCTTGCTGGTATATGAAGTAGTCAGGGAAAGAAGTGGCTTAGCACAGGGACCCTCTGAAATCCAGGGTGGTCCTTCTTGGTCCCTACAGGGACACGTGATCTGCGCCTGCCCTTCTGCACACAGCGCAATGTTAGGAAAATATATTCTTCAAATGAAAAAGTCATCCAAAATGATCTGTACTTTGTAACACATTAAAGATATGAAGTATCTTTAGCACGATGCAACACAGACAGAGGTCTTGAGACTTGGTAGTTACTCACGTCCATCAAATCATCCTCAGGAGATGACTAAACATCCTCCTCTCCCAGGGACCATTTATCACTGTCAGTGCCGCAGAAGCTGAGCAGCTATCTATAGCCCCATGTGTTCTGAGCCAGATCCTCCGCCCATACTAAACTGGTTAGTTCAGATCAATGCTTCAGTCTGAGACATCAAGGAAGCAGCAGGGTGCTGCAGAAAACTGGCTCTGCAATTTTAACTCTTCACTCGGTCACTTGATAAGAGAAGCTCCAGCATGATATCAGGGCTACTGACTAGCAGAAAGCGATGGCTTCCTCCTGGTGAAGCATAAAACCAAATCCTAGATCATAAGGGGCAGTGAAAAATCAACTTCTGCAAGAATGAGAAGGTTCACTTACTGTCTAGGTCAGATTTCCACTTGGATAGGTCTGTTCTGACAAGCTAAATTCCCTACCTAGACTCAGCTATCAGGAATGGTCTTGAATTGCCCTGACCTGCTATGTAATTTTCTGCGATGGTTCACCCGGATGCAGCTGAATATCCGTGAGGGATGAAGGGATCTACTAGGAGTCTTTAAAGTGAATGAAGCAAATACATGCAGAAGAGAGCATTGCTAGGGACAGCGTAAAAAGATGCTTCAAAAAACACAGACTTTGAGTTAACCCTTTTCTTTCCCATACCAGTTGGGATTCCGGGTTTAGTCTGTGGATCACGGTGGGCATCAGGCACCGCTGGCAGTCGGCTCTGAATGGCACTCTCCTGGGGGACCATTTCTGCAGAGAGAATTGAAGCTGCAGAATGTCCGTGAAGCAAAGCATGTGGCTGGGTGCCGGAGGTGTCCTGCCAAGCTGGGAGCCAGTCGTCCCACTGGGAGCAAGGAGGGGGTGTCTGACCACCAAAACCTCACATCATGCTGTCCTAGGAAACTTCACGTACCACGTGGAATGCCTTTCTCAGCGCCTCGCTTGTGCTTATTTCCAACAAAACATATGGAGAACAAAAAGGAAACAGCTGGATTACTGCGTGGACAAAATATTTAGTAGATAAAAGTCTAAGTGGAGGTAGCTGACACGGATAGTCATGGCCACAGGAATGGAAACAGCCCCAGAAACCAGATCAACCTGAGACCTGCCGAAACTTGACTTCAGAGAACAAGAGCAGATGGGGATTGATCAACACATGATCAGTATCACAGGTTAAAATTAGCTTTTACATAGTTCTTTAAAAATAGGGGTGGGTAGGAAAAACACCACACAGGGCCAAAGTAAGGCACAGAAGTTAATTTGAAAAAGACAAACGATCTCACATTCCAGTGTACAGAGCTGCAGTCATTTGGCAAACCTGATCTGTAACGCTGTGTGTCCCATGATGGCTGACCTTTCCAGCAGCACAGCTTTCTGCGAGACAGCAAACCCCATCCCACAAACTCTCCCTTTGTTTGTACAAGGGATCTCTCTGTGTCACCACACAGACTTCCCACTAACTGCCCAATTAAACAGCATATACTCCTGCTGCATAAAAGTAGATAAAATAGCTTGAAACCATTTCTCCTGACAGTGTATTCTTCGGGGGCTCTTACCATGGCTGTAAAATATGTGACACAGAGTTTAACAAGACTTTCTTTATGAGGAATGTAAACAGACACTGTAACCTTTGCTGGTTTCTTTGGACAGATGCACTAATTTCACTTGGTGCCATGAGTGAAACTCTCTTTTTTGTGAAAGGTGCAATTTAATCAGTTTGGCACCGAAAACCCAAATAAATCACAATGACTGACAGCACATTGATGGGTTAGCTGATGAACAGCTGTAGAGCACGTTTCCTGACGTTACAATGAGAGACAAACCTGCACCAAAGCCACTAGATGCGCCCAGTGTTGGAGCAGGTTCCAGAACTTCCTATACCTGGACCCCGTATCTTGTGTCACAGACAGATCTCCCTGGAATAGGAAGAGAGACTTTTGTGGTTAAAAAAACAGATTTTGGAGAGCTGCTGTGATGGTGTGTGTGACCAGAGCAGAAGGTTGTCCTCACAGAGCAGCTAGCACCTTCCTTTGCTTTGTTGCCATCGTTTGGGAAGATGCTTTTGCTCGGAGAGGTGGGCACCATCCACAGAAACTCCTAACCACAAGCCATGCAGCCAAGGATACCTTCTACATTGCTGCAGAAGTTGGTGGCCTCTAGAGACAACCTTGCCATGCCAATTCCTCCTGGCCAACACACCTGCAAGAGCTCCAGGAAAGCAAACCCGTGACAGAGCAAACCAGCATCCTCCACTGCTCTTCTCTTGCCTCCCAGAACTGCACACACAGCTAATTGTGTTTAATTGCGACTCATTTAAATTCAAGCATCCACAAACAGGTAGAAATTAACAGCCAAATTGTTTGCTAACACCTGAAGGAAGTCTGTGGGCTTGCCTCTTAATCGTTCCCGTTTATGTTAAACTGCTACAGTTTTAACTGAGCGGAATAAACCGGCTTAGGTGCAACACTTCTCCAGGCAATATACCTCAACATACAGGAAAATACTAAGATTGAGGGGATAGGGAGTTATCTTCCCGCATAAATTACCTAAAAAACCCAAACAACCTTGGCAAATGCTAGCAAACATTCCCTAGATCTTTGCTTTTCTGCATTTCAAGGTACTTCCTGGGGTGAACACTCGTACTTTTCAAATGTACATGTGCTGAAAATTTAATTTGCAGTGTTGTAGTAATTTGTTCGTTTCTAATCAGTTGGCTGCACGGTGATGCTCTAACTAATGAGCTCAGAGACCCAATTCCAGAAATAACTGCTTAGAAGAAGATGCTGAGAGTACTGGTAGGGCTAAAATAGGTGTATGGGGGAGTGCTTGGTGTCCCTGCTGCAGTTTGCTCTGTCAGGTCTTCCACCAGATCTTCTACCAGGTCTTTTTAAACTGGCACTTGCAGCACTGAGATCTGATGGAAGACATCACACCAAGGAGGAGATCAGAAATGGTGATCATAACTGCAGGTTCAGGGAGAGCAAGTGGGGCTTCATCAATATACAGAAGTAAAAGGAGTGGAGGTGACCGGGACAGATCACAAACTGGAGGCTGGCAGTGGCAAACTTCGGTGGATATTACATATAAAGCTTGGGAGAGGATCAACACAAGCATTTTCAATACTTCTCTTCACGGGCATGACCTTTACTCACGCCGGTTGTAAATTATCCCTTGAATAATCCCAATTCCTGCCATTTCTGCAGGATACACCACACCAACCAGCCGTTGAACATACAACGCTGAGGAAGCGGATGACGCAGGCAGTTGTTTTCCTCCACCCATCCCTATTTATTTTCTCTCTCAGGAAATACAGCACATGTGAACACGCCAGATTAAGAGCTTTGGAGATTAAAGGTCCTGAAAGTCTTTGTATGGGCTGTGGATAGGACATATACAGATTCATCTTAAGTAAGAAACAAGCATGAAGAAATGCAGGACAGTGATGGGAAGACATGATGCAAAGTGCTGCCATTGGGACAGAGGGTACTGTTGGCTAAATACTCTCATGTGATTACCCCAGAGCATGAGATTTTACCAGAACTAACTTATTTCTACCACCTCCAACACCCCTCAAGCAAAAATGCACTGGAAAGTCAAGCTGGTTTGAACAAATATTTAAACAAGCAGAGCACTGGTGTTCAGGCATCTGGGCAGCAATTTTCCTTGTCAAAACTGCAGATCTCGCTCATCTTGTAAAAAAGCAGTTCACCAGGGGCCAGGCATTAAAAGCGTTTGTACCAGCGTTACAGTGGAGGAGAGGGAGCAGCACACATGCCTGTTCTGGTTTTGGACGGGTTCCCAGCCGGCTTGTCCCTGAACACACGTGGCCTGGGGACAGCTGGCGTTGCAGGGAGAGCTGGAACCTGGTGGCCATCAGGATGGTGAGACCCTCAGCCAGCCCCTTCTGCCACACAGAGCTCTGGTCCCTTCTTCTCTGCCCACGCTGAAGGCATCGTATGGGCGCTGAGCTGGGACCTACTGCGGTCCCATCCACCCCCTGAATCCAAAGGTTAAGCCATCATGGCTCAAAAGCCAGTCTTGCTCCGTGCTTGGGATGATGGATACTTGATCGGACTCCTCAGAGAAGACTCAGGTGGAAGGGGGTTACTGCAGTCATGACTGCCATCCTCAGCCTCGTGGGAACCATTTTAATTCAGCTCACGCTGTGAGGGTGTGTATTGGTAATATCTGCGCAACATACTCTGTTAGGCCAACCGATACAGCTAGAGGAAACAGATAAACTTTTGAGAACACGAAATGCTTCTGCCTCCGCAGAGGTGCATAGTCACCTGGGTTTCCCCTGTCATGCCGGCCCAGACCCATTTCACCGGCGTTGTCTATCCAAAAGCAAGATGCTGTCCCCAGGCTGGTCACCTGAATCTCTTCAGGAGCCTCCTCCTCAGGACAGACAGATCCCTCTGAGGGGAAAGGGAAGAGTATTCATCCCATGTTCATTCTGCCTTCTTAGATAACAAGTCTGGATAGGAAATATCCTCTGGAAGAGATGATTTTTTTTCCTAGTGACTCTATTTAAAACAGATGATGAGCTCATAGCCCAGAACCAGTTCTTCGACAGCCAGGGTTAGGTGTAAAGAATCTGGTCTAACTTTTAGATAAAGTTTAGATAAAGTTAACCGAGATAAATACTACCTCTTGCATTACTGCAGACAGCAAGCACATGGCAGAAACAAACCATATATGCCAGGCGTGTTTGTGTAAGTGCAACGGCCCCCAGGCTGGATGGGGGTGGACTGGGGGATCAGAAGCTCTGCACTGTACATATGGATGCACCTAGTGCTGCAATGCAAGTAGAGCACAGCTGTTTTCAATAAAAGCAAGTCTCCCTCTCCCCCTCAAAAGTTAAATGCACATTCGCTGTTTGCTGAGAAAACCTGAGAACTGCCCCTGCTTTGCCAAACTATCCAGTCTAACAGGGTGTTTGCAAGCACTGTGAGACTCAACTCTGCCTGCTTGGATTAATTACTGATGACCTGCATGGCTTTGCCAAATGACCTTACTCAATTCAGTAGAAAATAATTTTAAATGCCCCTGAGAAAGAATTTGGACGTAAATATTTTCTTTGTGCATATATACAAACAGATGTGCATCTTAAAAGCAACTGATGCATTAGCTATTAATGGGACTTAATATTACACGAGAGTGGGAAAGATTAATTTCAAGGGCTGAATTTGAAGCTCAGTGGCGCTCAGGCATTTTACTCTGATAGGCACTTTTAAAGACCTTAACCTAAGAGAATATTTCATTGCTTTCCTTTAATACATTGCTTACAAAATCCATATGTGTAAAATGAATGCTGGCTTCTGCATTTGCAAAGCATCGCACGGAGATTTAAGTTGCAGAACTCTGGCAGATCCAGATACTAGCAAGAAAGGAGCTTTGCAGATTATAAAAGAAAGAAGTCTTAATTTAAGATTTCAAATGCTGTTTGGAGAAGTTTAATTTTAAAAGTATTAGGCCAAATTTGCACTGATAATGTAACCCTCTAAACAAGACACTCAAAGATACAGTATTAAAAGACTCATTCTCACCAAACAAGAATTGGAGCTATCCTAAGCAGAATAATATTTGTCTTCAGATGGTGCTCGCTAAATCAGTCTTAATTTTAAATGAGAATGAAACTATGAGATACCTGTGCCACTCCCAGGAAAGCCAAGCAGACAGACACGCATGCACCCACCTCTCCTTCCAAAGGGCAGGAACAGCCAATTCATGCACGTGTTGGGAACCAGTACCTCCCTGCTCCAAAACCGTTCTCATGTGAGAAGCCAAAAAAGCACCTACCCTGGAAAATTAAGGCACGCTCTACAACTTTGGCTGCAAAGTTGCTCAGCCCAGACAAGGCAATGCCACGGTCCCACAGCAACCCTGGCACAGCAGGACCGCTCCACGGTGTCGCTGTCTGACTTCTCCTCCCAGACCAGATAGGAATATTAGATCTGACCTCGTTACACTCAAGGATGTCAGGAACCCCCCTGTTTCTAAATATACTCATGCTATTAACTGATATAAGGAAAGGGAATGATGTTGAACTTCTACTACAACATCATTTTCTTCTTTTAAATAATACATTTCCATGGATTATTCTGAACTCTTTCCAGCCTCTGCCACTGGCTGTTATAAAAGCGGGGATTACATGAGTAAGGAAAATGGCTCCATGCACATCACCCAGACAGCAGCTCCTTCTGGTCCTCTGGCGTATGACTCCCCAAAGGTGGCAGCCCACAGAGCTATTTATTTTTCAGAGCCTGCATCAGCTGCCCGAAGTGACAGAGCTGATCAGCAGCTTTGCTTTTTGTTTTGTTTCAGTGATGAGAAAACCAGGCCTGCCTGGCAGCTGAGTGGGTAATGAAGTAAGCCTTGTGCCAGTGCCTGCAGCCTCTGGGCTACTGTATGGGGCCGTTGGGGAGCGAGCTCCTAAATCCAACAGAAAACAATACAATCTTGTACAGATCAGCAATAGGAAGCCCACATTTGATCCCTTTTCTTTTTTAACTGGCAACGGAGATCTGAGGCTAGGCTACCTCCCTCCAGAGAAATGCAGGATGTCCTCTGTTGGTTACGTTCACAAAGATGGGAAGCTGTTCAAAGAATGATGACATGCTGCATTTATGGACCGTGCTTCATCCAAGTATCTCAAGCTCTTCAGAAGCGTAGCAGGAAACGTGCAGCACCGCTGCCCTGGAAACACGCTTACTGCAGCTGCGCAGGGAGGCAGCAGGGACGGCCGCGGCATCTTCCTTCTCCTCCTGGCTCTCTTCCACCTGGTCCTCTCATCAGGCAGGACACGGGAGGAAGCACTGGGCTGAGGAAAGCTAGCTAGCACATTTTTCAAGGTGTCAAACCACGTCTATGTTTGTGCTTAAGAACGGATTACGGAAAGTATGCTAAACTAACATTGTTAGTGTAACGATTAAATCCCCAGTGCTCCTGGCGCTCAGCCCTCTGCTTGGACCAGGAGAATAGCCCAAGGTTTATACCCACTTCCTTCCAGCTTTGAGTTACAGCTCCTCAGATGAAGGTTGCTGGTGTGTCCGACTTGCTGTGTGCTGTACAGCACACGCTTAGTGCAGACTCAGCATGAACCCCTGGCCCTGCTGAAGTCTTCTAAGAGTTTTGTCGAATACCTAGTGCCAGTCAAGTCAACAGGGATTTTGCTCTACGTTGTCAAATAAATAATCCTGAATTTGAAACAACTGACTAATGAATACCGGGGTTTGAGCAGTAAAGCATTCGGGACGCTTGGTTTCAGCTCAGGGTGTTGCACCTCGTAAGCTCTGCACAGTAAGGTCTGTGTCCTGTGCTGAACTTGCACAGCCTCCTGCACCATCTTCTCCATTGGTCCCTGGCTGCCACTTTCATAAATATAATGGCTAATAAATACTGGGGTCACCTCCAAATAGCTTCTTTCACTTAGGTTGTGTGTGACTGACTAGATACTTCCCATAGCAGTTTATTGCTGGCTGTTATTCACACATGCAAACCACAGCCTAAACCCACAACATCATCCAGACTCCGACACTACGAGTTTGGTACCGCACCTCGCACGCTCAGAACAACGGCATCAGGCACCACCATCTCTTTGTTTTCAGACCCTGCCACATTCATCCTCGTAAGGCTAAGGTGGTTTCCGAGTCAGTTCTTCACGAGCTCCAAGACCTAGAAGCCAACAATCAGGCTGTGCAAGGTGCCCAGAAGAGCTGTGAACGAAAGGGGGGCCCGGGGGAATGATACCTTCACTTCCAGTGCAACGCAGGATGCAGGATTTTTCCATTGCAGGTATTTGACCTCTCCCAAGGGAACTCTGAAAGAGTCTGCAAGTCATGGGAGAGCACACAACTGCATTTCTAATGATGGCCTCAAAGCACCAGTAAGGCTATTGCAGCAGCTCAGTTTCCACTGCTGTATTACTTGCTTAGGGACAGTACTTAGTATTTCTTAGGATCAGACTGAACTTGGTACATTTCTTAAATATTAAATCAATAAAAAAGACTTAGAGTTTTAAAGCAGAGGAGGAGAAAACGCAAATAAACAGGAACGGTAGCATGGAGACTGCTTTACCTTCTTGGTATCTGTAGTATTTGCTTTTATCTGAGCATTTCTATGCAGACTAGTTTCCTCCCTTTGCATCAGCTTCAAGTGAAGAGTAAACCTTTAGACAATGAAAGGCCCATAATACTGGTTTTAGCTGTGGACCAGCTGCTTCTGTAACCCAACCTGGCTTGAAATGAAGTTTATTGACACAGCATGCTTGATACCTTTGAGAAAATCTACCACTTAAAATACTTCAAAGGATCACTTTGTACTGGAGGTGGAACAGCCAAGAAGACTGTATTCTCTGCACATATTGCTAAATTCTTGCAAGGCATCTTAAGGTGAAGATATTTGTCTATGAAATTAAAAATAACCCAACAAACCCAATCCCTTTCAAACTGCATGCAGGACAGCACAGAGCAATCTGTGGAGGGCTAATCAATCCTTTCTGCTGTTTTTTCCCAGCCTACAATGAAGCAGTAGCTTGAAATGTAGGCTTGGTGTGTTTGTGCTCTGTGGGTATATAACAAAGAAATTTTTGAAACAAACCACTCAAGCCTTGTGTGGAAAGGACTTCACTAGATCATAAAGAGAGAGACTTCATCTTCATTAAGTAAAACATTAAAGGAAATGTTCTAACTTACAGCACCATACATTAATGCTCAGCAATGTAAGGGGTTTAATTGCCTGTTGCTTTCCCACCATAAATTACTACCTGCAGCTAGTGGAAAACCTTCCTCCAGACCTGTTTATGCAACTCACTCCCATTTCATACATTCACGCTGGATGGAAATAGCAGGGCAGCCTGGAGTTGTCCAAAGTCCATACAAATGGGCATGTCTTGAGAAAGCAATGAACATTTAAGGATATCGCACATGTTTGGTGTAAGCTGTTCCAAGTTGCTGACTACATATGCAATACTCTGCAGGTTTTATGACTGCATATATCTGAATTTAATAATTAGCCAGTACAGGTTAAAGATGTCCTGTAGTGACCTAATACACAGTGGGACAGGACATATCCATCAACCCTCCTTGTTTGCAGCTGAACAATATCCACATCCAAATACACGCACAAAAATTTTTCACTCCCAAACACAAGGTGGTGTCCGCCTTCTACATCCTCTACGATTTTGTAACATCGCTTGAAAAAAATGCCTGAGAAGATGCGCGTGTGCCCCCAGAACAGCTAGAACCTGGTGCCTGTGGGGAAACACTGGTGGGAGCATGCTTTCCTCCATGTCCCCTCGAAGTCTGAGCCCTGACTCCTAACAAAGTCCAGTGGCCAGCTTCACTGCTCTGTAAAGTCAGGTGTGAAATCCTCTTATGGGTCACAAGAGCAGGTAAATCCCGAGGAAGAGTGCTAACTCCAACCCAGGCTTGAAGAATCTCAGCATGAAGAAAAAGCACTGAAAAAAAGCTACCTAGGCGTCCTTCTTCTGCAAAACCTAACAAAATATTGATTTAGCTTCCAAAGAGGAGGCTAAAACCCGCAGGCTGTGCAAATCCTAAAACCCACAGGTCTGGCAGCTGCCACCCGCACGACCCTTCACTTTGGTTACGCTTCAAGAAGTCATTTTCCAACCTTCCCTTATGGAGATCTACAACACTGAGGAAAAAACAAAGTAAAAACATCTATATCTTAAAATAGCCCTCTGAATTTACCAGAAGGATAAGCTGAGTTTTCTCCAACATTTAGGAGGTCTCTTGGTTACTCTGGGTATTCTGGTGTAGGAATATTTTCCTGTGGTCTGCATCCGCCTTCATTCTTTTGCTACCAAACCCCCTTTTTTATACTTCTACTTTTTGCCCAATTTAACATCACTAAACCCAACTCTAGGCGGATGTGGACTTCAGGCTTCCACAAGTACATTGCTTTTAGCGTGGAGACGCTATTCACTTGACACTTCTCCCTTGGGCAGTACTGGGTTGCCATTCCTGGGTGCCCCATGGGTGTGTATTTGCCACATGCCTGCACTCAGAGCCCTGGATTTCTAGAGAATGTGCTTTTGATGTGGACTCTGATACGATTTGGTTGGTAGCTACCTATACTTGATTATTCATTAGTATTAAGTAAGGTCAGACAAGCTCCCGAGGTACCGCAGGCAAGGACACCGCAGCAGGCACATGCTGTTTCCCACCTGATGGGACCCACAGGATGTAACACCCACAAGGTGAAGAGAGGTTATTTACAGGAGAAAAATTTGGGTGAATGGCAACCAGGTTAGGATGAGCCAGCCCTAAAATCTTACGCAACAAACAAGCAAACAAAAAAAAAACCAAAGGAAAAAACAGGCATGTGGCTTGGGAGGGCAGCTATCTCTGTTGTGCCCCTGGTTTTAACTCTAGTTACAAACAATGTGGGACATTCTGCAAAATTAAAATTACAAAACATAACTGCGGATAATTGCTAGAGGCAATCCGCAAACTCTGACTTTGAATGGCATCTGCCTGAGTCCTGGCTCCAGCGACTACACTATATTCCCTAACTCTGGAAGTCACTTGTCCAGCCTTTAGAAGTAAAATGATGTGTTAGTGATGCTCCAGCCAGGTTTGCTGGAAGACTTTTATCTTCTGCCTAGGACTAAGCACTTCGGAAAAGCTCTCCATCCAGCCTGTGACCACTTACAGTTTCTGAAGCTAACTCTGCCTACATCACTGTAATCTGATTTCAACTCATTAGCCTTTATGGTAGCTTGTATCCTACAGCAGTCTTTCACATGTCAGCATACTGACTCCAGACAAAGACTTTTTGTGCTTTTGCAGCTAACCCAGCAAATACAGCTCAGAGAATACTGAAGCTCTGGAAACTCCAAGAAACCAACTAATATGAAAAAGGGTGTGAAAAATGTTTAATTAAGATTTAAACTGGGGTTCTCAGGTAATTATCAGCAGATCATAGTAAATACTATGGTGAAATCATGCTCTACGGAAAATTATTTGCTGCTGAAGACGAGCCTTAAGTTAATGTTAAACCATGCTGCCATTCACACACACGATTTTAATAACAGCTGTGTCCTCCCCAAGAAAGGACACTGCCTTCTTTGGTGGAGGGGGCTGGAAATCAATAGAGCGACCTCTCCATTGCTGTGTAGCTAAAGCAACCCATCTCATTCGCTCTCCAAGCCTGGTAGGCTTCCAGAAGACAACGCAAGGGAAACCCACCCACGTGATAAGCCCTAAACGAGGCTGTAAAACGCAAGCACGGCTGCGAGCTGGAACCGGCGGCGAGCCAGCCCCCAGCCCAAACTCCAGCAGTGCCGCTGCCGGGGTCCCTCCGGAGCGGGGCACCAGGAGGGCTGAGCACCGCAGGGCTGCTGGCACCCGGGTCCCCAACCCCAGCCCACCTGCACCCGCTGCCCGCGGGGACTGTGCTACGCAGGGAGCATCTCACTTTCCCGAAGGCTGTCCTCCAGATGGCTGCTGGATCGAGACTGGCAGCGTGATTAAAAACAGGTAGAAAAATGAACGTTTGGTGCCTTCCTAAGCTAAATTGAATAGCCCCTGCCAAAAGCAGCCAACACGCGTACAGAGACCTTCTCTTTTCAATTTACTATAATCTCTTGAGGCTTTTATACCAACTACCCAGTAGTCATTACCATGCATTACTTCACAGGAGGAATAAAACTTTGTTTCAGCTGGCCCACAGATATTCGCAGACTGCTGATGCCCTGGCAAACTGGCAGAGGCTTCAGGGGCTGGCCACAACAACTTCACTTGGGATAATGGCTCAGTTCTCTTGAAGGAGCAAGAAAAATTACCCATCGGAGAGACACAGAAATGCAAGGTGCCATATGGACCCGAGTGTCACTACTCTGAATCTGGGAGATGCTATTTAGATACAAACCCAAAACAAGAAGCCAGAATCCCAACCACTTTCCCAAAGGATTAATTAAGGCATCCTCCTCCCAGCCCCCATTCAGAAAATCTGGCTGGAAACTACGTAACAGCAACTGTTTACCCCATTAAAGCTATGCAGTAAGAAAGGACAGCCTCCTAGAGCTTCCCACAAATTCGGGCAAGATAAACATCTTTGTTACAAAGCATGAGCCTCTCGAGTTTTATTGACAGAAAGTGTCAGAGAATGGGAGCTGCTGAATCCAGCCTCTGATTAGCAATTAAACTCTTTGAGAGGGGCAAGCCTCTGGGCAGCAGTGCCCTCCCCATTGATTCATAGAAAACCTTCTCACATAAATTAGCCATCCCCGTGATTTTAATGCTTGGGTATGCCCTTGACAAAGGAGCCCTCGCAGGCTTCTGCGCAGCCATCGGCTCCGGCCTCGCCAGCTTGGAAATCTTGGCGGGGGTCCAGAGGGCTGTAGACATAGATCTGTGTCCCCTCCCTCGCCGCACTTGTGCCCTCCCGTGGGGACAAGCCCTGGGGGTCCTCTGCGCAGCCCCAAACCTCCGCGGAACCTCCTGGATGCCACGTTGCATCGGGTTCCGTCCGTTTGGCTCGAAGTTGCTTAAAGCAAATAGCAAATGGGTCTTGTTTCTGCAAGCACGGGAGACGGGCAGGGCCCGTGCGTGGATGCCGTGGAGCTTCCCGGCTTCCCCGCGTGCTGCGGGCTGGGGTCCAGCCTCAGGCACCCCCCAGGAGAGACACCCACCTCAGCCACCAACGCCGTGATTTATGCCGGCAGACGGAGGCGAGATCGGAATCAGGTATTTTCTACGTGAAGGGTATAACATAAAACCGACGGGCTATTCACGTCACCGGCCCATCTCCCTAATTAAAAGCCGCAAGACTCTGAGCTCGGTCTGAGCGAGCGATCAATCCTCCCGACACAATGTGCCCGCAGAGACGTTTGCAGAACACGTCTGACGCTGCCGAGGGCTTTGTTTCCCCCGCACCTCCTTCTCTGAGCATAAAAAGCTGCGATTGAAAAGTCCTGGTCCTCGGAGGGAGCACTGGTTTTTATCAGATGGTAACGATGAGTACATCATGAAATCATTTAATAGTTCTCATTAAATGCGTTGCTGGAGAGCAGGCCTGATTTATGAACGGCATGCCGTGGGTATAAATAAGCTGCACTTTGCTTGTAACACAGCTGGTCAAGAAAATTAATGTTTTGTTTTCCATAACCTTTGTACTCTCCCTTCCTCTGCTACTATGGCAAAGCTCAAGGCGTGTAACTTGATCGTTCTCGGGAAGAGGACACATGTCCAAATGCCTCGCACGGGCTCAACCCAACAGCGGAGAGGCAGGCTCCCCAAACACAGCCCTGCGCTCCGGCTTTCCCAAAGCCACCACCCTTACACGTGGATATACCTCCCTATTTCAAAACAAAACCCCAAAGTGCTTAAAAGCAGACTTGCCTCTTTTGCGTTTGTGCTGGAAGTGCTGCTGGAACAGCGTATCCTGGTAAGTCCAGGTCCAAGAAATACTGATATATTTAGCACTACCGCATAACTTTCCATCTTTAAAAGCCTAGTATTCCTTTTTTTTTTTTTTTTTTTGTGCCCAGTGAATAGGACAAAAGCCACTCAAACCAGATGAACATCCGTCTTTAGAAGAGAGGAAATACGGGGCCATTGAGACAGGACAGTGGCCAGAGACACTTTTTAATGCTTATATTAACCATGGCACCTAATCCTGAGCAAACACTTCATCAGCTGCATAATGTTTTTTCAAAAGACCTTTTAGTCCCAGCACAAGGTGTACACTGTGCATGTGATTGAGCACAGGGAAAACTGCACTTTCAGGGCAGACAGATGTGGAGGAGGCTTAGCAGAAAGTCAATTTAAACAAGGACAGAGAGAAGGGCTTTGCAATCATATGGTTCACATCTGGAATTTACAGGCATGATAATTTTATAACCCTCTCCTTACGGTTTTGAAGCAATGCAATATTCTCCTTCACTTTCCAGTCTAAGCAATGTGTCATCGCTGCTGCAGGGACAGGGCTGCAAGAAACACCCTCGTGCATCTGACAACTTTATGCAACCCCGAGATTACACACCATGCTATAAAAAAGGTAGCGGGAAGCTTGCAGAGCCAGTGAGGTGCATACGGGCACTTGTATTTCACAGGTATTAAAACGTGAAGTTTTAAAATCAAAGAGGAAGACCCAGTTTCAGTTTACTTCTGCTCACAGCAAGTCCCTTTATATCTCATTCAGAGACCCTTCTGGTTGCTTTCATGGTTTATATGAGCCTTTCTTCATAAAAGCCACTTTCTAGTGACTTTATATACTTCTTTTCTGGTTGAAACCAAGAAACCTCTTACTCAACTAACCATTTTTCATGTGTACATAATAAATGAGGCTGTAAAATCACTGCAAGGAGAGATTCTCAGGGAGGAGGACTCAAAGCACTGAGACAGCCAAGAACAAAACAATGTGAAAATCACCTCCAACCATAGCAGGAAATGTGAAAAAGATTAATCTCTTTTAAGACTAATATTTTTACATTTCCACAGACATAGCCCCAGTATGGTCACAGCTGCGTGCGTATTCCAGGCACTAACTTTGTGCGGGGACTCACAATCTGCCTAAAACCAAACCTTAGCTATCATCAAGCTTAGTTTAGCCGCATATTTGGAATCTAAACCCAAAGAAATTAAGAGCATTTCCTTGGGAGGCAACACAGATTTTGGCAACTGCTGTTGCGTTTTAAACATTTGAAAGTAATTGCTAACGCACAAAGAAACTGGAATTGAGGAGAATTTTCCCCAGGTTGGAGAGCAGTATTGGTCTCCAGTCCAACGGCTATTGAAAAGTCAATCAGTCTCAGGCTAACATGCCCTACACAGATGACAGCACCATTCCCAAAATACGGAAACCCACTGACACATATATGCATTAGCATTAATGTTACTCATCTTGAATGTCTGTTTCTCTGTAGATGAAGAAAATTCATATTCAATTATCTTCCTTTAAAATGATACATAAAGCAGGAAGACAACTTATTTCAATAGGAACAATTTATTGGACCAATTTATAGGGTATATTTATTCATAAGACAAATTTTTGCTAGGCCTGGTGATGGATTAAGATGAATCTGACCTAAAGACTCTGGCTCTTCTCTCCTACTGGTTTCTGTCTCGATAATTAAGAAGGATTTAATTATTTCTTGGAATTTAGTTATGCAAAAATGTATCAATTTTGCAGAGGTCATTAACTCCAGGGTTTCCACTGAGCCACAGTGATTCCATGGTTGATCCTGAGTTGATGCAGCTCCAAATCTCATTTTTCCTGGTATGAACCTCTGTTTCATTTTATTGCTGTTTGGCTTTATGAGAGAGGCTGGGAAGGAATGGAGGACATGGAGAACCTGCGCTTGCCTCTGACACTGGCCTGGTGCGTGACCTCGGGTACATCACTTTGCCTTTCCGTGTATTGGTTTCCCTAGCTGAAACATGAGAGTAACAATACTTTGCTCCTTTGTGTGAGCACTTTGAAACTTCATTATGAAAAAGTCAGATATAGAAGAGTGAGGTGGTTCCAGCCCCTTCAAGATTAAGTGGGGATAAGATTCACAGTGATGGATGAATATGCGGCCAAGCCATAAACCAGGGGCCGGAGGATGGATCAGTCACACACTGTTTGGGACGATGCCCTGGCCAGCTAGGAGTCATAAATGGGTTTTGGCACCAACTTCAAGAACATCAGAGCTTCATCTTCTATGTCACAAGGCCTCATCTGTAAACCAGAAATAGCAGGATTTCTGTCTTTCCATTCCCTCTCCCCAATACAGATTTTGTGCTCTTCAAGCACAGACTATGTCTTGTCTAAACTGTTAAACTCAGTTTTGGTAGGAGCCTGGAGGAATTACTGAAGGGCAATGAAATAATCCTACAAGCGACAAGACTAGAAATCAGAGGAAGAAGAGTGAGAGAGCAGGAAGAAGCTGTTTGTGAATCAGCACTGAGCCCTTCTGGGCTGGAGCAGTCGTCTGTGGGGCACACAGTGTGGTCAGAGCAATTTCAGTGATAAATTTGTCCATAAAGTATGGGCCAAATTCTGCTCTCTACCACCCGTGAGCAGCTTCCTTTGACTTGAGCAGGAAACGGTCCCACACAGCTGAGAGCAGGATCTGCCTCTTTGCGTGTAATGTCTTGTATGTAAACAAAAGAAGGAGGAAGAGACCTCTTAGATAATCATCACAGAAATGATCTTGGCCTTTCTAACACCAATACCAAGAATACAGCTGATGAAAAACCCTAGAGCTGATCTCTGCCTCATGATTGGATTTCTGCCAGCACCAATTTGGAAAATTGGGTTGCTTGCTTGTGCGCAAGGATGTCCCCTGTGCAAAGTTTCTACTAAACCTATACAAGAAAGCAATGGCCCTGCCTTCCTTCCAGTGCACCAAGTCTTGGGTCTGCAAAGCCATATCCCATGCAGTAACTGCGTGGCTCCATGTAGCAGTCGTGGCAGCCCTATGATAGACACTGGAATCAAAACCCAAAGATTTATGTTTGGCACCCACATTTAATGATATCTTTGTGACCTTGCACAAACCAGTTAGTTAGTCTATATTGCAATTTCAACATGTATAAAGCAGAGCAAAAATACCCAGCCTTCAACCACGGGAGACCTGGGCATGAAAAGCAGTGTGCTGAGGAAAGCATGAGTATGACCTAAGCATACTCCAAGTCGCCTTTTCTCACCTAGACATCATTTGCATGTACTCTCAAGGCTCCAACATGCTTTAGAGATGTCTGAAGTGTTAGGATTACAATCACACAAACGGCTCGTCTTCCTTCTGGTTCACCTACTTCTGTGCAAACCCCTGGACCAGCAACAAATCGGTTAGTCCCCCCTGGACAGGGGGATGGGAGCAGCTACTCCTGAGAGCAAGTACCTGCAGTCATTGCCCCCAAGTAACTGAGCTGCTGCCAGGAATTTAAGGTAGCCAGCCGTTCCTTGCCTACTGTAAATATTTTGCAGTCAGTAATTACAGCCTATTTCAATTCTCCACCCTGGAAAAAGCTGGCTGTTCCTAAGGCAGGGGCAATCAAACTGTTAGTGACTGCTTCTTCCAACACCTCCAGCTTCCCTGTGGAGTCCTTCTGGAGATCCCCTTCCTCCAGCCTCCAAAGGACCATGACCAACAGTCTGACAATCCCTGAGGGAAGTGGTGGCTTTGGCTGACAAGAGATGTCCAACCCATGCTCGAACAGGCCAAGCCTCTCCTTCTGCAGACAAGTGAATCACAACAAGCAGCCGCCTCATAAAGAGTTAAAATGAAGAGTTCTGCTAACACTTAAGCGTTACAAATCTTTTCAGTTAAAATAAATTATTCAGGAGATGTCATCCTCCCATCAGCACCATCTGAGCTACATTTTTAATAGTTCTGTGCGCTGAACACATTCTGTCATAGTATCAGTGATACCAAGGCTGCGAGATGAAGAAGGGGGAAATGCAAGTGCATTACGGAACATGAAAGACTGAGCTGCTTTCTCTTACTGGCCATGAAACATGTGCCGCCCAAGGCAGTGGGGTCGGTTACGCTGTAGAGGAGTAAACGAAACAGAAATAACGCACTGACTTCAGGAATCACAGGAGCCTCTTTATTTTCCCTCAAAAACACTATCCTGCCCGACGGATAATTCACCCACCACGTTCCACTGTCTTAGGTCTCATTTCCTGTGAATGAATCCACGCTGACTCCACCAGGTTTTTCCAGACATAAGCTGGAATCAGGATCTAGCCTCAAGGTTGCACAGATACATAACTAAACAATGAAGATTCTTCTGCTCCACGTCTCTAGGAATAATAATAAAATAAAGGAACATCTCTCTTTGCACCAGATGTTAAAATAATCACCTATCTGCCCACTGACCCATGTATTCATTTATTTGTCCAAATCACATACCACATGCAGAAAACAAATGTAACCATGCACATTTACAAGCAACTAGAGGGAAACGGATCTGAGCAAAACATATAGGAGAATGTTGTGCCAGTTCAGTGCCTGTGATGCCCAAATTGCCCACGTGCCTACAGCATGGATAATGACTATGGTGATACCGCATGACGATGAAAGCCTTGCTTGCACTTGTAAATACACTGTCTACTTTGAAAGGCACGCAATACAGGGGATGAGACTGCTTCATCCCCATGGCTTAAACTGTCTTTCACGGTCAAACTTCTCTCCCCTCCCAGTGTTGGTGGAGAATAGTAAAGGGTCCCTGACAGAGACAACTTGTGATCTTTCCTTCTGACTCTACAGAGCTCTTACACACCCCAGGCACGTCCACCTGGCCAAACCCTCCTGTCCCTGTTTCTGTCCCAGAACATGGAGGAGAAGAAGAGGACCAGGTTTCCCACAGGGAAGCTGTTTGGTACAAGGTAACCCCAAGAGGAGGGCCTCTCGTCCTACCAGTCAGGGGAGACTGGCCATTGTGGAGTGACCCCAGATTTCCACGCTTCGTGCTTCTGAGTAGGAAAACAATTTTGCCCCTAGTGTTTTCTGCCTGCAGCTTCACCTGGTTTAGGTTTTAACTGAGTGAGAAGGAGACATAATGAGGAACTGCAAGGCTCTTTGCAACCTGAGAGGAAATAAAAGGATAGAAAAGGGATGGGGGTATGGGAGATCCTCAGCCTCCTCCAGCAGCATCGATGTCAGACCTACAAAGGGGCACATCAAAACCCAGCTGCTGAGGAGGAAACTTCACATGCGTCTTTTCTTGTCTCACAAATGGGAACAGCTGCCGACACAAGGGTAGCGGCAGCTCAGTAGCTCTGTTTTGCTCTTAGGCGTAACTCAATAAGATTAATTGAGGGTGTTTTGCTAACTGGTGGTTCTCCTAAAACAGACTAAGAAGTAAGAGATGGCTGTTCAGGCCAATAAGGCAGCATATGGAGGACGGAAGAAAGGACCAAGATTTGGCAGGGGTTATGGAAAAAATGCAGGCTCTTGTTCATCGCTCAGAGGTACACATGAGCACGAGGCGTGAAAGCGCTCTGGATGCCCGCAAACACTCCCACTATTCACCCTGGCATCTCCTCAGGACTTGAAAGAATTCTGCAAAGCAAAAAAATGCTGCGGTCAGTTATGAGTGGGCTCAACGACTGAATAGCTAGCAAAGAAAACCCATACATGCCCAGGCTGGAATGAAGAAAAGTCAAATGCAAATATGCTGAAGTATCACTTTGCAGAAGTCAAGTCCCCTGGGGAGTGGCAGAATGAATGTTTGCCAACACGGTGATTTCTGGGAGTTAAGCATGTGCCCAAAGGAGAACCGAGTGACACCACCAACCCCAGGGAGTGCAGTAAGGGCACCAAAGCCTGAATGTACAATTGAACTACAAGCTCAGAGACAACAACGCTCTCTACCATGTAAAAAAACAGAATAGCAGCACCCTGCAATAAAGCCAGAACTCCATCACTTTTTCCATTTTGCTTTATGCCTGCTTCCTCAGCTGTAAAATAGCTTAACTCCACTCACCTATGGCAGATAGGTTTCACCTGCCACGGATTTGTGTGTCATAAACTTGGATGGAAGGAGGACGAGCTGGCCCTGTGGTCAGCGACACCACACTTTGTAAAGGATGATCAGCATCCTGGAGAGACACCGTCCAACAGCAATCAATCATCTGGACCGGACCGCAGAGGATACAAGTGTAGGCTGAAAGTCAGCTATTGTGTGGATGCACCTACAGGGGAACATTTGGTAGAATAAGGGTAATGAGGAAAACAGGAAGCCTGAGCTTATTTGCCCAAGGACAGTGATTATAATAGTGCCTATCTTTACAGCATACAATGGATGTTCCTGCAAGACTGTCACGTGCCACAAGGAGGAACATCTAGAGAAATATCTTTCTTTGGATACCTGGGAGAATGAGGAACCCTCATCCCATCAAGTGTGAAGTGAGCGGAGCACCAGGATGGAGAAGCAGAGCAAGGGTGAGGACGAGAGGGAGTGGGGAGAGCCAGCTGCCGGTTTTGGCAGGGGTGCTGCCTGAGGTATTGGGGAGGTCACTTCCCTTCCGTGCCTCCCACTCACCCGGTGGAAAAATAGTTTGTTATCTGACATTCAAGAAACAAACACTGATCTTTTCCAGAAGTGCTGAGCGGTGGATCAGTACCGAGATCTACTGTGAAGTATTAATTCTGTGCAGGACCTGGTATTGGTTATGGTTATGATACCTCCAACAGCAGGAGCTGTGCTCTTTTAAATGAATTTTTTTGCCAAGGATAAAGCTAAGCCCCTGCAGTACTGATCTCCTTGGGCAAAGCACATTTCTGGGTGTCCTCCAGAAAGTTGCTCCTTTGCCTTGTCATATTACCACCCACCCATTCCAGCAGTCCCACTCCTTCCCTGGAAGGTGGAAGACAGTTCTCGGTATTTTCAGACCTGGTCTGTGTTAACTTGGGCACTGGAACAAAAAAGAAACCCGACCATAGCGCAGCAGCCAGAGGTCCAAAAATGCAGTGACCTTGTGAATACTGAAGGCAGGCCCAACCCAGAGCAATTTGTTTTGTTTAGAGACGCCCTGACAGTGGCTGCATTAAGAATGCATGGCCTCTAATGCGGAACATGTGTTTGGTGAGAATAATAAAGCACCTGAGCAGGAAAGTCGGGCCTGTTGAGCCTTCTTCCCTCTCCCGGCAGCCTCCAAATTGCTTTCTGGTTTATGACTTCGAGGGTGAGAGCACGATCAAACAGGTGGGCTGGGAGGTGTGGGGGTTTTTTTAATCTGTCCCCAGAAAGCACATGTCAAAAATAAAAAGGATGGGTGGGAAAATGACTGTCAGCGATGGAAGCAGCAGGATTTGGAAACATCGGCAAAGCTGGGACCAGGTCCAAGCTGGTGCCCGCTCTGGCCAAGCCCTGTTTTTGATTTAAACCCCTAAAATCAGTCGCTGCTAACCCCCTGGGTATTCTCTCAGGGCAGCTTTTTGGGTTCTATGGAATGCTTGGATCCACTTCAAGCATCCCACGTTATGGCTGCAGTGGTGGCTGGAAGGGTCCCCAGCGGAGAGGGCTCCCGCGCTCTGCCCAGGGACACCCAGACCTGTGTGACTGCTCTGCAATCCCAGGAGGTTTTGGGGTAAAGCCAGCCTGGCTACACTCCCCTCCTGTCCCTGCCTGGGGAGCTAACCTCACGCAAAACCCTTCTGCTGGGGAGCAGGAAAAGCAATGCTCCAGTTCAGGTGCCTGCCCTGCGTGTGAGGCTACCGACGTGGGAAGGGTTAAGGTAACTGCAGCCGTAGGCTTGTTTACCCTGCGCATTAGAGAAGGATAGTTTGCTGTGAACACGCTGATCAATATCTCCCAGCTGCCAGTTTAATCAGGATTAAGTGAGCAGCTATTAATTTTGCTCTTTTTCCAACAACATTTAGCCACCGTGTGAAAACGTTTCCTCTATCACAAACAAATTAACCTCGATATCATCTATCCAGACATTTTAAAGGGACTTAAAAAAAGAAAACCCCAAACCAAAACACTAACAAGAAGGGCCAAGACGAATAATCTGGCTTTAATTAGAAGTTTTCCAGCGAGCGGCTCACAGGAGAAGGATGAAGCAGCGGCGGGGGTGTTTGCGCAGAGCCAAGGCGTGCTTGCCTGGTGCACAGAGCCGGCTGTCGAGATGAAGGCTAAATGGACACCTGCAAAGCCACCTTCGAAGTCTTCAGGTGTGCAAACACAGCACCGCGTGGGAGCGGGGAGCAGCAACCAGGTCCCCAGTGTCCCCTTCCCAGCCCACAGGGGCTCCAAGGCCAATGTCAGAGCAGTGCCCGAGAGCAGAGACACTTCCCCGGTCTGCAAGGATGTGGCCAGATGCAGAGGTGACACCACGGCAGGAGAGGTTTGACTCCTCAGGCATGCTGATTTACTGCTAACGAGGCAAATCCTGCAGCCCTAGAGCATCCACCCCTCCCAGCAAATTTGGGGAAATATTTTAACATGCCGACTGGCGCAGTTTGCGGCTCACCCACAGGCACCGAATATTTACATATGTGCAAACTGCTTCACTTCTGAAACGCATCCACCTTTGGCGAGGGGTGGCAGGCAGCCACCCGGCACAGCGTGCAGCTACGCATACAAACATGCTGAAGTAATTCAGTTTGGACTACGCCGGAGCTCTTTGGGATTGAACTCCCCAGGCTAGAGATGACAGATGCTTGCAGATCCACGAACAAATGACCACAGCACAACAGCTCTGAAGAGCCAGCTTCTGCTTTTTTGTCCTCTTTGCCCTAAACAATCTTTTCTTCTCATCCATGGGGTGACTCATGGAGGAAGAGGACACATCCTAGGAAGAAGGAAAGCAGGACATACAGAAGGCCAGCTCTGAGCTTTGTAAAAGCCCTTTCTTTCGGCTATTCTGCCTATCGCAAAGGCACCAGAAGTTCTCCATAGAAAGGACGACAGACGGGGCTGGAGTTTCTTTCCAAGCTTCCTCTGAAATCACACTTGGCAGAGCTGCCCCAGCCTGTTGAAAGAGCATGGGAACGTGCGTGGCAAGAACTGCTCTCAGGTTGGAGCTCTCTGGGTTTTTCTAAGCCATCTGGGCTCTGATTTAGCTTGCAGAATAAGGCCCTGTAAGTCCCAAATGAAAAGTCAGCTCCTAACCCAAGGGTTCAGCTTGGGGTCGATGGCAGAGAAGCGGCTGAAGAACTCACTCGTTAAATCCTCCCAGTTAACGGCAGTAGGCAAAGGCCTTTGTCACTGCAAAGGAAAACTCACCTGATCCTTTCCCACTCCCCAGACCCCCCGACTCCACTGCCTCATCTAGCTGGAAAATTTCTGTTACTATTTCCCATCTGCTGGAAAAGGAGCGAGACACCCAGTGCAGGCAGAGCTCAGGCAGCTGATGAGTTTCCCAGCGCTGGGTTATACAACCTTTCTTCTAGCCAGCAGAGCAAGGTAGTGTTTGAAACGCTGGTGCCCTCCATCCGACCCTGAACCTGAAATCCCACCTGGATTAAGTTTCCCACCACCATGCCCAAGTGAAAACCACCATGCCCAAGTGCCACTGGTGAGCAGCCTCAGACCAAACGACCCCAGTGCAAACACCATCTGCTGAGAATCCCTCATCCTTTATGGAGCTCCAAAGCTTTGTGAGATGCACAGACATCTCTCTCCTTTCTCCCTGTGGACCTGGAGAGGTCCTTGAAAGAGGGAAAAATTTTGACCACGACTCGCCAGCTGGTGCGAATTCTGTCCTCTCCGTTATGCTATGTAAGCCACAAAGACATGGCCATAGGGTGGGGGAGCATGTCATGCTCGGTGACAAGCCTTTTTAGAGGAAACCTCAAAAGTCTTTCAGCACAGAGCTCTGCTTCCTTCCACTCCAGTCTGCACAAACCATCTATGAATCGCAAAGTGACATCCGGCTCTGATTAATAGATATGTGGCACTGGGCCTCCACCCTCCCCACTTATGTCAGGAACTATGTTGATATAAATTAAACTGAAGAGCTATTGTTCAAATTGGGCCAAATTAAGCCATATTTAGGCCAGAAGAGCAGTGATTTGAGGGAGGTTGCCATGTAGCAGAGCAGGTTCAGATAGCACTGAAGGCCAAGCCAACTCCACCGTGGAGGGATAAAAGCTTTCAGTGCCAGGTAGAATCGTGGATAAAATAATGCTCTCCCAAGACTGGACATAACCCAGGTGACAGCCGTTACCCACTGCTGCCTCTGGGAATGTTAAAATAAGACTTTGCACTCTTTCTTGAAAGATCTTAAGAGAGTTTTACAAACATTAGGGAACTAAATCTCAGCGCTCCCAGGGTGCAATATAAGCTGGCTGGGATATCCACTGAGGCAGGTTTAAACGTCCCAACGACTCTTTCATTTGTTTTACTGAAAGGGAAACTGAGGCCCCGAGGGAGTCGAGCCAACGTTTCCTAATTTGAATGCCTGATGTTAGGCAACTCATCCGCATGAAGAAACCATTTACAATTTTTACTTTTTTTTTTTTATCAGATTAAAGTATTACAAGGTTGATCCTCTTCCAGACAGCTTGGTTGGCTGCATTGTTTCAACACTTGGATTTTTCCCACAAAAAACACCACCAGTATATTGCAGAAATTCGACCATACGCCTGCATATGCTTACACACACAGAGCCTTGAAAATGGCAACACCAAATAAGTATTTCCCACAAAAACAAAAATTCCCTTTGCATCATTAAAGCTGTTATGTAAAATATATACTTACTACTGCATAATTAAAAAAGCCTCTGCAACTTTAATGCATATTGCCCTTGATCATGTGGTAGCAAGGAAGAACAAAATCATTAGGAGCTAAATTATTCTAGTAGCCTATTATCATAGTGTAATCTTATTAAAGAAAATTCATGCTGGTATAGCCTCTTATCTTCTCCACTTACAGAAGAGCCATGTGGTGTATTTCTGAGTGCACAGAGATAATAAAATTATAGTGAATTATGCAGCCCGCATATGGAAAAAGGAGCATAATTCTGTCCCTTCGAGGAGGGATGCTGATTTTTCTCAGGGAGGCAAAACCAGCACTACCCAGTTACTAAGCATAAAGGGACTATTCATTATTATCTGCAGACAAGCAATTTTGGAGAAGATCTAGGGGCTGCCAGTGCAAAAAGGCACAGCTTGCTGCCATGGCTCGGCCAACAGCCAGTGCCGCTCGCTGGCTTCAACGGCTTCCATCGCGTCACTCGGTGTGGGTGTCTGTACCCGCGTGGAGCCCTGCGTCACCAACCCCGGGGCACCGCCGGTATGTCCCCCGATACAGCCACACAGGCTGGCACTCGTGGTGTTCTCCCTCTGCCGATCCCTTCCCGTGCGGCCGGTCCCAAGCCGATGAAACATTTTGGTGCATCGCTCGGAGAGCTCCCTCTCTGTGAACATCCCTGCCACAGATCTTGGCTTGGCTGACAGCACTAATTGAATTCAGAGCTGTTGTGAACTCACGCTAATTGGCAGGGAGGATAGTGCCCACTGCTCCGGCTTCCCCGTGGCTCAGCGTCTAGCCATGACTGTCCCTGCAAGCTTTGGCTGTGCTATGCCAGGATGCTGCACTGAAGCGGGGCACAGAAATCCCACCCAGGTCGGCGTAATGATGAGGGCAAAGGATGCCACGAGAGCCCAGGCATAACAGAAGGCCAAAGCAAGCTGTCAGCAGATGGTGGAGGAGCAGACCTGGCCCTACAGCTCCACTTTCCACCAAAAAACCACTGTGCACATCTGGCCAGAGCTGACCATGCCGTCATGGTCTGGACCAGCCCACCACGATGCTCGTACGGTCCCATCCAGTTCAGCCAGCTGTTTGGGGAGAGGATGGGCCACACCATGAAGCCCTCTGAGTTTTGGTGTCTTTGGGCCAGCTGCTGCCTTTCCTAACCAACCTCTACAAATGGAGTTTAGCTAGTCATGAGTTAGGGACACAAAATGCAGAGCTTGTAACCTGATTTAAACAGCAGCAGCGTAAGGGAGAAAGGCCTCTCTTCCCTCATCACCTGCTGTGAAGGACAGGCATGCAATTAAAAGTTTTCTGTAAATGTTAATTACAGTGGACTTACTTAGCTAATGACCAATTGATCTTTTGATTGTATTAAGTTTATAAGTGTAATGAACTTAACTGAAGTATGGATTACAATCTTGTTCTAATTAAAACAAAAAGGTGTAACATACACTAGCCATCAGAAAGAGTTTTAATGGCTGTTTGGGGTCAAATTGTTGAAAATATTAATGTGTTGTCTAAAGCCTGCAGCACTTAATTAGATTCTTCATCCAAGTGGAATTCATGTTACTTCAAACGATGCATCCAGATAAGATTTTCTTGTGCACTCAGAAATAGCTGGAATATAGATCTTGCCCATTACTTCCATGCCACTCACCTCTGCCCTCCAGTTATAAATCCTGACTTACCCAGTCACCTCCGATCCAGTGGCTTGGGGAAGAGATGAGAAAGCTTGTATTTCTGAACCACTCAGTGCAAATACATTTTGCATATCACTGCAGTTAAGAGCTGTACCATTTGTTAACCTGCTCTTGGGCACAAAGTGTAGAGCAGGGAGGTCATCATTATCTTGCAAGAGATTGATAGAGAGCAAACCACACATATTGCTACCAGTGGCCATGGGGAAAAGGTGTTTGCATTTGTACATCAGTAGTGGCCAAGCAAAGCTCTGATCAGAAAAGTAAAGCAGGGCTCAAGAGACCACAGGGTTGAAATGCCAGGAGTCCTGGAGGTCAGGACCGAGAGGGGAAGGGCTTGCATCTCTTGTCTGCACCATGCTACAGCTCTGCCTCTCGCCTTTGCAGCCCTAGGAGGAACTGACCTACTTTAATCCAAGTTTTTAATGCCAAATGAAGAGGGGATTGGAAACAGGACGTTCTCCCTGGAAAGCGCTGGACTTAATTTCTTCCACTCCTTTGGCAGCACCTGTTTCTGCTCTTCTTTAAGACAAAACACATCGCTCTTTCCTTTTTTCTGGAGTCCGCCTGAGGCAGGAGAAAGCCATTTGCTGTAGGTGATGTCTCCACCCAGCTCCTAGCAGAAGCGACATGTTTGCAAAGTCAAAAAGTCACCGCTCCTGAGGCCTCTCCAACCACCAAAAAAATATTTTAAAGTAACTATGATCCCTTTTCTCCCAGCTGTGACCATTGCCTGTCTTCAGTAACCCTTCCTGCAAGAGCTTTGTTTCTAAACCACCTGGAGATGCTTGGAAGGGCACAGTGGAAATGCCAACTCACCTCCAAAGGGGAGCAAGGTCCCAAAACCACTGGGCATACTTTGACAGTTAAAGCACTGACAGGCTGATGCATCATTTACTTAAATTTGGTGCCAGGGCTTGCTTTATAAGAAACAGCCCAGCTGGTGTCATTGCTCCACGTGCCCCCAGCATCATCAGGCCAGACACGCTGCCGGACACCCAGTCGCTCGCTCCAGCAGAAGCACGCTGGGCTGGAGAGCAGCTGGTGGAAGGAATTCGCTCTCTAACCTGGCTTCCCCCGGACAGACAGACAGAGCTGCAGGGAGAATTAGAAACGTGCAGCTCCATTCTGGTCTCCTGGCCGTGAGGAGCGGTGAAGAGGCTCTGTAAGAGCAGCAGTTGCTCAAAGGCAAGGCTGGGGAGGAACACCTGTGAGCTCAGGAAGAGCTTGTGGTTATGAGTCAAGGTGTCACAAAGCAGCATGTGAGGTGACACTTAGACCAGTATGAACTAAAGGCTTCCTGCCGTCAAAATATCGCATTTGGGTCACACTCGAAGCAGACTGTGCTCAGTACAGCCACGCATCAACACCTCGCCTCCAACACATGACTGAGATGTGCGACTTGTTGCAACAAGTCTGATGGTGCAAACCCTTCTGGTCTCGGTGCCACAGCACCTATACCACCACACCCATAACCCTGCCCATACATCTTCCCCCAGACCCTGATAAAGAAGCTTATTAGTGTTTTTACGGCCACTCTGGTCACCTCTCAACCCAAACAACTGCCTGAATGGGGAGTCTGAGATCAGCAGCGCCCTGCTCAACCCCTGCTGCCACCACTCTACCGCTGCTGAGCCCTGCCATAGCAGTGTCACAACATCTGTGAGTTTTTCAGTTCCAGGATAATCTCATTTCAGACGGCCTTAACTGGTCATGTTAACCCAGTTAGTAACTGGTGTTTACCCAGTATATCAAGTCCTCAACTGTGCACACCTGGGTGTGCCCTGCATTAATAGAGGGAGGAGACTCTGCACTAGAGTTTGGAAATTAATTTAAAAATCCTGCTGGCCTGATGTACAAGTCCATGGTATGAGTTTACGAACAAGGTAGAGAAGGTTTGAGCCCAGTGAGGGCTGCATTGCAACCATCGCCTCTGAGAAGAGAGATACCCAACCAACCGAGCAGAGAGGAGATAGCACGGAGGGGAATACTGCAGGGAGTAAACCTAATTACGTGCCTATTAGGTTGCCAAGAGCAGGAGGGACAGAAGATGCTATAAGGTGAACACATTAGCATAAGATAACATCACTCATGCTGGCAGCTCCAGAAAGGAGAGGGCCTGCAGCCAGAAGTAGCCATGTCCAAACAACTAAACACCCTGCAAATTCACTGTGAAATAAAGACGAGGTTAAGGAGAGGATGATTCAATCTAATTCAAGGACAAAGACAGGACTTCAGGACAGCAACGGTCAGAAAGAGAAGTGCCCAGCATCTGTCAGGAAGAACAGAGAAAAAATCCAGCTGCTCCATCAGAGGCACAGGTCCCAAGCGCCCCATGCAGAGGTCCCCTCCCCAGTAATGCTTTGACTTTGAAATGCAATCGCCAGGAGCAGAGGGAGAGGCATGGTGGGAAGAAAGCTGTCAACAGGATGCACATCTGGGGACAGGCTGGGAACACCATCGCCGCAGGGATGGGAGGAAGGCTGTGAGTGAGGGTACAAAGCAGTGACCACTCTGCCTTGCCGCGGAGAAAAGAAACACACCAAAGATTTCAAGCAAGAGAAAGCTACCAGGAGTTTCTACCCAGTACCTACCACTGCTGCCACCAAAATCAGCCAAACCCAGCAAGGCAGCCCCAAAGCCAGCGGCTGCGTTGAGAAGCTGTACTCATCTACCTGGACTTGTGCAAAGCATTTGACACTGTCCCACACGACATCCTTGTCGCTAAATTGGAGAGACATGGATCTGACGGATGGACCACTCGGTGGATAAGGAATTGGCTGGATGGTCGCACTCAAAGAGTTGTGGTCAATGGCTCGATGTCCAAGGGGAGAGCAGTGATGAGTGGTGTTCCTCAGGGGTTGGTACTGGGACCAGCGCTGCTTAACATCTTTGTCGGGGACATGGACGGTGGGACTGGGAGCACCCTCAGCAAGTTTGCCGACGACACCAAGCTGTGTGGTGCGGTCGACACGCTGGAGGGGAGGGATGCCATCCAGAGGGACCTGGACAGGCTTGAGAGGTGGGCCCATTCGAACCTCATGAAGTGCAACAAGGCCAAGCACAAGGTCCTGCACATGGGTTGGGGTAGTCCCAAGCACAAATACAGCAGGCACACGATTGCAGGAGCACGTTGAAGCTAAACAACCTGAATAGAAGTGATACAATTTACTGAGAAAACTAAGCTATACGTTCCTCCAAAAGCTGCAGACTTTGCTCCTGAGGTTTCTGTGCAATAAATCCCATTAGCAATAGGATTTACATGTTGAGATGAGGAGAGGTAAAGCGGGGTTAAGAAAAAGGTAACACAGATGCTACTTCACCAGCCCCAGCTAATTTTCATGCAATTCTAGTTTTAGATAAAGAGCCTTCCATCAGTTTTTGTATGAGAAGAGTAATGCAGGCTATTCAAAGGGCAGTCATACACCACTCCCGTGGCTAAAGCCGCCTGCTTTCTGAACATGCATCCTCAAGGAGCACAGCAGGGTGTGGGGGATGTGTGTTCAACAGCTCTGCTACCAGACTCAATCTCTTCCCTCTTTCTCAGATGCAGCTTTGGGGGATACAATAGGACAAAATGATTTTGAGTGAAGCCCTTACTTGCTAATTGCATTTTGTACTATCAATTGATTATCCTGAGAACGAAGCAGGAGCAGACAAATTTATTCTGCATTATGGCTATTTCAGGGAGTTATGGTGAACACTGAACCCTGCTCAGATTCAGTAAGGGACAAGATTAAGGCTTTGTTAAAGCTGAGCAAATGCTTAAGAGCTTCACTGAAAACAGATGAGCTGAAAAATATCTTAAAGTGTTTAACAGAACTGCAGCAACCATGGATGGCTGTTTTCACAGCCCCATAAACCAGATATTTAAAAAAAGGAAAAGAAAAACGAAACAAAGAAAAGTAAATCCACTTTAGCTGAGATAAACTGAACCTGGGCACATGTGCATACCCCAAAAAAGCAACTACAGACCTTGCACAGGTGAAAACGAGCTCCTCTTTCCCAAGAGCGTCAAGTGTCTGTGAAACAGGAATGGGAGTTGATGTTTCTTTTATCAAAATTATGAAATTAAATGTTATTTTTGAAAAGTTTATATAAAGCTAAGTAATAAGGATAATCCCAGCCCCTTACAACAAACCTCTGACTTCTTATAATGCATGCGAGAAGGAAGGTGTAACCTCTCTGAGCATAACTCTGGCATAGCTCTGTCCTTAAGTGTCCTTGTGCTCTTGATGCCCCATCATGAACCGCCTGGCTCTGAACTACCACCTGCCCCTCACTGCACTGCCCTGGCACAGCTACAGAGGAAATTTTTGTCTAAATCTCTGCAAAACCTGAAACGCAAATGAGGTTGCTCAAATTAGCTTGTAAAGGAGCATCCTCTCAGGCCCCAGTTCTCCAGCCAGGCAATGTGCTGCCTTCACTGAAACAAGTAGGTGAATTTTCCAGACTTCCCCAAAACCAACAGCCAAACTTATGAAACACGAGAGGTGAGCCCCGTCAGTCCATGGGATAGCAGCTGAATCTTTTTGTGAGCCAAGTAACAGACTCCCTTGCTGCCCTTACGTAGCCTCAGCACAAAACCAAGCCCTTCTGGCCTTTCTGTTCATATATATATGAATGATGTGGAAACTAGACAAGGGTAACTCAAAATGGAGCTGCTGTTGGACAGCTTCCCTGTGAGTTTTGCAGAGCACAGGCTCCTTTTAGCTTTTCCCATCAGACAGACTTTGCCCCATGCCTGGGACAAGGCTTCTCCCCGCAGCAATGGAGAGGATCCCCCTCTCCCTGCCCCCAGCCAGCCCCCAGCTCTCTGAAAACCAGAATGCAGGATTTTGTTGCATGACTATAAATGGTGAATTGCATAGGCCAGGAAGGATTATTTATTTATTCGTTCATTCCTCAGCGCATGCAAAGCCAAATTCTGCCTGTCTCCTGGGACTGCATGCGAGAGCTAAGGGCTGCAGACTGGTCACTGGGGTGAAGTCCCCAGGTATTGTCGAGTGGGTTGTTTTATTGTGCACATAAACCTTCCTGAAGCTACAAATGAGGAATACGTTTGGGACAAAGCATTTACCATTGCACAGCAGCATTCTGAAAGCATGCCCACCCGTCCCTTCTCAACAAAAAATACTAATAGTGAGACTTCAGGTGCCTGCCAAACCTTTATGCATCATGTTATAAAATGTCATTTGGAGAGGTCCCTCTTATCTCCCATTTCAAGCACTCCTCTAAACTTTTCAGCTCTTGTAACCAAGGTAACAACACCTGAATGGTCCCAGGCACTCTGATCTGTTCTTGGAAAGCATCAGGTTGGTTTTCTTTCAACTTCACTCCTCTATTCCCCCTTCTTCCCATGATGCCTGTTCCTCAAGCTCTGCTCACCTCATTCCCAGGGAACAGGATAACTGCTAATGAAGTGATGGCACCTTTCATCATTTTTCCCTGGTAAGGCAACTCCTCCCTGACACTGCAGCACTGTGCGACACTGGGTAGCACTGTGGTACCATCACACCTGGAGAACACAGTCCAGCTTCACCCTTGTGAAAGGGCTTTAGTTGCTGGTGTTGGTGGATTTGCACCCACTTACATCCTGGGCTAAGTTTGTGCCTTAAAAGTCATGTGCTAAATTTGTAATGATTCTCTCCCTCACCCCTCTGCAGCATGGATGTTTTAAGAGGAGCATCACTGGACTGCTCATCCTGGAGGATGCTGTTTGCTCCCCATACGAGTTGGGAGGCCAGGGGCACATCTGGGGGCTCCCAGGTGGTCCTGGTCTTGGTGGGCATCAGCCTGACAGCCCCTTGCAGCCTCCAAGGTCCCCCAAGGCACCAGTACCCACTGAAAGGTGCTGCCAGTGCCAAGACCATTTCTAGTAGTGCAATGTGACCACACCACAGGAGCACCCACTGGCCTGGCTGAGCTTTCTGTCTGCCATCTCAAAGCCCTCAGGAAGGCTTAATCCTGTTTTCAGATCTAATCCATTAAACAAATGCATTATCCCTATGCAGATTTGCTTTTTTTCTGAGCTCCAGCAAAGCTCTGTGTCAAGTCTCTCTGTTAGACAAGATTTTTGCAGTGGCTGTGCTCTGAGCACAGATCCTGGCAAAAAAAACGCCTGGGACAGACAAGCCCTCTGTCCTCCAGCGTGCCTGTGTGTAAGCTTGGCAACTCACCCCAGGAAACACACCAAAAAATGACATTTTGTGCTTGTCCTGAACCATACAACCATGTTCTCCAAGCCATGAACGGTGCAGGAGACACTATGAGCTGCTGCCACGCAGAAGCCTGCTCTCCTGCACAGCCACCAGACCCTCTCGAGGATATGTAGCACTACCACTTGACTTTCTGTCCTGGAGTGCCTTCATATCTCCCCAGGGTGAGAAACTCCAACAGCACTCTTGGCTATGCAATAGCCTGCTCTTTACCTGTGGCCTGATCAAAATGAAAAGGGAAGACAGTCCACGGAGAGTCTTTTTGTATTTTCTGATAGCAGAAGTCTCCAGGACCTTTGTAAACTAAGGAGTCACTCCAGTCCCTTCCCTGCTGTGCTTCTAGCTCGGGTTCAGCCCTGACTGGAAATGCCCAGTTAGGCCAGGAACAGGCAAGAGTTCGGCAACAGGCAACAGCATCCTCAGCTTCACACCCAGTAATGCTGGAACATGTCATGTCATGGTATGAGCACGATTCCAGCCCCACCGGGCTGAGTGGTATGGCCCCACTTGGGGTGCAGGGGCACCAGGGCTGTGCCTGGGTCACGGGAGGTGCAGGCAGAGGCAGCAAGCCCCCTGCCCACTGCCTTTTCTGGGTGCTGAACCCTTGTGCTATAACTCTCCCCGCTCTCCTTGTGTCTTTCTTGAGAAAGTCAACCAAACCTGTGCACCCTTCCCTGGCAGGTGATGCCTGCCTTTAGCCAAACCGCTATTCTCACCCAGTAACCCATTAAGTATTTCTTTGCCTTCACCTTGGTCCAGGTTCAAATCAGTTGTCAAAATACTGAAGGTTTGGTTCCATTTCAAGGACAGAAGACTCAAAGCCCCGGCACCACTTTCCAGACCAAGCTCCGGACCATTCTGCTGTCGGTCCAAGACAAGGTCCTGCACGAAGCTGCTCACTCCCCTCTCCAGTGGCCCGCTTGCAAGAGTTTTTAATAACCTGAGAAAACTGAAATAACACAGAGATGGAGTGATTCTGCACTCGGCAAGGATGACAATCCAACACTTCTTAAATAAAAGTCCTCAAGTTAGAAAAGCATCCTGCAGTTTCACAGACTTTTACAGCAAGACCTCCAGCCACAGAGCAGAATCCCCAATTTCACCTGGTGATCAGACGTAGGCATGGACAGAACCTTTTCTTCCCCTCTGTGCTACTCAACTGAATGGTGCAACTCCCCTGTTTGAGGACTTGGCTGGACATTTATCCTGGCCATCTAGCTGCCACAGGCACTGTAAACTAAATTTCAGTTTCACTAGGCATAGGCTTTGTGCACAAGAGGTAAGGGCATCTTTACTGGGCTGCAGAAAAAAACCCCAAATCTGCATAGGGCTTATTTCATTTTTTTTTCACATCATGACCTCAGTTGGGTATACACCAACTTCATGTTAATGGGAACAACATAAAAGCAGCCAGCCAGCGTGTTGAATTGCCAGCGTCCCATTCAGTGCGCTCAAGCCAAAGAGCTCCAGTGTTGGATTCAAGGAGCTGGTACAGTTCCTAGTCTCTCCGCACCTGAGCATCTGAGTGACCAACACGGAGGCCTCAGGCAGCGATCCGCAGATAACAGCTATCCTAAATCAGCTCAACTTCTAGAACAGGGCATCTGGCAAAGGAGAAGAGAGCGCCACTGCCTCACCCCCACCCTCCTACCACATTTTCAGGTCCCCCAAGCCCCTTCAATATTAAAGAACAAGCTGCACGCTTCTTCCATCTATACTAAACAACTATCTGTGTGACACAGAGACAACCCATCAGGCCTCAGGGCTGTTCAGGGAGCTGTTTCTGGTTTGCAGCTTTATTATATGCATTATATCTTTGTGGACATTTCTACAATCACACTCAGGATCTTTCCTCTCTGTACATGCACACTCCTGCTGCGAAAGGCAGGCAGGACCTCTGCCGCCTCTGCGCTTGCTCACCAGGCATTCAGTACTGAAGAATGTGATTCTCTGATATTCACTTCCAAAGTAATTGGAACAAAATAATTACACGAAAGATTTCTTCCGGGGCTATGCAATTCTTCAAAGCCAGGAGCATATGAATAGTCAAGATGAAATTGAGCATGCAGCAGTTTAAACCATCTGAAAGTTAATTTTTCCATATGGCATCAAAGGAAACTTGCTTTCCCTCTCCAATCTTGACTGCTTTTTGTCCAGGTGAAGCAAGTAACCCTGGCCTGGGCTGTGCACCACAGGAGCTGTGCGTTCAGGGCAGCCACGCTGCCAGGATGGCCGAGCTGCTGGTTGGCCAGGGACCGTGTCCCTCACACGTCACACAACCGGCCAAATCCTGCCTGCCACCAGCTGAAGCCAAGGTTACCTTGAGCCAGTGAGGACTGAAGAGTGACGCCCAAGGTATATACGGTTTCTATGGCCTAGCAAAGAAGGGAAGGCAATTTTTTTTTTCTTTGAACTTACAAATAGAGCAGAAGATGAACCCAGCAGGAAGAAATTCCAGCTCTTTCCTTTTAGTTGAAAATAGATCCATAAAATCCTGCTAAGTCTATTGGCTAATGCAAGCACTGGGACGCAGCTTAAATACACTTCCCAAGGGCAGGGTATGCTACAACCTTTACATTTAAAAGTCACTGGGGTCTAAGTTTAAAAATAAAAACTATACATACTTTCCCTCCTCCCAAACTTCATCGCGTGCCCACCCGCTCCTCCTGACCTCTTTCTGCCAACGAAGGGAACCCAATTTTGGAGACACTTCAAAAGAGAACAGCCATAATGGTGAGTCAGTGATCAAATTTTCAAATGTGATGTGTCAGTAGTCAGATTTTCAAATATGATGCGTCAACGCCAGCGCAGTGGACTCTCCTGGTGTGCTAAACCTGCTGATAGTGGGAATTCCTACAGGTGGGAGTCAAGAGGGGGGATTTCTTCACATCCAGTAGATCAATGACCTCCAACAACTATCAGGACTGTTCACGGTTTATAAAGAAAGAAAGAAAAAGAAGATGAAATGCTTTTAATCTTCCTACTACACAGGGCACTGCATATGCAAAAATTATATATACGTATAAAAAGTAAATAAATTCAGACATCAAAAACTGCACTTGAAGGTCTATAATGATTCTTCATCAACGCATTTTCAATGCATTTTTCAGGCGAGATTACAGCTGAACGGTTGAACGCGAGTGAAAGGCAGGGAGCAGCCATCACCCAGTCCCCACTGCTGGGTGGAAAACCAGGGCCCACATTGGCATATGCCATGGGTCATGTCATTCACGCTGAAGCAAAAGAAAAGCAATGCGCAGCTTGCTTTTTTTAAGGTTCAGCTGCTTTAAGGAGCTTGCTTTTTTAAAAGAACGTCTGCTCCAGAACTGTTGGGAAATGGGACTGCAGGGAAACAGCCCTCCCCAGCCGGAGATGGGGAGCCAGATCGGGCAGAGGAACTCACTGTCTTTGATGCCATCTACTGGAAAGGTGGCCTCACGACCTGGGACCTGCTGCTCTGCTGGAGACCAAAAAATGATGGCTTTCTCCGATGGGGAATTGGACGCTTGCAAGCGGGATGCAGTCCCAGAAAGGCTGTGCTGCCCAAGTGATGCTCTGCAGGATCCACGGATGCAGCGGGACTTCCAACAGTGCAACTGAGGTTTCCAGAAATGTGGTGTGCTGGTCCTGTGAGCACGCAGATGTCTGGAAAAACCAGGCAGGAAGGCAGAGCCCAAGGAACGAGCACTGCCATGGGAAAGGGGGGCAAGAAAGAGGGAGTTCCTGGCTCTAAGGTTCAATCCACAGGGGATTAGGGTCCTCTTAGGAGCAGAGAGGAGGGACAGAGCAGCCGTTTAAGGGAGGAAAGGCTTCCTTGGCTTCCAGCTACAGCCCAGTGCGGGTACTAGTCTCTGAAATCAAAGCTGGGCTGTTGCCTGTAAATGACAAGAGAAGCAAGATTTGGATGGTATGTCTGAAATCCCTGAGATCTTCCCATGAGGACGGACCAAACTTCGTCAAGTGACTCCACAGCACCGACTAGGTTTTCCTCCCCGCTCACACTTATCACAGTAAAAGCAAGGCTCATTTATCTGCTTATTTCACATTTCAATTTTTCTGATGCTAATGCTGTTTCTCCCTTAACATGCTAGTCAGATGCCACACTCTACAACGGCCCCGGCACTGTCTGCAGTACCCAAATTACTGGAGGATGCTTTATGGAAAACACTCTGCAAGACAGAGAAACAACACTGGGGTGCTTTTTTGAGTCCTAGCTATTTTAGGAAGGTGTTAAATACCATATTTAAACTCCGGGGGGGGAGGGGGAGGGATTATTTGGGTTTTTTTGTGCCTTTTCTTTAAGAATCCCAGCAGATAAGACCAAGACTGGTCCAGGGTTGTTTTTTTTTCTGTCCCAGTAATTACAATTTGCAGATAGGAAATCCCTGCCAAGTGTCCCAACTACATGGCATGTGCTGGCTCTGGATGTGGAGCCAGCATTGACTTGGAAAGCAGGCACAGCAATCTCAGTATAAAGGCCAGTTCTCCCACACTGTCTTCTGAAAAGAGCTTGACAACGTAGCAACAGCCACGTGGCTTTCTGCAGGCAGTGGCCTGTCTTCTCCGTAAGAGTCTGGCCACTCTAGGGAGTATATACCCTGCCCCGAGTTGTCCTGCAGTTTTACAGTCACATAGTGCTGTGCCTTTGGAAAGGTCCTCTTTCCTCTTGCTGTACAAAAGATCCAGAAAATAAAGAGAGGAAAAGAATTAGCTACCCAGAGGAAGCAGTAAAAGTGATGGCAAACAACATGCGGTTGGTTTGCAAACTGCAAACTCACAACAGATAAACCGAGGGAATAAACTTTTGTCACATCTCCTGTAATTACGCAGAACTTCCCTGGTATTTGTAAGGACAGCAGGCCGAACAAGACAGAGGAGAAGCCTAAGCTGCCAGCATATCTTCATATTTCCACGCTGCCTGTATCTCCAGTCCAATAAATACACAGTCCAACCAGCTGGCCTGTGCATTACTGTGCCAATAGGTTGTTCTTTTATCACTGTTGCTTGTGCACAGCTTGCACATATAGCAGAACCAAGAGTTTTCAAAGGGAATAATAAACATGCCTGAGAAAGTCACTTATTTGGAAATAAAAATGCTTAAAACAACACAGATCATTAGGAAGTCATTTGGGATTTGTGTGACTGGTGTACCTCCAAAGCCAGGACTCACCTCCACAGAGGACACCCATTGCTGGTGGGGGGCTCATTCTGCAGCCTGCAGGGCAGCTCTCTGCCACATGGTCCCGAAGGGACATTGCAGGGCACAGCATCCCCGGGGCAGCAGCAGGAGCCCACCAGCATCCCCAGCACATTCCTGCTCCTGCCCAGTCCAAGGCTTCAGCAGGGACCCACAATGAGCAGGGCTGCAGAACAGCCCTGTCACCCGCAATTGCCTTTTCTTGCCTCCCAGCACAGAATGAAACATAAGAAGCAAGCAAGGCAGACACATAAATAAAGAAACAAATAAATAAAGACAGGAATCTGGGGCAAAGAGACAGAGAAAGAAAAAAAATGAGGAAAATGAAAGGATGAGCAAAGACTGAGTGCAGTAAGGGGAAGGGTTGACCAAGGGAAAAAAAGGCAAATTTGGTGTATTCTCTTCACAGGGCCACACATATCTTAGTTTAACAGGTTATGCTGCCTCCAGCATTCCCTGGGCGTCTGCCACAGAGATCTGGGCTGACTCTCCGTACAAACAAATGGGATTGATTAAATTCTACCGCACTCTCAAGGGTTTCTATAGGCCTACATCCTATACATTTGCAACGCAGAGATCTGGCCAAATTCCCTGCAGAGTAATTGCTATAGAAAACTGTTGTTTTACTGCCTAGTCAATCTTCTAGGAGTTTCCTATAAAGATAGCAGCTCCTGGATTTACTTGGCAATCAGCCACTTTCCAGATGATGGCCACCTGGGATCAAGTTAGTTTGCTAACCCACCAAGACAGCACTGAATACGGATGCAGTTTGCGCTCGATCCAGTCCCAGCCAAATACGTACCGCAGCCCTCACATCCAATACAGAAATACTCAGGCAAGACAGTAACATTCTCAGTTGCTTTTCGTTTCTTGCCACCTCCTGCCATTTCAGTGGCTGGTCCTGTTAACGTCACCTGCCAGGCTGCCTTGGAGGAGAAGAGGAATGGCTGTTAAACAAGTTAGAGAGCACTGAAAAGGTCAAGCAGAAGTGAGAAGGACACTGCCAATTACTCTCATACGTAAGTTGTTTCATGTCTCCACTGTTCACAGTGCCCTTGCAGAGGGCTGCGAGATAGGGTTTCTCTCCAGCCAGTCTCACAGGACCGTGGACTCTTCCGTTCAGAAAACACAGATGCACGTGAGCTGGAACAAGCACCGCAGCTTTTCCGTATGTTTTTTCCTTGAGCACGGCTCTCTTGGATAAAACCCACCTGGCTGTGTGCGTGGGTTTTGCTGGGAGTGTGGCTGGGCCCTGGAGCACAGGCTGGGCTGGTCCTGCACTCTGCTTTCAGCCCCAAATCCCTCTTCACCCACAGACCCCAGTGATGGTTTGGTTTGCTTTTCCCCCAAACCTTTCCCTACACCTCAAGCTTGCAACACAGCCTCATTCCTCGGATAAAGCCAGGAGGGCCAACACAGCCCATCACCAAGGCACTGGGGGTATAGCATCCTGCTCAGAAGTGCCTGGCTTTTCCTGGGAAAGGATGCCTGCAAGATGTCCCCACACCATCCGAAGGGGACGGCGCGGGAACGGCTCAGCCATCAGCAGCAACGAGGTCCCTGCTCAGCAACTTCAACCCGTGCAGCAGATGATCCAGGAAGGAGGGCAGAAGAAGTGCATGAGTGGGGACAATGCCAGCGTCAGAGAGGAGACAGAGGGAAGTTTTCAATTGCCCTGGTTTGCCCAGAGCCACCCAGAGGTGATTTCTGCCCCCCAGGACAAGGGTGTACAATGTTGGGCGCTGCCTAAGAGCAGGCAGCCAGCAGCACGCTGGCGTCGGGAGGCAGCTGGAGCTGCTGGCACCGGCGACGTGCTTGTGTCCACCCTTACTAAACCTGGCAGGAGGAGCACCCATGCTGGGGTCAGGACAGAGGTCTCCGTCTAGACCCCTCAACAACCAGGATTTGGGCTGCTGCTGAAGCCCCCTCCTTCAGCCTCCTGACACAGAGTCACCCTGCATGACAGCACAGTGACCCACGGCCAGAGACAGTCGCTGGGACGACACCAGGGACCTGAGCTGCAGGAACTGGGAGCTGCAAAGCTGTTTATCCATTCCCATCAGATCCAGTCGCTCCTTTCGATCCAGGAAGCATCTGTCTGGATGAAACGATGCTCTGCATTATTATTCAGCGTGGGTAAGTTTTAAACGTTTATATGGCAAACTCCACTGCTTCCTCTTAATTGTCTTTTTCTTTTGGTAACAGGCTGTGCTTTGGCAGGGACAAAGCCCTTGAGAATGGCCATATTAGTACACAAGTGTGTGGGAGGAGGGTGCCAGAAGAAGCAATTTTGAGCTAAATAATGTACACTGCAGCTGTAATGGAGGTCCAAGGCACTGACGGAAGACAAGGAGGTTACTCCATCCCCCCCTCTGTGACCATCCTATTTAACATCTCCTGTAACACACTTCCCAAAACTTTCTAAGAGCCTGTTAGAGCAACTTCTGAGAAACACGACATGAAAACACTCTCCCGAGATGCGGTGCGGAGATTATTGCCGCAGCTTTTTTTGTAGCTGAAAGCAATCCCAGGTTGGGATTTCAAGAACGCCTCTGCCTCTTGTGACTGGGGTGTGCAATGTTTTAAAAGTAATAAAAAAAAAAAACAGGAAGAAAGCAATACACGTGGGAGTTGCAAGACCTTTTTCAGCTCTTCAGGAGCGATGGGAAAGGCTCCCACCAGCTTCAGCTGGAGAGGGACCAGACCTGCACATGGCTCTCCAGCCCATCGAGGCTGCCACGTACAGATGGCAGGCTCCCTCGTCCATGGCTGCACCGGAGCTGCTGCACAGCTGGCAGCACGAGCCAGAAGCCACTCCTAAACCTGTTTCCCACTGTCAGATAACCCACTTGTATAATTTTTGCCCACGCTGCAGCAGGAAAGCGGTGAGATACAAAGACCTCAGGAAGTCGCTTTGATTTCCTAACACTTGGAGCGGCTGTTGGCTCTCACGTTCAACGGCCTGCCTACAAAAGGTTGAATGTGGAGCAGAGCTGGCACTAAGGATACTAGCTCTGTTCTGGATGGATGGGGGAGGGTTCATTTTGTGTTGCTGTCCCACCGTTTTCTCAAGCACATGCAAAGATTTCTTCCTTTGTTTTGCTTAGGCCAACCGTTTTGCAGCTCCCAGGCTAAAAAGCACTGATGTTCCCTAATAAACCACCAATCCCACACCATCCAACACTTTACCCAAACTCTTCAGGACTTGCGTGTATGCAAAAATGTGAGTCAGCCACCAAGGTAAGGGGCAGGTGAGGATGGCAGCACGGGAGCTGGGAGCATGGGACTGCAAAGATACTGCTTTGGCAACCAGGGCACTGAGGCTTGCTGATACACCCCCAAAAAAATGTTCAAACCCTCTTCCCCTCCTGCTTCCCTGAGCACCCAACCCATCTGGAGCTTGTAGCCCTCCCAGTGACGAAGCAGCAGTACCGGTGACAACACACCCCTCCTACGTGTTCATAGAGGAAGGCGAAGCATGCGAGAGCCACCACACCAGTTCAGACAGGCAGACTGATCTAATTGTGTATTCCACTTTCAACAGTGGCCAGTTTCTGACAGTGGTTTAGGAAAATGTAGGAGATTTTATATTAGAATTTGTGCCCTGAAGGAAAATTGCCTTTTGAATTTTATTAGTGAGAACTTGGCTTGTGTCTTGAAGCACAAAGGCTTACAGTGCTACCAAACCCCTTGGACTAAAACCCTGCCTCGGAAGGAGTCAAAGAAAATTTTCCTTCTGTCTTCTTTGGACCATTATTTTCATCTTTCAAGGTTTGTTGTTTGGGGTTTTGTGTGTGCTTATAACAACTCTACAATCCCACAGTGCTTTAGAATTGAAGGGGAAATCAAGGCTATGTGTTTCAACTCCTGCAAGGCATGCTGGACTGAAAAAGACACTTTCATGGTAAGAAAAGAGTAAATATTCAGCCAAAAGGCAGCACAGCTCATAAACCCACAAATGCAGACAGGCCTTGTAATTACAAACTTGCTACAAAAAAGACCAGCAACAATTATTAAACCCCAGTCCAGGCATTTTCCTCTAACATTAAATGACGGTAGCAAAAGGACTCCCAGGCCCATAGCTCTGCTCCTTTGCCTGCCTTCGTTTTGTCAGATTCTGGATAACCTCTCTTTTTTAACAAAGCCTGTATTGTCCCAAAGGGATTTTCCTTCTTGTGCTGCTATTCCTGCTTCTAGCAGAGGTTTTCAGTTTCGATAAGGCTCTAGGATGGACAGATGATATCCATGGCTTGTCAAAGAGAAACTGCAGTCAGCTCTCCAATTCAAACATAGACTTGCTACCAGGACCTTCCCTGCATGGGGAATTTCTGAATACATATTGCCTCTCTTTACATGCAGGAAAAAATACACAGATAATGCTGGAAAGAGAAAAAACAGGCAGCTCCTGAAGAGGAGATGGAAGGAGCTTTGTTCCCTTCCCTTCCCAACAGCACCAACAGCTAAAGCTGCCTCCGAAGGCCAGGTACTTCTTGCCTGCAAAGCAAGTGGAATAAGAGTGTTTCGACTGACTCCGGCTGATTTTTGGTCTGTGCCTCCCTGTGCTTCCGTCTGCATTCCCGGTTCCCACGGCCTCCAAGCAGTGACAGTGAAAATAACCAGAGCAGCCCACGGGCCATGCAGATGAACTCGTAAGTATAAGTATTTAGATTACTCAACTGCACCTTCATAAATCTATCCGATCCTCTGCCACAGGAAAGGGCCCAGGGTGTTAAATAAATAGACAGTAAATTTCAGAGGATTTGGTAAAATTAGGATTGTCGTTACTTTTCCATTCCAAGAAGACTGATCTTGGTTATAATTATCCAGGCTACGTCCAGTCTTTTCAATAGCTCGTACACTGATAAATGAAGCGTTCGCTCTCACAAATGCCTCTCCTTCCCCGATGTATGCAATGTGTTCCAGATGGATGGAGAAACCATTTTTTTCTTTTACACTTGCTAAGCTATTTCCAGGCACCCAGTGGGCCAGAGTACCAGCAGGTGTAAATCAGCAGAGCTCTGCCGATTTACTCCACTCCTTATAGCAGGTGAGAATACAGCCCGCTATTTCTAAACTTAAAATAACATATTACACATAGGTGTTCTTCCCTGAGCAATGTCCCATAAACGAGCGCAGTAAGAAAAAACCCCACCAAACACAAAAGATGGTAATTGCACAAATCACTTTGGGCAGGCAACTGCAGCGTGCCTGCCAGCTCCTGGAAAAAGCCACTTTAATTAGGCTGATTTAAATGCAGACAGGTTTTTTTTTTTCCTTTCAGCTGAGGTCTTTGTACCCGCTTTGTACGGACAGGAGTTGGCCTGAGTCCTCAGCCAAAACCTGTCCTTTCACTCCACTAACCACTAACAGGAACTGGGACAGAGGGAAGAGCAACCTCAGCAGAGCCTGTGTGAGCCAGCCCAAAGGAGACCGGCACCTCTAACGCCTGATGAAGGGAGACAGAGATGCTTTTGAGATGAAAGAGGTCAATGCCGCCCTGCGGAGGAGCGTATTCTCCCTCTGCCCAGCCGTGCCGTTCCTCCGTGATGCCCAGGCTTTCCTCTGGGCACTGTGATTTTCCAAGCGCCTGCCCGGGGCCAGCTGGGAGCCCATCTGCAGAAGGGCTGAGCCCACACAGATGCCCCCGCGGCGGCTGCAAACGGCGTTTCCAACATATGTTTACATGTAATGCCCAAGTACTTTCAAACTAAGCATGCGAGCAATTGACCCTTTGGCCAGCGTTAGTTTTAACCTCTCTGCCTGTCGTCCCTGCGTGCACAGTTAAGGCAGGATCTCAAAGCTCTGCTCCAGAAATAAATGCATTAATGCTTGTATTTAACTGCCAGAAAGACACAATAGAAAAAGCCATGTGGAAACCAGTGACTGGTGAGGGGAAAAAGTTGCTCTGTAAGTCCCGGCACATTCAAGGCTGTGTCTGCTCTGTGCAATGGGGAGATGAGGATTCGGCACAGGGAAGGGGATGTGAGCGTTTCATTAAGGGCTGCTTCTCAGAGCAAATGTACAATATCGTTGAATTCATGCTGTAACGGTCTTTTAACAGGTAGTATTTTTATCTGAATGTTATTTGACAACTTGTGCTACGTGCAGCAGCACTGGTCATCACTGTGTGTCCGCCAGCGCCTCTGGCCACGTCTCAGCCCCTGAGCCCGCTAGGGACGTGTTTTCAAAGAGATGCAGCTTTAAAAACTTATGTGCATAAAAATACAGCTTTGTACAAAACTACTGTATCATGCAGCTCAGGGACTGTTGAGAGAAGGGTGATCAGTCATGCCAAAAACTGCAGGAAGGGACTTTTCAAAGCAAAATCCATTTGCTTTGGTAAAAGCCAACTCCCCACCTCTCTACATAGTTTAAAGATGACAAGGAAGTCGAGTGTTTGCTAGAACATCTCAACCGGCAAGGAAAAATAAAGAGCTCCGTCTGCAAGAATAAAAGCCAGCTCTTCTAGTGTGTGCCTCGCTTTCATTTATGTCAGCTCCATTAATGCCGCGCGAAACGATGGGTCTGTAATGGAAGAGCTGACCTACAGCGGGACTGGCATTCACCGCTGGCGTACATGAGATTTATTCCAGCTGTTTAGGTTTAGGTCACTGCCTTTCACACGGTTAGGCTGTACTTAATAAAGTATCAGGAATCAAAAGCTAAGAAGTTTCACAGTCTAGTTGCAAATAGAGATCCATCTCTCAGTCACAAAGGCTGCAAGCTTTCACATAAAAAATGGGTAAAACATGGGAAAACTATCCAAGCCCCCTCTGGGCCAAATACTTAACCCTAGTACGGGAAGTCAATTACTGACCCTGCCTTCCATGGGCTCAGTCGATGCCAATGAAACACCTTTGTGACCGCAGCCTGGTCATTTCCCAGCAGACAACCAGAAATATCCTCATGCTTAGTCACACAAATCCTACCCAAAGGCTGATGAAGTGAAAAGCAGCTCGTCTGTGCCTGTTGCTGTGGCAGATGTCTATAAACCGGCTTGTCTGTAGGAAGTTTCACTGCTGTGATGATCTAAGAGCATGAAAACCCCAAGAAGGGCTGGCATGCCCAAACACTCTCCTCAGTCTCCAACCAAATCAATTGGTTTCATATGAGATTAGACATTGATATGGTAAAACTCTTCCCCCCTTTTCGCTATCATTGTTGGCTAAAAATGCCCAGCACTATGCATGAAATCAGCTCTTGACATAGTGTTTACATAGCAACAGCAGTTTTTTCAGCTTCATTTGGGACTCAAAGACCAAACACTGCCCACGGTTGTGCTTTAGGCATCTTTGCTATAACAGCATTATAAATATGTAATGAGAATTTAAAAGGCAGAAAGAAAATAGATAATAGAGACACCCTGTCTAAATATCACACTTAGCTCTCACCATCTGAAAAGAGCTACGAATTCCAGCGTGCACTCATCAACACCAAGGTAAAGGTGTCCTCGTTAGAGGATGAGCACAGGAGTCGCCTGGCAGCATCCAGAGAGAAAAGGATGTCAAGTTTCAGAGGAAAACTGCCTACTGCATTTTTTACACACTATCATTTTTAAAGAAGACAAAGAAGCTTAGCACAGAAATATGAGGAACTGGGTTCAAGCAATTTGGATTTAGAGCAACAGCAAGGTCATCCATGCTACTTGAGCACATACTTGGATCAAATCTCTGAAGGTTAGCCTGTGCAAAACTGCTTTCAAGTATCAGAGAGCTGAAACCAAGGGAGGTCATTCAGTACCTGGCCATCTCGGATGCTTCCATGGCCACCATGAGCAGCATCCATGCACTTGCAAATCTAAATCACGCAGACTCAAACCACAACCGTGACTAATATCACCAGATATCACTGGGTGGGCTGATGGTCAGAACTTTGACTGTAGCTTTTAGCACACCTAAAAGGAAACAAAACTGTCATATTTATGGGACAGGCTCTGCCTGAATGGGACCTTTTTTGCTCCTATCATCTCCCCTCAAGTTATACACAGACAACGCTCCCAAACCTCTTTCCCAACATGCAGCACCAATCCTTCTCCTCCGCCTTCAGGTCTTTTCTTCCCCATTCCTTCCTTCCCCTAATTCACGGCCACAGCGAACGTGCTGCCTGATTATCCGTTGACACACGCATTTAGCACTCCTGTGTGGAAAGCTGTGTCTTTGGAAGCTTTTCCAACTTCCCCTCCAGATGATGTCACCCTGGGCGGGCGCCAGGCTGAGTTACGAGTGAAAATCCTTCACTTCAGGGTCAGACATCCTCCTATTTTTAGGCCTTATTTCAGTGTCATGCAGCCAACAGCCGAGCTGAACAGTTCATGTTATTCAGCTGCAAACGCCTGCTGAGGTTTGAACAAAGCTTGGCTTTGTGGCAGGTGAAGGGGCTCTGCAGCACAGGAGCCCCTTTTAAAGGCAGGCGGCAGCTGCTTTGCTCGGCACGGTGCTCCAGCAGTTCACGCCAAGATGAAAACCACTTCAAGCTCCCTCCCACCCTCCACAAACTGCAACTGTACATCCAAAACCAGGGTCTGAATTTGATCTGGCACTGCGGAGCACTGCTGGCTGCGTCCTCCCCCATGTAGCCCTCTGAAAATTTGCATGGTGAGAAACATGTTCCCTCCAGTACAAACTGGGAACTGGCAGTGTCCCAGGGGATGGGGAGGGGGACGGGGAAGAAGGGCCTGGAGGCTGCAGCATGTAAAGCACAGGGTATTGTGCAGCCCACAGCCTGTGAGCTAACACCCACCCACCCACCCAGCTCTGCTAACTCCATCACTCGGCCGTGCCTCCCCACTCCTCCCCAAATTCTCGTTCGCGACGAAATAACTCTTTGCATTAATTTCCCTACTCGCAACACACTGATCAGCCAATGCCTATTTTGTGCCTTGGTCATTGAAGCAAGTGATGTGTTGCTGCGGATAGAGCTGGTCCTAACCAAGCCCAGCCTGGGCAGGCGGCAGAGGAGGCTTCCCAAAGCACGTCCAGCCACCCGCGCCCCAGCGAGCTGTCCTTACAGGCCATGCAGAGCAACAGATGCTTCTGGCACATAATCCGCCTGACCTGCTTTAGGACGAGAGGACTTACACCTACAGGTGCCCAGCTCCCTCTGCAAAGGCAACCTGGGGGACGAGCTCAGGTGTTTGCTCTGCTGCTGCCAGAAACAGCGCAGGATGTCTCACAGCCCTTCTTTCTGCAGGAGTGCAGCCACCGTCTGCAACGCTACAGTGACATGCATTGCACGGGCAAGCTTTCCACCTAGGGACAGACTGTGTAACTCTGCTCATGTGTAGACGGACAGCGGTTACTACGGGTTGGGAGTGAGTGGAAGCTGGAAGGGCAAACCTGACACCCTCTCCTCCCCGCACACCTCAGAAGGCACTCAGAGCACGACTGGGAACGGAAAAGCAAGCGGAGCTGTGAAATAAAAGCATACACTGGCATAAGTAACATGCAAGAAACACGGCCAAGATCACACTCCAGAATGACCGCAGCGAGCTCCTGATGTGCCACAGAAATTATATTCACACGGGAATGGGCCTATGGACTGGGAGCAGCATTTAGAAGAGCATTAGACCCAGCTGATCATGCGGGGCCATTTTAGACTCGGTCAGAGGAGGATTAAGAAGAAAAGGAAAAAGCTTTTGAGATGACCTGCAGGTTGACAAGAGTGACAGCGCATGCAGCGGCTGCAGCTGGTGACCAGCCAGGGCTCCCCAGCCCTGCTCCCCATGGCCCCGAGGCCCACCACTGTTTTTAGGGAGGTCGATAGCTCGAGTTTAAAGACTTGACACAGGACGCAGACCCCATGCAACAGCACCGGCCCCGCATGCTGAATGAGCTCATCTTTCGGCAACCTGTGAGCGCGCAGGGCTGAGGTGTAACCGTATACACTGTTGACAATCACTGAAAACCGCAGGCAAGTAAGAATCATAATCATTTCACGGCAAAGTGTGAATGTGAGTCACGTCCCAGCGCCAGCTGCAAGCTGTCTTCATCCCCAGAGAAGAGCACTGCCCGGCACTGGCGGCGGCAGGGGAGCACTCCTCTTCACCCAAACCCCTTTTCTCACATTACGCTCTTACTCCTGCTTCAGTACATGAGCACTCACGTATTGAGCCATCAGTTTCCCAGCACTTGCAGAAGACCTAAAGCTGGCACTGCCGGCTACTTTATTTTTAACACCGGGCAAGTCTCATCATGCCTCCCGAAGGGGATGAAAACCAGCCACCAGCCCGAGCCCAGCAGAAGCAGCTGGAAGGGTAGCAGTCCCCATGTCTTGCGGCTGCTCCCTTGGCCTGAGCAGGCTGGCAGCCCCTCTCCCACGCACCTTAACAAACACCCGTCTCCGTCACCCCTGCGGCTGCTGGAAAAGCCACACGACTGCAGCAAGGACCCCAGCATGGCTCTGGGACCAGCCGCAATGGCTGGTGGTCCTCTGAGCACACCCCACCTCTGAGCACCCAGCTCACCCTACAACTGCATGGCTGTGTGCCCAAGCAGACAGCGATACAAACCCAAGGCCCTGTTCTGCATCTTAAAAGCAGAAAACAACACCGGGGACTAGGCAGCCACTCCGGGTTTGTTGGTTAAACCCACTCTTAGAGGAAAAAACGAATGTCACTAGATAAGTGCTGGAGGTGACCCTCCAGCATCCACTGGCCACACAGAACAGTGTTGAAGCATGAATACTCGGTTGTTTTGTGCTTGCAGGGTGCCAGCACAAGGTACTGCTCCAGCACCGCGGCTCCCAAGCATGTTTACACTGCGAGCAAGAGCCCAAGCCAGATTAAATTTCAGATACTGAACCATTTGCTCCAAGGGAGTTACATCAGCAGCTGACTTGGCCTGCCCCTCTCTTGTTTGCTTCTCTCTACCTTTGAAAACAACGCCCGGCTTTGGTTTTATCAATCAGAGCAGTCTCCACTTCTGCCACGCTCCCTGTGCTGCTCGCTGAGAGGACTCCACACACCAAGCGAGCTGGGATGACATTTAACTAGGGGAAAAAAAAATGCAGAGAAGAGGAACCTGTGTTTTTAAAAAAAGAAATCTCTAGTGAAACCACAATTGTGCAGCTGTCCCAGCTCTGCCATTTCTGCAGCACATTTCAACACGCTCATTAGCATTTTTACGGAAATAAAGTAGTTAGCAATTGGTATGGTATTCATCATTGCTGTCAAATGTTGAACAAGCTAATACAGCTCAGCATTCTGCAAGTGACAAGTGTTGAGAAACACTGCTGCGCTCGGCCAGCTCCCAGGACTGCTTCGCTGTGGAATTTTTCTACTGCAGCCTTACACTAGTGCTGAGAAAAGGCCCCTAAAGATAAAAATAAGCACGGACCTGCTCCCTGTCCTGTCTCGTAGACTGCTCATACCAGGGAGGGAGGCTGGGGGTCCCCTCGGACAGCAGCTTGGGGGAGGCCACGGGTGTCTGCAGTGACAGCGGGTGCTGTGCAGGGGTGAACACACTCTATAGAAACCTTGGAAAGTCCCCGAGCTGCCTCCTTTCAGGCAGTCCTGCCGCCACCACCTCAGCTCATGAATTATGTATCTGTGGGAAGGAAAGAAGCGCAAATGCATTAGACAAGCAGCTGCCAAGGGCTCTGGTGTTACTCACACTGATGCGTAAGTGTACGTGGCCACGTTGGGTAGAGGATAGCTGCCAGCCCAGGCTGACAGAGCGTGTGCTACCAAGACATCGAGGCACCAGAGCAAAAGAGAATGAAAGCAAAGTGGCCATTATCTTTGGATGCTTTTCTGAGAGGGTCTGGGAGTGGTTTAGCCCCATACATCAAGCCCACCCGAGCCACGTGCCCTCCCAGGTCCCACTGCCTCTTGCTACTAGTAGCAGATGCTGGTACCACCTCCTTCTCTTCCAGTCCTTTATTTATCAACTTCAGAAGAGGAGAAATAGAAACCTTTAAGGCAGCCGTCTCTGCTACTGCATGCATTGTGTGGATGTGAAGCAAGAGGGGAAGCAAAACTGCAGCACAGGCTGATGTGGTCACTACCATCTTGATTTGCAAAATGCTAATCGCTTCCTTTCATAAGAGTTTGAGATGTAACAGCTGATTAGAGTAGGACTGCTAAGGAAAAGTCAGTCACTAGACAGGTAGAAAGCAGAGCTGGCAAGACTGCTGTGTAATATTGCATTTCCTCACTGACCTGATACATTCCTCCCTTATTTATCCTTGCCCCTACTCTCATCACAGACTGATCTCTTTTCTGATATTCAGACTAATTTTTTCAGAACAGCACATGAGCATACATACAGCACCTAGCATGGCTACATCCTGAGCACGCTCTGCTTCCTTGAGTTTTATTATGGTACCAACGAATAAATTAACCTGCTAATAAAAAAAACCCCAAAACTCCCATTTCTCTTTTAGACCAAAGATAATTAAATTACACATTAGCTACAACGTAGCAGAACTCTCTGTTCCCCCTTGCTCTTTTCAGGTGTGTTTTAGCTTAGGTATAATCTGCATTTGGAATAGACTAGAATAGTTCAGTTGAAAGGGACCAACTGGTATTTCTAATATCAAACAGTAACTTTACTGGAAAGTAAACACTTGGCTATGTTCAGTTAAGGAAACAGAAATACTCAACATATACAAAAGATGATTTTTTTTTTTTTTCCCAGAGGGTAAAATCTTCTGCTTCCCAAGTTCACCACTCGTAATTCAACAATGAAGTATTTCCAATGCAATTTGTTATTTTGCACTGTGATTGGCTATACCCTATGCTGAAAATTGGATAGCTAGATTATAACACCATACTACAGCAGCAAGAACTTAAACCTTCTCATAGGCCACTCATTCCTAAAGCCTCAGATACTAAAACTGTAATTTCTGTGTCTGGACACTTGAATGTACTGGGAAAATTTAAGGCTGTCATCAGATGAGTACGCATATGCTGAGGCACTGCAGTATTTACTCTGAACTTCCTCTACAAAGCTTACAGTAACAAAATCGTGATCAAGAAATTGATAAACACATGTGAAGATCCTCACATGGACGGAGCAAACTGTGATTTGAATGTGCAATAAATGGTCAATAGGACTATGCCTTAGGATTGACTGCAATCAGCTATCATGATAAAATGAAAAATTACTTGCTGACACTAGGTTTTCATAAACATTGCTTAAGACGTTAACTAACATGAATTATAATACAACTTTTTACAGTGTAAATATGGGTTGGAAGTCTTTCCATTTAATACTTGAAACAGACTTAATTATCAGGAGTGTGAGGCCATCAAAACGCCTCTGGTTCTGTTTCAGCACAAAGGGAGTGCCTCTGTCTGTTCGTTCTCATTACGCACTTCTGGTATGCTCCATCAAGACCCAGGAGATGTGAACAAACTAATAAAATTGTTCATCTTGGCTGTGGTTAGTAATGCAGTGAGCAAGAAAGTGAGGGTGGAGGGATGCTGCTTCTCTGCAGAGCAGTAAGATGTGACTATTTCTTTGCAAAAGGTGTCATGAGCTTTCGTTTACTAATACAGTGACAGCTGTGAATTTATCTATGGGTGGAAATCTTTTTTTAAGAATAATTTTATAACTTCACTTAGGAGGTTATTGTAATGACCCACCCTGTTTTTCTCAACCCTTAATCAGCTGACGATGGCAGCCTAAAAGACTTTTCCTCTGTTACAACTTTTGTCTTGATCATGTCTGGATTTTTCTTCTGGCAAGCTGATTTCCTACAAATCTGTACAAATTCTGTATGTTTTCTTCAATCTGATAAGAGGAACAGATCACAAGCCACTTTATTAAGAAAGTCGGGATAATTATTCTCAGAGGATAATTATAAAGTGGGGAAACTGAAGAAGAGCAACATGAAGTAACTTGACCCAGTTCTCCTGGAGAACAGTGGCAGAGCTGGAGAGAGGTGATAGCTCTCACGGGCCTCGATCCTTTCATCCTCCATCCCTGGGGTATCCCTTATGCGTGTAATGAGGCAGCTCAGGAATGTTTATCTCAGCCATGGCCGCGAGACAAATCCCGAATCAAATGAAGAAAACCTCACGTGGGCACTGGGAGGGGATGAACCCATACTGCCAGACTCTGAAACCATTTGGGAGCCCACGGGCGAGCAGGGGCAGTGGGTACCACTGCCATGAATATTCCTGGCTACCACCGTACACCAGCAATGTAAAGTTCTTTACTTGCAAATCAAGACCTGTAAATAACAACAAGGAGAAAGGGATAAGTAATTCTTCCACCCTGCCAAGAACCACCTGCAATTTGACGCATTGACGCACCTGAAAGCTGTTTCCGATTTTATGGGGAAACAGTTGGAAAAGCCTCAAAGTAACTTTTTTCTGCTCTAACTTGCACGCTACAAAGAGGAACGAGGATATTACGCAGCATTGCAGAATCAATAGTTATTGTGGAAATTATTGGTTTGATGTCAAGGCCAATTAGCTGCAAGTGAAATTAGCACATACGCTGTGCGGGAAGACAAGTACATGTTCTTCCCCCGATGGGAGAGATGTTGGCTATGAAGGGCCTCCATGCAGGTGTGCACAGAAACTTTGTAATTAGCGTCAGATTTCCCAATGCTGAAAAACCTAACACCAGCTTCTTCTCTCAGCACATGAGAGTCTGCAGCAATGACCTCATCTGTCCTGTAGATGGAACAAACTGAGAGTGGACAAACCTGCAGACCGGACTGACCCTTTGAATTTGGATTTTACACCTGAGAAAGGCTATACTTGGCCAACCCAACTACTCTCCCCATGTCAGAGAACCATGTTGGCTGAGGTCAACTCAAAACACCATCTTATCCCTACACCTTCCCACTATTGCCCAGACTTGCACCAACAGAAATTTTACTCCATGTCGCAGCTAGAATTTACTGCATTTCATGGACTAATCTATGCTATGCCTGGTTTGGCTACTGAGAAAGAGCTCAACACCTGAGACTAAGACCTGCTGGAGGATTAAGTGCTTTAGAGGAGAAGATAACTATAGATGCAGGAGTAAGTAACATGCAAAGTTTGTCATACTAAAGGAAACTGGCTGCACAAATTTCATTAAACTTTAAAGATCCAAAAGAAGCAAGACAAAGGAGCTAGCTTTCAGGACCTCCATTCAAGGTGGTGTAAAACTAAATGTTTTTGCAGCACCATAATCCACACTTTGAATCTCACCCTGGGAGCAGCCAACACTGAAGAAGACCTTGCAGAGGCCAGGAGGGCGAGAGCCCAGGCAGGAACGCAGCCCCAGGGCTACGCCGGCTCTCCCTGCGTACCCCTTCTGCTTCTCCTCCGGACCTCGACTCGCCTGCCAAGCCAACCACCCCCACCACCCCACATTCACAAAATCAGTTCCTCAGTTCAGCAGGGAGCTGGCACCCGTCACCACCGTCGCTGAGCAACACGGCACAAACACCACCACGGAGAAAGGCTCCTGCAACGCTGCAGGCTGAAGTCAGCTTCCTGCACCCGGCTGGAGGCTGCCCGCCCCGCGGAAAACCCGTCCACCCCTATCTACTCCTGAGACCTCTGCACAGCAGCAGCTCAACCCCTTCTTTCCACAAAAGGCTTTCAGGGCCAAAGGGGACTTTTTCTTCTGGCTTATTAAAGCAAGTAAGATGCACCGAGTTGCTCTGCAGCCTGTGATCTGCATGTGATCGCTGTAGTCCCTTTGAAATACAATAAACAGTAGAGTAAGCCTTGGCTCACATGTCATCTTTTGTGCTACGGTGTGTTACCTTTTGGTGGGCAACAGATCTCAAAGATGTTCATGTGAACTCATTGACCCCTGAAATAAGGAGAGCTGCCCCGATGCACATTCGTGCACCGGAGGTGACAATGTCAGGGACAGCATTTAGGTGAGGATGGAGGGGTACAACAGAATCCCCTGGACCTCCCGAACATCATGCAAAATGCCTTCACTGGGATAACTTGTGCAAATAATGTAATTTCCATGTATCCAGCAGTATGCTGTGAAATGCACCTGCAACAATTCCTTGGGATAGTTCCTCTGTTATTTTTTATTTTATTCTCGAATCAGCTCTGCTTCCGTTTTGCTGAAGTGAGGCACCGTTGCGGTGGTGGAAATGGAAAAAAATACTCACAGCTGTAGAAACACAGAGACAACTCAGCTGGGGTGATCACTTATGTCCTGAGCTGCAAGACTCTCATAACTGAGATCTGCGGAAATCCCACCACACCAACACTCAGCAGCTACAGCAAAACCCTGATGCCTTTGTGCTTTACACTTTTGCAGAAACAGCCTTAGATTCTGGGGAGGTTCTGAAGCTGTGGCTAATACTGAAGTGAATGTACTAACGGTGCCATCCAGAGGTACTTGGGTGTAGCACACAGCTCTGTGTCAGCAAGGACTACTATACAAGTGAAAGAGAGGACCTATGCCTAACCTTATATATCAGACTTTAAACTAAACCTGCCATAAAATAATTACATTTTCTGTTATTTTTTATTTATCTTGCCCATCAGCTTTCATGCACTTGTTTTTTTCCATCTCTCTCAATACTCACCATGTGTTTTGATTTTCCATGTATACTAAATCAGTCACTCTTAAAAATATATACATCTCTGACCTCTCTTGGCAAACAAGAGCTATTTCATTTTGCTCACGATTGCTAACAACAGGACTGGCACCACATGCTCAATTTAGAAAGACACTCATCTGTATTTCACTGCCATACAATAGTACATGATTTCAGACAACAGCAACCACACATCGAAACAGGAAACGTAACAATGGAAAACAATCTTTTTTCCCCATCTAGAACAGCTGATGACTCCCTTTCAGCTGTGAAATCATGACTCAAACTTGATACAAGAAAATGTTTTCCCAGCATAGGATTATACATATTTATGTGTGTGTATATACAGTTTATGTCAGTTGCCTGAACAGTTTGGATGCAGCATCACCTGTGGCATATTTTATGATGGACAAAGTACGTCACAGGACATACTTGTTCAGTAGCAAAGGTACCTCCTCCTTCACTGACACCTGTATCTGTGTGACAATAAAATGCGGATTCACAAAGTGATCCTGTTAATATCAGGGTAAAATCAATCGTTGAATCCTCATTTTCTCCTTTAGGAAATTAATGGATTACACAGATTACAGACAAATAATCCAAATAGTACGAACTACATACTTTTTTAATCTTTTGGATTTTTTGAGCTTTATTCTGATAGATAACTGATTTTGAGGTGTACTACCTTAGAGATGCAAAAATACACAAAATACAATACACTTGTAACTTGTCTTTTTTTTTTCAGAAACCATCACTTACTGGTCCATTAGAATTAAGGCACTGGGTGTTACTTTCTCACCTTACACAAACTAAAACGAAAATGGCAAAAGAGATTGACTAGAAAACTAACAAAATAACTTTTCAGATAGTCTATGGCAAGAACCATTCTCACTTGCTGCATCCCTCCCAAAGTGGATCCTTCTTTTACAGTGTCAGTATTTGAAAAGCAAGAAAAACTGTAAAAATATAAACTATGTCGAATGACAGATGGTCATACTACAAAGAGGCATGGTTATGGTTAAGAGGAGATTTTGAGTGTTATGGAATCCAAACTTTAAACGTAGGGACTGATGTCTGCACTGCATTTGGAGAGTCACCTTGAGCTGACCTCAAACCCGACCTGGCCTGAGCATCACATGATGGCTTCATTTTCTACCAGTCAACCCTGGACCATGCCCTGTTTATAACTCCACTCAGGTCTCCTATCAGCAGCTGCAGGGAGGTAGCTCTTGGGTCAATGAAAGCACAGGATCATGGAGACGGACTTGAGGGGTCATTTGAAAGAGAAGAGTGAGCCTGCAGAAGCCTGCTCTCTGGTAAAACAAGTAGAGAAACAGCTCTCGCATTTCAGACATCTCAGTGCTGAATACATGTCTGGAGGAAATAGCAGACATATGGAGTCCTTCATAAAGCTGTGAGATATGACCCACAGAGATCACTGAGTCGTCAGTCTAATTTTATAATCTTAACCCTGCTAGAAGTTTCAGACACGTCTTATATCAACTGTACAACACTTTCATGCAGCAGCAAAAAAAATAAGCAAAACCCAAGAAACGCACCAGTTCTATGTACTGTGATAGAAAAAATTATAGCAGTAATTTAACAGAAAATATTTCTTTAAAAGATCAAAGACAACACGTCTTCCCCTTCCTGCCACTTTCATATACACAGTGTTTTCCCAAATTGTGTTTTGCAAATGAAAATGTCATCATCCACCCAAGCCTAACTGCTGTACAAGAAGGTGTTTGTTCAGACAACAAATGCAAGTGTACACTGACAACAAATTTGTGCCACCAACGGAAAAAGATCTGGAAAAGGCATGAAAAAATCTGGTCTTGTGCATTTGCTTTGAATGTGTACCAGTTTCCAAACTGTAACTCCTTTTCTTTCAGAAATTAATGTGTTGTAAGGAAATCAGAGTGCAGTGTCATTTGGCAGAAAGGTAAATACAAAAATCATTACCTACAGTTACTTCCCCTCTTTCCACGATTGCCCCCATGGAGCGCAGGGCGTAGAGCATACACTGACCTGTACTTCCCTGTCCGCACTTGCAGAGCTCTCATACCGCACCGCTGGGCGCCTCCTACATCATTCACAATATCATCTCCAATCATGATGGCCTGTCAAAGCAATGAAATACAGAAAAACTGGCGTCAGGTGAATTTTATTTCCGCCATACGTCACACTCCTTTGACATAACAAACAGCTTGATTTGATGTTTAATACTGCCATCAGACAAATTAAACAAGATAATATTGTCATCGTATTGATTAAAAGTCATCCTACCTTGAATGTAATTCATGCTATAGCTCGTCGAGCAATGTACTAGTGCAGTACACATCTCTCCAATTTGTAATCAATCACAAAAATCAAAGTGATTTGGCACAGTTCAAAGAAAATGCTGAATTTTATTAAGTTAGTCCTATTCTGTTCCTAATGCTGCACTTATGTTATGCTCCATGCAGTTTAAATTAAGCTTAACTTTTTAAGCATTTCCTTAAAATTGGTATTCTAAAAGCCAGTCAAAAGCTTAAGCTTGTGATCACTGAGATGTGTAACTTTGCAGAGCTTGGTCCCAATCCCTGCTCAGGTTGATACAGAAATTTGGAAAATCGCTGTAAAATCTAATTTATTATTTTTGCACAACTTGATATGATATGTACAGGCCTTGCATGGTTTGTGTTACAGTCAGCTTAAGTACATGCAAATACCAATAAACTCAACTGAGTAGATTACCAAAAAAAAATGTAACTGAGAAAAGACCTTCTGGCTGTGTCTGATAAAAACGTGTAGCATGCACGCTCACTTCAGAGCTCCTATCTTTAACAAATAAAGATTTTGTTAAATTGAAGCTTATCAACCAAGGGGTCTTTCTCATTAACAACTGCACCTTCAAAATTTCAAGTGCTTATTACCATCCTGCATTAACAATTATTACATTTATTTTATTCTTCAAATTTAAAACTAGTTGGGGGGCTCATTTTATAGTTTCAACAAAACCCAGAATATACACAAAACAGTAATCTTCAATTAATAAGCAAAAAAATCAGCTTTCAACCTTCCAAAGGCATTCTGGATTACTCTGAAGAGAACAGAGGTAGCACCTAAAACTGCGGTAACAGACCAGCTTTGAAAATATGTAATCTAGTTTATCTATCCAATTTTAAAGTGTGCTTTTGCACCTTCTGTATCAAAGTTGAATTTTATCTAAAATACATTAATTAGTTGCATCTTTAGCCACTTGATCTTAATCTTGTTGACTCAGCCTCCTGCTTCATAAACATAACTGCCAGGCTTTCCCAAAAGTGGCACCTTGCAACTTCAGAAATTCCTGCCTGAATTCCCATTCCTTCCAAGTACTTTTGATTATTTTCACATCTGCACATCAGATACATGGAGTCCCTATGCAAAGTGTTTCTTTTCTTACTAAAGAAACTGCCCTTATATTTTGTGTGGTTTGAGCTTTTTCTAGGGTCTGTCATGACAGGTCCTTGTCCCACATGTGGGCTTGGGAGGTTAAAGGCGTATTTGCAAGGGCACCAGGATTGCCTTAGATGGTGGCTGGGTTACTGAGAGCAGCACCAAGGGAGACTCTGCTGGGCATGGACAGAAAGCCAACCCAGCATTTTTCCATCTGTGGAGAACTGATAAATAGGCCCTTGTCAGAGAGGTCATGGGAACGAGGTGCACACGGCAGAAGCAGGGATTGGCTTCTCCAGAAGCAGCAATCTACAGGAATGCTGAGTCTTTTCATACAGCTGGCTGCAGCTTTAAGGTCAAAACCATACAGAAACTCTGTGTTGCAGGAGCCATTCCAGTTACCAATTCTGCCTAATATAAAATCCTCTTCTTCCTTTGCCTTCACATGGAAGCATGTCTTTTTTACATAGCATGCAACCGTACAAGAGCCCGTTCATCTTCTGTGTCACCCACACTTTGGTTCCCACTCTGTAAGCAGTCTGCTGGGCAGGACTAAATCATACATATTGAAGAAGTCTAAAAATACTAAAGCTCCAGAGCTATTTTTATTAATAATCTAATTACAACAGAATCTTCTCCCACTTATAACATAGCATGTAAAGGAAATCTCAGGATATACCTAAAGCTGCAAATGAACAGAAGATTTTCTGAGAGCATTCATAAACCAAACTGAGCTATCAACACGTATATCTGGAACAGCTTCAGCTGATAAAAACTAAATTCTCTTTTGAGTAACACATCAGGTGCGGTGTGCAAGATTATATAGACTAGTTACCAGCCCAGTCTATCTTCCATGTTGTTTTTTAATACTGTTCACGTGAGGGATGATCATCTTCCCTCAGGTGATGAGATGTAATAGGATGCCCTCTCAAGTCAAGGCTCATTTGTCTGGTACCACACTGAAGTAGTTTATTTTGAAACAGTTTATACATGCCTACCTGTGCTTCATTCTGCCTAGAAGAATCACCGCTGTGGCTAGGCTTTGAAGAGCTCCTTTAAGGAGCAGAAAAAACATAAGGACTTGTGACAAAAGGGTCAGAGCTGGGGAGAACATGCCCACAGGGAAGGAGCAGCAGCAGGCTTTGGGACAGGTAGCTCTGCCTTTCCAGCTCTCTGCTCACAAACCGCTTCAAAGCCACCAGGCGATGGAGGGCTCAGTCTTTTCTACCCCTTCATTATTGGACCGTTTACCTTATCCACTCTGCTCATGGAAATGCGTGCGATCCTAATAAGATACCTTCCTTGTAGATAGTTCACCTTTCCTTACCACTCCTCCAAACAAGCAATCCAGTATGAAATGGGGAGAAAATGATGGGCTAATTTTAAGTAATTAATAAATAAAGCATGTATACACAGATGAGAAAACACAATAATCCCACTGTTACCTGCAGAGCTGCAAAGAACCTGGCAACACTGCTCCCAGCCAACTACCATTACCAATTTCCCCCCAGGCTGCTTTGAGATATTTAATCATTCTCAACCACTGGCTTTAATAGTTTATAATCCCCTCTTCTTATAAAATTCCTTTCAACACCTCCCCAAGGCAGACAGGGAACAGCTGCAGGGGGGACCCCAGGAGCAGACCTGCCCTCTGCCACCTGCACACCCTTGCTCAGCCTGAACCCAGACATTCAGGATGAGATTTCTGAATTAAAGCCAATTTCAGTCCTGGGTTCTCAAAACCCTAAAAATGAATTTCCTCTGAAAACAGGAAAGGGCAGAGCGGAACAGCCCACCAAGCACTCGCTTGTTCATCAGGGCTGTATTTTACCCCATCCAGGTAAGTTTTCCTGCAAGATGCCCAGGAGCTCTGCAAGTGCAGCTGCAGATGAGCAGCGATGCCTGTCCGGGCCAGCTTGTGGCATACGCATACAAAAATGTACTCCGGCCCCCGGGGATTTCACAGATTTACTATCGGTGAAGGGCAATAATCACTAAAGGAGGAGCAATTATTCCCAAATCATTTAGGATTTAAAAAATCATTGGCAAGAAGATAGAGGTCAAAAGGTGCACTGTCAAGGGAAATAAAAAAACTCTACCTGTCAAACCTGGGTTTAACTTCCTCTCTGACTGCAATATGGTAAGAACAGAGAGAAAGATATAAAACTGAAAGGTCACATACCCACTGAAAGCAAGAATTAAAAGATCCCCGATCCCCATTTGTGTTCACATTTTACACAGGGATCACACCATTAATCTGTTCAATTATTCTGCGGAAGTTACTTCACTTAGATTGGCTAAATATTTACTAAAAAGAAGGGCAAAAATGCAGTGAGTCAGTATCTCTGGTTTTAAGATAAATCATCAAAGAATTAAGATGGGAGTCATTTATATTCTCCTAAACCATATGGCTGGTGAGAGATGGTGTGTGTGGTTGTACACATGCAGTAAATAAAGCGCACGTGTGCCAAAGCAGAGTGAAACCACTGCTCTTGAAGAGCTCCCATCAAACTCAACCCAGATGGGCAGTGATAATGGAGGAGATGAACGTGACCTCCAAGAATTTGGGGGTGGGAAGGCACAATACAATCCACACTGGACAAACGTCTGTGGCACAGAGATCACCAACACGGTCAGCAATCCTACTGGTGTTGTCAGGGCCACAGACCCAGAGCTGAATGAAGGTGGGGACTGACTCCTCTTACCCACAGAAGCAGCCAACACTAATAAGCTTTCAGAGATGCTGGTAGGGTGGTGAATGGGAACCTTGCGTATCTTTTGCCTGCAAACAGAGTTTTAATATTCGCTAAAATCACAGAAAAATGTTTTATCAGAAAAAGAATCATGGAGTAAGAAAATGAATGAGGCAGAAAGACAACAATTTCTGCACTACCTAGCCATGCTTGTGTTGCAATGCAGTGTTTACTAGGATAAGCTCAGGTACAATATTTCAGAGGCTGAAGCCTATGGAAGGTGCAGAGAGATGCACAGAAGGAAGTGTGCTAACTTCAACGGAATATTTAACACAGTGAATGCTTCTACAGTCAAACATATTTATGCCTAAACAGATTTTTGCTACAGGCTTAATAACCTTAATCAAGCTAAATGTGCCAGGGACAAGAGGAAATAAAGCTTACATACAAAATCTCGATTAATGTATTAAACTTCTTTACACAAGAAATACGATGCATTTACTTTTCTCCCTATTCTCCTTGGCCCATATTATTGTTAATATGATATATTATATGATCCCATATTATTGTTAATTATGTTTCTATCTCAGAACTACTGGCTGTGCAAACATCAAACACACAAAGGGCATCACATGTGGCCTCTGATCTGGGAGAAAGTGTACAACAAGGCAGGTGAAACAAAGAAATACATTAAACCTCCAGGGCAGATTTCCAAAGGCTGCAGGGCCAGCCAGGTTTCAATAAGCTTTCAGCAGGACTTGAAGCTTCACTTGGGCACTTAACTGTTCTATCTGACATGGAAAACCTTCCCCCGTCATGGCTGGTGAGCAGGGAGGGGATGCCAGCACGGCACATGCCACTCTCGGGGTGACCTCCCTCTGCTCTCATGCGCCACTAACTCCCACCTGAGACTTGCAGGTGGCAGAAATGGGAATTGGTTAACTACCAGTAGTTTATGCACTCCAGTATGACCTGTCATAACTCCCATTAAAGCAGGACAATTTGCTACAGAGAGAACTTTTTATGATTATATAAAACTACCAGAACCTTAACATTATTTAGGTTTTATTGTAAAGCTGTAAAAATCATCCACTGTTACAGCTGCCTTAAAACACATGAATTAGGCATTTCAGTAACCTTTAAGATGTGTTATTCTTTGTCATATTACTGAATTGTAAGATAGGTCTGGTTACCTCTAAGAGGTTTAAATTTCCAATCTATTAAAGTAATACCGGCAATCTGTTATTTCTAGGCCATTGAGGAAAGGTTAAAATGAAAATTGGACTTTGGGGGGTTCCTCCTATTCTAAGTGCAGGTTGAAAACATCTCAGTAGCAGAAGGCAAAGTCAGGGTCTCAGTAAGAAGCAGTTATCAAGGGAAACGACTGGTGATAACTTTATTGATTAAAGCAGCTTGAGAAATTTAAGATTTGCCACTGTCTAGAATTACTGTGGTGAGACAGCTTTATTAAAAAGGTATTTTTCATTAAAAGTCAGGTGAAAGAAAATTGTAGTATGTTTTCAAAAGCACAGCTCATCTAAAATGGTTTAATGATGGTATGGATTAAATGCATTCCACAGGTGGAATAAATTATTGGCAAACATTTTATAAAAGTAAAGGCAAGTAAAACCAGTCCTTTTCATGTCATTACAAATGCAGAGAAGTATAGCTCATTCAGGAGACAGATTAAAATGTAATATAGTGCATTACTAAGGAACTCACTGAACTGCATATACTGAGTTAATATTATGTATGATGAACTAAAACAACCTACAAATTCTTCTCAAAAGAACATTAAGTTGCAAGGTCAAGCACTCAAAAGTTAGGAAAATATGTCAGAATTAAGGTAGTTTGCTTTGCTGCAATTTGTTCCTCCTACGCATGTGCATCATGATCCAGGTTTTAACTCCAGCAGCATGGACTATTTTTTTCAATCATCATAGAATCATAGAATGGTTTGGATTGGAAGGGACCTTCCCTGCCATGGGCAGGGACACCGTCCACTAGACCAGGTTGCTCAAAGCCCCATCCAACCTGGCCTAGTCAAAGCACAGAGTGACTGGTGCCATTATGCAGTGGTGTCTACTGTGCTCCTCCTTGGTTAGGCACATACTCCCTTCATCTCGAATCTCTGAATACAAAAAATTACTCCTACAGACCAGACATATTACTACAACGAATTGATGGCATTTAACACTAGAAACTATACAGAAAAAAATCTGTGTCAAAATATAAAGTTAGTCACTAGTAGCACTGTGAGTATCTGGCAAACAGCACAGAGTGAATAAATAGTAGTCTCTGCTGGGGACTGTTACTGCTTTTCCACCCCCAAAACAAATCCTCTTGAAGTCGATAGGAACCACTCACCGAGGCTCACCCTATGCGACCATTTTTGCCAGCTTGGTGATGCATTATATCAAATTTTGTTCCCTGGAGCAAAGTTTTTGAGACAGAAGTTCTGGTGTGCTGTCACATCCCTGTAACGATACCCTCCCTTGGTGCCAGGGGCCGACACGGTCTCAGCATACCGTGAGCTGGGCAAAACAGTGTCTGAAGACAACCGCGCCATCCTGCCTATGGAAAAGGGCAAGCAATGCCACTACACAGGGCCACAAGGATAAAAAAAAGACAAAAACCCCTCCAACTCCTATGTGTCGATCGTTTATGACACAAGCAGAAAGGAAACACAAACCATCCCTCTGATTAGACAAACAGTATCCAAGGGCTGAGCTCTGTGGTTTCGTTTTTTTGTTGTTGTTCTTTTTTCCAGCCACTTCTTCAAATGCCACTCTGTGTCTCAAATGGATTTTTTTGGTTTGTTGGTTGGATGAATGGATTGAATAATTGCCATGGCTGTACCTGGGATATTATGTTCAGGCTGAGCTATCTTGTTACTAGGAAGATATTGACAAACTGAAGGGAGTACAGAAAAGAGCACCACAGCGGGTTAGCGTGTAGAGGGACCAAATCACAAGGGAAGCTGCTGAGAACTAAACACACAGTTTTAGTAAGAGACAACTACTGCAATGATAACAAGTCTGGAGGTAATTGGAGGGAGAAAATATCCAGGAAGGCAAGCAGTTATTTTGGTTGTTACCTGGAATAAAACTAGAAATAAGGAGATGCAGTTTAAAAAGGAAGTATCCCAATGAATCTCAGAAAAAGCTGCCTGCCCACAAGACCTACTCGCCTGTGAGCACTGTCCCTAGTGTACTTACAGAAGCCCAGTTGTTTGGCTCACTGAAAACTACTCTGGACAAAACATTAATAAATGTGGAGCAGGGAGCACTCCTGCACAGGGAAGGAGATAGATTAGATGGCCTACTAGGTCTTTTCCATCTCTCCACTCTATAATAAAGTAAAACCCAAGCACATACTGAATTACAGGGCCATAATTTCATCTGCAGGCTCTAGGGAACTACAAGCCACCCAAACTTCACTCCTGTTGTTTATAATGTCACCAGAACCTCCTGATGGAATTATTACGTTGTAATTCACTGCTGTCTGAGAGTCATCTCATACTCATCCTTATGTCCTGTGTGACATAACAACAAATCAATAAAGAGGATCTGGCCACAACTACAGAGCAGGGAAAAAAAATGGGCTGTACTAAGTAAGCAGGGAGCATCACACATTCAGCGTGTTTCTGGAAAGCTTGATGAATACAATAACACAGGAGGAATTTTGGGATCAGTCAGTGCTTCCCATTCACCTAAATTAGAAAATATTTTATTTCTGCCTTTCCCTTTTATTAAAAAAAAGGTAGTCAGTGTGACACCAAAGGAAATAAATAACATTTTGGCTGCAATTCCACCATGCTGCAGCCTCCAGTCACCAGGCAGACTACCATGCATTGGGGCACCTCTCACCTTGTGAGGCATATAATTTTCCATAATCCTTGGGAAATCTAACTTTTATTCTTTTGTATTGTTTTCTTTAGCCTCAAAGTAAAGTAATTTCACAACAGAAGTGCATGTTCTTTTGAACTATACGGTTTGGGAGGAAGGTGAACAAGAAAGCACAACGCAAGAGTACAAGTAGAAGGAGAAACCACAGTAGAGAATGGAGAGATGGAAGACTCTAAATTGGGTACAGGTATGGAGGGCACAAGTCAGAACAAAGAGGGACACAGGGAATGAAAAGGGAAATAGCAGGCAATCAAAAAGAACCCTCAAAAAAGCAGAGAAAATAATGTCATGCCTTTCAGGAGGGCAGGAAGTAAGAACAAGGCAGAAGAAATTCAACAAGTCCCCACCTGCTAGCATTTACCCTCTTGGCTGTCAGTTCTCTTTTGTCTACTTCACATTATTTGATAGAATGAGCAAACATGGGTCGTCTTCCCTCTGAGGCATTTTTTCAACAATTTTTCTTTTCCTTTTTGAGTAATTCATAGGAAGATCCTGAATATAAATATTTCTCTACACCATGTATAACACACTGGGTTTGGAAAAAACGTTTGTGTATCCACCCCAAGTTTACCATGTCCCCCTGGCCACATTCCCTTCAACCTCTTCTACAACTTTCTCTGAAAGACAGCAAACCAGAAAAAATGCATCAGTGGGCATAACTATATGGCACAGCCAGTGGTCACGGCATCAGAAACCTTACCTGCTGTGGTGGAACTCCCATTTCTGCTAAGGCTGACTCAAAAAACATTTTTGCTGGTTTTCCCACTACCTCAGCTTGAACATCACAAGCATACTGCAAAAAAAGAAAAGAGAGACACACACAAAAAATGCTGATCAGAAAAGGATTTGTTCATCTCCAAGTCCAGTCAATTGTATAAAAAGTATGTGACTATTGATTTTTGCCCTTAAATAACACAATGGATTAGCAGGTGAAGGTGAATATCAGAGCATTTGGATAACAGAAGCGTTTTATGTCCTCTGGCAGGAGAGAAAGTCCTCCTGAAACATGTCAGGTTACAAATCTGTTACTTTCTCTATCACGAGAGCAGTCTTCAGACTCAGTTCCAGTATTGCTCGTTTTCTCAAAGTAGCAGCAAATATCCTTCATACGAAATGATGAAAAGTATTGAAATGCCTTAAGAGATGTAGAGGGTTTCTTCAACCATCTGGCATATTTTTAATGGTTCAGGTGACCAGCCTCAGCTGAAAAGCTTTATTCTCCTGCAACTAAGTATCAGTAGCATGCTGAAAAAATTGAATAAATAAGGTCTTTCTAGCTTGTTCCTATACAACTAGAAGCCTGAACTTATTTTGGGAGGCAAAAGCTCTCCCCAAAACTCACATGGATACAAACGAACGTGCGGCAAGCATACATTATATCTGCTATCTTCTGTGCTTGTATACTCCCCTACTTTGCTTTAGTCTCTGCATTCATCCTGCGTTTATTTTTTTATATCTCTGCAAGCCTCTGAAAGGGAGCATAATGATTCTCTCCTTCTCTCACCTTTAGGTTGGCTTATCTGCGGGTTCCAGTTCTGCACTGATTTAATCAGGCTTAAAAACAGGGTTGCACTTAAGTGTCTTGCTGAATAAAGGCCTTTTGCTGTAAACTGCAAAGGGCAAGGGCTATGTTAACAATGCTACACCAAACATAAAACGGACCTTCAGTTTTTCTTGGGTTTCTTGCAGACAACATTCCATGTTTTTCTTTTCTGACTCCTTCTTGCAAGGACCTCACTTCCAATAAAGGTACCACAATGGTAAAAGTTCACATTTTTAATAAAATTAAAAAAATGAATGAAGCCAGAAAACAAATGAATCCACCCGTCTTTAGAATGCAGCAAATGAGTTTCAATCTGTGGAAACTTCCTCCACCAAGGTGAGTAATTACAGAAGACGACCCATATTTATACCAGTTACTCTTTTAACAAGGTGCACAGAGCGAGTAAGCATAATGCAAGCTATAAAATACCTCTAATGCCTTCATATACGCTCCAACATCAAGTTTCAGACCATCGGTTTCTTTATAGTAGCGTCTGGAAATGAAAGTGATAAAGTTCCAATGAAATGGCAGTTAAATACAAAGAAACCACATTTTATTATTTCTGTGCCTATATAGATGTCCATATGGCTGCAACAAAAAGTCAAGTCATCATAAACTCTGGAGCCTTAATTTAACACCAGGAATTAAGTAAAAGACAGGCTCAGTACTGTGCAATGCTGGGGAAAAGACCTCAGACCGGATGCCCATCTGGCATCTGGGACGCAACGCCACTGGTTCAAAGGGATTTCAACTAGCTTATATCAAGGATGAACTTGGCCTGTATTTTATTGCACAGAGTACTAGCTGCTTGCAAAGGACAGCAGTTACATTGCTCTTCCTTTAATCAGTGATGGAGACCCTTTGGCAGATACAAGATGAGGGCTGGCACCAACCAGCAGCTGTAACACCTTCTTCAGTACATCTGGAACGGGACCCCAAACAGTTGACCATCATTGCTTGTCACCAGCCTCCCACATGAGGAAAGCCAGGGCACTGCTTATCGGAACTAAAAAGCCGTCCAAGCTAAATTTTGTTCCTTCTAAAAATGTTGCTATTGCCATGAAGCTCATAAGATTAGTTAGAATCTTTACAGTGTTTTTCTGGAATAGCAATTCACATTAACGCAGGTCTTCCAAGCTCTCCTGATCAGACCGAAGACAGGTTTCTATATGACAGGAAAAAAAGGTAGGATGAGCAGCCAGTTAAGATTTTATGCCTTATCCTTCTGCCATTTTCGATTATTCAGCACAGCCTCCCTCTAAAATGACCACTTGACCTTTGCTAGAACAGCCATTAACCTTCTATAGTCTAGCGTAAACAGCTTAATTTTCTGACAGTGGCATGACAGAAGAAATTACAAAGCCAATTCCCACTCTCAGCCCAAAACAGATGCTAAATGTAAATCACTCCATTTTCAGGAGGAGGGCATTCTGCTTCAGTGACTCTGACACTTTCGTTTTCTATGGAATAAACTAAAACTTCAACGAAAATCAACCTACTTGCCAAGGTAGGCACCTTGTTAAGGTCCACCCAATTACACTGATTCTGCATGTTAAAAACAAAGCTGGCTTGTGGCTGGTTTTTGTATATGGCCCTTTGCGTCAACAAGGCTTTTCTAGTTAGGTGAACAATTAATCCAAGTTATAATCTCCCTTCCTCAAGTCAGAGAACTTACCTACCAGAGCAACTCATTCAGAACTCACATTCATATTACCTAAATGATCAATCGTTTAAAAAAAAATACGCTTGTGGTGAAAACTGAGCTCAGAATATCCGAAAAAATCTATATTTTTAAATGCAAAACAGCATTTTAAAAAAAAACAAAAACCAAACCAGCAAGTCAGTTTTAGAGCTGTCTACATCAATGAATGACCAAATAAATAAATACTTTTATATGCACAGGGTACAAAGGCATTTTTGCATTCATCACGTTGCAAGTCTTAAACAAAGGTTGATTCTGTATTACATTTTGAAAGATGGTATTACATAACACAGAACTTGGTTATTTTACGTACATTAGCCATTCTGCTGTTGGTTCAACATTTCCTCCTTGTCCTTCTAACTGAGAAGCAGTAAGGATTTTTTGCCCATGTTGTAGGATCAGAGCATGAGTGTCAGGTAAGGCAACACAATGGATTTAACTGCTCCTTCCTGCTGATAAGTTCTACTCAACTGGATCAATAACCACAAACTAAGAAGGGTTTTCATGCCCATTACGGTCTATTGAACCACTGAAAAAAAGTTGTCACTACAGTTTCCTCAAGCTAAACATGCATAGTCTTTTTTAAGCCCATACATCACACAACAGATAAGAATAACTCCTTCAAGGCCGTTGGGATTTGTCATTACTCAGTGCTGGCATTAATAACCTCCTGTTTAAAAACCTCAGACTACATCTAACTGAATTGTTTTTAGGAAAACATTCAAAATCCCTGACTGGATTTTACCTGCGTGTGAAAGCAGGAGGTTAGAATTTACCTTTAATGTTCAGAGAACAACTAAAAATGTCTTTTGATGTTCAAACTATCAAAAGAATTGATCTGTCGCTTCAAAAGCACAGCTGTGTTTGCAGGTCTTCACCATACACACCAGCCCAGCCATTTCTCAGTATATCCTTGGGTTCTCCCCTTCTGTCTTTTTGGCCACCACACTTTACTCGCAGCCAGAGGAACATCTACCCCCATCTCCAACATAGTTCGAGTGGAGTTTGTGCATCGCAGCTACTTTGATAAATTGGTGGCGTTTCTATAGTAGCAAATAAAAACTGTCCTGGCTTCTTATTCCTCATGTATAGCAATTCTCAAGCCACCAGCATGAAAGCGTTCCCTTATGTATAACAGTTTCACACATATGAATCAACCTGCAGAGATGCTAACGCCAACTTTCAGAGACGGGATCTTTAAGTACCACTCAAATAGCAAGGAGTCATTTACGTCACACGGGCCATTAGCCACATCCAGTATCACATCTCAGCCACTACAAACGTGGGCAGGATTCGAACCTGGAAGAAGAAACCTGGCTGACCATTGGTTGAAACAGGGAATTTTTGGACCACCTGATCCTCCTCACCATTAGTAACTTGAAGATGCTGGAAGATCAATCTGCATCACAAATCTACACCAACAGCCCTTTATCCAAGCACGGCCTGTTGAATTTTTTTTGTTTGGTTTGCATTTCTTTCACTATTAAAAATAATTTCTTTACAGTTCAGACAGGAACACATGGCTACACGCAGCAGATAAACCAACAGTTCTCATCTCTGAGATCTTGCAGGGGAGGAGACAAAAAGATGAGCAGTGCCTATAATCCTACTGGCCTCTTGCAACACTCATTCACTTGGGACTTGCACACATCAAAATCCAAATTCTCCATGACTTCCATGGGTTTTTTAAGAGGCTCTCAGACTTGCTCGTAAAGCAACAAAAGTCCTTTTCCTAGTGGCTTACAAAACTACAGCTATTTAACCCTCCCACTGCCACCTGCAAACATGTGGATTGTTTCATCAAGGTCTAGCTCACACTTGAATGCTGTCTTTGAAGGGTTGGAGGCTGGCATCTGCTGTGCTTATACACCAGGGTGTCTCCAGGTTCTCTAAAAACTGCTACAATTCCTCGTCAGAAGAGCAGCTACATCTCTCAGCCTCTAGCAATCGATGAAATACATCCACACAACTGCTTACTTTGCACTGTCTACAGAAAAAAGATCACCAACAGCTGCAATTCAAGAGATGCCTCACCCAGTGCTGTAGCAGCACAGAGACACTGCTGATGAGTATTTTCAAAGTCAACCGGAGGATTCAGCATGGCAAGTTCAGTGGCTTCCAGTGCCCTTTGCAATCCTGCATCAGCACAGGGCTGAACTGTGGCTCATGGAGAGCATCCATACCACCTTCTTTCAGAGACCTATTTCAGTGTAATCACCTCAGTTTTCCCTTACACCCCTGGAAAGGCTATAAGTGAGTGACTCAGGACAGGAGGCCAAGTTAGGTGACTGAATTACCCACTGAGGACTCTTCATTGACAGGTATCTGAGCACATCAGCCTCCCAGTCCAGACACATAGATTAACTGCTCAGAAATTGGTACTGTGAATGCCCACACCAATATCTGGCCTCCATTAAGTACAAAGACACTGGGGGAAATTAAAAAATACAGAGACTTGAAGAAGAAACAATGCTTAACTCACCCTCTTCCAAGGGAGATCAAAACAGGCTTCTCCATCCCAATCAGAACTCGGAAAGCTTCATTAAGGTTTGCATAGGTAAAGTTTTCTGCTGCATCTCCAATAACCACACAGTTTGGGTTTGCTTTATCAATCTCAGCAAATTCAGGGACGAGATCTACAGAAGGAGGAAAAAAAAAAAATATCCACAAATCCCTTACCATTTCAAATGCCATTGGAAGTGATGGTTTTCCCCCAGATTTGTGTTTCCTTTCATTCATTCCCTGACACATAAAAAAAAAAAAATTTTAAAAAAAAATCCAAGTCTCAATCAACTGTTATTCAGACCCCTTCTAGTCCTGCCCAGATCCTGCTATACATCTGTCCTACAACAAAGGGCCAAATAAACCATTTCCTACCCTTGCCTTAGCTCCCGTCACCCACGTCTCAGTTATATCTTAGCTCATTATAACCAAGCACCTAGACCCGAGACAAACTCCTGGGTAGCTGAATGAAAATGTGTAATAGCAAGGGCAGGATCCACCTCCTTTCTCCATACCCACATCCTACAGAAGAAAACACTTTAAACTTAAAACCTCTGCCATGATAACAAAGACAATGTCATGTCTTACAGAAGACCTCACCGATCTCCTAGTCTCTGTTGTTAAGTAGCAGACTCCTCTGTGCACTTGCTGACCCTCAGCACAACTCTGTGCCTTCCCTGTACCACTGCCACAACTGAGATCTCGCTCAGGCCAGACCACTATGGTTTATTCCAGAGTCTCATGACTAAGGAAAAAGTTTTCCCTCTAGGAAAACAACAGCTAGGAGCTCTTCCCCCCCTCAAGCTATGGGAATTCACTGCTCTATCGCAAATGCCCGCATCTCTCTAGGGTGTCCCTCTATGTCTCCCAGCATCTACTGCAGCGGTGTCCCACCGTTGTGCACAAGCAAGTGCGGCCTCAGGCTGCGCTCCTTCAAAATTCGGCAGGCTGCTGGTGCTGGGGCAGTGACTTCATCCACGGAGATGTCAAACCCCATGCCCTGGAGCTTCTTCACAAACTTCTCCCGGGTCGCTTGGGTTTCATTAGTGCAGAACCGCAGCTTCAGACCAGATGTTTTGATCCTGTTGAGTAATAGCAACAGATGGGTTAACCAGACATAGAAAAAGAGCTAAGAGTACCAGCTTTGCTGTCCCACTGAAGCCTGAGCGTGTATCACAACATCACCACCCCCAACTTGAATAATTACAGCAAAAATGCAAAGAGGATATTCCAGAACAGGAGCAGGATCCCTTACTGTGACCAAGACACATGTAAAATATGGATTCTGGGCACTACAGCTGCAATTTTCATGTGTAGACCCCCTGCCATAGCATGTAACTGCCCTTCTGGAGCAGAGAGCTAAGTGGAATAGAGCAGCACAGGTGATGCCCACCATCCCCAGAATACCACAGTCTGTCAGGCACACGCCCCTTTACACATCAAAAAAACCCAAATCCAGTTCCTTTTCTTTAAACGGGTCCATGGATGTAATCACACATGACCTGAAGGCACTGCACAGCCATGAGTACAGTAGCTGGTGTGATACCACTGGCTATTAGCATTTTAACTTGGATTTTCACTTTTCCACTTCCTGATCACTTGCGGCAGTGATTAGCTGGAGGTAACAGCAAGGCTTTGCACTTCTGCAGACTCCAGGTAAGAAGCCAGCTAGTTGCAGTGATGCTTATATCAACACTGGGGTGGCTTCAGCTACATTCATCATTTAATCTCTCATAAAACACCTGTGCTGTCAGTTCGTGGGTAATCCTGAAAAATATGGTACTTCAACTGATTCATTAATAAATGTTTACAGGCAAATGGCTTCTCAAGGGAAGAAAACATGGCACCAAGTGCCCAGAGCCAAGGATGTGGTTCCTGTGGATTGGTACTCTGCAATCCCGTGCCAAGTCCTCTGCCTCTGAGCGGCTTATTTCCTGACCCAAGCTGTGGTGACCTACTGGGGATGTCACAAAAAGACCTCTTCTCCAAGGATGAGTTGTCAGCTATTTGGAGAACCAATGTATTTCAAAGTGGCCATGGAAAATCAGAAGCATTGAAAATGTATCACAATATTTTTTTAAATAGTTGCCAAAGGAAGGGACTGTGACTGAGCTCCTCAAATATATAAAAATGCCTAATTTTTGTCAATTTTAGTATGAATTTGTACATAATTATCTTTGAGGACCTGAGCTTATACAGGTTTGGATAACTAGGTAGGTTCGGAGCTAGGCTTATAAATTCCTATTAAAATATTATTACTTTTCTTTGTGTTAGGATGAAAAAGGACTTCTCTGTTAGGAAAGCCCTGACTCTCAAGACAACAAAACATGCTGGGTTCCTCTTCCAGGGAAGATGATCCCAATCGGTTGGCGCAAACACCAAAACCACCTCAAGGTAATGCATCTGGTGACGAACTTTCCATCAAAGGATTCTTAGAAATCTGGTCCTGACCCAGAAAGCCCCTTCCGCTCATTAAAACTGCACGCCAGTGTCTTCTTCAGTAACGCTGGTGATTCATTTCTTTCTTATTATTTGTCTTTCCTAATCATAGGTATGTGAATTATCAATTACACTTAGTGGTTAATTGCCCTTCATAAAGATAGCTTTTCTATTTTAAATTAGGCAGTTAATATATTGTAACTAATAGCATCCACTTGTACATTATAAATATATCTTCATTGATTGGAGCAGTGAATGTGAGATTCACTCACAAGTTAATGAAGCAATTGAGTGAAGAAGTGCAGGGTGTACCCAGGGAATAATTATTGTTAATGAATTATGATGTGACCTTCTCAGAACAATGAACAATTGGTGTGACAGTGGGATGACAGTATTCCACATCTGTTATTCGAAACACGGTTTCAGCTGTAGTTAAAAAGAAAAGCAGTGTAATTTGGATACATAACAAACTTTAATAGAGTGTGCTGTGGTTAAAAAAATCTTATTCTAAATGCAAAGCCTATCTGCACACTCTTAGGAAAAAAATCCAATGATTCACAACTGCCTGGAAGCAGACATTTGTTGAATAAGAATCTATTCTTTCTCTTCCTAAAGGTCAACGAAATGAATCCAGGAACAACACTAACCACCGACTTGCACAGACAAATAAGCACCCTCATGGGTCAGCTTGGTGAAAGCAAAGACTCCGTTTTCCTATACTACAAATTCAACTTCCTTCTCAGAATTTTAGATGAAAAACAATTACATTTCTGAAAGGCTTGACGAAAGCGGAAGCAATATAGACACATCCTGGCCTGCAGGCCAGCACACATCAGCAAACAACTATTAACTCAGAGCTTAAATAATTAGGGAGAGCTTTTAACAACAGCTCTACATGGGGGAAATCCTGGCTCTGCTCGTGTTTACAGCAAAACTCTCCTTCAGTTTTCATGGCCAGGTTTTGCACCAGGAGAAACTAAGAGAGATGGCGTGAAGGTCTCCGACAGAGGCGAGATGCTTCACACAGCGAGTCTATACTGCACTGGGGGCATGGCTGCTAAGCTGGCCAGCTTAACAGGAAACCTCGAGCTACTGAGCTGACCCAGCCACCAGCGTTCACATTTTAAGAAGCACGTGCAGAGCAAGTTACTGCAATTTCTAGTGCTGGCAAGTGTGAGGATGTTAGGAGAAGAAGAAAGAACAAAATCTGTAATGTGATGCCTTATAAGATAAAGAGCAAGGGATTAGATACCCGCAAGTACAGAAGAATGAGGCAACAGCAGACAAAATACACAACACACATTTTATCAAGATCTCGAGCATATTACAGATTTATCAGCATCTATATTACAGAAGCGCAGGCACACCCAGGAAACCCAGTCAATCAAAGCTTCAGCTGACTTTCATTCATCGTGGCCGTGATAAAGATCCCACTCAAACTCCAGAAGCACCAGAAATCAATCCTGATTAGAGCGCAAGCCGAACACACGGACAGGCAGCACTGCGTTCCATACTGCAGGGACTCTGCATGGTCCAGCTAGCTGCAGACATCCCAAGACTGCCTCTCGCTCCCCGTTCGGGGCCGTCAACAGGCTCACCGTCAGACAAATCCACTCTGTTTCCAACATGACTGTTCATACCACTCCTAATGCCCATGAACAAGAACGGGGGAACTTGGACTTCACCTGTGTGCGGGGAGCTAGGCATGAAGGGAGAGCAGCTTCTGATTTTTCGGGGTGTCACAAACGGCAAACTCGGCTACAAGCATCTCTGCAGAAAAAGAAACTTGTCAGAGCCCCTCTAGGGAGGATGACAGAGTGTGCAGGGCAGCAGGGAGCAGATGAAAAGTCCAATTGCACCCCTCCAGCTGTGTGCCGCACAGGCTCCGCTGCCAGAGCTGGCTGTGCTGGCAGAGCAGGCACCGGCTGCCCGGGGAGCTGCCATGGTATACAGGCGCTGAAGCAAAGGAACAAGTCACAAAAGAAACTTCCAAGCCCAAAATTATAAGCGGACAGATGAGCACTGAACTAACACACCAACAGGTGGGTAAGGAGAATTTTTCTAAGCCTTACTAGAGGAGGCATTTAAACCCAGTCCAGACCAAAACAACCACTCAGTTGCCAGAACAATCCCTAAATCTAGAACCGGGGTATCCACCCGGCTCTGGGCACACCATGAGCACAAGTATAGGGGAGAGATGGAAATGAGGTTTTTAATTTCAGCCCCGAGCTGCCCCTCACGCTACGCCAGCTCTTTGAACTGACCTTTACCTCGTTCTGCCGGAGCAGGACACGACGCTGAGTGACAATGTCCCACAATGCAATTACCGTGCGTCAGATGAGCCGGTCCCTTACAAATCACCTCGAACTTTACACATCTGCTGGCTGTCAGCATCTGCCAGGTTCACTCACCCGAAAATAATGAAAAAACTCTCATTATTGTTCCATAACAGGTAAAGTGTTAGGACAATTATTAGACATCCTGACTGACCTTGTGCAGACTTAACCAACCGCCCTTGCCAACCTTAATGGGCAGCCTTTGGGCATATAAAACACAAAAACTCTTCTTTCAGATGATGTAAAGGTTGTGACACCCGTAGGAAAAGAAATGGCCCCAGAATCTAAGCTGGAAGCCATCACTCCTTCTTAAATTCACATTGTCCTGCACATGGCAGAAGCAACTAAGGACACGGTATAAGGCTAAACTTCAGACTTCCCATCTTTGACCACTCTCTTTTGCAGTGAGGGTTTTTCCTAACAGGGGAGCAGAAGGAGAGTCCTGCCAGCAGGTCCTGTGCAGACAGGCAGGGGGGCAGAAAGCAAAACCCTGGAAGAGGCAACAAGCCTGAGCTTGGCAACTGTCCAACACCAACTTCAAAGGGGTCTGGAAGAGCACTGGTTATGAGATTTCCAGAACTGGCTTTTCATCCTGCTTTTTGGTTTTTCAGAGTCTTTTTTTTTTTTTTTTTAATTTAAAAGAAAAGAAAGCATGCTAAGCACTTATGCTATTTGACTCTTTTGCATCAGCGGACGAATACCAGTGTGCTTCAGTGTAAACTTGTCAGCACTCTAATACCATCTCTGAAACACAGGGAAATAACAGTACCAGAGAGTTATCTACCTGCAACCAAACAATAAAGTAAAACCAGGACTTATGCAGGAATGTCCTCACACCTGGGCAGGGCTAATGTTTGCTTACTGCCCCTTGCAAGGGCCAGGGTGCTGGTGCTACAGGTAAAACTTCTGTCAAGAGGAGATGAAACCGAGCCAAGAACAGAGCGTAATGGTCAAAAGTAGAAACGACTTGCCTAGTTTCAAGGTCAATACAGAAGAAAGTGTTTGAAAAGAGCAGAAATTTATACCACTCCTTTAGCCTGCCTGGCTGATGGAGAACCACAGCGCATGCTGTGGTTTTAGCCAGCGTCTAAAAAATTCACTCAAAACAACAAATTAAAATGGGTTTTGCAAGAAGAGATCAGTACTAGTCCTCAACAGCCTGCATAATGGTGGGTAAAATCTCATCCAGACCACAAGATGTTGAGGGATCAGGACAAAGGGAGGCATCAAAACCTTCCGTGCCTTCAGACACTGCTGACTAGCAGGCAATGGGATGTCTTTCCATTGCCCACAAAAGCCTCCCTGACTGGCCCTGCCACTGCTGGGGAGTCACTAACCTAGCAAGTCACACACTGCTCTACACAGAAGGCAAAACCCCCGCGATGAACAGGTTACATCTTGAAGTGTCAGACTACGTTACATTTCCGAATTAATGCAAATCCTGGGCCTGATCTTGCAGGCTTTTCCCAGGAGGACCTCCGGCTGCCAGAGCAGCGCACACACCTAAGAGGATGCAAAAGGGTTTTCCAGCTCAGCATTGGCTGAAAGCGATAACCCCTCCTGGGGTCTAGCTGTGGAAATGCCTGTGTGTGGGGAGTACATTCGCTCTATGTGCCCTCTGCTTAAAAAGCGTATTTGTGGCAATAATATATTACGCTTTCTCTGCAAATCTGCATTCGTGCTATTTCAGCAGCAAGCATTGTTCATCTTTTAATTTCAGCTTCTGAAAAAACACCAAGCAAAATCATTATTTCAAAAGTCTGAAGGAGGCCAGCCACAAAAGCCTTTCTCCATCCTTAGTTCATTTGGCTAGTTTTTACAGCATAAGCCTCCTAATTCCACCAAAACACTGAACTTCCCGGTGTTTTGCTCTCCGGGTGTGATGAGATCAGAGGACTGTGGATGAAACCCCACACACGCTCCTGTGACACAGCAACCTTGGCCTGTTTTCTGGTTGTTCCCTCTCTATCCCGGTGTCCAAACCTTTCCATTCCTCTGACTTCTGCCATCCTTACAGTATGTCCAAACTGCTTAAATCTTGCTGTCGCATTTCTGATGCTACTTTTGTCCCCTGATCTCCTGGTGTTTCCATTCACTGATGTTCTGTCATTGGTCTGAGTACAGCCGAGCTCATTAAAGCTCCCGTTCTCTGGTGGTCTAGCTTTCTGCTCCATATAGCAAGGCTGGCCTGACAAATCCTTACATACAGCACTTTTTGGCCCCACTCCCCCTTGCATTCTTGTGTCTGAAACTCATCTCCACATCTGCTATCTCACGAGCACAATTTCCTCTCCAGACCCATATGGCTCACCTCTCTATATATAGAAGTGGATCATTTGGAGGGAATCCAAAGGAGGGATTGAAAAAAGGGATTAAAAAATAGGAGGGCATTACCTTTGAACAGGAATGAAGGCAGATTAATAGGCACATATGAAGGAGCCACAAGAAAAGAGGCCAATGTTATTTAAGGGTGGGCAAGGGTGAAACAAGAAAAGGTACCATTATAAAGCTAAAGACTCTGGAAATACCACTTTGAGACACTGTTTGACAGCAAAAACTGAAAAATCACTAAACTGTAGTTCAAAGTAAACTTTAAAAACCTACCAATGCCTTTATTTAGGTACTTTAATAATTCAGAATTTTTCAGAGGTAGCAATAAATACTGGAAGTTGTACACCGAAACAAACACAAAGTCCATCTTGTCCTGAATTCCCTACAAGGATGCCTCTCTGACCACCGAATACAGCTGGATACCAGAATTACTGAATAAATTACCTGATACTACAAATCATATTCCACCTGCCTGAACAGAAGAGTAGACAAAAGATTCATCTACAGATTTGTAGACAACAATATGCCACAACAGTGAAATCTAGAATTAAGCATTTAATAGAAATAATACATGCTTTTGAAGTGATCTGCAGAAAGGAAGCACAAAGCAGAATATAAGAAAAATCTTTCCAGTCCATTATGTTCAGCAACAAGATGCATTTAATCGCTGCAGGTTTCCAAATTCTCTTCAAGTATTACACCCAGCAGTCCCAGACTTTAACCACACTGCAGAAACTGAGTCAGGACTTCTCACTTCGTCTTGTAGTAGCTGGCTGATTGTCATATCGCAGCAACACAAAACCAAGTACAATTCAAACATATGGGTGTATTTTGTAACAAAATAAAACTCTGGTATACTTTAAATACTTGGTAATGCTCCACTTTGGAGCTGTCAAGAAAAAAATCTGAACATTGGGGATGCAGTTAGCATGAACAGGTCTGGAATGTATCTATTTGCATTAAGCAAAACATTTTTATGGATAATATAATTAATCACACTCCAATAGCTTTCATTCTGTGCTAAAAGCAGTTAGGGGTTTTGCCTCTGAAGCTACTAATTATTCCATTAAAATTTCAGTCAAAACCAAGTTATCTTTGTCAGGGTTGAATTCTTACTTTGTATACAAACAGCACCTGTTTGTAACTAATGAATTCTCTTTCTCAGAAAAAGAAAGTAAATTGCCAAAAGGTTTCACTTAGCCTATTTTATAAAGAAAGAATTCACTCTCACATGCTCTGCTTACCTACTTTAGAAAATACCATATTATTTCATTGCAATAGCTCAAAGACCAACTTGCATTCCAAAAAACTTGCAGTGATTTTAATCGGGAAGCAATTGACAACTAATTCCAGTATGTCACTTGCAAAGACACCATGGAATCTGAATGGCAATACTGCTGACGATATGCAAAGAATCAGGCTCAGTTCTAAGATTCCAGACTGAGTTCACCAAGCATGAAAGACAGGGAAAAAAATACTACCACAGTGGTAAACTGAGACAAGTCTCAAGCTCTAAATAAAGCACAGAACTAGGTAGAATGCTGCTCATCCACTTCAGGGATTAATCAGTATCAGGTAGTGGGCAAACAAGTACCATTAGGTAGTAGATATCACTGTAGTAGCTGATATTATTCTTTATTGGTAAATATTTGTATGGCATGTAAGTAGCCGATGGACAGTAAGTAGCTCAAGACCCTAAAGGTTAATGATGTTTAAATTCCAAATGTGTAAGCACTTACTCATGCAATTTGTGCAAACAGCACTTGAAGTACCCACAACTTCAGGGACACAGATGTTTTTTGAAAAAATAATGAACCTTGTTGATTAGGAAAGGAAATATAGGTTAGGAAGGTCCACCGCCTTCAGAAAACTGAGGCCATAGCTGATGTTACAGACTAAAGGGGAGCTGTGACAACTCTGCACCCACTGCGGATCAATTCCTGGATCTCGTCCTGGCTCTGCCAGTGAACAGGTACATGACAATACAGAACTGCTTCGTCTTTTTGTGTCTCTGCTGCTTCAGAAAGGGCAGGTGACACCTACCCTTCTTTGGGATCCAGGGATAGAAAGTGCAAAGAGAGTTAACTGCAAAGACAAATGAACAGATATTTACACAAGAGTTTGTATAGTTTATGTGAAAGTCTCTTTCTAGGAGGAACAACTCCTTTGCTATCACATGTCATGAAGGCATAGCAAGCCTTGAAACTTTGAACATCTGCACAGACTGTACTAAGCCATGCTTCGTTAACTTCCATGACAACAAAGATTTCCTACTCCTTGTCCTACACACACTTTCAGATGTCTCTTTGTAAACTCACAACTGTCCCACTCGAACCCCCGCATGCTGAATTGCTTTACGGTTCCAGTTTCACTTGTTCTCCTTGCAATCTTCGCCTTGTTAGACTCTCCAGGTATTTTATTTTAACACGACTGTCCAGCTGCTCCACAGCCTCCCTGCTCCCCAGATTTCCGTTGCTCTTTTAAAGAGCTCTGTAGAAAGTTGTGCTAACAGATGCGCTATACCGGCCAAACAACAGGATGTTGTAAATGTCCAACTACTGTGTGCTTTTCATATGGATATGCTAATAGGCACACTATCAGCACACAGCTGTAAATGCAAATAACAGAGCACAGGCAGAGCATCTTTTATGGATGTTTAACCACCTTCTGTCTTGTAAGAGACCAGCTCCCTGCTATTTGTAAGATAAAAAGCGAATCGCTCACCTCGTGTCAATGCTGTGTAAATCAATTAAGACAACAACAGCACAGTACAGAGGCACTGTTAAAGTTGGCTCCAGAAGAAGCCTTTAAGTCACAGATGGGCCTTCTGATCTTGTCCGTAGGCTTTCTGATCTGCTCCACAGCGTCTGCCAGTTAACTGCACGGACTCAGAAGAGATGTGTTTTATTTAATTGTTATAAGGATTTTTTTTAAAACAACAACAAACATATACTACAGTAAACTAAACAATCAAGAAATGTTATAGATTGAAAGTTTTAAAGGGCCAAATAATCTTATGAAGCTGCTTTTGGATCTTCTAGTCATCCACCACTCCAATATCCCCACCTAAAGTTAACAATAATAGTGCCCAGTGGATTTAATGACATTCCTGGCACCCTGGCTTCTGGGTTAAACGAGGGGTGCCAATGCCCTTAGGCACATGGATGCCTGTCTGCCATAGCTGGGCCGAGTAACAATAAGGATCCGGATTCACTTTGTCATTACTGGAGTGCAGAAGGAGGTCTGCTCTGTACAACAAATACTTCTGTGGTTCATCTTTTCAGCCTCTGATTTACCAGTTCCCTTTCAGTGCATACTGAATCCTAAGATATTTCACAGGTAAAATTTATCAGAGATGCAGGTACATTAGCAATAAATAAAGCATTCCCAGTTGTAACACTTGGTGTTTCATCACAAGTTATAACAACTTGGATAGTGACTACTGCCGCTTTCCTCAGCAGGGACTCTACAGCACTGGGAAGTATGTAACTGAAGTGTGTAACTGAATGTCATCTTGGTCAGGATGTTTCAGTATCCATCAGCTTCTTTGGTCATTTTTCTGCTTCATCTGACTGTACTGCTAGCTAAAAACAAACAAACAAGAGAGAACCACCCTCCCACCCCCCCAGCCATCATAAACATAAAACGGGCCAAATTCTTCTGGCAGAAATTACATTGCTACTCTCTCAAATACTAACTCAAATAACTGCATAGCAGAATTTGGCTGAAAACAAGAAAAATAATGCAGCAAACTTAAGGAGTCGAAATGGCTTCAGTCATATGAAACCAACCGCAAATGAAAATGTTTACTTACGATTTTTATTGGTGCGTACTATATGTTGTTACACAAAGTTAATTGCTGTAATGGTGCGGGAGATGATGTAGCAAGACAATCTGAAGAGAACAAGTCAGCTGTCATATTATGAGACCATATCTGTAGTATGAATTATCAAAATGGTATTTAAGACTCCTATTGGACATATATATGCACTAAAAGATTTTAGACATCTTTCAGCAAAAGACCATATCAATTTGAATTAATTATAAAGTTCCTAGCTGTTTGCAATAATGACTTTTTAATTGATACAAAAATGAATTAATTAAAAAAAGAGCTGCTTTTAGCTTTAATCCATCTGCTTGAAACCACTGAGCTGTACTATGACGCAGACACAAATATTAATGACCAACTGGCAATAGGATAATGAGTCAATAAAGATTTTAAATGGTGTGAGCTCGAACAATTACCAACTTAATAGGCAGATAAATAAGGCTACTTGACTTTACCCAAGGAAAATGATTATTCTTAACCACTTACATTGAATGACCTTAACAAAATGTTTTGGGTTAGTTTGTTGGTTTTTTTTTTTTCTTTCCTGGCACTTTTCTATACTCACTTCTGCTGTCTCCAGTTTCCACAGCTATCACCACCACTCCTCCATTGCTTACTGACATGAAACTGCTCGGAGCCCACACATGCTAAAAACAACCATCATGCTCCCAGCACGCTCCCTTGGAAACAAACCTCGTGCACAGAGCTGCAGAGAAGCCCCACGGCAGCCCCCGAAGCGGTGCAGCGTGTCACCTCCCCGTGCAGCACAGTGGACACAGCACGGCACGCACCTGCTGACGCTCACCAGATCCTGCCCAAACAAGATTGACTTTCCCAGTGCAGCGCTTGGGAGCCTGTTGTTGGATTTCTTCTCCAAACCCACCCTGAAGACCCCTGCATGCCCCTCCAGGTCAGAGAGGCAGACAGGTCAGATTAGCTACCGAGTCACAGAAATCCCTAACGAGGAACAAGGGCTTAGACATTTCCAGTATTTCAAACGGAAGCCCGCAATATCTTACGTTTAGCCCAAGGCCAGAGTTTTACTGTTGTTTCATTAGCATATCTCTGACATTGCTGTAAATTAAACTGCAGTTTACGTTGCCTCCATATGGGAGGTTTCAGCAAATGCAGTGGTAAAAATTATTAAATAACAGCCTGCAACCTGACAGAAAATACCTAGGAGAAAAAAAACAATATGTCAAAAGCATCTGGCAAACCGCGATGCAGATATTATTGAATATGTCCTGGGTTTTAAAGGAATTATTTGATCTCCAACAGTAATAAAGTAGTTGTTGTTATTTATGTTTGTTTTGGCCATGCCTGGAGGATTCGGCTATGACATGGGCTGTCCAGTGCTACGCACTGCACAAACTCAGTATACGCGATGGTCCCAGCAGAAAGTGCCAGTCGGCAAGAAATGATAAGAGGGTGGCAAGACGCATTCTCCTAGAAGATGGAGAGCAGAAGACTCTCCTTCAACGACAGACCAGCTGGCACTAACATCGGCCTCAGCGGGAAGCAACATTACCAGGAGGATTTGAGCAAGACAAGAAGGAAAGCCAGGAAAGTTTAATCTTGGCAGAGGCAACCCCAGCAGTGCCTGCCCCTTTGCAGTCAGCAAACAGGCTGCTCTGTACACCCAAGGGGAAACAAATGCTTTCATTTTGCAACAAGCCTTTTCTCTTAGGGTCTCTCTTGAATCCTGAGCCTGTACCATAGCTACGGAAAGGCACAAGAACAGAAATCATGCTGAAATATTACATAAAGGGGACATGGAGGAATGGGAACAGAAGTCACAGGTGATCCCTTGGAAAACTCACGTGCCACGGTATTTCAATGCAATGTCTTTATAAAAGCAACTCTTCCCTCTGCCTAATTTCACTAAATTCCCTCCGAGCGTGGCTTTCCTGTCGGCCGTCCTGGCACCCACAAGCTCCCCCTGGCCAGCTGCGGCCACCTGAGCACCACAAACAGGCCAAGAGCCTCAATAAGCCTAAAACTTGCTTCAAACACTGCTTTCTGACAGCACTGGAAACTCTGATCCTGTATACAAAAACATAAGATTCATCCAATGACACTTTATGTGCCTACTACATGTATTTTAAGCAATATGAACAAAGATATAATTAAAAAAAAAACAACAAAAACGCAGCAAAGAATTCTTTTATTACCAGTACCTTTGGATCTTCTCCAGTTCTGCCTTTTCCATGGCGGTGCCACCAACATTTAGGCACATATTTAACTAAACTTGTGTGATTAATTTTAGTGATTTCAATATTTCTTCCTGCACATTTCCCTGCTTGATAAAGTACTCGCCACAGGTGTGTCTGTGCTGGGTGGTCCCAGAGGACAGAAGCCGCAGAGATGCTCACCAAGCAGCCTGTCAATGCTTCACACTGGCTCACATTTCGACATTTAAAACATTTCAAGTGGGGTACACACAGCAGCGCTCGCCGCGTGAAATGGATCTGGATTTTCTGCAGCAGGTTAGTGAAACATCACGTAGAGCCAAAAGGCTCTTCCAGAAACCCATGACCTCCTCGAGTGGGGCAGACCCACCAATCAATACCTGCCTTTAAACGAAGACGGCCCTGCGGCCATTGCTCTCCCCTGGCCCCATCCTGCTCCTCCAGTCAAGTAGGGCTGATACAGACATACTGGCAAGTCAACCTAGTTAATAGAAGTTAGTTAAAGAAATGAAATCACTGTCTGTTTAGCAGCGGTTATTTAGCTTGTGTTAACTGGACTGCATTACCCAGCTAAAAGCGAAGGAGTTCACTACCCGTGGGCACTGGTGAGTAACTTGCCACGGCAATACTCTGCTTTTGAGTCACTTATAAGCTGGGCAATCATTAACTGCAGTGCTGCAATTCTCCATTTCTGCTGGGTTGCAGGTTCTCTGCAAGAAGTCCCAGCTAATTTGACAGCAAAGCTCATCAATTTACAGAAGCACCATGCCAGTGTGGGCAATATTTTAAAAATTATTACCGGGGGAACGTGCCAGACCTCTTATATATTGCCTGCTCCTGCTACACGTGCAGCGATGACAGTAAATACAAAATCAAGCGGGGCTGTGATCGTGTGCGCTGCCACGGGCTCCTTTCCCCACCAGCCCAGGAACAGCAGATCGACAAACTCAGCGGACTCCCTCGCAGTTTAAATAAGCCTAAAAAAAAACACTAAAGCGGCCCAAAACGTTCACGTTTGCTGTCCTGTCCCACTCAACTTTCACACAGCCAACCGCGGGGGGGGGGGGCTGCACAGTCGGGGTGGTTTTAAACCCCAATCCTCACACGCTATAGCTCCAAAGCCCAGGGTCAAGCCCACGCTGTATGTTTCGGGGTGCCAAGCCCGCACCGCCATGTTCTGGGGTACCCCCCCACCCCGGGCGGCCCCTCACCGGCCTCCTCCTCCTCCTCCTCCTCCCCGGGCTTAGGGAGGGCGGCCCGGGCCGGGTTCCTCCGACTCCCCCCCGGCACCCACCTGCGTACCGCCTCCACCGAGCCGGCGATGGGCACCCCGCCATCGCCGCCGCTGTCGTAGAGAACCCCGCTGATGTCCAGCAGCAGCCCCCTCACCGCCCGAGCCCAGGCCGCCATCTCCCACCACCCTCCCCGTCCCGCCGAACCGCGGGCGCTGCTGGGAAATGGAGTCCGGGCAAAGGGAGAGAGCGGGGGTGAACACGGCAGCCTTAATGCGTTCCGCCCCCCGCCCCGCCTCTCAATTAATTTATTAATTAATCATTGCTGTTGTTAACACACCTGAGGCACGGACCTAAGCGTGGTTTTCCTCAGGCGATCGCAGGAACGCCTTCTTCGAGAGCGCGGCGAGCGCCCGGCGCCTCCGTTCGCCCGCCAAAACGGCGGCTCCTCTCCGCAGGTACGGCGAGCAGCCTCCGCCTCCGGGTTGCCCGCCGCCAACAGCCCCGGGAACGGGCCGGCAAACGGCCCCGGCCATTAAAAAGCAGCCAGTCGGCGAGTGCTGGGGCTCGTTCCCCGTTTCACGATAAACTCCCTCAGGTATCGCGTCCCCCCCGGCAAGAAACTTCCACCCGCTGAAGCACGCACGTCACCTGAGGCAGACGCTGTCGAAAGTAAAGGCAACGTAACGTGTTTCCTTAAAAACTTCTGGAAGGACTCCGGACCCTCAGCAAGAGCACCCCAGGGTCTCGATTTGGGTCAGGCTTTTTGCAAAGCGACGACGAGCTTGGCGTCCTTCCATCTCGCGGTTTCCCTCAGGAGCGGCAGCGCGGTGGGATGGTGGATTCCCTCACGACTCCCCTGGGCCACCTGTGCACCCCGTATCGCCTCTGCGGGTCTGTGGGAACTGAAGCAGGACAGGATTCGGCCCGCGGGGACCAAGGCGCTGATCCACACAGCGGCAGAAGACTGACGAGACCCGCGTCAGCTTCGGCCGAAACGCTGACAGGGCCGTGCCTCGCCTCGGTGGCATCTTCTCGTACATGCCCAACGCTTCGTATAGACAACCGAGAAAAAACACACTGGCTCGTCATATAAAGAACTGAACCGATCCCCTCCGTTCTACCATCACGGATAAGATTTTATCAACTGTGTTTCAGCTTTACAGATAATACTGTTTTCTCCCTCGATACAGTCCAGATACTTTCTTATTGCTAATACTATCAATAGCATGCCATGACTCCCAGAATATATAAGGAGCTGCGGTGGAATTATAGTCCACTTTGTTTTAAGAAAAGCAGAGGAGCCTTGGCGGCATTGATTTGCATCACTGTTTCTGGAATAGCCTCTGGCTTCTCCTTAAAGATAATATCTAAACTCTGAAATTCATTAAATAGGCCCAGAAATGGATCAGGTTATTTAAAACAACATCACTAATGGCGCAATATCTCAGCTGTCTCCACCGATAGCGAACATTGTCTTGGATAGTGTTATCAGTCCAGGACACCCGCTATGAATATTGATCTGCAGCTTGTTACAGCCATCACTTCACTTGCCGTCAGGACAGGTCAGGGTTGAAACCCACCTAGCATCAAAGCAATTTAAAGACAGCACTCGGGCTGAATTTTAATGCTTGAGCTGGGAAACGGACCAACTTCAAACAGACTGCTAAAACTAATCCATGAACGTGTGCTTTTTCATGTGTGCCTTCCTACATGCATGTATGTTTGTAGGTCAGTGTGCATGCATGTGTTAAACCCATCGATGATATTTGAAGATGGCTGCTAGCTCACAAATTAATCTCAATGCTACAATTTACCTTCTCAGCTCCTGCAGACACAACAACTCAAACAGAAGTATTCGTAGTCTCACATGTATCAGATTAGATATATTTTTTTTCTTTCAAACCTAAAAAACCTCTGGCACTGCCAAGGCTTGCGACCATTCCTAAAATAGTAAGCCGTGTGCTTATTTACCATATGACAGTACCTATGATTTCTCCATGTAGTTTGAAACTAATGTTATGCCACAAAAAGAGTCTTGTTTCAAAATCATTAATCAGCTCTGCACTAAGACTTTCATATGCGTTTTCTTTATTTGATCTCACTTTTGAAGCAAGCTGTCCAGCACCTGCAACTGCTCCTCTCCCCTTCCTTCTCCTCCTTCTGCACCTCAAGGAACTTCAAATACATAAGCAATACTTAACTAGCACACAGCAGTGTTTTCCAGTTCACCACCGCCTTCATTTTCACGCTGGGTGCCTCCCCAAAACTAAGCTTTATCCATCTGTAGCTTTAGTGTGTGAACTCCTCAGGACAGAGCTCCCTTCTCTTCTACACGTGTGTGGTATCCCATACCAGAGGCCAGTGCCAAATGGGCTCTCAGATGCCGCCACCACATAATTAACAAAAACAATTACTCATAATCACATCGCCCCGCACATCTTCATCTCTTCATCTCGCTCTCCCGTTATCTTAAGGCCTGTGCCTTTGCAACGCCGAAGAGAAAGCCCAATTCTGCTGAGGCTGAGACACCTGTAAAGAGGAGGAGGGCTGTGGTCTGCACCTCTTCCTAGGAACAAAAGCAGGTGGAGTGGCAGATTCCCACCGAGGGCCGCCTTCCCCGGCCTCCTCCGGCTGAAGCGTGTCCCTTCCTTCGTCTACACCTCAGCCTGATTCGCGGCACCAACAAACACAGAAACGCCAAGGAGAGGGAAAAGCATCCTCCTGACCAGATACGGATGTACAGAAACACATTGTTAGCAATTTTTTAATAAGCACGGCTGGCTAGAAGTGGTCATGGTCATGGGACTGGTGCAGGGTGGAGAGGCCTGACCTGCTGCTGCCTACGCTTTCCCAGTTATGGGTATGATCAGACAACGAGGCGTTTCCACTCAAGGCAAGGGGTGTTAGTCAGGGGGCTGCTCAGCTGGGCAGGCACTCCCCCAGCGCAGGCATGCCTCAGTTTCCCTGCCTATTAACTGGGAATAGCGTGAACGCCGCGGCTGAGCTGCCGGAGTTAGGGCCAGCCCTTGGCCCAGAGCCTGAACCAGACCGACGCTGAGCCGCCCCGAAACGAGCAGCAAGCTCATTTCTCCCCGAGGACCGCTCAGTAGCTTCACATCTGTAACAGCTGCTGCTGGCAGAAGGAGCGCTTCAAGCCTGGAGCCTTGAAGCCTGGCGCAGCAGAGGGATGCAGGAGCCCTCCCTTTCTCTCTGGATCCCTCTGAGACACGAGTCTCGCCCCGCTGGACCGCCACCGACCGCAGGGCAGCTGCAGGTGGGTCAGCGGAGGTGCAGAGGGAGGACGGAGGCAGCTGGTGGTCTCTCCGGACCCCGGGGGACAGCAGCTGCCGGCGGGGCCGCCATGTGCGCTCGCATCCCCGTCCCGGCCCAGCCCCCGGGTCCGCTGCCAGGGCTCCTGGCCCGCCCCCGGCCCACGTCTCCGCGCATCCCCAAAGCCGACCCGGGGCTGGCGGGGGGGGGGGGGGGGGGCAGGTAACGGGAAAAGCCCCGTCGCCGGCAGGTTGGGGCTGGAGGGAGGCGTCCGCTGCGCCCCCCGCGGAGCCGGCGCGGCGGGGACGGGGAGGGGGGGGACACGACGCGGGGGCGGCGTGCCAATGGCTGCGCTGCCCCCTCCTCTGCCCCCACCCCGCCGCCGGCCCCTCCGCCCTCCCCCCGGCCCGACCCTCCTCCCCGCCGCTCACTCCGCTCTGCGGCTCGGGAGGTGCCCCGGTCTTCCGCGGCCGGCGCAGCCCTCCGCCGGCTCCGCGCTGGGAGGCAGCAGGTCTCCGGCGAAGCGCGGAGGGTGGGGTTTTGGGGGGGGGAATGCCGGAATGCCCGGAGCGCGGGGCCAAGGCGGCCCCCATCCATCATAAAATCTCCTTCTCCATCTTAGACATCCTGGATCCCCAGAAATTCAGCAGGAGACGCGAACCGGCCGCGGGGAGCTGGGGCAGCCCCCCCCGCTCGGGCGAGCGGGAGAAAAGTTTGGGAAGAGTTGAAGTAGGAAAGGACGCTGCTGCTCCCGGCAGCGGGAGGAATAAACTAGAGGCACATGGTAGGAACGCGCTCGAGTTTCTCCGGCCGGCGCTGGCGGGGCGAGCAGGTGGAGGCGCCGGCAGACGGGGACCCCCGGCCCCCCGAGCCCGGCGGGGTGCGCTCCCCGTGCGGGGCTCCCGCAGGAAGATGTAACGGGCAGCGCGGGGGAAAGGCGGGGGGGGGGGGGGGTCTGTGTGTGGGGGTGGATCTGTATTTTAAGCCTGGATGGTGCAAAGGGAAAAGTTCTCGGTGTCCCGTCCCCCGCTCCCCGGCTCCCGGCGTGCGGAGCATCCTCCGCGGCCCGAGGAGGACGGGGCATCCCGGGGCGTGCTGCCGCCCCATCCCGGCCCCGGGCACGGCCCCGGACGGGCCGCGGCTCTTTCCAGGGCTCCGCACGGGGTATTTTTCCCCCAGCACGGCGTCCCCCGGGCGCCCCTTTCCCCGGGGCGGGAGGGGGTCGGGCGCCCCGGCCCCCCGGCTGGCCCTGACCGGCAGCGGGACGGCCGGCTGGGTAATTGCTCAGCCCGTCCCCACCGGAGGGATGCCTTAGCTCCCGTTGATCGATATCCTATTACCGACTCCCGCCTATCTCCTGCCCGCAGCTTGCAGGTGCCCACTTCAAACCTCCTTCCCCCGGCCTGATCCTAATATTGTTCGATTAAAACTTACCTTTAATAGATGACATCTATCGATCTGGCCCTCGCAAATCTGAAACTCCATTAGCGCGGGGATGGGGAGGGAGGGGGGATTTATTTCGCTTCAGAAGGGGACTTTAATAACTTCTTTTTTAATTGGTAAGAAATCCATATCGACGCTTCCCCCCTCCCCGCCGCAGATGCGATGGCACAGCGGGGAGCGTGGAGGGGTTCTCGCACGGCGGGCGGGTTTTTGTTTTGGTTTTTTTTTTCCTCCCCTTTATTTTATTTCAACGATTGCCCTTATTTTCTCACTCTTGGCGGGGGGGGGTGGGGGGTGTAGAAGGGAGGGTGATGGAGAAGAAGAGCCGGGTTTCGAGGGGCGGCAGGCGGCTCGGCGCTGGGTGAGGGGCGGGAGGAGGGTGCGCGCCCCCCCCTCTCCTCGACGCGTCCCCCCTGACGACCGCCGCCATCTCCCCTTAGATGCGCACTCCCCGGCGGAGAGCGGCGCCGAGGCAGCGGGGCCGGAGCCCGACGAGGAGGGCGCTCCCGGGGCCGGGACCCAGCCCGCCGCCCGCCCGCCCGGTCCGGAGGAGCCGGGCTCGCCGCGGGGCGCCAGGCGGCGGCGGACCGAGGCGGGATGCGGCAAGCCGCGGCGGGCGCGGACGGCCTTCACCTACGAGCAGCTGGTGGCCCTGGAGAACAAGTTTCGGGCCACGCGGTACCTGTCGGTCTGCGAGCGCCTCAGCCTGGCGCTCTCCCTCAGCCTCACCGAGACGCAGGTGAAGATCTGGTTCCAGAACCGACGCACCAAGTGGAAGAAGCAACACCCGGGCGCCGACGGGGCGGCCCCCGCCGCGTCCCCCGCCGCACCGGCGGGCGGCGGCAGCCCCAGCCCGCCGGGCCCCGCCGCTCTGCCCTTCCAGACTTTCCCTTCCTACGCCGCCGCCAACGTCCTCGTCCCGCCGGCCGCCCCCTTCCCGCTGGGCGGGGGTCCCTTCGCGCCCTTCCTCGGCCCCGCGTACCTCGGCCCCTTCTACGCCCCGCACCTCTGAGGTGGGCAGAGACGCCGGGAGCCCGGCGGAGGGGCGGCGGGCCGCTCCCGGCCGGCGGGGCCGAGCCCCCGTGCCCGCCCGGGAGCCAGGCAGGGTCCTCGGCCCTTCTGTCCGAGCGTCTTCGCTTCTGGGGGTTGCATGGCCGTTCGAAGTGTAAGAAAGTCGATTTTTTTTGCTAGGCGTCACAACAGCATGTTTAAGGTACATACTCTGACAAAGAGAAAAAAACCCCACTGTCGCCACTGGATTTTATTAGCACGTTTGAGATGTAATTATAGGCGTTGGAGATGGGAAAAGTAACCCTCTTGACACATGCCTGACACTAATTCCCTCCACATTCTTCTCCAAGTTCATTTATAAAACACTCCTCGTTGCCGTTTGGCTTGCCAGCACACGTCTCAAACCTCGAGAGCGCGGGAGCTGTGGAGCTCGTTACTACTGCCGTTACCCTGATGATGATGGTGGTGCGCGTGGCTGTTTCAAATCCCAGGGACGCTCGCCAGCGAAGACGTCCCCAGGCTCTGAATTTGCTCCCGGGACTCGGTTGTGCCCTCTTTGACCCACGTTTCATTATCGTTACTGACTTCTGACCTGAAAACAGCAAGCCGTGTACTTGGTACCCTACCCGGAAGAGAGTTTTTCTTTTTGTCTGAGAAGGTGTAGGAAACTGCAGCGCCATGTCATCAGGTGACGAGCAGAAAATCTGCCCGGTCAGTGGGAAAGTCTTCGATTGCTGCTCATGTACACGGCCTCTCTCACCTTTCTTTTCAGTTCATTCCCAGTGACTTCAAAGGTTTTGGATGAGATGTCTAAAGATCATTCTTTTTGCAGGGAACAGTTGTTCTTGTAATAACGCAGCATTAGTGCCGAATGAGGCAGAAAAGAAAACATAAATCGGAGAAAATGATTACATTATTCATTTCTTTAAAAATGGGGCATTTGTGGTAGAAAATAAGTAAAACACAGAATTTCCAGCATGCCGAGACCTATTTTCCATAACAGAGAAACACATGCTTTTTCTTTTTTGCTTTTTGGAGCACTTGTTAGAAAGGAAAATCACATTTCATCTTCATCGTTACAAGCACCGGGATGAAAAGGAATTTTAGCTGGGGGCTTATCCGTCCCTGAACGGACGGGAAGTAATTGGTTTAAAAAAATCTGTCTCATGCAGTTTTACAAATGATTACAACATGCTGTTCAAGACTGTATCCTCTCGGTCTCTTACGATGCTTTAAAGTACACATTGGCTCTCCAACCAAAAAACTTAGCTCATAAATCCTATCTAGCTCTTCTTGTGTTTGTCTAAATAAAAAGGTTTTTTAAATTATTCCGTGTTTAATTGTTTTTAGTTGTACTTGGGCGAAGCAGCGTTTGCTTCGTGGACTGGCTCCCCACTGGGTGTGGATCTCAACAGTGCCCCGTGTCGCGTGTCAGCGACTGCAGGTGGTACCCCACCTGCTCCGGGCTGGCTGTGAGGGGCTTCACGGGACACCCCTCTCTTGCAGAAATAGCCCTCCTGACTTCCAGCTTTGCAGGGAGCAGAGGTGTGAAACCCGCAAGGCCAGGCTCAGGGAACGGCTGCTGCCTGCGCCCTGCTAGGCCGGCGGGCAGGCTAATTGAAACGGCCTGCAGTTGTCTTTCCACACCAGCGAGGAGGTACTTGCTGTCTTCTCAATTATTTGCATAGCTATTAACAAAACACAGGGTTCGCCTCGGGTCATGGATTTGGAAGTCATAACTCCTGTGTGAATGTATTTACTTGCAGGTTAATTAAAGTAACTTTTAAACTCTAATTTGACTAAAGTTAGAGTTACAAAAGATGGGGTCATTGCAACTGCTCAGCATACATCCAGAGCTGCCTTGTTTTCTGGCCACTGAATCAGCAGTCCTGGGTGTCTGAGCCATCAGGATGCAACGCTGCTAACAACCCGGCTGTCCACTTCTGCCTGCCTGGAGTCAGTTAAGAGCTCAAGCCCCGCAGGAAGAGAAACGCGTTCTAGCAGGCTTGTCTAGTCCATTTCCCCTGCCTCAAGTTAGGACTAACTGGACCCAAATCCTCTTGACTATTTGTGGTCTCCTACTTGTGATTGTCATCACTGTGCTTGCGAAAACTGGTTCTTCATTTCATTTGGCTGTCAGTCTAAGACGTTCCCAGAGCATGAAATGGTTGTTCACCTGCAGTGCACTGAAATCTCTGGTGGAAAAAAAGACTTGTGCCCTGTCATTTGTCATATGATTAGTTCTTTTCCTTAAGAAGTGTAAATTGCAGCAAAAAACAGGGAATATTACAAATCAAAGTAACGCAAATAGTATAAATTGTCTCCTCCTTTGAGATGTGGTTTTGCTGTTCATAAACCTTTTCAAGGCTATGTGGTTTGCCAGCAATTTTGCCTTTGGCAAAACTATGTTAGCTTTACAGGAAATCTGAATACTTGATTCCTTGATTCCTATGCAAGAAATGCCAGCCCCCCCCCCCAGTCTGTTTAGTCACTTCTATAGCCCGGATTCACAAAAACGTTTTACAGTTAATTCCAGAGAAGATAGCAGTCACAGTTCCCACTTTGCATGACTTGTACCTCTGCGCAGCATTGGAAGGGTGATGCATAGCAATGGGACTGCAGATTTTGTGGCACCGATCCCAGGCCACCAAAGCTTTTCTGGGTAAATGCTTCCAAGCCCTTCAGACAGACCCTTCCCCTCCTGCTTTGTTGAGGGGGCGGCTGCTTGGGCTGGTGATCTCTTTGGCTTCTGGTTAGGGGTGTGGTGACTGGCCACTTACTACAGCTGTAATTCAAAGCAGTCCTGGAAATAGCAATTGCCGTCAAACACCGCGTTGTCCAGATTATGCTATTCACACTGGTAACACTTTTGGAAATGCCCCACTGAGTATCCATTATCTCTAACAATTCTGAATACAGATTTGTGCAATATTTTCAAGCACAGACAAAAATTGACTTTACTCACAGCTGAATATAGATGTTAAAGGGAATCACAAGTAAGTCCCATGTGTAAAAAGCAAAAAAATGCATCTATATTAAATTAAAAGAGTTTTGAATTCAAATGCTCCAGAGACAACCAGAAAGTTGGTAGCTTCCCTCATTCCCACCATATCATCTGTAATAACTGTGTCTGCAGTGAGCAGGCATCAACCACTGGGTTTCAGACTGCCCAAACTACTGTAACTTCTGGGTCATGCAACCCTAGGTAGAGCTTTGCTTATATACTCTCTTCATTTCTATGCCAGAATGTAACAGGGCAGCTAGGGCACTGGGCCTGAAGTCTCACCTCCAGCAATGGCAAGTACTTGGTGCTTGACAGGACAGCAAGAAAGCATATACTATGCTTCAGCTGTAGAAAGGGAAAGCCCTCAACTCGTACACTGTTAATCTCTGGACAAAAATCTTAATTCTTGTTTCATACCTTCTCTCTGCACAGGCACTATTAGTGGTCCAAGAACCACAAAAGTGCTTTGGAAATCAACTTCATTTAGCTTGATAATGAAAGAAGCACGTGGGGGAACACCATGACAACACAGTAAGGGAAATGTTAGAAATGTCAATTTAACTAGACTTTCAGATCTGTATTTAAGAAGGAAACCAAAACAACTCATACAGTTGGGTTTGCAAAGTCTGAAGAATACACTGAACAATTAAATACATTGAGGTACAAAAGATAAAATGTATTTATTGAAATATCAGTGACCAAGCATTTTTCATGAAGAAAACCAATATGATTTCTTGTGTAAAACATGACTGGAAAATTAAACTGAAGTCTATTTCTTTCCTAGCGATCTCTCTCTCACTCTCTATTTCCTAGAACATCTGTAATAACCTATGTGCTACCTACACACAGGTTCCTGAGCTGAGGATAGAATGCCCTGGTTTCCACCTGTGGATTTTTCCTTACTGAGATCAAGTAGGACCATGTACAGAGAGCCAGGGATGACCCAAGACAAGGAGCAGGCACAGAGCAAGCTCAGAGGCCTTCTACTGCTCCCTGCTTCTGGCAGAACAGTTCCTTCGGAAGAGACATGACCACTGATTTTTGTTGCCACTGCGGAACATGTAAGTCCCACCCTGATGGCAGCACAGGTCATATTTATGTTGAGAGGTATGTAGCAATGTCTTCTGGCAGATGTCCTCTTGGCCATCCACACCCACAAAGACACACCTGTGTTGTGTGGAATGGCTGATGCACAGGGGATGCAAACATGGAGGTTTGCTGTGGCTGTTCCCTTTATCAGCTGCCTAGTGGGCTCCAGATAGCTGTCGCTTAACTAAAGTAACTCCTTGCCCTTACTACTGAAGGTGTCGACTAGGAAGATTTGCAGTAGGAAGTGTACCAGGCATTTCAAAATTAGTCACTGTGGGCTGGATTCCAGCTAGCAGTTTTTCTGTAAGATATACGTGAAGCAGGTTGAGTCCCTTTTAAAGATCTGGGTATCTAATCCTATGTCATTTTCTGTGACACATATTAGAACAACAGGTATGTGCAATCCTAGTCTTGGTATACTTAGTCCAACAGCTACACCCTTGTTATTGTTTACCTCATTTCATACAACACCATAGATACTATCTTTGTCAATCTGCCAGTTCTATACCACATTCAGAAAAGCAATGAAAGTCAAGGTATCCATGTGTTTATCAAAGGCCTCACAAAATATAACAGCTGATCTATTAAATGCCTCATCAGCCCACTAAGTGGTCAGGTGACTCAGGAATGATTGAGAAGCATTGCTTTGGTCCCATATACCGGTTACACATGAGATCAAAGTCTGATTTTCAGCAGCTTTACAACTCACAGGCAGACTAGACGTCTAGCAAAATATCTGGTGGGTTAGATCCTCCTGAAGAAAAATTGATACTAGGGTTCTTGCATCACTAGGCCTGAACACATTTTTTGTTTTCCTGTGTGACCCCGTATCAGCTGAAGTCACCTTGAACAGATCTTTACAGCACGTTATTGACATGGAAAACTCATGTTCCGGGCCCTATTTCTGGTAGCATACTCAGTAAAAGTTTCTGGGAAGATAATAATGTGTGCAACTAATTTATGAGCTGCACATTACAGGTTTGCTTTAGCCTCTTAGTTGGCATCTTTGCCGTTTTATTCACAGGAGCTCTTTTGTGGTTGCTGTGATTTATGTAGCCTGTAGCAACACTACCTTTGCTTACTACTGTAGCACAAATATTAAACTCAATTTTTCTTAGATTTTCCCCTTCAAACACCAAAGAGTTCCCAAGCTAGCTTCTTTCTCAAGTTGATCATCTCATTTTCTATGTTCTGTGTAACGCCACATAAAAAAATGTAATTAAGAAGGTGGCATTCCCTGGGGCTTAGGCACATTGTAACACTGCAGAGGGATTTCAGTAGCATTCAAGATTCATGCTTTTCCACCAAGCAGAACCAAGCACACTCTTTCTCCGCCCTGTCCAGCTGAGGAGGGGGAGTGATAGAGCAGCTTTGGTGGGCACCTGGCACCCAGCCAGGGTTAACCCACCACACATACTGAAAATACTTTCAAAGATACCAGATCTATGTACAAGATCAATACAAATAAAAAAATTTTCCTCCTTTCTACACATGCTGATTTGTTACAGTAGCTTTGATCATGGAAGTTATTTTACTGCTATTGTTTAAAGAAAGAAGCCTTAAATATTCATTTTTTAAATGAGAGAATACACAGAGATACATAGACTTTGCAAAATGGGAACCTTAAAAGGTGTCAGGTTTTGTTTCTGTGGATCTTTAAGCACCTGACATAACAAATTGAGAGTCAGCTCAGTTGAAACCTTGTCCTCTCAGGTGAGGTCAGTTCTATAATGATGTCCCAACATCCAATACCTGTGCTGACACCTCTTGTTTGGTGTTTGTGGGTAGCCATTAGACTGATAGCTTTTCTTATCATTCAGTCCCTTCCGCTGAATTACACTGAAAGTTACAGGTATCAGTGAATTCAAGAAATGCTGCATTTCACTGAAATTGCTACAGAAGAACATCAGTTTGAAGAAATGATAAGCCACAGAGAATGGATTGAATGCTTTACTAGTTTATTTGTCCCTTCTAAGGAACAGCCATATGATAGTTTAAGAGTAGGTAAATTCTGTGAAGATCTTTCTGCTTTCTGAAGATCTTACTTCCTTTTGGCAATATGCTCTCCATATCTCTGATATCTCAAGTTGTATGATTTTTTAAAACAATTATTATGAAATAAATTGTTTTAAAACAATGGACTTTAAAGCAAAGTCTTTTGTCCTAACATGTATCAAGAAAGCCTGTAATTTTCTGAATTGTTCTAGAAAATCTAAGGCTAGTTTAAAGTCCTGAATGGGGAAGTTCAGGAACCGACAGCATGTCATCCCAAGGTAATGACAAGTGGCAGAGGATGCAATAGGTTACCTCGCTAGTCTTTCACTGCAGTGATGCCAAGTGGAAGTCTGACTTGGTCGAGGCATTATGTAAGTTCTTCAGTTTCAGACTACAGTAGCCCTGGCTAGATGAGTGCTCACCTTTTAGCACCATTAGCAATCTTTGTTGCAGCAATGTCAAACACTTGAACAGCAGGGCCGGCGGGGCTGTGCGGTGGTAGAATTTTGAGAAGAGTTTCCCAGCTCCTGAGATAAAGCGTATCCAGATGTTCAGTGCTCAATCCTGAGATTAACCAAATTGACAAGATATTTATTCTTATTACACAGTTAGATGTATTTATGTTCATTTTCTGTGTGCCCTCATGACAGTTATAGCTGCCATCTGGGTCAGATTTTAAAGTCTGGAGAGCAGGTAAAGTAGTTTGTCTTTTCCAGAAAGCACTGTCCTGATAAAATCCAAGAATGAAGAATGGAAGCTAGAAAGCAGAAGGTCTGCAGGAACCAAATCAAAATACATTTGTACAAGAAAGAAGCAAGCTCACATATGAGGCACTTGAAAGCCTGAAATTCAAACTGACTTAGTCTCACTCTGATTTTCTTTGGATTTTATTTTACCATTTCTGATTTTTATGCTAGAAAATGCTATTTATCAGGGTCCTGTGGATTCTCAGACTCCTGCCCACTTTCTGCTCTCATGGATCTCACACTTGGATCGTGTTGCTGCTGGAATTGCAGGTACACTACTGTCAGAGTTGCGTGTCAGAACTAGAGAAAAATTTAAAACTAGTCACTAGTGAGCTGAAGATATACAGCTCTTTTAATCTGTCTTGGTACATCTGAAAGTTGTTTTTCCCAAACTCTCTCCAGTTTGTGTCTTCTTAGTAGTGTGATGCCCAAGGAATGTGATGCTCACCAGAAATGTATGCAGAAAGGCTCTTTCATTTAATTAACTACAAGTTCAAGAAATAGAAGAGCTTGTAATTTACCTTTAAATCTAGGTTTCACATACAAATAAAATCTCATCTCATTTGTAGAAGGCTCTGGACATAGGCATCGATAAGCTGCAAAGAAAAATAACCAAATGTAAGTTCAAACATTGGAAACAATGCCTAACAGAAGAAAATAAATTAAACTATTTTGATTCTATAATTCTGTTATCCACGCTGTCATCTAACAAACAGAGTATCATTGAAATCTTTGTAAAATAAGCCAACATACAAATCGGGTAGGATAAGTATTAACTATAGCTCAAGGTTTATATTGCAATAGGAATATCAGCTCTAAGGGTTGCTTGTGCTGCTTTAAGCTGGGTTAACTAATATCCATCCAATAAAACAGCACTATTTTGAGGGGGTTTTGCTATGCTTTGCCAAACTATCTGGAAAGATATGAGTTAAAAAAGAAATCTCTAACTGAACTTGAGAGGCAGATATGCTTTGTAAGCATTACAATTTGTTGCTCCTCTGTTCTGACACACTGCACTATAAAATATTCTAGCTGTGCCGCAGGAAAGACTAAAGTTTCTTGTCCTGCAAGAAATGTCTTAATGTAGAATTCTGCTGTCAGTAAATAACCAGAATAACACAAACATGGGCCATGGAAAGCCATTTTTCTATATAAGGCAATATCAAAAATCTGCATGAACGTCAACTCTCATTGATGAAAATGAAAGATGGAAGTGTACAAGTAGAAAATTCTTGAAATCACCCATCTACCCATTGGTATCTTATCACCACAGTAATAAAGCACCTTCGTCTTCTTCCTGGGTCTTTCCCAGACGTACGCTTTCAAATAGGAGACATCTGCCACAGAGAATTCTTGTCCCTGTTTAGGTTTGGTATTACACCAGATGCTTTCTAACAGCGGGCAAACCAAGAAATGTTACACAGCCTGTGTCCCCCCTTCACACATTACAAGAGTCCTATCACGACATACTGTTACCTTGTCAAGCCTTGTTCAGATGACACAAACATCTGCAAGGTTGGCCTGCAGAGTACGTGATACCATCACACTCTTCTCAGAAAGCTGTTTGGTATGAAGTACCCAGACAGCTCTCAGGCTGGGACTGTAGGTTGAGTTCTCCAGGGCAATATGCTAACCGCTAGGTTTGCCTTAAAATCCGCCTTTGGTTTAGAGAAGCATAATTTTTTTTTTTTTGCTGAGTGGCAGCACAGTTTCAACTAGAGGAAAAAGTGTGAAGACTACCCTTGTGGCTTTCCTAGAGATGGGAAGAGGGGTAGGACCGTCCTTCTGCCAGCACTATAGACTTGTATTGCTTTTAGCTAATTATGAAGTTGCACCTTGAGCCTCCTGACTTGGATGAACTCCATACCCAACCTGTTGACTGATCTGGGTTTCGCTCTGAGGTGAGGAACTCTTCCTCTGAGCTGAGTAAGAAACTACCGTGCCATTGAAGAATTGAACACTGGTGCTATGTGCCTAAACATCAGCTATTGAGGCACTTCGGACACTTACTGCAGCAAACCTAAGACAGTGTTAAACTCAAGAAAGGGTCCTGCAACCCTGCTACTGCACTGGTGCCTTCAGCAGCTCCCACGAGCAGCACGTTAAGCCCTGGCGCACACTGAGTTTGTGCAGCCGAACCGACTTAAGAAGCCAAGGATGTAATTCCCTTGTATTGACCCTACCTTTAAATAACCACAATAACTGGGATGCAATTCCTCAGTCTCTTCACACGCCTAATTCCCGACAACTTCAATGAGCATTCCTGCCAGAGACAGAGCTGCGGAATTACTCCTAACAACTGGCATGACTTAACTTGTTCCTTCTTATAACTTTGTGGTTTAGTTACATGTCAGATTGTATTTTCTGGGTAAGCAGAATGAATATAATAACCCTCTTTCCTCAAGTAGGTCAAGATTTTCTTATTTTCTGTGGGGCAAATTACTGTAAAATGTGAACATTTCAAGTCTTCTGTTTTTCATATTTTGGTTACTGTCATGTGGAGTCTTTTAGGTATCTACAGGTAACTAAATAGTACACATTAAGCTTCTGCTTTCCTTTTTTAAATCACAGGAAATGCTACATCTAGCTGAGAGCAGATGCTTCAGGATCTACGGTAATAGCTGCCACTGGGCACAATGTGAACAATTTAAAATTCCAACTTAATAGCATCTAAAGAAGTGGATATTTTCTTCGTGTCTTGATTTTAAAGTGCCAAAAACAAAGGAGGAAAGAAAGTGAGCCACAACAGGACTACACTGATCCTATATAAAACTGATCAAGCTTACTTTAAGTAGGGGGTTGAAGTCACTCTCGAGTGTTGACTAGATTCTATTTGAGAGTTATTTTATACTCGTAATTTTTAAATCTCAGAAACAGTCCATACCAGCTTTAAAAAATACATTTTTATCTATACATTCCACATTATGTCTGTATTTGAGGACATAAATCTTTTTCTTCTTCTTTCAGGCCTTGCAGAATCCAAAAGAAAGCAAGCCCTTTCCTGCTTGAGGGTTATTTGTTGGGTTGGTTTTGAAACTCCGCATTTCAGACATGAATCTGCAGTGTTTACTTGGGTACATGATTGCTGTTTTCTTGGGAGTGAGGCTGGATGCCTGGCTTCTGAAATCACCTCTCAGGGCAGTATGGCTCTCGCTCCTTGTGGCAAAGCCTGAACCCAAGATTCAGCACTTCAGCAATTGATCTTGGTTGCCTTTAGTCTGCATTCTTTAATTTTTCAGATGTGTATTTTCCTCATATGATATGTGCTATTTAATCCTTTGGACAAGTTCTGTCCTTTCTACATTTTTCTGCTTCCTCTGAAAAATGCATGGCTGGATGAATCTAAAACAATTGGAAGTGCCCCTGAGAAAACCAGCATTTAAAGGCAGGTAAAAGGCTGCTCTTGAGTTGTCCATGAAAGATGAAAAGAATGTAGCTCCCAGTATCTTATTTTTGTGACTAAATAGGTAGAAGGCATCATTAGCATGCCTTCAGCAAACTGATAAGCTATCATCTACCACACTAATGAAATAACAAAGTAAAAAAACCCATAAACCAGGCAGCTTAAACCTGCATTTCTTACCCAGGAAAATCCCATCAATCTCACAGATTGCAAATCCTGGCCCATGTCCAATCAGGCTATTCAAGACATGTGGGTATACGACAGACAAAAGTATGCATTTTTTTCCTTATGCCAGAGATGATCTGGGACCAAGTATAATACTCAAGACAGGCATGTCATTGCTTATTTTAAGCCTTAAAATTTTAGGCATTTCACAAAAAAATCATACTTTTAACTAGAAAAAAAGGGGTTTCAATAGCTCCTAGATAATAACTGCTTCTGGACTTCAGAAACTTGGCACAGTACAACCATGTGTTCATTTAACAGACACCACTGTGAAATGTGTTTTGCAATTTAGCACCTAAGGCACAACCTTTTGGTGCTTCATGCATTCAACCTTGGCAGCAGATATAGGGCGCTATTCGTTGGCAGAATTAGGCTAGTAAGAGACATAAATATATTAGCAAATTAAGCCTAACTGTATGTGTATTTATAAAAAGCACAGTATCATCTGTTCTACTCCCAAACCTCGCTATATCAAGCTGACTGCACACTGGAAAAATCTTCTCCAAGGGCAATGTTCTCCAAACGCATAAGCAATGCTGCTCCCTGACATCCAAGGTTTGAGCAATTTGGTTAGAAGATATGACAAGATTCAGGAATATTTTCAAACGTAGGGTTGCTTTAGTGCATGGAAGATATGCAAATTCTCTATACTGTCAACCTAGGATACCATGTTTTCTTTGTGGAAAAAATAAACTCTTTTCCAGCATTGATAGACTTGTCCAGACAATTTATGAACAAAAAGCAAGAGGCACCCAGAAGTCACCACTGCCAAGACTGAGGTTTTGGATTCCCCCCCCCACCCCGCCTAGTGAGATGGGTAAGAAAAAAAGTGAAATATTCTCATTGGTTTTCTTTTGGACTAAAACCAGCATGTATTTATCAAACACACCTCACAGTTCCTTGTAAACATCCACATTTTCTGGTTACAAAATGCTCTCCAAGTATAATTTAGCCTGGGGAAAGGTCAGGGTCGTGCTAGCTAGTTCCAGACTGCCCCTGCTCACCTGCTGGCTCCCAGCTGAAAGTCTGTGTAAGAGCACGCAGGGCCCTCCTGCAGTGGACCTCACTCCCTGCACATCTCCCTCCCTCCAAAGGCAGCAGGGTGTGAAGACTAGAACTGCATCAATGCCATGCTACCAGTGGAGACCAGCACCGTGTTCCTGGCACAGTACCACACTGGAGGAGCTGTGGTGGAAGGTGATGCATTCTACACCTAGGCAGAAAACAGTTCTCACAGGAGCTACATAAGGAATTCATTAGAAAACTTAGTGAATCTCTGACTTCTTAAAATTATTTTTGTAAGCCAATTATCAAGTATAAAAAAAAATAATCAGGAAGTAGTTGACATACAGCTCTTGTGAAGATTGGCTTTTACTATCCTCACAGCAGCACTTCTCACAAAAATACCAGGGGAGTAAGGACCTGCAGACACCACTCCCCATGCAGCCAGGCCACAGGACAGCGAGCAGCAGCCAGGAGTTACCACAGTCATCCTACAGACTTTGCATTTCCATGAATTTCTTCCCAGTCCCTATCAAAATTTTTCCATGCTCACCCTTTTCTACAGCAACTTCACAGACGGGGCCAAGGGCCAACTAGGCGCTACAGAGGAGCCGGCTGGGCAGTGACACGTAGAACCAACTGGGCCGGGGGCTTCAACCCGCCGAGGCGGCAGGACGTGGGGGAATTTTTATAGCTGAAAAAATTGCCCCCGAGGCCCAATAGGGCCGAGGGGAGCGGAGCCCGTGAGGCGGCGGCTCTGAGGGAAGAGAGCCAACGCCCGCCTGGGCGGGACCTTGGCGCGCGGGGGAGGGGGTGTGCCGGCGTCCTATTCTGATTGGCTGAGCGCGGGGCGTAGTCGCCAATGGCAAGCGTCCCGACCAATGGGAGGCGGCCTCGGGCGGGAGGACCGGTGCCGCCGCTCTGGGAGGGCGGGCGCTGGAGGTGGTGGAGGCCGGTCAATCTTGCGGCGGTAGCCAATCGGCGGCGGCGGCAGTGGGACGTCAGGCGGGCGGGGGCGTGGCGTGCCGCGGAGCGAGGAGCGGTGACAGTTGCCGCCGGCCGCCTCCGCCTCTTCCCCGCGGGCTCCGGGCCGAGAAGCAGCAGCGGCGGCGGCGGCGGCGGCAGGTACAGCGCGGCGGGGGAGGCCGGGCCCGGCCGGGCGATTCTTGCCTCCCGCGGACCCCCCGGGATCGACCGTGCCCCCCGGGTTCCGGCCCGCGGCGGGACAGCGGCTGTGTGGGCGAGGCCGGCTGCTGCGCCGGCAAGGCCGCAGCAGGCCCCGTCGCCACGGCAGTGGGGGGTCGGGGTGCCCCACGGCGGCTGGCTCCCGGGGCAGGGCCCCGCGGCGGGGCCGGGAGCGCCTGGTAGCCCCCCTCAACCCCCCCAGAGAGGGCCCGACCCGCTGCGGGACCGGGGCCGGGTGTTCCCCGTCCCCCCCCCCCAGGGCGGTCTTGCTATGAGGGGAGCCGGGGATGTGACAGCCTGTCCCCGAGGGGTGGGCAGGCCGAGCCGGCAGAGAGTCACCTTCGTCCTCCGAGCCTGTTGCCAGCCCTCCTGCCGTCCGGGATACCCTCTTTGCCTTTGCAGTGGCCTCGGCCAGGGGGATGGCGAGGGGGTTCTGGTATTTTGCCGCTGGGTTTCTTGCTCTTTCTTGTCTGCCGATCGAGGTCCTGAGCCGTTTCTGATGTGGGGCTAGTCTGAAAAGGTAGTTTGGCATGTCTGGACTGATACGCCTCCTGCTATAGCTTGTCCCCTTGAACATTCACCCCCTTTGAATTCAGTTGGTAAAGGCTGCAGCGTGGCATGGAATCTTCCGTGCTGTGTCAACATGAATCTGAATGGGTTTTGTGTATTTGATGATATATGACATTTACCTTGGGGTGTATTTCCAGGACTGGGTACATACAACCATTCAGTTTACCTGTGAGGTCTGCAGGCGCAGTGCTCTTGTCTGGATATTCTTGCTCAACAGTTGAGCAAAGTTGTTCAAGTATGTTTTACAGCTGTGCTTTGAGTAGCTTTTCTATTCTGATGCAAGACCTTTTCCGCTTGGTGAAATGCCCTGGCTTCTGATTCCAGTACTGCGTGCTGCAGGGCATGATCATATTTCTTACTTCCTCACAGCTGGTAATAAGTTTGGGATTCCCCCCCCCACCCCCCTTATTGTGCCACACCTCGGCTAAAATGATGTAGCCTCACTAGCATAGTTTGCAGACCATTCCCCCTCATGGAGGGGAAAGCCCTTTTAAAAATTTCTGATTAATATTTTCCAACCTGAAAGAACTAAAAGAAAAACTTCAGATTGGTGGTCTGTAATTCTTCATGCAGAAAGGTAGCTTTCTGATACAGGGCAGACAAGAGTTTCATTTCTTTACAGCTTTCATTTCAGGAGTGTCTGGAAAATCTCCAAAAATATAGAAGCTTGTGATAGAATGAGCTGCTCTGGAGGTGTGCCAGGGGCCAGGATGTCACAGACCAATTAAATTGTAGGAGTTAAGCCAAGTTGCAATTTTGACTGCTGCAGCTGAGCTGAGTTTCTGTCAAAAATTTTTCTTGCACAGAGAAGTATTTTTTACTTGCAATTCTTGCCTTTTTTATTTGCAACAATATTTTACAAATATTTTGCAACGTTGTCTTTTTTATTTGCAAAATCTGTGAATAACGGTCTTGAAAAGTATTAACACAAATGGCTAATATTTCACGGCATTGATGATAGACGGTAAAATGCCCAGAACTGATGATAGACGGTAAAATGCCCAGAGCTGTGATGGTGCTATTCATCTCTTGCTGGAATGGAGACTACTGAGTCTTCCTAAAGACTTGGATTTTGGTAGCCAGTTTTGGTAGATGCAGAATATAGTCTTCTCGCTTTGCTTAGAAGTGAGGATTAGCAATGTAATATCTGAGGAGTCCGCTGAAAGAAATGTGTCTCTGTTTAAGGTGAGACATCCAGTGTGCAGACCTTTTCCAAAATAAATTTAGAATTAATTTGTGACTTAGTATTTCTGTCTCTGCAAGCAGCCTGAAATAACAACACCCTTGTGTAAAACATCCCTGGATTCTCCTGTTGATATTTAATAAGTGTATTTTGGTTAAGTTTTACAGTATGCTTTTGTTGTTAGGTAGTGCAGCAGTGTCAAGGCTACTTAGCTCTTCAGTTTGCCATGGAGTACATTACAAAGGAGGCTGCATCTGATAATCAGAGTACTTGTCACTGTAATCTGCGATCTTCCTTTTGGTCTGATACCTTTTGCCGGTTTATGAGTGTGATGCCCTGCAAGACTGGAAACTTGAGCTTTGAGAACTCTTGGTCCTGCTAAAGTGATCATTGTTTCCTCAGTGGTTCTCTGCTCTTCCCAGTACTTGGTGCTGTGAGGAGAGCTTGCTTGAACAGCTTTTAAAATGCCTACTCCGTTTCCCTTCTCTGGGACATATCTTTACATTGACTGAGGTGAAGGCCCAGGAAGGAAATGCAAGTGTGTTTGTCTCATGAAATTCTACTCTCAGATTATTCTTAGATGTTAACAGTACAAGGTTATGTATTTAAGGGAAATCACTGAGTTTTACTAAGAAAATACAGGGTGCTATTATCATAGTTAATATCTGACATACTGTTATTTTCCATCTATTTTTTTATGGTCTTAAAATGCTACAAACAGTGAGTACTTTATATGTAGGTGGCAACATTTTAAAATCAAGAATGCAATTTATATAAAAAGTCACAAATTTTGCTTCTTAAAGCTGACTTCAGTTAAAAATAATCAATCCTTTATCAAATTTGATAATATTATCCGCCAAACATTATTTGGGTCAGGTGCTTCTTTCCAGTATTATATTATTTACTTCCTGATTTCATGACAGGATTTGTCTTACGGAAATCTTTGTTAGACAAAAGGCATTTCAATAGCACAAGAAGTTTGATAAACTTAACTTTCTTATTGTAGTATATATCCAGTCACAATTTAAGGCACAATGAAAAAGGAACACATAGGAAAATTATGTGACTAGTTCATAGTTTTGGTGAGTCACGCAGTTTTCTTTCTGTTACTGTGAGTGTATGTTAAAATAGAAAAAAATACTTACTTGAAGTAAGTACTGCATTCATTTATACTTCATATAAGCTTTCTTGACTGAATTGCAAAAGAGTTGAGAAACCTGTAATCCTGGCAGTAAAACCACTTCAATCGCGTCATACGTTTCTTCTGAAGTGTTCTTAGTGCTAATTATTAACTTACTTTTTTTTTTCCCCCCAGATCTATAACAACATACCTGAAGTCAATAATGTTTTCCAAGCTAACCCGCTCTCAGAACATTGCTGTTCTCTGTCGAGGTGTTCACGCTTCACTGAGTTCTGCTACCTCAGTTGCCACAAAAAAAACCATTCAAGGACCTCCATCCTCTGATTTCATATTTGAACGTGAGGCTAAATATGGTGCCCACAATTATCACCCACTGCCTGTGGCTCTGGAGAAGGGAAAAGGTATTTTATTTAGGTTTCCCTGGGTGGTGTAGATGGGATATGTGTGTGTGTAGATGGGATGGGATCATGGTGTAATGATTCTGACCTAATCAGTCTCTGAACCTTTGGGGGTTTTTTTGGGGGTGGGATGGATGGGATTGAGATAATCGATCAAATAAAGACAGCTAATTGCTGGTTAGAGAACTGGATCATTATGCATAAGCCACCTGATAAAGTTGTAGTCTCTCTAAAATGACTTCTCTAAACAGAGGTCCAAGTTCTGATAATCTTCTGATAATCTTATTCTGATAATTCAGAATAACTCAGCAAGAAAGTTTCAAGAAATTTTGTTTCTTCTGTTACCTTGTGTGGAGAGGTTTAATGTTAATGTGAACATGAAAAGGTGCATTGGAACCCTATTTAAGTTCTTGTGTACTGTTCCTGTACTATTGCTTAATTTAAATTTATTCTGGTTTTTAATTATGTTTAAGGGGCTTTTGTGTGCTCCAGGTTAAATTCTATGAGTTTGTATTGAAATGCTATCAGCGTAGTGATCCAGTAGTTTTTCTTTATTGATACACATTTAGACAGCTCCAAGCTGTCGGTCTCTTAAGTTTTGAGACTATTTGGGTCCTGTTGGTTTTATTCTTTCTTTTATGATCTCCAATCCTTATTAATTTTCTACAAAAGTATTCTTCTGTGTCTACTTTTTAGGACCCAAACCAGGAACTTGGAGGGGAAGAAATATTCTCCTATTACTTACTAACTTAGTGGAATAGCAGCTTTAAATGGGAAATGCTTCTTTTCTTGGTTCCTCATTGGCAATTATTTGTACTGTACTAGTTTGTTGCACGTGCTCTCCTTGTCAACTGATTATTTTCTAGTTAGAGGGCCTTTCAGGTATGCCCTAAGGAATAGCGAGAGTACCATTTCTATTTGACCAGGTTGCATTGTAATTCTTAGCTTATACCATTTAGTATTATCTCCTGTCTTCTTCTATTTTGTGTATTGACCATACCTTTGTTTTCTTAGGTGTTTATGTGTGGGATGTTGAAGGTAGAAAGTATTTTGACTTTCTGAGTGCTTACAGTGCTGTTAATCAAGGCCACTGTCACCCAAAGATCGTGAATGCTCTGAAAGCTCAGTCTGAAAAACTGACCCTTACATCCAGAGCATTCTACAATGATGTACTTGGCGAATATGAGGAGTTTGTCACCAAAATGTTTAATTATAACAAAGTTCTTCCAATGAACACAGGTAAAAAAAAAAATATTTCCATTCTGTTTCTTGTCTGTGAGATTCAATGGTTTTGTAACATTTGATACTGCATCAATGGCCTGTCTTATGTACAAGTGTGATAATGGTACTGCTTTATGTTTTAGGAGTGGAAGCTGGAGAAACTGCCTGTAAATTGGCTCGGAAGTGGGCATACACTGTGAAAGGAATTCCAAAATACAAAGCAAAAATTATTTTTGCGGGTATGTAAAGTGCGTGTTACGAGTTGAGGTATTGAGGAGGAAGAGATCTCTAGACACTGCATGTAGCACTCTCTTTTCTCCTATAGCTGTAGTGATTACTTTGCAGTATTCTTAATGCTTCAGTTTTTTCCCTGAAGCAAGTCTGTTGAAGGTCTCTGTAACCTCTGATACTTTAATAATGTAAGCTCTCAACCTATTAATGGGTTATGTTATGCTCACATATCTGCAGTTGGTGATTCTAATAAAAAACTACTGTTGTGGCTACAACAGTCTTTGCAGGACCTTAAGGTAACTAGTGATAGAACAAGAGGAAATGGCCTCAAGTTGCACCAGGGGAGGTTTAGATTGGATATTAGAAAAAATTTCTTTACTGAAAGGGTTGCCAGGCATTGGAACAGGCTGCCCAGGGAAGTGTTGGAGTCACCATCCCTGGAGGTGTTAAAAAAACGTGTAGACATGGCACTTCAGGACATGGTTTATTGGGCGTGGTGGTGTTGGGTTGACAGTTGGACTTCATGATCTTAAAGGTCTTTTCCAACCTGAACGATTCTATGATTCTCTGATATTCTGTTGACAAAATATTCTGTGTATGCTTCTGCTATTTGATTTTAACCTTGAATAGTTACAATGAATTATAAACATTTTTTAAAATGTAATGTCCTTTAAGAAACGCATGTGATCTTAACAGAATTGTTCGTAAAAGCAAGAGATATGAATATAATTCCTATGACAAATCAATTTCAGATCCTTTCCCTTGTGGAGGTGTGTGCATCGAGAGGCAATGAGGATAGTTGTGCTTTGTCAGGAGCTGCTGGTAATGTCTGTTTTTGCAAGGGAAATGCAACAATGAGCTTAAATCCAGGAAGGAAACCATAGTTAATATGGTCATTTATAAAGCTTTATAAACAGCAATTGAATATATAAAGTGGACCTCATTTGTACTGCTTAACCTTTTTAGTTGTCAAAAATTGATGAGTGGCTGCCTGAAGTCACATGGAAAGTGCATTCAGTCCTCCATGCTCTTTTAACTGCTGCTTGGGTGTTAAAGTGCAGTATCTTTTTATTCCTAATTGGTTGATTTTTATGTACCTTTCTCATGAATTCATCCCTCAGATTGCTGCCACCCCTCTCATAGATTCCACATTTGGGTTAAGCCTGCTTCCCTCTTAGGCTTTCCCTACTACTGGTTTTCTTCTGCATTCTTAAGGTCTTCCAGAAGTTGGCATTAATCCAGTAAAGCCATACTGTAGTCTTGATCATATAATCAAGGTAAAAGCAATATTGCTAAAGTAAATATGGGGCCCTGGAAAGTCCTGATTATATACGTGGTATACTTCCTCTTTTCATCTACCTGCTCCGCTTGGCTCTGTAACGGGGAGAAGTTACCTGCCTCTGAAGAGGCTATTGTGCTTTGCTGAAAAAAAAATTAAAAAAAAAAATTATGTCTAATTGAAATAACTTACATTTGGTATTCTTTGGTTATAGGTGAAGTATTTTTCCCAATTCTAATGTTCTGTATTTTATAAAACCTTCCAGAATAGAGGCTACTACTTCAATATTGACTTTTTTTTTAATTGCTACAGCTGCAAAATACTGGTTTTGACTTTTGTTACATATAGTAGCTGAACCATAAACTATCATTAGGAAGCATTTATAAATTGAAATTCATAGTTCAATTACGCATTATGGATTCTAGGATGGATTAGGTTAGATTTTTTTTTTCTTCAGGGAATTCTTTGAACAAGTATATTTCTCCCTCCTTCTCTTCTGTATATATTTTATTTTGCACTTCAGTCAACTAACTTCTAGTAAGTGCTTTCTCATCTTGATAAACTGGATATGCTCTCCATTTTTATGATCCCATCCCCTGAACCACAATATATAATTATGTGCCAAGTAGTTGAGGAAAAAAAAAAAAGTAATCCTTCTCTTCTCAGAAGCCAGCATTTTGGCAGGAAAAAAGCTCTCTTGGGTAGCTAGGGTCAGAATAAAAAATGACTTTAAACATCAGTCTAGAGAACTTGAGGTAGATGCTGTGCTTGATAGTGAGCCAGTAGGGAGACTGGACTGCTAAGTTGGAGACAGGCTGCCATCAGCAGATAGACTGCTCTGCTTCATGTAATTTAGTCTTCAGGGCTTTGTTACAGGATACAGAGGATTGCGCTAACATAACCTTGAGGTGATAAACACGTGACTCAGCAAAGCATGGCAGGGATTGTTCTGCTAGGAGGCATTGCTATGGTGAACAGTGTAATGCTATTTACATTGGTGATTAGAGAGAAGGGATGCCTAGAGGTGGCTACGTCAGTAATAATTGACTTCAGGATTTCCTGCAGATTGAGAACATCCTCTGCCCCTAGGATCACAGTTACACAAAGAAATTGGTTGGGGATAGAAAGAAAAGGCTTGTAATGCTATGAAGGTGTTGAACCCTTAATCTTCCTTAGTCTTATTCAACATCTTAGTAGTGATTAGCTGAGAGTACGTTGATTTAACTCAAAAATGAAAATGAAGATATCATAGTCTTGGTGATAGTTGGTTCCTAGACATTTTAACTGATGTTTCTATATGAAATAGTGCAATGTCACAATACTTTCACAAATATGAATGGCTTCTCCTGGAACTTTGAAATGCACAGAAGTGTATTTTTTGATTTAGGCTTATGAGCAGCTTTATTTTTAGGACCTAAATTCTTGGTGTTGTTTACTTTTTTCTGCATTTAATGAATAATGTTTATGTAAAAGCTACACATTGTCCTTAAAAATATGTTATCTTTCTGAGTTATTTTCAATTTTTCAGGCTACTAACAAAGCTTATGGAAATTATTTTGTATACTTGCCAGGTCTTACAGTATAATTTTCTTTTGGTTTTGATATGTGTTTTTGATATAGCAACATCATGTATTTATGGCATCAATGTAAAATGCTAGCAATTAGGAGAAGGATTCTAATATGCTAATGTTAGACAACTCTTAAAATGCATTACCAAATGGAAAGTGGGATGTCCTATAAACTGTTCTGGCTCTTACTTAGTTTTGTAACAATCTCCCTCTTTATTTATTTTTTTTTCAGCTGGCAACTTCTGGGGCAGAACCATGTCTGCTATCTCTAGTTCTACCGACCCATCCAGCTATGATGGATTTGGACCCTTTATGCCAGGCTTCGAAGTGATCCCATACAATGACCTACCAGCTCTTGAGGTATTTGACAATTTTTGTTTTCTTGTAAGAAATCACTTTACAGTGACTCATTGGTAAATAGCAAGGCAGGAAAATCAGCAGTTTATCCTTTGAAACATGTGCTTTGACATAAAGATATATGTATCTAGGCATATATAAGAAATATATGTTATAATTACGTATAGGAAGTGTGTGTAAATTCTGCTTTGGTTTTGATTTTCAGCTTTGCTTTAGGATGTAAAAGGAAGACAACACGATCTGTTTCATTTCCCATGTCACTAAGATGTTCAAGGTACCAATGAAGAACAGCAGATAAGATGTAAGGGTATTCAGATCAGTAGCATGCATTCCAAAGTCAGGATTTGGATTCTGAAACTAGTATCTTTACCTAATTTTCTCAGAAATGCTGTGCATTCTTCAATGACCAGATGACTAGAATTCACTGCAGTTGCAAACAAGTCTTTCCAGTTTCACAGCATCCTTAAAACCATGCTAGGCTGGTGTTTCACTGGAACACTAGTGATTCTGCATTTCCCTGGGTTTTCTGAGATGCATCCTGTCAAGCTGTTGGGGAGGGTTGACCTTCATTAGTCTAAAACTTCCCACCCTCTTAATGAGGGCTTGGGTATTAAAAGGTAGATGCTGCTTGATGGCAGCCATAGCACGCTGGACTTGGGACCTGGGAGGCAAGAGGGTTCCAGCCAAACACAGATAGTCCTGAAGCGCTAGGAACGTTGGCATTGCCACTTTTCCATCATCTGGGTACATTGTCTCCATGAGTGACAAGCTGGTTAGTCCTCTGTGCCTGTTGGGTCTGCTTAGTACAAGTGAGTCAGCTCTGGAAATTGGAGGGTTTATAGGACCGAGATTCTTGCCTTCTAGGAGTTTGGTTAGGGGAAACAAAGGTCTCTCAGTGTATTATAGTTGCAGTGTGGAAAAGCTTACTCAGATTTGATCCTGCATAAGGCTGCCCATTGTGAAAGCCCTGTAAGTATTTAGTGGCTTTCAGCCAACTTTACTGAGGCTTTGAACGTGCTCTGGAGACCTGAAACTTAGGTCTACGTCCATCAGACTGATAACTGAATTTGTTCTGTTTATGGGGCAATACTTAGTAAATTCATGCTGGGAATCATTACATCTCTTGAGTCTCATGGACTTCTAAACCTTTTAGAACCTGATGGTGCAAGAATGTAGCTGTGGACTTTGCTTTAAGGTGACAGAATTGTTCTGGAGAAGCTCCATTCTTTTTTGTCGGAGGTGTACTGGGGAAGCATTGAGCAATTGTTTGTCTTGTGTGGGGTAATGCAAAACTGAGTGTATTTCTGAGGTAATTTATGAACTGATCTGATAACCTGTTTGCCTGGGTTTGCAATTTTTAAGGTTTGTAATTTCCCAAGCAAGCACACCAGCTGATTTCTCTAGGCAAATAGTGACATAGGCTTCTGTGTTGGAACTGAAATGGCACTCAGGGATAACCGCCTGACATCAATACTATTATTGTCATTTGAAGTAGAACACCAGGGTTAGAGCTAGGTTCTGCTACATGTGTTCATCTGTATATTTGCTAAATTTGACACCAGTAAAAGTTTTTTCTTTTTGTCTTTCCTATCCATATGTCCATTTTTACAGCGGGCCCTTCAAGATCCCAACGTAGCAGCTTTCATGGTGGAACCAATTCAAGGTGAAGCAGGTGTAGTTGTTCCTGACAAAGGTTATCTCACAGGAGTGCGGGACCTCTGCACAAAACACAATGTAAGGAATTCGCTATAACAAGGTGGATTTAACATTACACACTGTGTTTACTGGCATATCTTGTAAGGTCATCCTCATATGCAAGGTATAGGATTTCATAAACTATTTAATCATTTCCTTTTCTTTCAGTCAAATAAGGTAGGGATACTTCTTGTATTTCCTGGCAATAACTTACCAGGAAGTACGTCTCAGCAGCGTGTCTTTTTCACTGTTTCTTACTACTGTCACCAATTTAAGTTTCTAATGAATGTTCTTGAAACTGCATTTATTTTAAATTAATTTAACTTCTGATTTATTTTTCACATTATAAGTTTCTTGGGCCAGAAGCCAATTTCTGCAGTGGTTCTACCATGGCTATCAAGGGACCTTGTTACTGGAGTGCATAAGTGCTATCAAGAGTTAGTAACAGTAGTGAGTCACAGAATGAAACACTAAAGAAAATGGTCATATACTTATGAGTGTTCTTTTAAGATCTCTGAAGAGCAGAAGTCTTACAGTTTTGTTCTTTTGTTAGGAATTTTCTCAGTTGTTCTGTTTCATATCACGTTCCTGACTCCTATTCTGAATATTATGTCCTGCCTGAATTCTACTAAGAAATGTTTAGTTTTGAAAATGGAGCATTAGATCTATAATTTCTATTCTGTGCTAGTGAATTAGATTTGCATTCAGTGTCTGTGGAAGGGTGGGAAGATGTGGTTATGTATATTCTCATGTCCTTCAGCTGTCTTTGGGTACTGCTAATTCTCACAAGCAGGCTGCCATGCCTTCTTATTCCAGGACCAATTTGGTCAGCCTCTCCCACAGGCCTAGGCCACATCCTTTATAAGTGTAAGGAAAACAACTAAAAAAGGTCTGCTGATTTAGAGCTTTTTTTCTCTTAGTGATGCCTGTCTGATTTAAAAATCAGTAGTCTCCATTCCAATAGAATTCTGATTCTTAATTTGGAAGTGCTACCCATAAATCCTTCTATACCTTCAGAGGAAAGTATTGACACATAATTAATAAAATTGTCTTCATTATTGCTGCGATACTTACCTCTCAGAAAAAATAAGAGCTACTTTACAAATAGTAGTATGTGACAACAGTGCAGCTTAGGAGAACAAGATCAAAAACTTGGAGTTAGGTTCTCAGAGTTATTTAGGCACTTAAACATCAGACTACAAAACCTACAGAGTTGCTAAAATGGCATTTTTCAGAAGCTTCCAAAAGTCAGTGTACGAATGATGCACTGGGAGTAAGACAGACGTATCCTAACTTTTTGGAAATCCCACTCACTGTAATAACACAAATAGATTTTGATTGGACAACCCTGTGTGCAGTATGCCTTACATAGAAAAGAATACACTAAAGATGTGGGAGAGAGAGGACAGTATGTTCACTTGTAAGTATTTTGACATTTCATAGAATATGTAAGTCTCCAGGAGGTTTAGAGGAGGTAAAAGAAGTACCTTTGTGTACTTAGTGTGACGCAGCTGGAAGGTCTTTCACTTACTGTGTGCAATTATGCTATATTGTTTGAATTGAGCTAGGAATGGGAGCAAAAGTCATTCTCTGTTATGTGTGGATTTTTCTTCTTTTTGTCTCTATAAAGGTTCTGTTTATTGCTGATGAAGTACAGACTGGTTTAGCCAGAACAGGGAAAATGCTAGCTGTTGACCATGAAAATGTGAGACCTGATATAATTCTTCTTGGAAAGGCCCTTTCTGGTGGCTTATATCCTGTGAGTAACAAACAAATATCCATTTATTGAATAATGATTTTTAAGTAATTAACCTTGAAAGTCTACTAGTTGGAAGGCAAACAGATCTGATGTTTGCTGTGCTTGGAAATTGGTGCTTACAAGATTAACTGTGATTTGTGACGCAGGTAGTCCAACCTGTGAGAGACAGGTAAGGAAATAATAGAATACATAATGTTACATTTATAGCTGAAATGGATATATAGTATCCTGAACTTTCTGTGTTGATACTTGACTTATTAGGGTGGCAAGTTGTTAGATACCATCTTCTTAGGCTGGTGATTTTTCGGTGTTTTGGCCTTTGTCACTTAATTGAATAGATTTGGTATATCTGTTTTCTTCAGTTTGATATTACCCTATCAGGAAAATAAGTGTCCAGCGGTCAGCCTTTCATTCTGCAATTACTAGTTAGTCTTTTTTACTCTCTCTGGAGAGTAGTTTATTACAGTCTTGCTGTGAATAATTTCTAGATGAATTCTGTAAAGGAGAAAAAATACTAATGTGTGTTAAAACATAAAGCTATTTCTGGACAACTTGTTTGGCATACCTGCATGATTGATTTTATCCTCTTTGGAGTGATTTAAATTCCTACTGATTAGGCTGGAAATTACAACATGCCTTGAACTGTTTTGGCCAATTGAAAGTATTTCTGAGTTGTTAAACAGAGTATTAAAGCTTAAACTCTTGAAATAATATTCAGTTTGGAGAAATCCTCCTCAGCTGTAGTTAGATGTTATGTGTTACCACTATAGCTAAGTGTATTTAAGGGATTAAGCTGTTATGTGATTGTCAGATATGCTCTCCTCTATACAGAGCTGGGAATCTAAACGTAATTTATCACCACAGGCTGAACATTATCCTTTCCTGAGCCCTGAGGAAAAGTTTGCTTCAGAGATATTTAAGTTTACTGTTCTAAATATGTGTAAATGAGTTGGCTGACCTTTCCATTTTAGGTCTCAGCAGTACTATGTGATGATGAAGTTATGCTGACTATTAAGCCTGGTGAACATGGATCTACATATGGAGGAAATCCATTAGCTTGCCGTGTTGCAATGGCAGCACTGGAGGTTTGTGTGTTGTAATAGAGATTTGGATTCCATAGAAAAAAGGGTCTCACAGTGGCATGATCTTTGCTTAAACAAATGATATTATTTGTTATGCTACAAGTAGAAATCTAGCTCTAAGTAAGACTGGAAAATTGGTAGTGGGTAATTGTTTGCATAGATCACAAAACAATTTCTAAAGTCTTTACTGGAAATGTGTCCTAATTTCTCTGTTCTTATGGTCTTAATGTCTTAAATGACAAAATATAATTTATCTAGGGGAAGTTTCAAGGCACTTACGTAAATGCGGTAAAATAGTTTCACTGATTTCACAACGGCATTTTTAAATTGGCTTATTTTACTATACCATGCTGCAGAGGCTGCTGCTCTGTGAGCTTGATAACACACGCATGCAACTGGAGCTCAAACAGAAGCTAGTAAAATGTCTTGTCCAAAGTCTGTATTTTAATTATTTTGTGACTACCTAATTGACTACGTGTAATGCAAGTCACTCAGAAAGCCTTATCATTACACAATATGTGGACCTGGACAGATTAAGAGTCTTCAGAGGTTTACCGTTTACTTGTAAATAATGGCAAATGAAAAGTTGTTAATTTAGAATAAAATTTTAAAGAGATTATTGTTTCTTGTAAGCATGAATGAGTACAGGCTTAATACTAACCTGCTTGGATGTGCAGCCTTTGCAGTGACACTTTGAATGCAACAGCTTTTGTATCTCAGCAACTGTAATGTCATTAGTCATCCATTCTGGTATGGTACAAAAAACAAATGCAATGCCCTTCAGTTGACTGCAGATCTGACTTCCCTTTAGGTAATTGAAGAGGAGGACTTGGCTAAAAATGCAGAAATAATGGGTAACATACTAAGAAATGAGCTCATGAAGACACCATCTGATATTGTAACTTCTGTAAGAGGAAAAGGACTATTAAATGCAATTGTAATTCGGGAAACCAAAGGTAAGGAACTATAATCAACTGCACAATCATAGCATGAAAAAATATTTTTCAACTTAAATAGAAAGTATCTTAATGGAGTAGGGGGATGGCTTGTAGGCATCATGTTTGGGTTCAGGTCTTGCCTATAGTACTGTAGTACCTACTGGAAATTTATTCAAGCGACTGTGTGCTATTAAAAATAGAGGGTTTTTAACTAAGTAAGTCTGAACAATTTTTTTTTTTAATTCTTTCAATTCTTTTATGATTTGATGTTCAAATGTTCAAACCTGATGGTGAATCTAGCTCCCAGCAAATATCCTTTTGTCTCCTCATCGGAAGATTTCTTAATATGTAATTTCTTAGGACATGAACGTGATGCACTGAAATTGAGGCATAAATATAACCTTGTCTGAAGTCCTACCCAGGTGTTCTCTTACCTCCACTTGCATGGTTCACTTTTTAAAATTTATTGCTACATCTAGACAAGCACTCAGCTGTGAAGGAGCAAAACTTGGTGCGCTGGAGGCAAACTTGTGAGCCCCTTCAGACAAATTGCAGTTTTGCAGCAGTCTTGCATGTTCACTGCAAATCCCGGGGAGTTGCTCACATGCTCGGAAGTGACCGCTTCATTTGTGAGAAGGAACGCGCTTCATCTTTTCACTGCCAGATGGCAAACAGTTTACAGTCCAGCCCCACATACCATGTGCTGTAATTGTGCCACTTTTTCTGCTGTAGTGTAAGTTACTTTTTTTTCCTCTTTCCTTTAATTGTAGACTATGATGCCTGGAAGGTGTGTTTGCGGCTTCGCGATAACGGACTTCTTGCCAAACCTACGCATGGTGATATCATTCGGCTGGCACCACCGCTTGTGATTAAGGAGGATGAAATCAGAGAGTGCATCGAAATAATTCATAAGACCATTCTGTCTTTCTGAACACATGGCTTTTAAACTATACCTGCTGACTGACCCAAAGTGGTGTGTTGAAATATGTGTGATGAAGGCCTGCTCTTGAAGCAAGCATCTCTCATTCCTTTATCTAAGAGGACTTGACTCTTAAAATGTAGCTATGTCTTTAAATTATAATGGCTTTGAAGAAAATAAAGAATGATTTTAAAGAGTTTTCAATCTTGGAATACTTGGAAATAAAGTGGTGAGGTTCTGTTCATCTAGTTGTGTACCCACGGAACAGTTAAGTCAGAATGTTTGAGGGGAGATATCTGTAGAAATCTGTTTAATTGTTGAAAGTCTTGGCCAAAGTTTAAGCTGTAATTAATATATATTTGAGTAAGGGTGGTCTTGCACTCTCATATCACTCTCCAAAACATCACATTTGGCATTTTTGCCCCTTGGTGAGATGTCAGTCGGGTGGAAGCATTTGTCATTATGGATGAATATCTGTTTCTCATCTGTAGCTAGAAAAAACTTCTAACACTGAAGGTTTGACAAACTGGGTGTTATGCTGGTGAACTTGAGAAGAATCGAGCTGTGTTCTGTATGTACAATATTTTGATTGTATGACAAGAGATGCTGTTTTCAAGCCTGGTCTCAGTGTTTGGCTTTGCAATCTTGTAAAATAGATCTGACCATATAGATCTGTTTTCACTGTTATAAAACTTCCTGTAATCTGGATGTTTGTATTAAAATATGCCTTGCATTAAAAAAAATATGTTAATATGCAACTAAAACACACAGTGTATTCAAAAAGAGCAAGCCCCACAGAAACTTGCAGTCACCTCTATCCAGAGCCCCAGCAAGTGCTGCCTTTATAGTCTATGTATTTCTATCAATCTCTATATGGAAGCTTCTGCTGTGCTTTTTTGCAGGGTGAGTGCATCTGCACTTTTGTGCCTTAGGATGCTGCCAACCTAGTATTCTGTATGCAGTTGTGGAGTTGGCTGCTATTCTTGCACTAGGTTGTTTTTTCATATTTCTTAACCGACCTGCGTTTAGCTGAGACTAAACCCTGATTAATCACTGTTAGTGCAGAATGTTCCGTTTGCCAAGCATAGGGGTTAAATGCAGTCACATGTTCATAATTGGAAACGGTAAATGATCCCTTGGTATTTTAAAGACAACTTAGTTTATGGAAATGAACCAATCTGCTGGAATTAGGGTCAGAGAAGCATTTACCCTACCTTGTTTTGGGTGAGACAAAATGAGTAGTCTGCTGTGGATGAAGTAAGACTGATTCCAATTTGGAAAGGCCTCATTGTTGCAAGGGGTAATGTGTCACTGTGGCTGTTAGCCTTAGGAATAAGAAAAAAGTGCATAAAGGTGTTGCCTAGGAAGTTTGGCATTTCTGAAAGCTGTACTTCAGTAATCTGATTGGAAAGGAGTGAAATTACTGAAAGAAACAGTAATGTAAACAGCATTTGCTGGCATCCTTTCAGAGACCGAAAGGTAAACCCCAAAAAATCCTTAGCCACCAAAAAGTGTACTTTTGTAGAGTAATAGGGCTGGCAAGGATGAAGGACATGATCCGGTCTGTTCCTGTCCCCCAATTACAGCTATGTCGTTGTTTGCCTAATTGCCTGGAAGGGCTGTAGGGCAGAAGACTCCAGGCTTTGTTTTAATGCTTCCCTGTCCTTACTGTTAGCAAGTCTCCTACCATATTCTCCATCTGTCTTCTTGCTGCCCATTTATAGTGTCCGTCAGGCCACAGAGAACAGGTTATTTTCCTTCTATGCAATGGTCTTTTACATACCTAAAGTTTGTTATCACCCCTGTTAAGGTCATTGCTCCTTCTCTAGTTGAAATTCTAATTCTTTCCTGAGAAGTAATGTTTTCTAGAGCCTTGCTGTTCTCCTTCTGTGATTCACTGCTATGTCTGTGCCCTCACTAATGCCAAGTAGAGCTAGACTAGTTCATGTGGCTTGTATGCTGTGCTGTAGCTTATGCCCGAGTATTGTGGTTTGGGTTTTCCTGCAGGAGCATATTTTTATCTCTCAGCTTGTGCTCCAGACTCCCTTTTGTGCAAACTGTTTTGAAGAACAGCTTTGAAGCTGTTCCCCCCCCCCCATTTTTTATTTGTGTAATAAGCAAGAATTACATGCATGTAAAAGTCTGTGGTCTGGTCTGCTGACTTTCATCCTCTATTACTGAGAATATTTTTCTGGCTTCTGGTGATCAATTTGAGCTCTGATCTTGTCCAACCCACTTTCTGGTTGCAGATTTACTAGGCCAAGACTGCTTAGAACTTGAGAAATTTTTCTCTTTCTACAGCAGACCATTGCTGACTGATCTCCGGGCTTTTTATTCATCTTACAGTTGCTTCATGAATCCAATTTCTTTGCCAAGGTATGTGTAACCTTTCTGAAGACAAGTCAAAAACTGTCACCCTAAATTGCCCTTATTTAATGACAGGGTAATTGAGGAGTTTTCTGTTATAACCCAAAAGTTGTCTGACTTGCTCTCAACCCTGCATTATTCCCACAGCCACAGCTACCCATGTGAGGAACGTAGGTGCATAATACCGGGCTCAGAAATTCAGGAACAGGACTGAGGATGACAAAGTCCCCAGAGCTCGTAGGCATGTTCAGAGCCTAAAGAGACATTTTGGGTGGCCAGGGCCCTTGCAAGGTACAGTGGCAGGTGGGTCTCAGCTTTTGCATTAATAGGTGGTGGGTAGGATGTGTGTCCAGGAGGTGGCTCTGAATGAGTCCCGTGTCCTACACGAATGTGTTTGTCACCGTCTGCCCTTCTCGGGGTGGGATAAACTCCGCTCATGCTTGTAAAACAACACTGCTGTGTGCAAAACAGTGAAAAACTAATGGAGGGGGAAGAAGAGTAAGGACAAGGGTGGATGGCTGCAGCCTAGGAGCTAAAGCAGACAAGGGTTTTTTTGAATGTTTGGTTTAATTGCAGTTAATGCCAGAACAAGTACAGAATTACATATATTATTTTGGGACCGAAGACAGGAACCCAGGACTTCTCTTCCCAGACACTGAGCCTCTCACCAGTTAACCTCTGCTTCAACAACAAAAAAACCCATCTTGGCAGTTATCAGTGAGATAGCAGGAAGAGCTGAAATGGCCAAAGGAAATGTCAAAGCTCCTTCTCTTCTAGCGTGCAAAGTGGCAAAATTATAAGCTATCAGAAAAATCAACTGCCTTCGATATGTTGTGTCTGTTTTGAGAAAGAGGGGGCAAAAGAAGGGTTTGCTTTATCATGGAAAGTATTTTTTGCCTGTCTTCTAGCAAGCATAAACTGGGATTTGGCCAGTTTTCAGTGACACTGCTTAAACCTCTCAAACTCAGATATAGCTGCTTGTATAACTAATGTGCTTGTAAATCAGTCTCTGGTTTTGTTGTCTGGGATCTTAATTAGCATTAGAAATTTTCTTCAGGGCTTTTATTACCAAAAAAATGTAGACAACTAAAGTGCCCTTACCCACTTAGTGCCAGAAATACAGTGCTTTCGGGTTTGTACTTGTTCCACGTATTGCTCAAGTGTATATAGCTCAGCCAAATGCTGGTTCTGAGCAAAGTTCAGTTTGAAGGAGGCCAAACTGAAAATAATTTACAAATTAGTGTAATATATACAGTGAAATGTGCAAAGAAAATATATAAGACATTTCATAATATACTATGAGTTTGGTTTTTGCATCGTAACTTCATAGGAAGTGAAGAAGTGAGAAAAGCAAGCTCAGAGAATGCCCTTTCTGTACCTTCCCAGTATTTTACGAGTACGTTTCTTACTTTGTATTAGTTAGAGATGAGTGTGTGGAAATGGCATTTCTTTGGTGATGCTTTTTGCTGGTGTAATTGAAATTTATTTTCAAAATGGTACTCGAAAGAGATCTGTATTGCCTATCCAGAAAGTTTAGTTTTCTTTAATAAGAGCTATACAGCAATAAAATTTTCTAAAGGTATATGTATGTATCTACAAAATGTTGCTTTAAGCATTTGGCTGTAAAGACTTAATCTGTTTCCATTATATTGCCTGCCCGTATTTTTGTGAAGTAGCTTCTGATGTGTTTTTTGCATCAGGTATACGAAATGCTTTTCTAAATGAATAGTGACTCTGCGTTCAGTGCTGTGCAAACACAGGGAGGTAATCTAAGCACCCAAGAGGCAAACCAGCATTCCTCGGGCACCCAGGGCAGCCCTTGGCTTCACTGGAAGCTTTGTTTGCAGAAATAATGCCCAATTGTGCTGGGCACCCGTGCACTTTGGCAAGAGAAGTGTGCGTGGTTTTTGGCCTGAAATCATGCAATATATATACTGGCATAGAAAAAAATATTATTCTGCTTATGGATAAACATAAACCAAGATTTAAAGGCACCTTGTGAAGTGCTGAAAGGCAAGAGCAATGTAGTGAACAGTGGGGAGATAGGAAAACATATAATGCAGGTTTTCTTGGTTTTTTTCCCTTTCCTGCTGACAGTCTTGGGAACTGTGCATATGACATTGTCCTTTTTCTGCAATTCTTTTCAGCTGCAAAAACATGAATTTATGTAATCAAACAATATTGTCTAACGTTAAAAATTACCAAAATAGATTACTTAATAGGACTCAAATGCCTATCGGTCATGACCTGGTAAAGCACTGCACATCTTGAACCTGTTAGAAGTTTCCATGATGAAGCAATGTCTGTTTTGTTTGTCTTTCAACAGCAATGTTAATGGATTAGTTAAGTAGAAAAACAGGTCTTAGCTGTGTCTTTCTTTCTTTTTTTTTTTTTTAATTATTTTTTTAGCTGTATCTGCTTCTTGTTCCCTTCTCATCTTTTCCATCTTCTGGCAGCAGATGGAGCCAGAAGCTCAGCTTTAAGCTAGGTGTAGAGTTTTTTTGGAGTTTGTGACTCCTGGGGGCTTGCTTTTGGTCTTTAGTAATACAAAAATGTGACACAAACTTCAGTCTCATCTCTGGGTGCTATCTCAACATGTAACTTGCGCTGTGCACTCCTGTGGCTAATCCTGTGTGAAGGGGATTGTAAAAAGAATTCCTACATCTCTCGCGTGGCAAACGCCCAGTAATTCCTAGCTGTCAGCGTATGACTGCTAGGGATGTAGGGACAGCTGAGGAGAGGAAAAAAGAGGCTTTCCTTCTCACAGCACTGAAGTAGAGCACATCGGAAGAGATTTTTTTGAGGCAAAATTTTAAATATTTCTTTAAAGTGGGGAACTGCTTTCCCTGGGCCTCCCTGTGGTGCTTCAATCCAGAGTGAGAGGCTTAAGCAGTTGGAGTTGCTGTATTTGTGCAGTAAAAAGAGGTGTTTTGCTGAACGTTCACTCAGCCCTCACCAGGAAAAGCAGACAACAAAAAAATGGTACCGGCACTATTAAGCAATTAAAAATCCCTAGTGCTTCTCTGGTAGAAAGCTCACAAACCTACTGCGTTGGCCATCGCTTGGAAGGGGTCTTGGCATTGCCACCAATTGCTTGAGAGTGGTAAATTCTTGTACAGCTTCGTCTGTAAGACCTGGGGGAGCTGGAGGGAGTTACGGGAGCCCCAGGCAGTCCCGTCGCTCAGGGGGTCAAAGAAGAGCTGCTGACTTGGGCCACCGGTTAGAATGCTCCTTTGTTTTTTCTTCCCAATGCAAGTTATTGTGCTTTTATTTTCACCCTTTTGAGGCAGCCTGTTTTGACCCTGCAGCCCAGCGTGCTGAATGCTAATGTGGCGCAGATAAGAGGTGACCATAGCGAATCCTCTTCAGTTGTTGTTTCCCTCGACGCTCTCGGTCCGTCTGCTCGGGCTTGTTTGGAGAAATCTGAGCAGAGACTGTTCTGTCTGGAAAATCCCTGGGCTGTTATCGGCACTAGTCCAAATAAATAAGGGTAGAAAGCAACTCCTACTCATTCCTGTATAAAATCCTATTAATCTGCTATGATTTGGGCTGCGTAGAAAGCCCCTCAGGAGCGTTGACCCTTTGCACAACGCGTAAACCAAACAAAGGGCTGGACCTTGGATGAACTCGCAGCCCTTCCCCAGGGTCTGACACATGGGACGCCCAATTCTCAAGCTAATACAGTCATTTGGAATAGCTGCAAAATGAGAAAGGGGAAAAGCCGGCCCAATTATACACCTCAACTTGAAATAACAGAAGGAACCATACATAAGATGGGGTAACTTACCCTCAAAACACTTAGTTCCCCGTCTGCTGTAGTTATTTCCAGCAGGCACTGAGGCTGCCCTGCCTTAGCTGTGTTGTGCCAGATCCTAGTTTCATGTAAGAAATAAAACTGTGGCTCAAATGAACGGTCCAGGCAGCGGCGTATCATTCCCTCCAGCTCTCCTCGTTTGCTGGCAATATAGCCAACGCCTGGTCAATATGTATTAAGGTATTTGGCAATTAGGGCTGTGCTGAAGGAGCGATCGGCCTCACAAGGATGCTGTGGGAGTTTCCTCGACATCCAGAAATCGTCTGGAGACCGTCGAGTGAGAAGATGCACGGGAGTGCTTTCCTTACCACTGCTACCGACTGCACCTATGGGTCTCCGTGTTGTGACAAAAGCATCTGTTTTCCAGCATTTCTCTATAGTTTTTCATCTTTTACCCTTAGCAACAATCAGACATCATTAAATATGAATTACTTGGTATTTCGGAAGCATTTTTGAGTAATGGGTGAATAGCACAGCTTCTCCAAAAAGGATCTTCATTCATTTCCACCCCGATGGAGGCAGGACAGCTGAGGAAATCACAAAGCATATGAAAGCTTCGGCTGTTATCCTGCGCTCCAGCAAACCACATCTTCTGCCACCAGTTACGCGGGAGGTCCTCCCTACTCTGATGCTAAATACTCATCTTTTTGAATAACAAGGATGGGGTGAGTCCCACAGGGACCAGCCAGCTCTGTCATCACAGATGGGAGCAGGAGCAACTGTAGAGAGGCAGAAAAAAAGTCCACTTTTACATATTGTATTTCAGTAGTTTAACACACAAACCTTGGTCAGGACTAAAATTACTAGTTGTATTGCATTACAGATGCATAACTGCATGCAGACTGTCCTCGTGGTGGGTCGGTGAAGCCTCGTTGGAGTGGATGGTTGTGAGAAGCATCCTTTATTTGAGGTGAGGTTTTTCACATGGATGGGAAGCCACTGGAGAAGTACCCACCTCTGTTCCCATTTTCTCTTCAGAAAAACCCCAAAGACTAAATTTTGGCTGCTCGCTCTGGCCTAAGGAGTGGGACAGTGTTAACCCTCTGGGACTGTGTAGCAGTTAATACTTCATTAGCGACTCTGGTGAGGAAGGGGGTGATGGACAGTCCCAGGTCACTGCTGGCGACCTGGTGCCCGAGGAACGGCAGTAACCTGCGGACAGTCACCCAGCTCCATGCAGGATAGGTCCCACAGCCCTGCTGCTGAGCACAGCACCTTCCCCTTCTACAGGACAGGGATAATGTACGTGCTTTCCTTCTGCCACCACGTTTGACTGACTACAGGCTCTCGAGACATCAGCGAGCATCTCTGAAGGTGGCATGACAGGATGGTGATTTCTCCCCTGGCATCCATCACGTGAGTAATCCCCGTGTAAATGATGCCGATACACCTGCAGGGTTGTGAACTTGCATTGTACAAAGCGGAATATTATAAAGGGAAAAGAAAAAAGGACGGGGAATACGATGCTGTTGTATGAAAAGCATTAACAGCGCTTTGTGGCCCTGCACCAGGCTGGCTGTCCCTGGGGGAGGCTGTGCGTGCGCATGGACCAGAGCCACGTAATCAGGACATTTTGTATTGTCTAGACTGCAATAAATGTCAGGCAGTTGGAGTACAAACACAGAGCCACGGCCTTGCTGATATACTCCTTGATCTCTCCCTCTCTCATCTGCAGGAACAGTTCCTTCGCATCAAGGTTAAAGGCAGCGTGAGAAAGGGGCCGGTATTTGCATGCGGTACGGGCTCTGAGCAAAAGAGCTCGGGTTTGAGCTCCCAGCTCTGAAGTTAACCTTCAAGAGAACAACAATGAAAACAAGATTAAAGCCAAATCGGGCAGGCGTTCCTGTGCAGCCACTGCATTTGTAGCAGACGATACCTGCATCGTTAAAGACATTAGGTGGGTGCAGAGCGGACTTTCCAAGCAGAGCTGCTTCTCACTAGCGAAGGAGCTAATGAAGGAACAACGTTTTGAAAGGCCCTGCTCTTTGTGGCACTGTGGAGATGAACTGGGACCATGTAACGGGATTTTCTAAGCTCTGATATCACTACTTATGTCCACAGGCGTGAGCCACAGGGATGCACAGCTTGTCGTTAGGCAACCTGGATGAACATCATCCCTTGGTTGCACCCATGGGTGCTTTCAGCTGTGTGGGTGTTTTTATTTTGTGGGCAAGGAATCCAGTCATTAGATTTTTCTGGGAGAGTCTGAAGGTGTTCCTGATGGTCCTCCAAAGGGATGCTCGCTGCAGCCTGGACCCCTGACGGCGAGGGGAAGGCACCGCGGTGGGAGACCGGGGAGCGCAGGGTGCTCAGAGACGGATGGGGATGGCTTTTTCTAAGCTGAAAGTCAGCGGTTTGTAATTCACATGACATGAGTTTGAGCAGGAACATTTTGGTTTAATCTAGTCCTCCGCCCACGCTATTCTTCTGCAGGCTAGTGGGTGGTCACATGCTAAACCAATAACAAGTAAATTAAAACCAAAAAGAAGGCCTGACAGCCATGGTGGTGCCTGGGACCTGCTTCCCCATGCGGCACAACTCTCCTTGTCTCATTATGGCTGGGCCAATCGTGCCCACGAAACCGTGCTAGAGTTTCTTTGTGACTAGAGCAACTGAGATCTCGATTCAGAAATGAAGGTAAAATTACTGAACCAAAGGGGAACAAGGTCTGGGGTGAAAACCAGAACTTTCAGAGATGTACTGGTGCCTGCCTTGCCTCATGAGAGAGTCCTGAGGGTTTCCCTTCTCTTGGCAGAGCTAAAATTTTGGATCTTTGGAGAATGTGCTTTTGCAATTTAAGAGAAACCTGGAATGCGACCAATATTTATCTAAAGAACAAAAAAGTAATGAGGATGTGAAAATGTGAAATAGCTCAGTGGGAGGAAGCGCAGCTAGCTGAGGTTGCACAAGAGCCATGAAGAAGCCTTGCAAGAACAGAAACAAAGTGCTGGCAGTGGCAGCAGGTCACAAAGTTCCTTTCAGCCGTGCTTTCCAGGCTAATGCTCTCTCCCCAAACCTGGGAAGCCTCAGAAAATTCTCCTCCTCTGCCCAAGGGGGTCTGGGCCATCATGTCCCACCTCGATTCCTTGTTCTTATCACCCAGACCTTGGAGAACGCTTCATTCTCCTCTTAAAGATTTAGCACACACCTCCTGACTCTTTACTTGAGGCTAAACAATCCAGATATTCAACTATTTCCACCGATGTTGTGTCTTCAAGCCTGGGCAGCGCTTCTGTTGCTCTCTGTGGTGCTCTCTCCCCTTGCTGTGCTCCCAACACTGGCTGCAGCCTTCAAACGAAGATTTTCCAGGGCTCACACGGAGCAGCAGCACACTTTCAAGAATGTTATTTTCCTTATTTAGACATCTAAGCAGCATATTTGCTTTCTTTTTTTTTTAACATTTTTTTACAGCAGCACGACTCGCATCTCGCCGGTAACCTATGATAACCGCCCATGGCTGAGTTTCCGTTGTCTGTCAATGCAATCAATCATTCCTGCCACTGGGCACTTGTCCCTGCTCCCAGGCCCTTCTCCAGTTTGTCAAGATCTTGCTGAATTTTATCCCTGGCAGCCTTCAACCTGCTGCCCATCCTGGCTCTGTCAAGCTTAACCTGCTCTGCAGGGCCACGACAGCACTGACCCAAACCAGGACCAGGACAGACCCTTGCTAAATGCTTCATCCCATTTTGCCAGGGAGCCGTTGGTAGCTGCCAACGAGATTTATTTGCACCCAATCCTACCGCAGTTTCATGCAGATCTCGTTTTCAGAGCTTAGTTTTGAGAGCAGCAGCAGCAACACCCTTCCCGATGTGAGTATACACGACGACTGCTGCTTTTCCCTTGTTCACAAATGCTGTCAGTCTGCTCTGGAAGGGACTAAAACTGATTTATGTGATGTTTTCCTGATAGGTCCATCATGCCTGCTAATCGCAACCTCGTGTGAGCGGGTGAGTTTTGTCAGAGTATGCCATGCAGGGGTGAGGGGCGAAGTGTCACAGTGGATTTGAATAGGCAATATTAAAATAATAACGAAGCAGCCAGCAACTCGACAATTAAGTTCAGTCCATCTTGTGGATGGGTAGCTTTGAAATTAAGGAGGGAGGTTAGTCACTGAGAAGGAATGAAGACTATTAATAGAATATGATCCCTGCTCATTACCAAGCTCCAAGCGGACAATTAACGTTAAGAACACATCACACCAACGTGAGTAACCACTGGCCCATGGACTTGTATCCCCCAGCCTCCATCTTACAGGTACCTCTACAAGATGGTAATTCAAACAGCTGCTGGCAAAGGTGTAGCTCAGAAAATTAAGGCATGCTTTAATATTAAGCAGCGACAGAGGAGGTTGCAGGTGGGGTGGGCTGCTAGATCCCTGCTAGATCCCTGCTAGATCCCTGCAGCTGCTGGGGCTCTTTAGCCTGCCCAGGTTGCATTACAATATGGACTGGGTTTTTTTTGGCTGAGCTCACCAAGATCACCACACTACTGCCTCTGCAGCGTGTCCTCCTCCTCCTCAGGTCCCTCGTCTCTGTGTTGCCTGCAAGCTCACTTAGGGACAAACTTTCCACTTTCTTCCTGCTCATCGATAAAACTTTAAAGCAGCACAAGACGGAGTGGAAGGGCTGATTGGAAGGGACCTGCTGCTCACAGGTTTCTACAATCAAAGCATTTGCTCCATTAGCTGACCATTCCCAAACCTCAGTGCCGTGCTGTATCACACATTGCATCACACCGTTCCTGCCGCCGCGCGTGGCTGCTCTCATCCTGCCTTTATGTGAAATTCCGGCTCATCAGCTGCATTTGGGCTGTTTCAGCCTAAAAGCAGACCCCTTTTTGAAGACTGCTGTGGGAGCAGCAGGTTCAGCTTGTGCCTTCTTGGCTCCTGCCTGTGGCTGCCTGTGCAGGCAGAGCACCGGTCTGCGAGAAAAGGTGTTGAGAAACTTCTTGGGGACTATGACGCCCTGTTCCTCCTCCACTCCTCTTTGCATCCCGTGGCAGAGGATGAGTGGAGAATGGGGAGCGCCACTCTTCCCGTGGGCAACCCAGCTCTCCTGGGGTAACACAAATAAAGGTGTATTTATCAAGGCTTAAGATAAAGGCTCAGAAGAAAATATAATATTCAAAAGCAACGTAAAGTGTAGTCTAGGCTAGATTTGCCTAGAAGACACTTTCCTACACGTTCTTTGAGGCTGAGTATGTGATGTTTAATTTTTTTGTATGATAATTTAACCCTCTGTTAGCCATCCTAGCTCTCCGAATGAGTCTCTTGTCCTCACACACCAGAGCTCTGAGCCTGTCCCCCATCCAAAACGCCCATGCCATCGGTGGATCATACTCGGCAGCTGACTACAGCTGCTATTTGCAGCCCTTCCCCGTGCCTGGCCACCTCTCCCCACTTCACACCTTCTTAGCAGGGAGCTATTTTAGGATCAGTCACTTGGTCTGCTCACACTACGAGCTTTTAATCTCGGGTTGGGGTTTGTAGCCCTGTTTATGGAAAGCCCTTGCTGCCTGTCTGACTGCTCCAGCCTCCCAAAGCCTCCTCTAGATGGACATCACTCGAGGCTTTTTTGGATGTGTTATTAGAAAGATGCCTAATGCATGAAATCAGTGTTGTCCTGAGTAGTTTGAGGTCAGTCGCATCCCCTGAAGGCAGCATGTTCCTGCTGCTCCAAGCCCCGAGCCAAGAGGTCTCCACCACCACCTCCAGCAGGACTAAGGTTGCTAATTAGCTACTACTCTAATAACCATGTGTTGCTGCCACCAGCCCCTCTTCCCAGGAGGATTTCTGGCTTGCGGGAAGATGGCATATTCACATACATTAATGAAACTTTTCCTGATCCATCTTTGGTTATCCACATGCTTTCCTATAGGGGATACCTGGCCCCAAACGCAGGGTATCCCAGCAGGTTCAGCTCTCCGGCACCCATTGAATTAAGCAAAGGCTGTCCCACAAACACTGCTGTGACACCCTGAGGAGTGGAAGCCAGACGTTAGAAGTGAAACACGGGCTGCCCCAAAGCTTATCACGCTTTTCCATTTCTTTCGGAGACCTGCCATTTGCCGTTAGTATGGTCAGATAAGGCGCAGGCTTGTTCTTCTGTTCATGAAACAAATAGAAAATGTGGCAAGCAATTCCTAAGATGCTAAAATGTGACACAGACTTTTGAAATAAAAAGAAGCTGATAAGAAGTAGAAGCAGTGCACACAGGTGGTGGCTACCAAAGGATGCATGTTTACCGTGCTGGGAAGTGATCTTGTTAATTATTTATATCAGACAACAATTTTCTTAAGGCAAGCTGAATTTGGAGACTTTTCAGATAAGGAAAACCTCTGAAGAGCTCTCATACTCTTGGAGGTCAACTCTAGCCTTAATTCTTGAGTACTTTGGCTTTTATCACAGCTTTAATGCGAATTTTTGTTGCAGGACTATACACGTGGAGCACGCTGCCATCTTCCCAGTAGTCCCAGAAGATCCAAAGGTGGTGGCTGCGTTCCCTCTTTGGGGAATCAGGACATACTGGGGGAGCTGCATCTACATCCCTGGATGGCACCCACACTCTGGCCAAAGCTCTTGCTTCAAGTAATAAGTGAGATTTAGTCTCGTGAAGGGGTAATACCCTCATACGCACCTCTGATGCAAGAGAAATACGGCTGGAAAGCCACAAACAGCTTTTTTCCCATTCCTCACCCCACTGTGAAAGTGCCTTTTCATGTAGAACTAGGAAGATCCAAACCTTGCGTTTCCTGCAATGCCCATACGTGAGGATAAGCTTCCTTTCTCTGCTATATAATCTCATTTTTTCCTCAAAGCCTGAACTCCTGACCTGTTTACTCGTGCTGACCTATTTACTGGTCTGCTGAAAGAAGGGGCTGCCCATGCAGAGAAGCTGATTTATGTGCCACCTTGCAATCATGCCTTCACAGCTCTGGCAGCGTGCACCCAGGTTTGGATGTGACTAGGATTTTTCTAGCACAAACTTACAAAAATGTATTTTGAGTATGTCTGACACAGTTCCATGGCTGGAAAAAAGAAATACTGAGGGCTAGCAAGCAGTTGGCAGGAATTGTTTTCAAATCTGCGTTCCTTAGAGAGCCCATCATCAGCACAGACGATGTAATGGGCATAATTAAATAGTTAGGTCATATGTAAAAGCAATGGGAACAGTGATCTTCCATATTATGTCTGATTACATCATTCCTCCCAATGACTTTCAGTGCGATTCCCAATATTTTCCTTTAGGAAATATAGAACATAAATTAATGTGATGTACATTTCGCTGTGTAGCGAACAGCAACAGCAAATTTTGTAAGGAGATTTGAAAATTTGGAGCGGACATTCTGCTGTTCACTTGTATTTATTCTTTCTCCAGGACGACTGGACTTTCCCAGGATGTTTTTTCTTCCTGCAAGTCTTCCTGTGCCTTATTCATTATATTCTTTAAGCCTCACTTAAATGAAAATTTCATTCATTATAACTTCGTCACCTTTAATTTCTAAAAGGTCTGTCTAATCATACTCATAAATACCTCAGGAGAGGAATTGTAATCAAACACCATTCATTTAGCATCCACATATATTAAAAGCCGCTCTCTGAAACAATGACTCATCTCATTCCACATGCCAAAACACATGCCTTGCATTTTTAATACCTGAAGTATTTTTTTACTTATAAAAGCTTGGCTTATAAAACTTCATCAGATAACATTCATGTTTAACAACTGTGTTTGTTTAGATCACATAAATCAGCACACACACTGCCTTGATTTGGGAACAAGTGGTCCGCAGAGCTTCCAGCTCCTGTTCTTTATCTCACTCATCAGAATAAAAGCCATCCTCCCTGCTGGCCCACTCCATCATCCATTTTTACTGATCTCCTTATTTACTATTTTACCTGCAGTGCATCTCGGACCTCCTTGAGGACATGAGGGAAGTTTTGGGTGTGTTTCCCACACCTGAAGACATTTCATTAAGCGATAAACTGCTGGACCCTGTTTCTCTGAGGCAAGCAGAGGAACTAAGAAGCAGTACATTAGACTGACTCTTACCCTATTGCCTGATACTGTCCCCGACTTACAGTTCTGTTCTTTTAAATCCAATTTATTCCAAATATCATTAAAATTACTGGCTTTATACAAAGTTTAACCCAGCACAAGGCTAAAGGTTTTGGAACAAACCTTTTTCTTAAGCGTAGGAAAAATGTGGCCTTTAATGTAGACTGATAAAAACCAACAGACCTTTTCTCCTGAGCTAGAGGTGTGTATAAATCACAGAGGTGGGGCAGGATGGCAAGGAGGATTTTACGGTTTCTTGGGGCTGTATAGAAAGGTCTACTTTTGGCCCAGATTCATCTGGCCCCAGCTGTTTTTTATTACCTCCAGTGATTTGCAAGGACTATTTATTTCTACTACTTGTAAACCATTTTTCCCCATGCGAATCCTCCCTCCCAATGACCTTTTCCCAGACATATACAGATTACTCAGCCCAGCATCCTCTCAGGCCGAGGATGCGCTGTGACTGCGCCCTCTCTTATGGTTTCCCCAGCGTCCCGGCTCTCCTTTGCTGGGGGAGCCCTTCTGATACGAGTTCATCATCTCCAGCAGTGGTGTTATAAACATGTGTGTTAAAAAATGACCAAATGAGCAGCAAACCCCACTGCTACCTGACGCTGAATACGGCTCTTCCGAGACATCACAGCAGATTTTTCCATACATTTCTCTTCCCCCAAGTGCTTGGCAATATCCCGTTCCCCATTGAGAGTGTTTTGCTGCCCAACTGGTTCCCCCATCCCCAGGTTGCCGGGGACCACCGAGGTGGGGATGTCACCGGCGCGGTCCACGCAGCCACGGGACCAACTAGCCCAAACCATCGTGGTGACAGCGACGGTGACCACCTCACTGCTGGTTTGTGCCACTGCGCTTGTGTATCGCATAAAAAGGGACAACGTGGTGTGACTCGGCTCACCGGCAGCTCCAGCACATAATGGATTGCTGTCGGCACAGCACGAGCGGGACTCAATTAAAACTGTCTCTTTGAACTTCAGTCTTTAAAGTGTGTCACCAGTTGTATAATTCCGCCTCATCCCCCCGCAGTGAACACCTGGAGGAGGCATTGGTGATGATAAGCATCACGCCTGTTTCAACAAAACCTAGAGGAAGCCTGGAAAACCACCGATGACCAGTTCAGCAAGCTGGTACAAGCCATCCTCTTACAAATGGCTGGCACCCTGCTGTTGTCGGGGTCTGTTATGTCCTATTTTCCCCGCTACACCTGTATATTCTGGAGCAATGCTTTCGTAAAAGGACCTGTTATGGGTGTTGACCTACTGTGCCCCATGGTCTGCTTGGTGGTCTCCCACAGACTGCTCTAACCCGGAGGTTTTTCTGAAGAAATTCCCCCACTGCAGTTGCCTTGGCCAAAGTCTCGCTCCATCCTCCTTCCCAGGGAGACCACCTGGACTATCCCAGCAGCCCCAGTCCCAGCTAACCAGCCGTGCCCCTCCCTACCATTAAATTAGCATACATAACTCAATAAATGGCACACATTAATAACATTCCTGATGAATGCCCAGGCTTGCAGGTTTTGACTCAACGCAGCTTCACGGCTCTGCAACTGCTTTCTCACGAGGTGCCTGGGAGCAGTTGGTATTTACAGACCTACAGGGCAAATAAGAGGTTGATGTGTTCATGTCAACCCTGCCCCCTCCGAAGACAGGCAGCAGATTATATTGAAGCAATCTGAAGATAATGTGTCTAGTGATAAATTAATTGCAATTTAAAGTAAGTTGGTTTTCCTTTACAAATCCCAAAGAAAGCAAGAGACACTACATAAAGCAGATGGTGGCTTGTCAGTCAAGGGAACAGAATGAAGAAAACTTGCAGGGATTCAAATCTGCGTGAAGGAAAATCTCCGCTACGGAGTGGAGGTGAATGATGGATACTGAGGCAATCATTAAAAGCTGATGATCTTTTTATTGCCTGTGATATCCATATCTTGGTCTCCAGGGACCTGTGCCTCTCCCCAGTGGTTTTGTGGAATCCATGCAGAGTTTTGTTTCTTTGGCGATGGGCAAGAGTTTTCAGTGGATAGATGCACTTTTACACTCGCTCCCAGTCTGCATATTACCTGAGTGCTCAGATGCTGTAGTGTCTTAGAGTCAGTCTGTTCTGCTTTTTCTAAAATATGCCCAAAGTGCCCAAACAGCACACCCCACGTGTCGGTGCTTGTGTGCAGCGGTACACAACCTGCTCCCCGGCTGTGGGATTTCTCACCGTGATCATCATCTGCCGGCCGAGAAAGAGGAAAGGCTTGTCACGGCAGGCTCGTCTTGTGGCTCCAAATTGCGCTGCAAGGAGTCAGCTTTCCTTCAAAGCTCAAAGCCATGAATCATGGTGAGCCCACGATCCCCCAGAAGCTCAGATACACATAATTAAGGCACTCTTAATATCAGGGGGCAGATTCTCCCTCTCATATAACATTACAGCAGTGCTTAATGTTGCAGTGATAAAGCATACCCTATTGCTTCTGCCCTGACTTAAAATAGCTGACTTGTGGGGCATGCCTCTAAGAGTAACCTTTCATTTCCCATTAGGTGTTTTCAATCTGTTAAACCAGAACTTTAGTTTATTACTTTCAGGGAATTTTGGATGATCCTATTTTGCTTTCTGCAGAAACTTAAAAAGAGGGAGAAAAATATTTTTTTTTTCTTTTCAAGGTCCCTGTTTTTTCCTGCCATATCAAACAAAATGTCCCTGTAAGAAATTGATTTTAAGGTACTTTCAGACAATACCCAAGCATTTTAAGAGTCATATATAACTCAAGTCAGCTGCAGTTTTCAGACTCTGTATGGATCTCTTGGCCTGGGAAAGTCCACTATGAAATAACAGCAGATGTGGATGGGGTTATCATTGCTAGACCTGCACTGCAGAGCTGCCTTCTTTCTGCTATGAAAAGGGTCAAATTAACAAGGAAAAACATCTCTGAAGAAAGTTTTGCAGTGAAGATTTGAAGAGCCTCTGTAAGAGAAGTTTCGCAGTTACTTTCCATTTCGCAGCTGCAGGGCATGACGGGGACAGGGAGTGAGATTGCCGATGTTGGGAAGGTTTCAGGGCTGTACCTTCCCCCTGAAGATGTCTGTCCCTTGAACAAGCACTGCGATGCAGCAGCCCATCAGGGCAGTCCCACCATAAAAGAAATGGCACCAGGGTGGCCTCCCAAACACTTTTTAGGATGTGGGGACACAGACTGAAAAACATGCAGTCACAGCGAGAACCTCTTCATCCTTTCCCTTCCCCGTTAAAATCCTCACTTGTTGACGATGACCTCGACAGTTGGCAGGAGGATGGAGATACCACCGCTCTCCTGTGCCTATTGAGAAGCTCAGACACTCTTGGTAGGGTGCAAAAACGCTGGTTTCGGGAAAAACTCCTTTTGAGCCATCATACAATTCAAGGCATGCCCTTTTTAAAAATAAGGCTAGCTGAAAGGCGTCTGAAAACCAAGTGTATGAATCCTGTGTTTTACTCCGTCCTGCTCTTTTTTTTCCTCTTGTCTCCATCTCTCTGTTTGGGGCTTGCTGCTCTATTTCCCCCCTTCTAAGCCTTTATTACCTTCATTCATTTTAATTGCGTTCTCCCTCAGATTCGGCAGCTTAATAAGGCTTAAAGAAAGGAAGTGAACTTGCCCAGCAGGCCGGCTTTCCCCAGCTTAGCATTTCACGGTCGCAGTTACCCTTCAGCATCTGCTGGTCCGAGTCCCTGGAGCAACTTCTGCTCTCGGGGTGTGGAGGTGGACGGGAGCCGGGGGGCTGCAGCGGGCCAGCAAGGGGATGCTTTGCTTCCAGAGTCCTTGGGACTGAGCAGCTTCGGGGTACAACCTCGTGGGGTGACCACCCCATGGGTTTTTGAAGGGTGAACTGCCCTGCTCCCATCCCCACTGGATGCCACGGTCCTGACAAAGCTGGCTGCAGGGGCTCCTGCCAGACGTGTCCCAGGGACACCCACTCACGAGTCCCTCCAAATCCCCACGGTGACACTGGGCAACGGGTCGTGGGCTGGGGGTGGATGATGCCGTGGCCACCTTCACTTCCACGGCTGGGTTCCCCCCCCGACAGCCTCCCTCCTCGCTGCACAGGGCACGGTTTCTGCCTCGGCCACCAAAGAGTTAATCCCCACCTGAACTCTACAGGTAGCAGATTCCTGCAGCATGAAGGTAGACAGACCTCCAGGCTACTCTTTAATAGAGGTGAACGCATTTTAACTCTTGGATGGTGGTGATTCACCACGCAGCTCTCCAGTGCTGTCATTAAACTTCCTTTGCTAAGTGCTCTGCAAATGCAGCCCCTTGTTTATCCTGTGATCACACACCGTTACTACCCAAACAGCCCTTGGTCATGTACACCATCTCTGCATTTTATTACACAGTTAACATCTTGTTAGACATAAATATGCTATCCCAGAGCTCGTTACTGTTCAACCAACATTTACATTTACAAAGTAAAATACTTGGCAATCTAGCGTTGCTGGCAGTACTTTTCCACACTCCTATAATTAGACGGTATTAACCAAACTATGTGTAGGAGTCTGGCTAGGTCTGGAAATAATAGGTTTATTCTCTAGATACCCTTCTGCTGTACTGCTCTAAATGGGCACTGAGGTTTTTTTTTGTTTACAGCAATTATTTATTCTTACTGCAAGCCTAGATTTCATCCACACCAGCCTACCTCCTGCTCAGTGTTTCCCCTCTGCTTTACCTTCATTAGTAACCTGACTTTGGAATAAGTTTCTGGAGAAGCCATAGAAGTTTGAGTGTAATTGGCTCAAAGTTGCCTGTCAGGACATTTCACTGCAAATATTTGGTATTTGGGCAGTGCTGTGCTCTGAATCTCCCAGCAGAAAGATGCTGCTGCTTCTTTTTTCTACCACCACTCTTGTGGTCTGTGATCCTCCGCTGATGGAAACTACCTAAAGAACCATTTTGGAACAAAGTTAGTAGATACGCGGATCACAGAGCCTGTCCAAAAGCCAAGGGATGGACTGGAGGGTTAGGAAAGGGCAAGAGAGCCTGGCCCAAGGTAACCAGAACTGCTGATGCGTGCAGGCACTGTTAATGTATGTGATATACCCAGAGGACTAATACCACTTTCTGTGATCTTGACAGTTGCCCACAAGTCATATTTTCCACGCTTAAGAATCATCTTTGAAATGCCACTTGCAGGACACGGTAGCTACTCTCGCCTTTCATGTATTTTTCTTTCGATGTGTTTATCTTGGCCACTGCAAGGAAAAATCCCTTCCCTGATGCAACCTCATTTCCCCTGCGCTCCCCCTCAGTCCGCGTGAGCACGTAACACAGCAGCACTTGTAAAATCCTCGCCGAGGCTATACGATACGCTCACATGGCACGGACCACGCTGTGTAGACTCGCCGTGGGGGTCACATCCCTACGTTAATGATCCTTTTCTACTCGAATTCAGGAGCAAGACTCATTAAGGGATGGTGATTTTGCCATGTGGAGTATTTTCCTGACAACAACGAAAAGAAAATTTCTGCTTGAGCACAGGGGGAATAAAACTCGCAGGGGGCTTTGCAGAAAAATAACACCTTTTCAGTTCTTTTGTGCACCTCAAAGGACGGCTCCTGCTGCCAGCCCAAATGTGCACAGCCTCTCACAGCCAAGCAGGGCTGGACACAAAGATGCCAAAGTACGGGGCACATTTAAATATGCTGGAGGTATGGACCAGGATATGAATTTAGTATCCCCAGGGAAGAAGGAGAAAGCAGGAGGCTGCCTCAGGGGTATAAATGCTTGGTCCTTGAGAGGCAGGCTGGTGCAGGGAGGTCTCCACAGATGCCCAAGGATTCAGCTTCAGACCAGAGCTAGGGGCTGGATATTAATGGTAGTTAGGTGAATGTAACCAAGTCTGAGTGCAAGGTGGAAAATTATGAACACCTAGCAAACCAGCCTGAAAAAAAAAAAATCAAGATATTGGCATAAATTATTTCAAATTAAGTGACTTTCCTCCCCCTGCTGCATACAAGGAAGAAACAGAAAAAAGACCAAATCTTCACCCCTAGTCCCTGCATGTTTCACACCGGCTTGCCAGAGCATCGTGCGGTGCCGGTGCACTGATGTGCTGGTGACAAGCTGGATTAATCCATAGGTGCTGCCAGGCACCGGGCATCCCTGGCTGTCTTGCCAAAACGAGCCCTGACCTGCGGCTCATCAGGCAGCAGCAGCTCAGGACGCTGCGTTTAAATGAGCAAAGGGGCAGTGGGGAAAAAAAAAGAATTTTGCCTCCTGGTTTTCTGCTCTGGGTTCCCCTCTCGGGGACGGCTCCCATCGCCGATTGCTCCGCTTCTGCAGCGAGGCTTTGCCCTCTGCGAATGAAGAGGACAAACCCAGACTAGAGGATTTGTGGTGCATCTGATAAAAAAGCCTCATCTGCTCATTTTTTGTTACTGACCGCAACGAGCAGTTGGATTATTGCATATTACAGCCTTCCAGCAGCTGAAACTCAACAAGTTTTATAGCCAGCATTTTGCTCTTGATGGTTCAGCTTATGATGTAGGATTGGATTTGAACATCAGCCCTGGTTTTATGAGCATACGTTGGGTTAAATGCAGTGAAGTTACACTGCGCACCTGACAGCGAGGCAGGAACACACATTTATAAGCAGTGATGTTATCAGGAATAGCAAAGTTGGCCAGAGAAACGCATTCGACCTCGCAAGTGCTGAGTTTTAGTACTGGAAACCATAAACATTACTGCTTCGATTAGGAAACACAACTGCACCGAATGACCAGTCCACCCAGTCCTAGGGGCTTGGCTTTTATTGCTTGTTGGCGATAAAAGACCGTAAACATTATTTTTCTCTTAAATACTTATAGGAGTTTCTTTACATAGTACACCACAAATCTTACTGCCCTCGCCCTCAGCCTGTCCCTGAGAGGATGGGGAGTGCTACTACCATTTTACAAATAGGTTACAAAGGCACGGAGGAGCTGAACTGCCTTGCTTCATGTCAGACATAAAGTCTGCTCCAGAGTAAGGAGACTTGGCCTTGATTTGCAAACCCCAGCCCTCTGCACTAACCAGGGCACAGTATTTCCTTGTTCTTCTAGCTTCTGAAAGGGCTACTGAGGGTTTGGATAAGAGCCCTGTTTAATAAATGGGAAAAAAAGAGAAAAAAGAATGAACACTTTGGCCTATCAAGTGTTATTTGCTGAAACTGAGCACTGGATTGTGAATCTTCCAGATCAGAGGTTGGCTCTGTTGCGTATTTGTATGTTGTCTGACACAGTGGATAATTAGTCCCAGTTGGGATACTTTGGATGTACAAATTATGCAAATATATTTACTACAAATAATAAAAACAGTTAAAAAAGTGGGCAAAACCCTCCTGCTGTCTAAAACGGTTTTTCATTTGAGCCTGAGCATTTTCAGTTAAAATTCAAACAATTCATTCAGTATAGCAGCCTTCGCTTTCAGGTTCCCTAATCATCTCCTCTGGGGAAGTAATAAAAAACATTTTTTCAATCATTTTCATTTTAGTTTTTCTAGATAAAAGAGGACTTATTCCCAGCCTTGATCTATCAATTGTTGCTTGATCTCTTCAAAACCCACTGTCATTCTGCTCAGGGCTGGCGCATAATCAGGCTGTGAACAGAAATGCTGCTCATGGGTGACGAGGCCGGTTAAAAATGAGCAGTCAAGGAAAGATGGGGTTTAAAAGATGCTTGGTTTGGTCTTTGCTCCTGTCCTGGTTTTGGCTGGGATAGCACTAATTTTCTTTCCAGTAGCTGGTATAGTGTTAGGTTCTGGGTTCAGTATGAGAAGAATATTGATAACACACTGATGTTTTTCATTGCTGCTAAACAGTCAAGGATTTTTTAGCTTCTCGTGCCCAGCCAGCAAGAAGGCTGGAGGGGCACAAGAAGCTGGAAGAGGACACAGCCAGGGCAGCTGACCCAAACTGGCCAAAGGGATATTCTATACCATGTGATGTCATGCCCAGTATATAAACTGGGGGGAGCTGGCCTCGGGGACGGATCGCTGCTTGGGAACTAACTGGGCGTCAGTCAGCAGGCGGTGAGCAATTGCATTGTGCATCACTTGTTTTGTATATCTTTTTTTGTATATTGTTGCTATTATCATTATTAGTTTCTTCCTTTCTGTTCTAGTAAACTGTTCTTATCTCAACCCACAAATTTTACTTCTTTTTTTTTTTCCTAGTTCTCTCCCCCATCCCACTGGGAGTGGGGGGAGTGAATGAGCGGCTGCGTGGTGCTTAGTTGCTGGGGTTAAACCATGACAGCTCCTAGTGACCTTACAGATGATGGGAACAGTTTTAGACCAGTGAGACAGAATTTTTGAAATCCCATATGAAAATAGCTATGAAAATAGTTATGAAAATAGTTGGATTAGAAAAGCGTTGACCAGTCAGATGTTGGAAGATAAGAGATTGGGATTCACAGTCCGAGATGTATGATGTGAATTACCACAGCTCTACTGGCCTAGCAGCTCAGTGTCACGTAGCTTCTCAACTCCTTTTCCTTCTTCTGATTATTTAATGTTTGGCCCCAGACTAATGGCAACAGCAGATCTTACTTGTGTGGCCCCTATACCTCTCAAAGTCTTGAAAGGAAAATCAGTGACAAATTAATTCTTTGAGATTTGTCCTTATCAGAAGTAGAGTTTCACTGCCGTATAACACATTTTCCAGAGTAAAACAGAGACGAGAACTGCAATTTGCAATTACAGTTGTTAAATCTCCTCAAATAGTCTTGTTTTACAGAGGCATATACAGATGAGGCCCCCAAACACATAAGAACAGATACATCTGTGCTGCAGAGCCGGGTTTCTTGGTGGCTTTGCAGACCTTGGCACTGTGGTGAGTGCTAAGCATGTCTCATAGCAGAAGGGAAGACATGTTACAGGCAAATTATGATTTTTTCTGAAAAAACCCACACTTATTTTCACAGGTTTTATCATCTTGACTTACCAATCTACTTCAAAAGACTGGCCCGAACACGTTTTTTTCCTGTCAACTCCAGGCATGAGACAACAGGTTCATGGTTAAGGTGATAACACAGCCTTCAACTGCTGATGCCTAACAACTCATAATAACCTTTCTTTGTGCGTGATCCTTCCCAAACTCGCCTATGGAGGCATTCAGAGTCATTCAGCTGGTTATTTTAATGAGAAAACCCTTCAAAACACTGATGTGTTTGACTTCAATGCTACAGAGTCAAGATGACACTTAATGCTTTCTGGGTGGGTTGAGGGAATGATGCTGAGCACTCCTGAATTAATGAAACACTCTTCCCACTCAGACCTCTGCTTTTGGAAACTGCTTTTGGCTTCACTGGTTTTATCAAACCATTTGGAATAAACAGGAAAATTAACACAGCATAAAACTAATTTCCTTAAGACTTCTAGGAAACATGCAGCCAGCTAAAAAGCGGGTGAGACTGGCAAAGCTGTCCTATACTCAGGGCTGTATTTCTCTAGCTTGACTGAAAAATAAATTTCAAGAATAACAATCGTGAGACCGACAAATGACATTTTATCAGGAATATTGTTTTTGTTAGTATGGGACATTGTGTTTTACACAGTGTGGTTTACTCAATGAAATTGGGTAATTACTGACACTCCACCGTCCTCAGTAATATTGGTGTGGCTTCACAGAACTCTTCCTTTAGCTGAATGCGTGATGCTGATTGCCATGAAAGGTTTGGTGAATGGGTATTTTATTAGGAACTGTTGAAGAATATCCACACTATACCAGTACCAAATTTCTAAAGGAAAATATTCCCATCAGAACCTAGGCCACATAGAAAAGATGCAGTAAACTGCTTGCTGGATAAAAAAAGAACTATAAAGTAATATAAAGTAAGAAACAACAAAAAAGGACAGCTTTTTTTTTAAAAACAACAACTGAAGAGTTAGTCACAGAAATTTCTTGAACAAATTCAGTCAGTTCCCAGATCATTCAAGAGCAACATGACATATTTCACACTGCTATCTTCTCACAAGTTTATTTATAATTTCCCATCTACATTTTCTCCAGGGCCTCATATTTCCATTTTGTCAGGATAACTGATGATAGCAGCCATTTCCAAACCTTTAACAGCAAAATGACACAGATGCGAAGAAGACACAGCAATCTCACGACCCTTCACATCAGGGGACAAAAATGCTGCAGAGCTGCTCTTTAAAAACGGGAGAGCTACTCCTGACCTGCACAGTCCTTGGGACCCCTTGGACCACTTACTCATCATGAGATGGAGCTCTCCTAACCCATCCCAGTGAGAATGGAGGGTTCACGTGCGTGGGATGGAGAAGCCAAGGTCTCCTCCCCCAGCTGAAGGTGGCTGGGGGTGACACACGTACCCCATGTTTGTGGGTGCCCGTCCCCAAGGTTGGGTCCTGGCGTACCCACGAAAGACAGCGAGGTCTTCACCTGCCACCCACTCTCCCTGGAAGCTTCCCACCAAAACCTGCTGGACTTCAAGGCCAGGTTGGATGGGGCTTGGAGCAACCTGGTCTAGTGGAAGGTGTCCCTGCCCATGGCAGGGGACTTGTTGGAACCAGATGATCTTTAAGGTCCCTTCCTACCCAAACCATTCTATGATTCTACGACTTTCCCAACTTGCGCCTTGTGCCCTACCAAATATCGCTGCCAAAACCAGGGGGGGTTGTCCTTGCTCTGTGGGTGGCAAAGACTACATTTACCAACGTTGCTGAGAAGCCTCGAGAGCCTCTTCTAGTCAGAGAAACCTGAAGCCATTGGATCCTCCCACCAAAAGCTTTATTTGGGGTGCTCTGCTATCAGTGACCTTAGTTTCTACTTGCTTTGAACTATGATTGGCACAGAGCAAATTTAACTACCGTGGAAATCAAACTCTTATTCCTAGTCCCTCGTATACAGAGCTTATAAGGAGGCTATTGTTGTCACTTAAACAGAAGCACAGGTTACATTAAAGTCACTTTTGAAGCCAACTCTGCTTTCTCCACACATGGCGCAATGATGTTATTTTCAATCTAAAAGACTTCTATTACCCTTCAGGGAAAAGAGTAATAAGAAAAACAGCAAAAGTCAAATCTTTTAAGGAAGACGAGCGTTAGCATTTGTGTCTGCTCTCTGACAGCCTCCACTGAAGTGAATGCAAAGCGGCTGCCAGGCGCAGTGGTGAAAGAGGGGATGCCTCTGAGATTTGAGAGCAACGTACCAAAATAAAGACACAACAGTTCCATAGTACATGCACCACAAATCTAAGTGTAATTACACAGCAATCTGTAGGAATCTGTAAATATCCTGCTGCCACATGTTATTTATTAGTGAAATCTACAAAATTGCAGAATAATTAAAGGATACGTTACATATTTGTGCCCAGTGACTCAATAAAATCACTTTCACAGCTGTTTTGACATAACGTTCACTTTATTTACAAAGAAATTGTTACGCTGAAACAGCTGTGAAACTGCTTTTAATGTTGCCTGGCTTTACGTATATTCATAACTAGGACACTAATAGAAATCCTATTTATCTGAATTTTCCTGTGTGTTGAATAAGCTACAGAGGATAACATTTCAGGAGTAAATTCACAGGAATCTGTGCAGTGAAAGCACTTGCTGCATGAAATTCTGTAGTCCTCCCTGATGCTTCTCTATAGGAAAAAGAAGAGGTTGTAAAGGTCTTTTAGGCCAGAGAATATTCCCCATTATATAAACAGAAGCCACTTACCTAAAGCTTAAAGAAGTGCAAACCTGTGCACGAGGAATGTATTTCACAGCTGATTTAATTACTTCTGTATTAGACTGGAGAAATTATGCTGAAAGCAGTTGCCTTCTGCCAGAACAAAACTGGCAACACGACTGGGTCAGTGGATGCTGGTTTGCAGGAATTGTCCCATGAGTTTCTATTGCTCCACCTTGCTGACATTTTCTTATTTTAACAGGAGTTTTTCAGCTTTTCCAAAAGTGATTACACCTTTCAGTACCTTTATGAGACATTTGTTTTTCTCCTGGTGATCTCTTGAACTTGCTCTGCACATCTCAAGGAAAGAGTCATCCTGTCTTTAGCTGGGTGGGGTGGATTGCTCTCTGGGTGCTCCTGGTTTTCTCCATCTACTCTTAGAGTGGGTACACAGCATTAAATTAACTAGAGCTAGGCAAAATGAATCACATGCTATGTGGGTTAGGGAGTTCACATGTACATATGCATATGCTTGAGGTTTTTTTCTAATGTTTAGGTTATCACAACTCACTTTGCATTCCTAGCTAGCAGGAATGCAATCAATTAAAAACGATAGGCTGGTCGAATTGATATGAAGTACTAAGCGTAAGACTGAAAGAGCAGTGATTGCTGCTTACCTCGCATTAGACATTATGGCTCAGGGGAGACCAAATTCTCCTGCTCTGTTCTCTGCTGTCGATAGCCAACAGCCCCCAGTCCCCTACGTGGTTCTACAGCATCACCCTCCACAAGCCCAGGGCAAGAGAAGCCATGCGCGATGGAGCTTTAGCCGCTGATGCAAACGTAGCTGTAAAAATCTCTACAGCCGCAGAATATAGCGCAAAGAGAGATCACCGTGTCACCTTCAGTAAAACCAAGCCCTTTTACTGTCACGTCAGTAATGCTGAGACACAGCCCTGCTTTGCTGTTCCTTTTCCAGCCCCCTGCCCGCTCCAGCGGTGCTCTCGCGCTCCCACTTTGCGCGCTTTCCCGACTGGTCCTTTCTGGGTGCTGGACGCTGAGTTTTTGGGGACACGAAGCAAAGCTGAGTTGGATGGGAAGTTTTGGGGCTGGTGTGGTTCCAGGAGTGCACAGGACTAAGCCATAGCATCACTAATAACACTACTGCTGTGAGCCATGAAAATGGCATCCCTTAATAAGAAACCCTGGGAAAAGAAAGTAGAAGTTGTCAAGAGAAGCACTCATATGATCAGAAGTTTAAAAATGGAATAAGGTGATACTTCGATTTTTCCTTCTTGTATGAATACACCATATTATTCATGGCTAGGAGCTCTCCTGGGATAAGCTGGCACGTTGCCACTGATTTCTACAGCCTCTAATTGCAGGATGACACACCAGGTTTTCCACTGCATGCCCTTTCCTCTTTTTGCACGACGGATGGTCCTTGCCCATAAGCCGAGTCGTTCAGTATTCGTGTTCAGCCCTACTCCCCTGCCTTACTCACCGTGCAGCAATAAGCTCTGTGTTTAATAGGGCAGCGCTCCAGAGAGCCCCTCGCTTCGTCACACATGTGGAATGAGGGAAGAACAGAAACGCCGCAACTGGGTAATTAAAGACTGAATTTAATGAGTACGCCGAGACACCCAGTGCTGTGGAGTGATGTTAACTTTCATTCTTTTGGACTCAAGATTATGCATATCATTCAGCAGCTTTAATTCATTTTTAATAATTTTCTGTGCAGGGTTTCCTAATAAAAGTGAAGCAGAGCCAGAAAGTTCTATTTCTGAAAACTATTCACTAGATCTCGTCTGTTCTGCAAAGATTTGCATTCAGGAAGACTGGGGGATGTCGAATTGCCCAATCCCTTGCAATAAGGTATCATCCAGGCTCACTGTCATGTTTTCTTTTGAGAGGAGATCTGGCAAGAAGGGCACAGGGAAAGCAAGGCTGGCATGGTATTTTTAAGGGACAGCCTCCAAAGTGATTTGTTGGATGTTGCACAGAGTATAAATGAATCCATTTAAATGTAGATTGTAAAGGGAGCCATTTAAAGAAAACTAGGGTGAAAAATCCAGCTGTGTAGAAAGTGTTGTGATACTCAGACTGCCGGGGTTTTGTGTCTGCATATTTATCAGAAGGCACGTTTGCCCAATCAGCAATGATCAATAAACCATTACCTTTTGAAAACAAGCAAAGGGCATGTAGCAGCCTTTGTGATGATGCAGGAACATGATTTTTGTCTAAGAAAAATCAAATTCTGTTTCCTGGTTATAACAGTTAGCGATGGTCAACCTGGGCTTGAGGTGCTCGTGAGGCACAGGAGCTGTAAGAGTTTCATTCATACAAATCATCACCACTTCTGGTAGGTATGATTTATACAAACTGATGTTTTAAGGGAGATTGTTAAGCAGTTTTCCAGAACAATAAAGCAGAACACTTTGAAGGCAATCTAAGCAATATGCCTGTGCTCTGCGTCTCAGCTAAGGGCTTCAAGTACCTTGAGAAGTGATTTCAAGATTATACATTATTCATCAGCAATAACTGTGTTTTAAAATATAACTGTTAGAGGTAACAACAATCAATGCTTATTCACCATTGCCATCACTACCCTTAACAAGGACTAGCCTGTAATTTCAGTGCACAACAGTATTCCTGAAACCTCTCCCGCTGCTCAGGCCCTTACAAAAATGCAGTGAATTGTGACAAAATTGGGCTGGCTATGCGTATCCTTTCCCTGGAGCTTCCTCAGCATCATGGCTAGTTTCAGTGCTGAAATCTGCTGAAAACTTTGCGAGTTGAAGTGCCTAAAGTTAGAGAATTGTAAGTTAAAATTATAAAGATATTAAAAAAATCCATTTGTGATGTAGGACAGACATTTCTCTGCCTTTCTTTCAGCTAAGTGTGTTGTACAAGCTGGTTTCTGAGGATAAACATAATTGTGTATGGAAATAATGGAAAACGTATTTAGGCCATGTGCTATTTCTGTTGCTTAATTTAATGATTTTTAAATATGTCACAGTATGAAAAGCTGCATTTCCTTTTTGAATTGTATTTTACCAGCTAGACCCATTGCTTCTGGCATGGATACAAGTGTTACACAAAAAATGCCATGAAAGATCAAGAGGAATCACAGCCAGGGGCTTCTAGGCATCCATTAACCAAATATCACATTGGCAAGAAGTTGGTTTTGTTTGTTTTTTTTTTTTCTTTCTTCTCTAACCAGAACAAAGAAAATCTAGTACAACACTGATTGGAGGGATGATAAGCCTGGATGAGCCAAACTGGGCTGGCTGGACTCGATATATTGGGGTGCTCATTCATTTGATTTTAACTTGAAATTGGATGAGACAATTTGGTTGGCAGAGATAGTTTCCCTATGCGAGAATAAGTGAGATGCCGCTCGGAAACAGTATTTTCCCCTTATGCTCTCAAATCCTTGCCAAAGACTTAAATATAAACATTGTCCCTCAGTTATACAAGCAAGTGTCCCTCAGTTCATCAAACACAGAGATATATTACCTGTGCCATTGCCACCTTTAAGATAGATTGCAAGAGAAAGGCATAAAATAAGATTTTGACAGCAAGGGAGACAATGAGATGAAAAAGAAAGTCTGATTTTCTCCAGAATATGTAGATTATTTTCTAAATCCTAAATTGTGGCTACCTCTGGGGATTGCAAATCAGACAACAACAAAGAAAGGAAAATATGTTAGATGCATAGCCGGCTAAGTTTGGTTACTGTTGAATTGAATACATCAGCTGAGTACAAATGCCACTTGTACTGATGCCTTGCTCCCTAAATGCTGCGAACCTCCACCCCTTTCCCTGTACACCTCCAGTTAGAGGTGGGGGGCTGTAACTCAGCACTTGGAGCTGCTGCCATTTGCACCTGTAGCACCTTCAAAATCATTGCAGAACAGCTGTTTGATTATGGACATTGCAGGATTTTTCTTCATTCTTTTATCAGCAACACTGGCATAAATTAGAGCAATTTTCATGGAGCTGCGGAGTAAAGAGGCTGCGGCAAGGGACCGCGGATGTGCAGCTGGAGAGCTGGATGGGGCCAATGATGCTACGTGAATCTCAGCAGGGATACGTCGCTGCGTCCTCTTAGCGTTCAGTGGGTGTACTTTGAGTGGGAGAAATTCTGATATATGCTCAACATGGACCCATTATTATTATAATTATTGTTATTATTGTTATTATTACTACTACCGCTATTATTATTAATTATTCAGCTTGCTGAGCATGGGTGCATAAATCTGTAATGGTATTGTGTGAATGTAGAATGATATACAAAAATTGCCCAAAAATGATTGTTCTGAAACACCACCTGTTAGAGGATATACTTGTACCTCTTACCTTTCATTCATTCCTATCCAAACCGATTAGCTATGCAATTGCTTAGCTGAAGGAGGCATACATTCTGTCAGCTACTAATAGCGAAATAGCAGAGGGGATTCCAGAATAAGCCAGAAATAGCCATCTCCTGTCAGTGGGATGTGGGTTACATGCCGTTTGTAAAGCTAGCATGGGACCAACACAGTCGATCACACCTGACCTTCACAATCAATCCTGGCCACGACACCGCTGCAGACAGACAGTCACCACAACACGTGCAACACTAATTGGTTTCGGCAGAGTTTTGAGCCAAGCTTTAGGCTGAAAATCCCTCTAAATGCCAAAATTTGCTGAGATTGTGAGCAACAAAGTTACGAATGATTCTGAACGTCGGCCACCTCTTAAGGGAGACATTAAATTAAGGTTTTCATTTTGGTAAATATGAACTTCCTAGGGATCTAACCAAATGAAAGCCTGTTTTATGGTCAAAACATTTACTTCAGTGGACAACTTGGTCCCATTGACAACTGAATTTCAGTGATTACAGGAACTCCTTTGCGTCCTGCGAATGCAGGTGCAGGTAATGGCACTGCTGTGTACTCCTGCAACCAGAAATAAGGCTGAAAATGTCTGTCCCAGGGACTGCTCACTTCTCTGTGTGCTCATGCTTCATCACGAAAATTTTTGGCGATTCAGGCAAATCTCACCTTATCTTCGGCATGGTAAAGCAGCAGTGCAATATGTTCCAAAGTGCAACTGCGCGGGTTGAACAGTGTACACATGAGTTTTTGGGCTCTAAAGAGGAACAGAAGAAGAGTTTCTGTTGCTCCAAACAGGGATATGATAAAGCTTTCCCCAAGGCTGTACAGAAAGGAACGTCTCTGAGTCTTGCTGGGACTACACATGGTCACAGCTCATCGTCTCAGCACGGCAGATAACTCACACGCTGCTTTGAGGAGCACATTTTGAGGGACAGTAAGGGCTAAGGCTTCTGAGCACTGAAGCAGGCTGAAGCCCTTCAAGGCTCCTAAGAACTAATATCAAAGCTGCAATTCTAAAATTATAAACCCCTAATTTTCCATCAGGGATGCTGTGCAAGAGCAGGGAAATCCACACTGTGCGCTCCACTTCTGCTTGAACCTGAATTATAGCAATGACTTCTCCAGAAAGTCAGTTGCTCTAAATGTGACAAATGGTGTTGGCACCACTCCTTTGGGCTGGTGTTTGTAAAGTACTGATGATGATAGTCTGAGTCACTTTTTTGGTACCCTTTACTATCTGTCTGAAGGTCTTTGTGGCAAAGACTCCCAGAGAGAGAGTAGGCAATAGCTCTGAGTACACAGTGCCAGACTTTAGAAAGCCCAGTCTTAGATCCTTAATGGGAGAAATTCATTTGCAAAGATGCTTTTGAATTTCTTGCCCAGGTTTTTATGTGAGTAAACATGATACAGGTTAGATACAAGCAGGTGCGCTCCTGACCCAAATGAGTCAATAGCAATATACCCACCTACTTCGATGAGGTCAGTCTGTGCAGGATCATTTTTAGTAGGAAGATAATATAGGCTGTGGTCTAGCTCTGTAACTTGGGAAAACAGAAATGCTTTCAGTTTTAGAAAAAAATCCTTGATGTCAATGCCACGAGGGGAAAAGGAAGTCACAGTCTCACTCACATTTTGGTGAAAAGCTCATATCTTGCATTGCCAAGTGACATATTTCCTATCCTATCCTTTTGGATTCACGACTTTGGAATCCTTTTAGGGTGCCAGCTGATGTGATGATAGAGGGTCAGCTCATTTCCTACATGTCCCCAGAATAAATGTCCAAGAAAATGGAATTTAATAGATCAAGGAAAGATTAATGTAGCAGTAAATGGGCAGAGGCAGAGGAATGTCTTAGCAAGCTGCTGCTCTCTGATCTTGACTCTCTCATCAATACTTTTCAATCTACTGTGCTGAGAGGGATATCACTTCTAATGCCCTGAGGTCACTGAAACCTCACATCAAATCTGTAATCCCTGAGCTGGCAGCACGGCAAATGATTTCTGTATTGGTCTTTATAACTGTAATTGCCACTGAACAGAATCTTTATATATTTCTCACTCTTAATTTTGTGACTGATGACATGGATGGTCTCTGTACAAAGATGAAACCAATGCTTTCTGATGGTGTGAAGCTGATGAATAGTGCTATCTGTTGGCTTTTATGTCTTTCAGAAACAATTTCTTGCCAGATGGTCTTCTGAGATTGTATAATCTTCTCCTGTATAGTTGAGGTAACATTGACATTGTAGCATAAACCTTAATTTCCAAGGTATGGTAACCTGTAGCCACATAATGTAAAAAGAAAAAAAAAAAAAAATCAGTTTCCCTCTTGTTGTAGTAATAGAACAGAAAAGACTGCAATGCTGAACAGTTGTGCAGGTTTGTAAAACTACTGATTCGTGGAGTATACGTGGCTTAGGGTATAGTTAACAAGATACTGAGGTTTTTATTAATTTAGGTCCTCAGTTCACGCGTGCTCTAGCTTAATCCTGGCCAAAGAACTCTGATGTTTAATGGCTTCTCATTCATTTCTTTCAGTCATGCAGACTCAGAGGGGACAAGCAGGCACATCCCATCACCCGATGGCCATCAGAAAGGGGCTCAGCAGTCACCCCTACATGAGCAAGGGCCTTCCAGGCTGGTGTGGCACTTTGGGGTGATAGGACTGGGGAGGAATATGAGCATCCAAGGCCTGTTCTTTGCCTACTCTGGGGCTAACCTGACTTGCCTGGCCCAGCTTTGTGTGCTTTATTAGATGTATTCTGCATGAGTTCCTCTGTGAATCAGTGTTTTAGCTGCTATGATTAGAAACATCAATTAGACAGCTGTAGGGTTTTAAACTGGAGGTGGGAGTGAGAGTATTTAACAACACAGCTCAAGACTGGTGCATATTTTTAGAATGAGTCTCCTTCCCCTTCTGAGGTTGCTTGAACACTGGTGTCCCCTCACTGCCCTCCGCCTTCTTGGGGAAGACGTGATTCAGTGCTCTCCTCCTAACAAGACATAGGTCAAGTCACACTGAGCAAAGTTTGAGATTAATTGGGCAGTGCTTATTGGGTGTATTGCCTGTTCTCTTCCATCTGTGCACTCTCCCAGTACGGAGCAGAGCATTTTGTAACTCTCCATCTTGCTGCAAGGCAGGCAGGACCATCAGTGCAGCATCTGTGGAACGGGTTTGCTGGTGTTCATGGAAATATCCAGCAGAGGGATTTTTTTCCCTTATTGACTGCATATTTTGGCTTGGCAGTGCTACACTGGACTCCCATGCTGCTGGTGTCATGAGTAGAGCCATTTTTTAGGTGCTGGTAGCAGAGGAACAGAAATGTCCATCTTAATCATGAATGAGTAGGAAACTACTTTTCCTGGGTGCACTCTGCAGCGCTGAGCTCAGCAGCAGCAGGACAGCTTTCCTTTATGGGTAAAAAATGCCAACCTTTGAACTGCTTGGCAGGTAGCAGAACTTTAATGTTATTGAAAGACTTTTTTTTTCCCTTTTCTTTCTTTCCAACATTGTCTGCAAGTATTTCTCAAAGAGATGTGAAAGCAAGGGGCTGGATTCTCAGCTGGTTGAACTGTCACGGTTGACTCAATAAAGATATGTTGATTTATTGCAGCTGAGAGTCTGGTTTTAGACAAAATTTATTAAAAACATAAAACCCCCCAAAACTGCTGAGTCTGATCCTCCTAATCCTTAATTGTTTCAGTGAACCAAGACAGTGGGTTTTTGCCAATAGCTTTATGCGTCTCTCCTGTCTAAGATGTGTTCCACGATTTTGTTAACAGCTCTGCCTTTACATTTTCTTTCACCGAGGACTGGTCTATTGTATCCCCTGGTAATTGGAACAAACCAAATTAATACATTTCCTACGAGACAACACTCCAAATGTTTTAGATTTGAGGTGGAAGGCACGTCTTTTTCCAAAGGAGACAATCACCAGTACAGAGCAGCACTGAGCTAACAGAAAATATGGTTGCTTTTAGAGCAAATACCATATGTCATAAACCCATGGGGAAACACTCAGCTATGTCATAAATGTGTCTGTGGATGAACTGGGAAAATTTATCCAGAAGCCTCCTAACATAAGGACAAAAGCCATTTCAGGGAAATTTTGCATCTTGAACTCATGTGGAAGTTACGCAAGGAAGTATTAATTCTTGGAAAAGTGTTCAAAGTAGTTGAAAGGTGACAAAAGAAAACAGCATATGGGGACAAAGCAAATCCATGAATTTAAACATAAAACAGGAACAGAGGTAGCTCCACAGTCAACAGCACAACTGACAGAGCAACCAGCCAGGAAGCCAGATGCTGCGGCAATAGAAAATATCTTCCACCACTTGGCATTTGACTCCTATAATTGCCAAGGACAATGGAAAAAATTCGCATGTGGGAAGTAGCACCATGGGATCCAGAAAGCAATTGCATACGAAGAGAGTTGGGTTTAAAAAAAGGCACAACCGCTCTTTTTTGAAAAGGGACATGCCAAAGGAAAAAAGCAGAGGAGCTTTTGTGCAGGGGCAATGACATTCAAATGTTTGTTCGTGTAATTCCCAGCCAGGGTGACGTGTTTGGGTGCTTAGGTAGCAACCCCAGTGCAGGATTTGACATGGATGGGGCTACAGTGGTATATAATGGGTTGCCACGGCCAGTGGGCACCCGTGTACGGTGGCACCCAGGAGGCATGACGCGGGGAACAAAGACCGGTTGGAGGCAATTGTTATTTTTGTCGAGGAATGAAAACACAGCATTTCCTAGAAGAGTCTCCTTTTTCTGTTCTGTGTGCATGCAGACACCCAAGGCTTGCTTTTCTGGGGGGAGGTTGGGGATATCAGACAGAAAAGCTCTGCCATTAAAAGCTCAGCAGAATTTAGGCAGCGAATTGGGCTACACCTGTGTAAACTCTTAATCTGCAGAGAGATTCACATGTGTACTCTAGCTGCCATGAGAAAGTCAAGCATGAATCCCTTGGTATCTAAGATAAGACTAATTAGCTCTTTGAAAAAAGCATATATTCCCAAGGAAAGAGTGGTCTGATGTTTGGAAGAGCCTATTTTCTGAAGATGCAGGAGAGCCTTTTTTATGCACTCACATATGCTCCCGTCTGCTTGCCTTTCTAAAATAAAAGAGCAATCCAAAACAAAACTTGAATGGCTTTTCCTGTGCAAAAGGAAAACTCGTTTGAAGCAAAAGATGGGGATTTGCCATGATTCTGCTACCTCCACGGGTAAGAGCCTGGAAGGCTCCTGGTGAACAGCCGAGCCCAGTGGGACACACGCTGTGTCCGTCTGTCTGGCAGCAGTGCCTGAGCTCTGTGTGTGGATGGAGCCACCCCAACCAGCATCACTGGTGGCAGCTGGGTCCAGGACGACCAAGGGATGACTCATCTAAAAAAAATCCTGCTAGCTGTTTGCCTCTGAATTTAAAGACTTTCTTGATTAAATCAGAGCTTTGCAGTAGGATATGTACTCCCGTGATTCAGTAGAGGATTTTGCTGTCATAAATTATCAAACCTTAGCACCGTTCTCATTGTTTTTATAATCACACTCAGGTCACACATTTTTAATTACTAGCCTGCATTAATGCAAAAATGGCTAAATCTGTTCTTTCAGCCACCAAAGGGACAAAAAGCCTGGCAAGGAGACTTTATACTGGCAAGTCCCCTGCTCCTACTGGGAAACCTGTAGCAGGACAATATGTGCAAAGCACCTGCCGTGGCCTGGGATCGAATCCAGCGTAGATTGCCTACTGCGTCCAGCTTTGCAACACACCAGCACTGTGGGGCTGGCTATCTGAAGACTATAAAAACATCATACGCTTCTCTCCCATGAACAAACAAACACGAACCGAAGGCAGAAAAGAGAAGATATGTCCAATGTAATCAGCCTATGAATCCTCCCAGCCTGGGGCCTCGTCCCTAGATGACTCTCAGCCAGGTTTTGGTGATCAAAGCACACTGTTCTTTTGTGGCTAGAAAAGAGATGGATCCTTGGAGTTTCCTCCTCCAGCTGGAGCGTGGGAGAAGGAGGATGGGAAGCACAGAGACGGGAAAAGCTCCGGGACCACGGTGCCTGTTGCAGCGGCGATCCTCTGAGCCCAGGGAAGGTTGTTTCATTAATGGGGATCCCGGGTTTATTCAGCTGTAAAACTCGACAACATTTGCTGGAAACCCAGAATTATGAAGGCACCCGCAGGTAGGAAAAAGGAAGAAATGAGGGACACAGATTTATTACTGATATTTTTCCGCCGTTGATCTGTGTCCACAAAAATGGCCGGAAACCAGCTGGGGATGTAAATTGGAGATGTTTGGCATCTTGTTTGCACTGGATATTTCCTGCCTTTTGCTGTGCTTTCCCACCCTGAAAGACGGGTTTTGGCACAGGCAAACTAAAACATGTACTAAAACCTTAGCATTAGGTACATGGCCTTTTAATGTCCTGCCTTTTTTTTTTCCCATATAAGGGGATTCATATAAATGCATTTAGGAAAATAACATTCTCATTCATTTTATGAAATATTTACCTGGATTAACAGAGTTGCTGCTAGAAATGAAACTTGTATTCTTTGCTTCTCAGTGGGCCCTGATGTCAGTCCCCGTAATCCCGCTGAAACTATTAACCAGTAAGCCCCATGGCTCTTCATGGTAGTTACCAGTGCAGTGATTTCATTAGCTGCACTAATCAATCCTTTACCTAACTTAGTATCGGGTTGAGGCTGCAAAGGGAGGCTCCTACGAGGAGCACCGGAGCGGTCGGCAGGTCTACAAGCCCGGGGCTCGGCGGCTTCTCCCGCGGGTCCATCCCGGTTCTCCGCTTGGGTCCATCCCAGTTCTCTGCCTGGGAGGTGCCTCCGGCGAGGAGCAGCTCACGGGCTCCAGACCTCAGTCCATCTGCTCTGCAATCCCCTGCCAGAGACAAAGCTGCAAAGGTGATATCAAGCAAGAAGAGCAGCACTACCAACACATCACTGAAGTGTTTGTCTCCCACCTTCTAGCAGTAAACATATATTAATCTGAGATTCGAAGCACCATCGGATGATTTTGCTTGAAGCTTCCTTTTTTTTTTTTTTCCTAAGAATAATGTAATATTCTGTAAATTGCTAGTCATTGGAGACTTTTATGATCATTTCAAAGTACTTAAGCCTGCACTACCTGACACAGTTATTTAGATATCTTCCTTGTGACTCAGCTAGTGCCAAGACAAGCTGAAAGACTTGCCCAGTGCAATTAAAACTCAAAATTTACAGCAACAGACCCATTAAAAATTCTGTTTGTTTCTCACAATTTCAAACAAGCAGGAGCTTGACATGTGTGTAGCCTGTTTTCTGCAGAGGTTTTCAGATGAGAGACAGATGACCTCTATAAATGTCAATGCAAATGGGACGTGCATTTCCAGTGATGCCCTCCTGGAAACTCATTAGTCCAGCAGCAACAAAATGCCTGGTGTGAGTAAGTAGCTCTTTTGTCAGGTGTAGGAGGAGGATGTGAAGCTGGATGTAAAGGGCCAGGAAGACCCCAGGTTTGTCCCCAGATCCTTTCCAATGTGGAATCACAGCAGGAGAATTACAGGGGCCCGGAGGAGTGGAAGAGAAGGTGGTTGTGTCCTCGGTAGAGTTACACACAGATTTACTGAGCCATAGGCTGGAAAAAAACAACTAATGCCTCTAGAAGGAAGAGTATAAAAGGCAAACCACACCGGAGCTGAATAACAAGGCGGGTGGACCCGAAGGTTAGTGTCACCAGCACCCTGACAGATGTCACCGCTCCGTTCCCGCGCAGCTGTTTCCTCGCTCGCCGGCGAGCTGTCGCCCAGCGGACACGGGAGCGACGATCCAGCTGCAAACTCTGACCGGGTTTTGCATTTCCTCTTTTTATAACAGACTGAAAAGCACAGAGCGTTTCTGCTCCCTAATGCAGTACCTGTCAATGACTTCACTCGGCACATCAAGGAAGAAAAATGGTGTTTATAGTCCCTCAGGACAGGAAAGTGATGGTTTAAATCATTTTGCTTCTTCTAACTCCTCTGATTTCTCCCGAGCAGATGAAAGAAAACAACTCATCAAATATTAATAAGATAAAGATTTCGAATTGTACTTGCACTCTATGTGCTCCTGAAATTACGTGACACTTTCCTCTCGACGACCGGTGTCCTGATGCTTCCAGAACAGCCGTAGCCTATACAAACCATATGGGAATTATTCTGACAGGAGTAGTCTAACTGAAACCTGAACATCTGTCTTATTAGGGTGCCAGGAAGCATGTTAATAACATTACCTGTGTTGTATAACTGTGTTCTGCAACAGAGAAGTAGCTATTTCCAAACAAACAATTTTCCCCTCCATCTGTGATAACACCTAGCACTTGGGAAAGTTAAACAGTACTGGGAATTGGACAATCTCCAGAGACATGAAAAATAAGGCTTTTGAGGCACGTCCCTCAGCAATTCAAGGATATGCCAAAATGAAGGTGGGCATAAGCTCATTTCAGAAAGTATAAGGTGGGGCTGAGGAGGAAAAGCATGGGAGGAGAAAGGAATGAGAGGAGAAAGGCTGGTCGCAAGGGAAAAATGAGGTTTGCTGAGGACGGCAATAGGTGCTGGACATGAGCTGTCCTATTTGTACCCCAATTTGTGCCACTGCACGAGGGCTGTGAGAGACCAGGCGCAGGTCACACCAGGGCATCCTCTGCTAAGCACTGGGGCTGCCCATGTGCCATACATCAGCGTGACCCGATAGAAAATATTTGCCCGGTTTCTTATACAAGAAGAAAACCTTTAAGTTTATGACTACAAGATCCTGGTAACAAAAGATCCTGGCTGTATGCAATGTGTAATGAGTGCATGCTTTTAGGACTACTTTTAAGATTTATGGTGTGTACTGAATTCATTTCATCACTACAGAGATTACGTTAATGTGGTTTTCTACTACATTTAGCTCAGAAGCTGTGGTTGCGACTGATGGAGTATGTAGACTGTTAACCAGGAAAGCTGTTGTAAGAAAACACAGACATCCAGAAAAAATTTTGCATTGAAAGGGGCAGAGCACTTTGTTAGTTATCAGAGGGACCAGTACTTTTACAGAAACGTGACCACCCTTTGAGAGGCATTTGGAAACCCTCATAAAAAGGAAAGAGTGGAAAAGAAGAGGAAATAAAAGAAGGAAAAAGCAGTGTGTGCCCCTGTGTTGTGCAGGAAGCCCATCTTCTGCGCTTGTAAATGGCCTCGGATAAATCACCTGCATTTCCTGCACAGACCCTGGCCAGCTGTGGAAGGGACATAAATAAGTTGTTCTCCACCAGCGTCCTTTGGAACAAATTAGTCATTTCCACTCGAAAGAACAAGAACAAAAATGGGAAAACAAATGAAAACGAGGTTGTGGGGCCAGCGCCGATTGCCCGTGGGACTGTGTGGTCTCTTCCGAGCCATGCGGAAAGGACGCGCATGGCTCAGCTCCTGCAGGACGGATGGACAGAAATGGTTATTTCTGACTGAGGTTCCCTCTACCCATGCTAATCTGCATGTTGGAGCACACGGTTGAAAAGGAGCCGTGGATCAGAGGACTCGTGTGGCTCTTTACCCCATGGGCACGCAAGCCTTCACACAGCCCCAAACCTCAATGGTTGCTGAGTTTTCCTCAGCTCATCATGGTGCCGAGCTCCTCCAAAGTAAGGAAAATTGGTGGTTCATTGCTGCATAGTTCTCTGTTTTCTGTCATTAACAGCTGGAAATAAGTTGTTCTGACAACCTGGGAAGCAGCCCTCCACCCTCCTGAATGCCTGTTTGCTAAAGTGAAAGAAGCATAATATTTTATTCTTGGGATGGTGGTCTTGACCCCAGTGCTTGGCCATTGTAAAGAGCACTTGGAATTTATGAGAAAAGGCAAACGACAGCCTCGTAGTAGCGTGTGTCACTGCTGGCAATGGGAACTTCTGATGCTGAACTTCAGGCGTGGAATATACACCAGACTACTGTTTAATATAAAGAAACACATCCCCATACTACTGAACTTAAAGCTGTGGTCAGTGCAAAAATATATGATTCTCTATTAAGCTTGAAAACCTTTTCAACATCTACTCATTTTTAACATATTTACCATAAACAAGCTGGCAAAGTCTTCTGCTCCAACTTCAAAGCTGATAAGGCAGATAGTTTGGGGGCAAGACGGAGATAAAAACGCTGGTTGTCAAATATATAACTAAAGAAGCCTGGACTATTAGATGACTGGCAGCATGTGGAAGGAGCGATCAGCCCCAAGCACAGTGGCCACAGGGTGAGCTTGAAAACTGAGCAGAATTTCACATTTTGGATCACTCATGCAAGCTTTCCCTGTTGGGAGGGATGTCTGAGAAAAATACAATATGGCCACAAGAGAAAGCTTATTTCATTTTGCCATCTGATTTACATGCAATTTGGTTGAGTTCAGAAGAATCCAAGAAAGTGATTAGAAGAAAGGTAGCATTTTGAGTTGAGGAACGTGTGTCTAGCTTCCCAGGGAGATGGTGGAGTAGAGACTATCATGACCATCTGCAGAGAAACACTGGAACTAGACTTAGTGCAACAGGTCACAAAGTAGGACTAATTAGAAGCAGAGACACAGCAGATTTTTGATATATGCATGTACAAATGATACTGACCGCTACATATGCCCTCTTCAGATTATTTCCTCTTTATGAAGATGTTCTGCAAAATTAAGGAAAAGCCTTAGTTCAAGCTACCTGTTGAAGAGGTGGGTTTTTAGCAAGAGCAGGAGGTACGATAATGACAAACACTGAATACTTCTGTTGCTAATGTCAGTGAAAGTAATGCAGTTTATTAGATGGGTCATGGAGAACGTTGTTAATCCAGGGGCTTTATACAGATATTGGAGTGGAAACTATTGCAGAAAGATCACACTAATAATTTTGGGTTTAGGAAGCAAATAACATAGCAATTAGAGAATCTAATTAATAAGGATCTTTACATAATTAAATTAATGTCCTGATTGTGGTAAAATGTCACATTAACATTTCATTGACATTCATATTTACTAATAAAACAAGTGCTAACTGGTCTTATATTACATTTTCAGGATGCTTTTAGAAAAAAGTAGTATACGGCGTCGGAATTTGCTTTTTCATCATCACCTACCGCTCTCCCTGGGTAGGGCACATGATTACACATTTGAATACCCACATCCTTTTCCCGAGAGTAATTTTGATTCGATCTTTGACATTACACAAGTCATTAAGCTTTCTGTGTATAGCTGAGCTATTCCAGTGTATTACAATACCCAACTATCTCTTGTGCAGCAGTGCAATTTTTATATAGTCTTTTAGAAGTAGTTGGAGAAAAGGATAGTATCGGGTTAATTAGAGTTGTATTTTGTTGCTGTAAAGTTACTTAAATGCCCTGTTACTTCTTTGTTTTTTTTTTTATATCAGCAATTACACTGGCGATGAATGTGGAGGAGAAATATTTTCACCATTTCAGTAATTTCTAACTAACATGGTCCTATTGTATGGTGAGATTAAACCCTACAGTGAATGAAAACTAAACAAGCATTTCTAAATCCATCTGAAGGGAGTGGGAAAAAGACTCTGAAGTTACAGTAAATGTAATCCCTGCTTTGATATTCATATGTTTCATCATTGGGATCTTTCAGGATTAGATCCGACACCCAGAACAATTATAACAGGCTTTGAAAAAGGCCTTTGGCTTTTTCAGAGCCAGTATGACACCTCTTTATCACACAACCCTGTCTCTGCACCCATTTTCCTCTGTACAAGTTGAATGTTATTGATTTGGAACCTGATGTTTTTCCTGTGCACCTATTGCAACATTCAAATAAGTAACAGGGATGGTTGTAGGCATCTCTGTGGGCCTATCTTCTCTTCTTTCTGGGACAGAAAAGCTTAACTACCTTCTTTCTCGTCTAATCCTATAGCACAATGCGTGATAAAAATGAGGTCGCAGCTGTAGCGCCAGAGGCTAAAGGTACAGTTGCACGTCTCTGGCCTCCCTCCTGCTAGCAGACAGAAAGACAGGAGATTATGCAAAGAGTGTCACTGAGTCAAAATCTGATTTCATGGGAAAAAAGTCCCAATTCTGTGGGAATTAGGCATACGCCTAATCCAGAAACCTGGGCTTAGATTTAACATTGGACTTGTTTTACTCTGAATCAAGTCTATTATCAATTTTATTTATTTATTTTCTTAATATCCAACTTCTGGATCACAGCTTTGAGGGTCAGATACTTAAGTACTTTAAAAAGAAAAACAATTTATTATATCCATTTTAATGCACAGAGTGACAATTTTCAAGGTCAGCTGCAAGGTCAGAACAGACTTGGAGAGGATCCAGCTCTCCAGTGTTTGAGGCTGGTGTGTGTGCAGGCTTTGGGCCACACTGGTGGCCACAGAGAGGACATGGTTTACAAATCTGATGTGCAAAGTGTGGGACAAATGTAGAAAATTCTATTTTCCTGTTTTTTTCTCCTACCTTGGACTACACTTAAAAGGAATTCTGGTTAAGAATAGTAAAAGTTATTCATCTAGTGAAAATCATTCCTTTCTTCTTTCAGTGCCTAGGCACCCCTTGAGAAAAATAATATCTAAACTGGCCTGTGATTTTATTGCTGGGCCAGTGCAAAAAGGATGGCTTCTGAGTAACATGGGAATTGCTCACTGAGGGATAAAAATGCTGATCTAAGTGAAATCTGTAAAGGACTAACCCTATAACCTAATTCAGGAACTTCTAGTAAACTGAATTTAGCAGAAACCTTACAGAGCATGGATAACACACTTCAGTGAAACTCCACAAGCCTCTGCACTTCTGTGACAAAAATTTAGTGATCACCTTGCTCCTGGCTAGTTGGGGACATGCATTAGGGTAATAAGCAATGGACTTAGGGAAGATGGAGGGGGACTGATTCTGCCCACCTCTGCCCAGTGGTGTCGCATTGCCTGATGTGCATTTCCCAGTGCCTGCTCCACTTTATGCTTTTAGTGATAACTCTTCCATCACTTCTCTTAAGAAACCACTAGGAAACACCTAAAGCACTCACTGTCAGGAAATTCCCCTTGATATTCAGCCTTAACATTTCTCTCTGAAATCTCATCTCATTATTTTTATTTATAACCTCTTGAAACACCTTGAATAATTCTTTTCCATCCTTTCTATTTTTAGACACAGGCAGCCAGATATTCACATTCCTCTCCGCTCTCACCCAGCCAGGTTATTCAGAAGTTTCCTTTAAACTTCCTTCAAAAGCCTCTGCTTCTGCAAGCCCCATCTCCTTCGGTCTTTAGGAGAGTTTCAGGGGAGGAGGAAAGTCTGGAGGAAAGAAAAAAGAGTACAGACAGTGTGTCTGTTTGGGGAAAGGGGGAGAAGTAGAGGAAGGCAACCAGCAAGACTAGTCTGTGCTGTTTCTCTAATAAAAGCTTCTGGTGTTGGAAAGGAGTTTTGTGGTTTCGTAGTGCTCTTGTGACACCCCAGCACGGGCAGAACACTTGCTGCAGGAGCTTCATGCCCTCAGCTCCTACTCGCTGGTGGGGACATTTTTTGAACCTGCTAAGCCCCAGCATCTGCACCCACTTCCCAGCACGTACTTTATCCAGTGCGAGGTGGCGTTTCCTTACCGGCAGCTGGTTTTACCTCCTTCTTACAAACGGACCTGCCATCATTTAAGAAGACGCAGTGGAAAAGCGAAGGTTTCAGCCAAATGGTGGTTGGCTTTTGTGGCTGAACAAAGGAGTCAGCCAGGTTTTTGTTGTTTGAATGTCCTTGTCCGAGTTCACAACTTGTAAACCCATTTCCCTTTTCCAGACTAATTCTTCCTGCAGGGGATCGCACTCAAAAGCTTTTGTTAGGGCTGCTGGGGCAGTGGGAAGGCTTAGATACCACAGAGGGATCTAAGTGCCTAATTGCCACCAATTTCAATAGGAGCTGCCCTAAATATACCTTGGAGGATACATATCAAAGACAGATACTTCTAAAGGGGATTGCTCTCTGAGTTGATAATCTCCTTAGTTCCTGCCAGCATTTTTGCAAAAGATTTAATTCTTCCATTTTTTTTTGATTGCCGGCTTCAGCAGCTGAGACCCAGAGCGGAGGAGGACTGCAAGGTTGGCAAAAGGCGACTGCAATAACTTCTGGATCCTAGAAAGGAAAGAGTCTGTGCAAGGGGCATTTGCTGCAGCAGTTACGTTATCCACTGATGTAGAAAGGCCCTGTATATCTCACACATGCTCAGCGGGATCAGCTTCCTCGGAAAGAATTTGCTCTTGGCCTTTGCTCTCAGCCCATATTGTTTCAGCCTTCACAACGCGCCGGCTGGATTTTCAAAGTGCCTTGAATTAGTTTCTCCTGCCACAGTGGTATGAAAATAGCAATGAATTCCAGTGATCTTCTTGTAGCATTTAGCAAGCAGTGTCACTACAACTTGTTTCTTGAATTTCCCACGTAGGACGCCAGGCAGTTTTTGAGCCCATATTTTATGACTATAAGGTAGAAACTCATGACCTAGAGTCGTTCTCGTCTGGGTACAGCAAAAACAGAGAGTAGGTGCTGGTTAACACATATACATAAGTAGGACATGCCAATGTTAGCCGAGCTGCACTGATGGCTCTGCAGATCCTTCAAGGTACCATGAGGATATTTATTTGTGCTCACTGTGTTTGCATAAGAGCTCCTTTCCATACTGCAATGGGACATGTTGCACCAAGTGGCATGCTATTGAAAAAACCACTCTCAAATGTAAATCAGTTATGGCAAGTACCTGACATTCAGGGCATATATCTATAATTACCCCAGCGTGATGACCTTCTTTGCTAACATAAAATAACTTCCACCACTGATGATGCATCTGTACTTCAAGTGGCCCAGAAGGCATCACCGTGCTGAGAAACTGGTGCCTGCTGCTTTGTTAGGAGCTACTCCTACTTCAAATTCAAAGCTAAAATATCTATTTGGAAGAAAATGGAGTAGTGGGGATATTTTAAAATATCTGGCTGACATTCACTTTCCGGTAAGAATGCCAAACGATTGGAAGTGCAGTTATCTAATCTGACTTGGGCTAGCATGTAATTAATTAGCCCAATAAAGTCAGACAGCCTATATCTATTTCTAATATAGAGTAAACCACAACTATCCCAAAATTATTTCACATCCCACTTGCCCTCACTCAGCCTTGAGTAATGTTAGAGTTGGCTGAATTTTCAAAATAATCTTCCAAATTGCATTTTGGTAAACACGTGACAAAAATAACAATGTTCCACTTAAAAACAGTTTCCCTCATCTTTCTATTTCAGTGAACGCTCCAATTTGCCGAGTGTCTCCTTGGTCCTAATTTGCAGTGTCTAGGGGAGGAAGCATGGCCACAGAGTTAATCCTGAGTTAAATTTTTATTTACAAATTTATTTTTACAGACCAGGTAAAATGCTAAAATAAAATGCTGCAAAGAAAAAAAGGCAAAAACAATGGAGGGCACACTTGAGATATTCTCCTGCCCGGCCACCTCTCGTGGCTCCGGCTATTCTCCGTGCCTAATGCCTGGCAAATGCCACGGCTGCTACGGAGAGATGCAGCTGGACATAAAGCTGTCGAAGGATGTGGGCAGCCAAAATAGAGCAAAAAAGGGGGAAACCACATTTTTTTGGAGCCACTTGTTTATGTGAACTTCCTCCCAGTGATCAATAGTTGAACCCTGTAGGGTTATTTGTTTGCTCCTTGCAAGACAAAGTTGTTGGAGCCTGTCTCCTTAGGAAATGGCTGGTGGGTCCAAGGGGGCTGCCCCCCTAATTGCTGAACTTCATGCCAAGGCCATTTATACCAGCACAGATCATCAACACTCGCCCTGCCGGAGCGTCTCAATACCTGATCCTTCAGGAGCTGAAACGCAAGATGAGTCTGGTTGACTTGACTGGGAGAAAGCCATGTCATGAATTAAGTGATAAACTCCATTTGTGGCAAACAGCACGAGTATAGGAACCAGCATATGTGGCAAGGTCTGGGTGAAAAGAAATTTTTAAAAAGTAGTTTTCAATCAGAGAAAGAGTTCCTTCCCATCTTGCATTTTTCCAGTAATTATCTGCAATTTCTTAGCTGCCATCCAAGGAAGGGTGGCAGAATCAGCTCCTCAAATAAATACGCTCACTTTGCCCACCGCAAAAATATAGAAAAATATGTGGAGCTTAAATAAATGTGTTTGCTGAACTAGCCTGACATTTTCACTGCAAGTTCCCAAGGAAGGTGCTGTTTTACCTGGGTTTTGTTGCTGTAATTCAGTCAGGGTTCTTCTGGATTTGATGAAAACAATTTTTACAAGTTGGTCTTTAGTGAGCTGGTCCAAGAAAAAAATAATGAAAAAGCTGCCACTATTTACCAAATCCAAAATATTTTTCCCAGCTCTAGTTCCTAACATGTTTTGTCAGTCATGGCTAGAATGAAAAGTGCACTTTTTTATGCACATGAATTTGAAACAATTTTCCTAAGGAATTCTTGGAATCCTCCCACATACCCTTTATGATGATGATGATGATTTTTTTTTTTTACTCTTTTGGTTTGGTGCAATTGTCATAATGGGTTTGAATATATTGAAAACTTTCCAGAGAAGAACAAAAATAAATGGGCTGGGCTTGGCTGACTAAACGCGGTTAAATCCAAAGAGCTGCTTTTGAGATAACTTGGACTTTTATGGGTGGGAGTGGGATTACTCAAATGGGATAAAATATCATTAGTGCCTGGCTAAAATACCTGCTGAAGGATTTTTGTCTTAAGATAGTCAGTTTAGGGAAACAACAGACCAAAGGATCATATTTTATGACTGACTACGAATTGGCCCAGCCCTGTCTATAGGAGCCAGCCTGCAAATACCTTTCATGAACAGGCAGTTTTGCAGACGATTATGTTCCAGCGGGACTCCTTGTGCTAACGACTTTCCAAGATGACTAAAGTATCGTCACCTACCCCGATGAAATATAAATCAAAAAACCAGCCCTTCCAGTGGCTGGGGAACAACAAGAGAGACTAAAACGCAAAATGGTTTGTAAGGCACTGAAAACACACTGACAATATCTCCACCTTTCCGTTAAGAAAATGTAGGGTTTTGTAAGAGGCAGAGAATGTAACAGCCTCTTTTCCCATGGGGAGAAAAAACCCCCATTTTAGAGAGTTTTCTGCTGGTCTTTTCAAATTGGTTGAGCTTCTCTGGGAGACGGGAATTCCTGGCAGGGACAAGGCCTTTGATTCTTCACCTCTCTGGAAACTGAGCTGATGTTTTTTTTTCCATGGTGCGGCCTGTTCCTGCTTTGTTGACCTGGATATTCCTCCTTGTTTAGAGAAGTTTTGTCTTGGGCTGGAAAAAGAAAAATATGGGCTTTCACTCATCTTCCGTCAGGCTAAAATGAAAGATGAAAAACAAGAAGGACTTTGGGTTTCCAGAGAATTACAAGCATTTCTGATATGTTAAAATTATTAAAAATTCCAAGTCTGGCAACCAGAGTCAAGCGAGTTCAGTCGATGTTTATTTCCTTTGGTCTTTTAAAAGCCTTCTCCTCCCTTGTATTTTTTTTTTTATGATGGTGAAAGCATAGTTCAGAAAACTACAATAGAAAAAGACCCTTTTTCTCTCTCTGTCCCAGTATTTTGACTTTGAAACTCCTCAACGCTTTCGAAGGGAGCGGTGCAGCGTGCGACAGTCTGCAGCGAAAGCACTCACATAGCAAAGCACTCATCGCCCCTGTTACGAAAGATAATTCAGTAATGGGAATAGCAGGACGAGGTATGGTTTAATGGTGTCCTCCTTGTCCTAAGGGCGTTTCAAGTTTCATTTGTACCGCTACCACCACGCCATGGGAAGGCAGTTAAACCTCCTCAGCCTGGAGTATTTTCATGGTAGGAGCAGGGCCAGAGGAAGAGGGGAAACAAACAGCAGGATGAGATAAAACAGCCTCCAAGTATTTCACTTGCTTGCTTTCCCTCTCCATTCCTGCCTGCAAACAGACCACTGTCCGTAACAGGCTGTCCTCATCCCATCCCGGACCCCCTCAGCCGCCCTGCCGTTGCAAGGGCGATCGCACCAGCCAAGCCCCTGCCTCCCTTGGGTGTCTGAAATTTAGATTATTTGCCCCATCAAATGCCACTGACCTCCCTCCTCTGCAGCGTTGATGACCAGGGGTCATCATTCCCGCTGGCAAATGCCTGGTGCCTGCAAGGTGACCAGCCAGCACCCCAGCACGCTGCCTTTTTGGCACAGTAAATTCATGAAAAATGCTGAACTCAGCATTACGACGAAGTGTGGAAGGGGAAAAGGAGGACTTTTACAACTGGTCAGGAAATGAGTATTGATTAAAGAAATCCTTCATTAATCACACACCATGGGTATATACTCGGAGGTAGGTTGGGGTAATATTTAGCAACTCCCCATCTTTTTTTGTTTGCCAGTGACTGCGTGCTCTCAGCATTTTTTTAAAGAGCAGCCAAGGGAGGGTAGAATTGGGTGAGCAAATGGCAGCTCTCCTTCCTGGAGCCCATGCTGGAGGGACAACGTGCTGCCATTTAGCACGGTGACACCTGAAATTCTGCTCAAAAATCTGTCAAAAGATATAACATAGAAAACATGTTCTTATCCTTAATTCTTATGGAGTGTGTGGATTCAAGAAAACTGAGAAGAAATGTGATCCGGGACAGTTAGGTGCTTGCAGTCAGCATCTGTCCAGTGATTGCATCACTTCCAATACTGAGCATTAAAATATCAAATGGACTGAATGTTTCAATCAAACTCTGAATTGATTCAGTTCCTGGTCAGGGACTAGTAAAGCCTTGATCATTACAGAAGCTGAAACTGCAGCAAAGCAAGTGACTGACATCCCTTGGGAGCACTGACATACGCCGTGGTCAGAAGGTGCCTCAGCAGGTGGACCAAAAATGTCAAAATGTCAAAAGTGGATGTAGCGAGGAGCTGAAATGGTAGTCGGGGTGGAGGGGCAGGGTGGGTTAAAGCAACCGAGAATGAAGCAGGCCTTTGACAAGCTACTGAACGGGCAGAGAGGAGCTGCTGCACCCCAGATTGCAGGCACCTTCTGGGAAGAAGCTTGGTGGGACGCCCTGGGAGATGTGGATGCAGAGGGGACATGAGCAGAGCATCCTGCCCTGCCCGCAGGTTGGCTCAGGACCACCCTTGGCACTGAAGCAGAGACTCAGAAATCAGCTCAGTCTCAGAAATGAGCCTTGGGCATGGGTTTGTAGATAGGCATGTAGAGGACAGGAAACCAGTGCTGTAAATTTGGGAAGATGTGAAAAAATAAGGGAAATGCCAGCTCCTGTGACAAATGGACAAGAGCGATGGTAATGTTAAAAGGTGAAGTGCTGCAAGAGAAGTGTTAATTACATGCATGGCAATGCATACATTAACCTTTGGCTACGTTGACAAATATTTCAGCAACAGGCATACATTCCTGCACAGACCATAAAAAGTCTGCGCCGTGCTCTTATTACTCTGGCCTTGGATTCACACGGTAAAAATGTGACTGCCTGACAGTTGCCTCCTGTTTGACGGGACGGTCCGTGACATCTCTTTAAAACACAGCTGCCACAAAATGATGGCACAGCAGACTGTGTCTTGCACGGCAAGGAGAGCTGTCGGTGCTCCTGACAACACCGTCGTTGAGCAGAACATGCCATCGGCAGTATCGCAATATGATGCATTAGTCATGTCCTACTGTTAATAACGCATTTGCCCCATTAACTTATCACTGCTGCATCTCTAACGCATCACAATAAATTAGTCAAATCCTGACCCGCTTACACCAGACAGGATCCCACTGCTGATAGAAGATAATTTCCCTGAGTGAGAATTTGAGGATTAACTCTCGATTACTTTATGCCTGGCATAAATAACATTACAGGATTGATATGGGTTTCAGATCCAACAACCTCTTTTTTATTAGGAGAGCAAGGTTGGAAACAATAGATCGCTGGGGCAGTGAGGTCCATTCAGGCAAAGGGATGCTCCGTATGCGGGTAAAGATCTTTTAAAAGGTTAGCGCCGTACCACCCCTCAATTCCCACCAAACAGGAATGACATACTTTAGACTGCCTGCCTTATCATTTCACTCAGTACTGCCTGCCTGGAATTTTGTTTTCATTCTGACAAAAGTGCATGGCGTTGCAACTGAACTCCCCAAAAGCACAGGGATAAAAAAAAAAAAAAAAAAAAAAGTCAATTATGTTTTGACACTTCCAGAAGGAAGGTGTTTAACATACAGGAGATCCATCACACACCACTCGACAGGTGAGCCACCCTATGCTTGTAGCAACCTGATTATGTGGCATGCCTTAAATGAAATTAAGCTGTTATTAAAGGCTTCAAAATATCCAGCTCTCTACCAGAGTTCTTGTAAAGCATCCTGCCAATTTCTGCTCATCTTTTTAAAAGTGCACTGGTCCTATGACAGGGTACAAATGGATTTAACTTCTGCTGTGGTTGTTTGGTTCAAAACTAGCAAACTCACCATTAATTATTGATCTGGCTTGTCAAGCTATAGCATCAATTATTGCAGCCCTGGCACATGGGGCTTTGGAATTAAAAGCATCCATAACCTTTGTGTGGAAAGGGCTTACTCTTTTTGGCTTAACAATACCATTTTTCTTCCACGACATGTTCATGACTTCTATACATATGGTCTCCACTCACACGTGGCTGTTTCCCAGCACAGGTAAGCCTCTGAGTTGATTAAATAACAGCGGTAAATGGTACCCAGATGGACCCCCTGATAAGCATAAGGTTGTTCATTTCTGGAGCTGATGCTCTGTTCCCTGGGGAGAGTGGAAACCACTGTATCCACTATTTTTTCTTCTCTGTATGAATGTCTTTCAGTTTTAGGCTTGTAAGAATATCTTTGCTTTTCATCCATTCCAGCTGTGACATATATTTGATAGGTAGAAATGGAAGTTATGGCCACCAGGGATGGAAGATGAATCAGTTGACATTTCCCTGGTGTAACAGGATTCAGATTTACTCCTGGAGGATGGGAAAATGGCTCTGACAGGGAGTCCTAAAATCCTGGGCTGGGGAAATATGTTTTTGTAATTGCACTTGTTGATGAGGAAAGGATAAGCAAAGGATAGAGCAATATTTCTTTTCTGACTGATTCAAGAAATATTAGCTTGCCAATTTTAGAAATCTATGAAAAATCACCTTGTAGTTATTAGGGCTGGGAGTTACAATGAATTACAGAATCCTTAGAGCAATATTTCTGAGAGCTTTTATATAGACACATTTCTTAGCACTGAAAAACAGGGAAATAATATTTCACATGGGATTTGTGGGTTTGCAAATGAAAGCAACACTTGCTCTTAACAACATGAGTGCATAAAAGAGCTGAGTCTTCACTCTAGCCTCAGTGGATGTTGCAATCCACAAATTAATGCTCACATTCTACCTGTTTGTAGGCTGCTGCTCCAAAATGTGCATTTCAGAGGGACCTTCTCCTGCAGAAGTGTTGGGTCTCAGGCTTGGGCAGGCAGTTGCCAGGCTATTTTGTCCCCATTTCATCTTGTGTTTTATGGTTGGACTGGGAATTTCTCTGCCTTCGATGTTTTTTACAGCACTTATTTCAAGACAATCTTCACCCTGCGGTGGCACCATATACTAAAGTGAATGTGTTTACGAAGTATTAAGATTAAGAAGAAATTGTAAGGGATGAGACTGGAGAGAAACTACTGCGCGTAACCCACAGCACCATTTTTTTTCTCTTCAGGATCTTCCAGCTAAAGTAAATCAGCAAAGCCCTACTGTTTAGACCCTCACACATAGCTCTATCCCTTGACAGAAAAGGAATCGAGCAGCCCAAGGACGTTGCACTTGTACACTCAACAGGGACATGCAGCTGACAAAGTCTTTGTATCAAATGCATCCAAGTGAGTGAGGCTAAAATAAGAATCTCATTTATTTCAGAGGGAAAAACCATGGACATTTGCATAAAAGATTTTTAGGAGAATGTTTCCGTGTCATTTATCTGCTTTATTAGACAGGAAAATTTGGTCTCTGGACCTTACCAAAACACATACCTTAAACCAGCCCATGCAGCTAAGGATATTAAGCCGGTGAGCTCATCACACCCTTTCCTTTCACACCTGGCCTAGAAGCTAAATTCATAAAGTTTTCTGCCTTAGCTGGCCGGGCAGGTGAGGGAGCAGCCAAGAAAGCATGCTGAAGGCTGCTCCTTGGGACCCGGTCAGCAAACAGTGACCGCTCAAGGGATGCCTTCGGGGAGGGCAGAACCTCGGCAGACTGGTGCCTCGGTGTCCGTCTGTGGCTTCAGCTCAGTATCAGCCAAGAGGAATTGCTGAGATAAAGAGTGAGGTCACGGTTAACTGCAGTCCAGCGTGATGGAAATTCATAAGTAATGACTTCCCCATGACCTATGAATAAGCATCTGACCTTCCTGGTGGGCCAACTGAGTCAATGGTTAGCAGACCAGCCCTTGATATCTTACAAACACGTAGCTGCTGAAATAGAGACCTCCCAGGAGCCGGCAGGCTGTGCCTAGGATCCTGTACTTTGGAAACCAGAAGCAGCTTTCAGCTACTGATTCAATCCTCTGCCAAAAGCTACTCCTAAAGGCCATTAGGGCTGGAGATGCATGGTGCTAAGGTAATGCCTTTGTGTGGTGCCTTCCTCCTCCTGCCTCTTCGCAGGAGCCAACACTCCCTAAGCCAGTTGAGTTTCTGTGGGAAAAAACCCACCCAAATGGTTCTGCCTTTGCTCTAGATAGCAGACAGGGGAAGCTGAAGAGGTCAATGGGCCACAATTTCCCTTCTTCTGAAGGGAAACAGAGAAGTTGCTACTTCCTATTATTTGATTCAGAATTTAGGGGAAATAAAATTAGCATCGGTCATTGCACCTTTCTGGAATGCTTCAAAATCCCGTATACTCAGCTGGTCTAACCTTAAACAAGCTAGCTACTGGGTTTGGCGTGTCTTTTGGCAGTGAAATAGAAGGGATAGAAGGTTTCAGTGGTTCACCATTTCCCCCCCAAACAGACAGACTCACTCCTCAAAGGCTGAACAATATGGAAGAGTTTGGAGAGGTTGGAGACAGACAACACAGGAGATCCCACCCATTTTTCTTGTGCTTTTCTTGCACCCCACAGATGGTTGGGTATGGAGAGTCTTCCGCGAGGGTATGCAGGAAAACGGAATGCAAGTACACATTTCTATGACCGATTTTGTCAATCCCCTTACCTTCACCATCTCTACCTGGTCCCACACGACTCTAAACCGGTTTTGTGAATTTACGGGTCGCTTGCTGGAGCGGGGTGTCGGTGAGCCACGCAACCATCGGGGAGCCCCGTCCCAGGCACTCCCAAAGCACCCTTGCTCCCTTCAGAAGGAGGGCTCTGCTTGGAAAAGCAGGCATGCCAAAAATGGATTAGTGAAAACACTTACGCCCTTTAACAAGCTGGATTAAAAATAATAAGTCTCATCAGGAGGCTCAGTTTAATTGCTAGGATTATGCCAGCAATGGAGACGTAAGGGGAGGAAAGCTAACAGGAGATGTGTCCAGAAGAAACGTGTTCCCTTGACTTGCCTCACAAACTGGGGGAGAAAACCGCCTGATGATTCAGTTTTGTCTTTGATTCAACATAATGACTAAATCCTGCAAAGATAATTGGTGTTATGGCCATTTGTGCTGGCAGCTGTACTCCAGTACTTTTTAAAATCATTATCTGTTAAGACATTTGCAAATATACAGTGAGCCTGGCAATGCCTCATTAAAGCACTGAAGAAGACAGTCATAAATTTTATTGCCTCAGCATTACACGTTGAAGTCATAATAGTACAGATCTGTTCTGAATGTATAAATTCCCTTATCGCTTCGGCAAAATCTCATGTTTTTCTGGACAAGCTCTTGAGAAGGGCATAAAAATGAAAAATGCCATCAGCATTCAAACAGAGAAGTCTGACCGGCTCAATCTTTTTTCATTTAAGGAAAATGCTTGCTCTAACTACGCAGAGAATGTATTTTAAAATGTAACCATACTGAAACATCTGACAAATACTATTCCTGCAGCAATTTTAGGCAATAGACTTACCTATGATGCTTCACTTCCAGCCCACTATTTCTCCTGATGCACATTAACTTTTATTTCAGGGCCTCTCTCCAAACCTAATGAGGTCAGTGGAAAGATTATCATTGGTTTTCTTCAGTTTTGCATCAAACCCTTGATCAGGACATCTCAATTTTTATTAGGAGAGAATACATTTGCTAGTGGTTTACAAAAACTATGTTGCTGTTGGCTCAGACAAACAGGTTGTTATTAAGCGGAGCTGAAACACCGAAATTCATGTGATATCATTCTATATTCTAGGGACAGGCCTCTAGTCTGTCTTCAAGAATTTGCTGTTTGCTGTTTGATGTTGTAAATTTGTACATATTAAAAAAACCCAAAGCAGTAAGAGTTTAATTCTGTGAGCTTTCCAGAAGTTTAATAGTGTTTGAGAGACAAAAAAATCCCACTGAGCAAGTCATCTGTATCTTATTCCACATGAACCTGGAATTGGGCTCTAGATAAATGAACGTAGATAAATATTATTATTTAGCCTAATGAAATCCCCACAGGCTGGGATCAGTTCCTTACTGTTACTCCTGCTGTTCCTCTTTCCAGGTCTTTGGATGTGGCGAGGGATTTTTCAGGATGTATATTCTTGATGTGCATGCAAGTCACCTCTTTGTGCGGCTGTGTATTTGTGTGCGTATCCAGGGAAAAATAAATCGCCTTTGTATAGCTTCTCAGAGGGAGTTAATCTGTTTAGGATTGAGCCATCTATTCTATAAGACTGGAGACGGTTGCATTAAATGACAGGAATACTGGAACATGCATGCTGGAGTTTCACTGCCATGCTGTCATGGTGAGGGAGATATAGAGCAGGGACAATAAGATGACACTATCAATATAAAGCCAGATTTACCATCATCGTCCCCGGTGATTTAATTCAAGGGTATGATATCATTCACTTGGAGTTAATGCAGAAATACAGTCTGTATTTCAAGGTCTGAACATTTCCATATAGATAAAAATACCACTCGCTCACAAATTGTTCGAAGCCTTTACATGCTTTTTGGAGCTGGATTGCTAAGCAGCGTCCTGGGAGGCTCTCCTCACCCTGCAGGAGAAGGGCATTTCTGCTCTAAGCTATTAACTGGAGCTGGGATAACATCAACTGGGATGGAGGGAGCAGGAAAGGGGCGGACAGATATCCCTCAGCCTCCAAAAAATTTTCACCTGTGCAACGAATGATGGAGTCAAACACGAGCTGCAGGGCGGTACGTGGCCATCAGATACGTGGCGTGGCCATGCAGCTGACCTCCACACAGCCTCTTCCAGCCTTCTGCACCTCTTTGCTACCCCAGGCGAGAACTGTTTTTAAAAGAGAGAAATAAAGCAAACACATCTAGGGTTTGTAATTTTAAAGGCAAGACAAAATCTAAAAAAAGAAAACCAAACAAGGAATCATAGGAAAATCTTACCAATATATGAGAGGCCCCTGAGTGTTTTGATCGCTGAAGCTGTCCAGAGACATTGCCAGGTTTTTTTCCCAGCATGCTGGAAAAAATCCACCCTGGGATAGGTCTGCTTTGTCAAGTGTTAGGAGAATCGGTTTGGCCTTGCTGAAGCTGAGGGTGGAGTGGGGAATGAAGCCTGGTTCTTGGTCAAACCCTGGCTTTGATCTCAACTATGGAGAAACTAGCACCTCTCACCATAATTTAGGATCCGCCACAAATATTTAAGCTTCAGACTTTTTTTTTTCCCCCTTCCTTTTTCCACGCTTTAGGTTTTTTCCTTCTCCTCTTGGACTCTCTCGTAATTTCGGGAGCTTGACCTCTGAGCAATGTTGGCAGCTACCTATGCCAATGTTGACATCCCAGCCATGTACAGCTGCACAGCCCACAAACCTCTGTAGTCAGAAGGTCAAATCACCTCAGGAAAAAAAATAAAATTCAGAACTAATAATTGGCCTAACCCCAACACCTTCGGTTTGAAAACCTGAATGCATTTCAGAACACAACTGGCACCTTTCTAAGGGTTGCCCAGCCCGTTGCTAGACCCCACACCTGGCACTGGTACCTCTGGCCCAAAGTGGGCAGATTAGGAGGGACAAAGTCCTGGCTTAGTTCCCCGAAGTACCGGTCAGCTTCATAAGATACATCAAGGCAAGGGAGCTGGCTCAGGGAAATTCCTCTTTGGACCAAGAGGTCATCCAAATCAGGAGTCAGATCCTAGTTCTTGCCCTGTGTAGGATGTTATACAGCTGCGTACTCGGTGAGGGGACAGCCCAGCCCGCGGCGAGCCTCGGAGGTACAGTCAAGTATGTTCTCACTGAAACACCGAGCCCTCGAGGGCAGTAAGTACAATATACAGCATCTACAGGAAATAATTTTAGGATTAAAAATGGGAAAGAACTTTCTATCCTGTTTCGGTTTAGATTTGGAAATTAATATATTGTCCCTAGCTGCATAGTTAAGGGATATTGATGCAGGAGAGACTGAGGTTTATCAAATCACAAGCATTGCTGGTGCAGCACCTTTATTTCTTTTAAGCTATTCCGCTAGGAATATGGGGTTACAGGACACCAGAGAAATCTACAGCACAATATTGAAATAACCGGCTAATTTCACCAGCACCCTGTGCTGATATTACAGTTTTCATTACAATCCTATTACAGCAGCACACTTCAATGCCTCCTTTTTTCATCTGGTGATGCTTTTCAACTCCAGGTCTCCTCCAGAGACTTCTGTAAAACTTCCTGTGCTTTCTCCTCCAGCCTCAGCGTACTTTGATTATGAGAAGCTGCCACAAGTAAACCCATGCTAGTAATGTACTTAACACAGCCGATGTACAGCTGGGCATGTACCATGTACCATGATGGGCAGATGTATGAAGCTGGGATCCATGGTATTGCCGTGAGTTGACATTCTCTGAACTTTATAGTGGTGGGAACCGAGTAGCTTCAAATGTTTTGTAAATTGACCCTCCGGCCCAGAAAAGCCAAAGGCAAATATAATTTAAGGTTAAGCGGAGAGGTCAAAATGTTCTGGTTGTAATGCGAAGGACTGAAAAAAAGCCTGGGCTTTTCAAGGTTCGTACTTGGGCTGATGCTATGTAAGACTGGCTCCAGCTCCTTGGATCCATACCAAGGAAGACTGTTGTTTATGTTGGTGTAAACGATAGCAGCATTTGGCCGAAGACAAGAGGCTCATCCACTCAAGCTCTTTAACAATATCAGGCAGAGCGCTTATCACTTTTCATTAACATGTAAAATGAAGCCAAAAAGGCAGAGCACAGTTTGTTCCATTTCCACTCTAATTAGATGCACTTTGTTATTTTCTGGATCATTCACCCTTGGTTCAATTTAAGTTTATTTTAAGGCAGGCTAATCAGCCTTTTAACTAGAGAATCCTTGGCCTCCCACTGCTCACTTGCAGTGGTGTCTAATCAGGTAGAAGGAGCATTTCTGCTTTGTGTAAAGGCAAGGCTGATGTTGCCCTTAAGGAGCAGCCTGCCAATAAGTCACCACTGCAGGCTGCCACGACGCGCTCAGTGATGTGGCACAAATGCATTCTGCTGTGATAAATGCTGCATTACGTGTCCAGGAAAGAGGCAAAGCACCTGGAGATATGTAAATATATGAGTGAACTAGATCCACATCCTCATTACATTTTCCACATTTAATTCTTTTCAAGTAAGGACCAAAGGAAAGTCCTGTTGTGACCAAAGGTAGGCTGAAAATATATCTTGTGATGAACAAATTCAACGTCTCCTCAATTTTTAAGCAGAGCAGAATACAAGTAGTACATTTGGAAGAGGGAAGGCTAAGCATATGTGAATTTTTACTTCTCATGCATGCAATATTACGAGAAAACCCACCCTTGGCTTAAATTCATTAATCTCTCAGTAGTGTCCTGGTGCTATAATGCTGCCATAAACGCAGACCAAGGAACTGCCCCCAGCAAATCCTGCATCAAGGTTTCAGCACCTGTTAATATCACTGCTCCATTTGCTTCCCTTCTGTGCCTGTACAGTGTAGAGGGAAAGCAGCCAACCCCGATAAAGGAAAACAATATGAAATGGGAACATTAACAGTGAAATCAATAACTTGTCCAAAGCTGAAACATTAAAGAAATCTCTTAAGCAGACCTCTTCAAGAGGACAAGATAACAGACTCTACTTTACTGTACGTTATCATAGTACATCTTACACCACAAACACAGGAGCTCTCCAGGTAGCTAAAGCCTTTGCTCTTGATCTTTATTTCCCAGTCTCTATGAAGTGGTGATGGAAATGGAGATGAGACAGAGATGATGGCTATGGGGATTCTGCACTGGAGCCTGAGGAGGGAGGGAAATTCTTTGCATGTTTAACTCTGCTAACTTCACCAGGGATGTCGCTGGCCTTGCAGGGCTATTGTCTTGGTACAATATGTTTTTATACTTTTATGAATGGGCTATTTATGTAGCTTCTATGGAAGATCTTCATTTGGTAGAAAACAATAGAGAGTGATGAGGATATGTTCCACAGGGTTACAGATCTGACATTCAAGGGCCCCATGAGCCCATCCAAGATAAAATCCATTGTATTTAGATTTGAATAAAAGGAATGTTCAAATTTGAAATAACAAAGCCATTGTGTGATACCCTGAAGAAGCTTACCCACTGCTTCATTTGTGGGTCAGGGGAAGACAGGTAGCTTCAGTTTCTTCTTCTTGGGAGCTATGCACAATCAAACGACTGGTTTGAGGAAAGCAAGTTCTTCAAACATCTTCTTGCAGGGTTGTACATGAGCTTGGCTCACATAGCTCATAGTGGGACTGTCTTTACTGCAGTAGGACCTCAGTTCTCATCATCCCACCTCTATATCAGCAAGTTTCTATGTAGTGCAATGGCAATTTGCTTCTGAGTGGAAACATTAATAGCATGGATATGTTTATACGCTCACCAGGAGATCTGGCATGGATTAAACTATGCATAGTATTCTTCGTAATTACTCTCAAACAAATTTTGCACTTGGAAAGCAGACATTTTTTCCCCCTATTATTTCCCTTTTGTCTGTATGTCACTTTTTTACCATTTTTGTGCCTTCTTGGGTGGTAAACAATGGTTATTAATATTGAATTTGTGACATTGGCATTGGTCAGGCTCCTAGAAGACAATTATGAACACCTTCTTTGATCTCCTGCACAACACAGTCTAAAGAAACCAAGTCAATAATTCTGTCTTCAGCTCATAAAACACACTTGAAGTATAGCCTATCTCTTAGGGAGTTATTGTCTTGACACATTGAATCGCAGACCTCAAAAATGGAGACTCCACCACATTTTCCTTTCTCATAGACTTCAAATAAAAAAACTAGTGAGCCATCATGCCCTAAGCCTAATTTGCTCTACTTACAGCACTGGCACAGACAACAAGTGGGAAAATAATGTCAATATGATACAAAAAGAATTACTTTTAAATTAAAATATAACTGTCTGATGTAGCATGATAAACTGACCCTTTTGCACTTAACCAGCCTCTCTGCCTGGAACGCAGCAGTTAGAATAGTGTCCTTATGCCACCTTTTTGACTTGATGACGTCTCTGGTTTCCACTGGGCTTGACTGAAAGACCCCACAGTAGGAGAAAATCTGCTGGTCTCGTACCATCGTCTGTGGTAACAGCATGTGACAAAACAACTTTGCTTCACTTTCTGCAGTGAGACATGGGATAATGAAGAGAAGAAGAGAAATAAAGGAATTAAAGGTTGTGGGAAGGCAACATTTTCCATTGCTGGGAAGAGCCATTTGCAACCAGCTTCCCCTCCTGGCAATAGGCTTTTGGCTCAGGGCAGGACAATGCAGCAGTGAAGCCTGTCCCTTAGCCTTCTGCCCCTCAAAGGAGGTAAACCCAGCGATGTACCAATTACCAAGGGCGAAAAAATGCCTTGCGAACATGGCTCTTCTCTAACCAAACGTGCTGGGCTCCATCTACCCCCAGCACGCTCCCAACGCTACGTGCTCCAACCACAGTGCCATCTCCTTGCGTTGGTCCCCGCATCGTTCTCCTGACCCCAAGAAGGAAACAGTGCTTTGCCCTGTTGGTTTGGGCTTGCAGACAGAAACGAGCCATGCCCGTGCTAAACCCTTCATCAGGCTGGCAGGTAACAAGGCTGCCCAGAAGCAGGAGCATTTGCCCCCTTCCATGGTACCTGCTCCTTGGACATCAGGCTCTCCGCACAGCCTGCTCACTGGCCTGCTGGAAAAAGCACGAAGTCTCCCCAAGTTTATTTATTCATCAATGCTGAGAGCAGGAACAGGCAAAACTGTGACTCCTGGGCTACGAAAGAGCACCACACCTCCACGTGATGCAGCAGGAATCCTCTTGCTTGTGATAAATTCATGTCTCTCTTATCAGCTCTCGGTATGGCATTGTTTTCTGACTTTTTTTTCATAACCATAGATGTTCATCTGTCTGTTAAAATTAATGACAATAATTAGACTGGTGGATCTGGGGGAACAAAATAGGACATACTGTTGGTTTAGCACCATGCTACTCCCTGGGGACACTGTTCTAGTGGCTGAGAGACTGCAATACATCATCTTTAACAATGAAAAAGGAGCTGATGAGTCATTCCAGCTACGAAAGGGATTAAAATATTTTTAAACAGAAGAGTAGTTATTAATAAAGTGCAGGAAATGATAGGGAATTATTGCACTTTGAGCAAAAAGACCAACACGACTTCCTCCCACATAGTACTTACTTTGATGATACTCTCCCTCCCTCTTAAATCTTATTTTTATTCCCTCTCAACATTCTTTCAAAACTTATTTACAGAAGTGGCTATGATGTTACCCTTTCTCAGGGTGGATACTCATTTGCAATAAATGGTTTCTACTTCTCAGTCTTTGAAACTGGCCAAGGTTTGGAAAAACATCACTCTCTGTTTCTTGGAAATGCCCACTTTTTGGGAACATGACCCAAAACATCAGTAACCAGTGCAAGTGTCCCAGCCCTTCTGAATCCTTCTGAGGCTCCTTTCTTCCCAAGTATCTTATTAATACAGAAAGTTTAACCTGTGCCATGTATCTATGCAAATAAAACTGCCAGTAATTGCAGTCATACCAGATAGGAAGGGTGCATAGCTGCAGAACATGGCCCCAGTGTTTTTCTGACTGCAAAATTATCATTGGGGAAAGAACAGAGATAAACATGTATTCAGAATCCTCCACCAGCCCACCCCTGTCCTCACACCTATGTAGCCCACTGCCTTCAGGGATGTCAGCTGGCAGCAAGGGCACGATGTCTTCTCCATACTCTATTCTCTCCTTTGATATTTTTTTGGAAGATAAATTTAGTGTATTACATTATTTCAGAAGGCATTTTACATGCTTCCATTTTTTTTTTTTTTTTGCTGTAAATAGCATAACGCACCTTATTTTTCTCTTGATAAGTTTATGAATTTACTTTAACTCCTTGAAGTATTTTGGCTGCTTTCCAAAGGAATGAAAAACAATCCACCCGAGTTAAGCAAAGTACTGCTGAAGCACAGAGTCTCGTTAGTTTGAGCGTTTTTTGACAGGAACGCATTTTCCCCAGAAACTTTGCATCAGTACTCTTTTAACTCACTGGTGCTCCAAATCGAAATGTTAAAACTGTCCCCACCTAATCTATAAGGTTTTGTACAGCTCTGGCTTTCTAGCTGCATGAATAACTTTGTTCTGATTTACTCTGCTTCCTTCCTTTCATCACCAGTAATAGGATCCTGCCACTGGAAACAAGCCCAAACCTCAAGTTTAATTTTAGTTCGTGATGCTTTACTTTCGTGATGGTCACTTTACAAATCAGAATTCCCCTCAGCTACCAGCTCATATTTATTGTTATAAATCTTATGAAGCATGAGAACACAAGGGAAAAATGTCCTTCTTCATCTTGAAAACATAATGCTGAATGGCTGGAATGTGCCAAAATGGAAAACCCAATTATTTTATGGTGTATTTGATCCACATCTAGTGCAGTACAGGGAAGACACTATCCAGAAAGTTATGAGCCACAAAATGGAGATTTCAGAGGAAATAAAACAAAACCAAATTCTTATTTTTCTCTTGCTTTTAAACTGATGCTTGTATTATAACACCTCAAGCCCTTTATAAGAAAAACACAAAATCAAGCTCCATATGGTTGCATTCTCTCTGATTTGAAAGATGAGGCTCTGGGGCATTTAGTTTAATATCCCTATTTAATATCCCTTTAGTCTATTCCTGCTTCCACATTTGTGACCCAGGCTCATATTTCCTCTTTGGATTTCTTCTGAACAGTGAGATGGATCTTTGTTTAATTTTGGCTTTCTTCCCCACTGCTGAGATTGTTTTATTTCTTGATCAGCTGTTACAGCAATGATTTTCTGCAATGTTTCTCTTTTTTTTTCTTTTGGAAACTGTACATCTGCTCTTGGCATCTGTTCCATATCCTTTATGAACACTGAAGCAGGGAATTTATTTAGTTTTTCTCTTGCAGAGGCTGAATCTATTGTCTAGAAATGATTGTCTTTGCCTTAAAAAGCCCATGGTCTCCTTCACTGATGCTTTACTCTTCTCATATTGGAAACGCTTCCGATTGCTCATCATCTGGTGAAATCATATTTTACTCTATATCATTATTTTCCATGTAATTTCTTTGGAGTCTTTAATTGCATTCCCTAACCATTCCAGCCCTTCTCTGTTACCTACCCCTTTATTGCTCCTTGTAACTTTTTGCACCTCATTGTTTTTGCACACCCATATTTTCTTTTTTATTCTACTGGTGTATATTTAATGACATGCACAGTCTCTGAGCCTACTAGAAATTGGCTTCGAAGCTGTGGCTTTTCTACCCTGTGTCATTTCTCTCTCTTTATTCAACAGAATTTCACTGCATTTCCTCTGCTTCAATGCAAACACCTCTTTTTTGTCATTTATCCTTCCCCACAGTATGGAGCAAACCACTCCTGCTGAAGAGTTTTAGTCTCCATTGAAATATTTTGCTCTTGATAGCTCCAAATCAAGTGGAGAATCCCTCTCTCTCCGTAGTTTTTGCTTTAGATTTTCCATTAAAAAAACCCTTATGCACCTCAGCAAAGTGCTTGACTAATGCATTTATTGCTCCAACTTGTTTGTATCTGCAAAGTTAACATCTTTCATCTTGAAGTATTATTACACACTGTTGGCCAGTAAAGTGAAAATGGACAAACAAGCAGCCTGGTTTATAATAGATCTTTAAACAGACATTTTTATGCTTCACTGAAGAATTACTGACAGAGACTTTGCTCTCCGGAGAGTGCCAAGAACTTGTAAAGCTCAACAATTACAATACATGTGCACAGGGAACGCTAGCACAAAGCAGACCGAGCGTTTATGAAGCTTCGAAGGGTTGTCGGATGCACCGCTTCCCCGCAGCTGAATGCAGCGACCGTGCGAAAGCTGGGAGCGAGAAAGGGGCGCCGAGTTTCTGATGTGCAAATCTGATGAGCCATTCAACCCCCAGCAAAACATCAGCCAGCCACCTGGAGACTCAAGCATCAGGAGGAGCGTCAGCGTATCTTGTGTCTCTTCTCCTGACCCTTCTGCAGAGTCTCAGAGACAGGAGAGCGTCTCCCTCTTCCATCATCCTCTCAAAACAAAAGTCAAGTGGAAGAAAGTCTGCCTTGCCTCCTATGAGTAACCAAGAGAAGCCCTGAAGCAGGAGATCAGTACAATGCAAGTGTGATACAAAGACCCATTATCGACAAATACAGGAGGACTTTATCAACAGCTCCGACACAGATGGACTTATCAGAGCAACAAGCGTTAAACTCCAAGATTACTCTTTCCCTATCATTCCTTGTCTACGAACTTACCACACTATCTCAAAACACTTTAGTTTCCTTATTCCCACCAATACATTTGGGACACCGCCCCAAAGTTTTACTTTTGGAAAGAATAAAAGCTTTCATGCAGCTTTCAGCCTGGAGGTAATTCAAGACCAGCCCAAAAAAGACACCCAACACGTAAAAAAATTTTTAGGAAAAGAAGCCAACTCCAGAACGGACCTTAAAGGCTTTATTAGCTAAATGAAAGCAGGACTTGCTTCTTTCTTTTTTTAATTTTCACACAAAGAATTCTGTGGCCATTAAGAAATACTTTCTCTTTAGATCACTCTGAAACTCAAGACCCCAGTCTACAAGTTGACTCCGTAGGCTATTTTCTGAGACCATTATTTAAGATCAAAATCAGTAGGATGTAGCCACATGCAAATGCTTGTAGAGCTGTGTGGATCCAAGTTTTTTCTGATTTGCACCAGAAGTGATTCACTTACTGCTCATGTTTTGGTAGATCGTATATTCTCCCTTTGGAATATATTGAAAAATTGGAACAGCATCAGAGAACTCATATTACAGAGAAAACTTTGCAAAATTGTCTACTAATGTTAGTTCCCCCGAATTTCATATTCCCCATTATCCTTTGGGATAATGGAACAGATCCAGCAATGCTATCACACTGATGCTAAAAAGGTTTATTGTAATAAATGGAAAGAGTTGGAACTCCTCGTCCTACTGGTGTTTATGGCTGCTGGTGGAAAAGAAACACTTCCTTTGGGGGAATGGCAAGAAGAGAACGGTGAACGCCAGGAGGCTGGGAAATCAGCCACATATATGCAAAAGGATTTCCACTGATATTTTAATGCAGAAAATCTGAGAACAGCATTCAAACACTCATTTGGATAACACAAATAATCAAAGAAAATCAAAGCAAAAAGCAAAGTCAGTTTGTTGGCAGATGGGAAAAGATTGGAAAGCTAATGGTTTTTGGGGGAGCTGCCCTACGCAGTAGTAGAGCACATCTGGTTGGACCTCTGTTGTAAAATGAACAATGTAATAATTGTGAACTTAGCTGGCTTTAGATTCTGTTACAGAAAAATCTTCAAATAAAAGCTATCGTCTAGATGAGATTAAACTGTATGATTTCCTTAGAGTAAGGAAATCCATGTCAAGACAAACTGTAGCCAAGCCTGACAATATGAAGTTGTATTTTATGAGCCACAGCAGAAAAAACGTTCATATCCTCCAGAAATTAGTAGAAAAAGGGTTTTTTGTTAGAGAAAAGGCCATTGCAATGACCACAGCTCAGATCAGATCCCTCACTGATTTGGGCACTGTACTTCATCACTGTATTTTTACCTTGTATTTGATGGAAATGTAGATAGTTCATGCATCTATCATTTTAAACCTTTCACACTAGAATGCAAATTAAACAGTACACTCACTTCTACATAATTTTTGATAAATTTCTCTGCTGACAAGTACAGTAGAATTTTATCAATTGTACTGATGAAAAATTGGTATTTAGAGCCTGTCTATTAAAAAAGAAATTTGCCGTTTACGATATGCATGATGTTGTTAACTTGTTGAGGCAGCTGCAAGCAAAAATTAATGATTAATTTCAGCACATGATAAAGAAGGCAAGAAGAAATATTGAGTGTACAGAAACGATTGGTACAGCTTATGGAGGCTGTGTGTAACACGCCCTAATTAACACATTGCCATATGAGAAACAGAAAATCTCACAACTATACTGAGGATGAATAAGCAGCTAAACGTTATCCTTGGTGGTGCGTAACTGAGGTTTCCAGGAACTGGCAGTTCACTAAATCACCCAAATGAATGTGATGTCCCACGCAGGGACGCAGCAGCACCCGAGGCCACGTCCGTGGGGCGGGGGGACAGTTACCCCTCTCCTCTGCCTCATTTACCAAGTGACACCCACGGACAGCAAAAGCCACCTGTGATACGGAGGGATGGTGCTAGCTAGCAACAAATCATCCAGAGGGCATGAAGGCCTCAATTATGTCATTATTCTAATTTTTTTTAAAGCCTCAGAAGCGCTCTACGTTAAATTAGCTAAGCTGTTATCATACCTGTGCCAGGTTGCTCCTTGTAAGTCAGCCATTGATTCAGTGCAAGCATAACCATCAGAAAAACATTAAATACACATGTCTCTCGAGCTGCCCTCTTTGAACCATGTTCTTAAATTTTTCATGAAGTAATGGGAGAATTTTCTGAAACTAGCAACATCACACAACACAGAGCAGGTTTTTTCTGAAGCAATAAATATTACATATAAGTGTACAGACACTTGCTTTTTAAAAGAAATGTTTCACAGATTTCTCTGGTGCAGCAATGGAAAGAAAAGGGGAGATTTACGTGCTGCCTTATATTCTGAGCATGCCTGCAGTGAAGCTAAGGCTATAGCTGTGAACAGCAGTGAAAGACTGCTTTTATTTATGGTGTGCTAGTCTACAGGCTGCAGCATTCTTTAGACACCAGGAGGATGAAGACAGCTCTGCTGATATTTAACTTTATCACTTTGTATTATTAATTAACATAAGTAAACTCTTTGTTTGCAGAGAGTGGGATGATGTGGTAAAGAAGTTTGTAAAATAAATGAAATGATTCACAACAGCCGTAGGGACAGAGCTCTGAGTGCTTGTGGAAAGCTGCGAGGAATATCTCTATTTCCTTTGAGTGTGCATTTTTGGAGCAGGTGTTTTTTGTGATTCTGTTCGCTAAAGCAGTTCTGCACCTTTTAAGTATTGTCTGTCTTTCATGAATAAACCTTTTTTTCATCTTGACTAGCAAAGTTTTGAGTATATTCACCATTGAAATCATCAGCTATTTAATCTGTATTTGATAGCTGTTGAGAGGACTAAAGTGATCTGCATATACAGTCCAAATCAGCAATATTTAGCATTCTGATACACACTTGAGGCACTTGCAAAGCCATCAAAATCATGCAGTGCTGTCTGTACAATATGACACCTTGGGGCCTTTTCAAATTTTTAGTTATGATTGAAACTACAAGTCACAGCCTATACTAGCAAAAAGGTTGGACTAAAGCCAGAGTTTTGAAGTTTTCAAAAGTGCGCCATTGCATTAAAAAGGTGTCAAATTTTTATTGTAGCCCTGGTTTTCATAAAGCAAAAAGAAGTGAGCGTCAAGAGTCTTCTCTCAAACCCTACACTATACTTTAAAACACGCTCTCTTCTGAAATTTTACAACTAAGTGCCTTTGAAAGCCAAGAGAATACTTTCTTATAGACTGCACAGGTAGCAACCAGTTACTGAAGTAGTCTGATGCTTCTCACTGTAACAACCTGTTTTAAGTCGCATGAATTAAACAGAGACCTGGTGGAAAAAAACCCCTAGCACCTGATCCTGTAATTAGTAGCTGCCCACAATGAACAGTGTTAAATCCTGACATTGCTTAGCTTTGCTACCTGAAAGGCACCCTCTTCAGTTAGGGTTTTGCAAATTAGCTGCATTGCACTGCCTGAGCATCTCCATATTTCCAGGGTAAGGACTTTAACTAACGGCGAGCCCTTGGCCGATGGGGCAGTGGCTGTGGGGTGGGGAGGAAGGACCACGCGTGCCATTCCTGGCCATACAACATGGCAAAACATGGTACCAGGTGTGAGATGTGAAAGAGTTGCGTGTGCCTTGGTCCTCGCTCAGGCACACTGCAAGGGGCTGAGGGAAGAGCTCTTGGCAAAGCCAGAGTTCAAGCTCCTTCAGGGACACTCTTGGCTCTTGTTTGGTTTGGATGCCCTTTTTCTTGCAGGAATGCACTTGACCCCATCGAATGATGCAGAGGACGCAGGTGAGCAGCACTGGAGGGAGCTGGTCGGCTCCTCTGCAACAGGGTGTTGCCTCAAGCCTTCAAAAAACTGATTAACTAATAAGAAGGCGGTGATAGTTTAAAGAAAAAACCCCTAAACCATGAGAAGCCTGGTGTGTTTGCTATTCAAGGACTATTTAGATTATGTGTACCCAGGATAAACTTTATCTAGTTTAAGATTCTGCTTACAATAGAGGATGCTTAAAGAGTCACAGACTTGCTAATTAAGGACATACATCCTCCTTCAGCATTGAGAAATGAGGGGCTGGCAAGAGAAACAAAGACCCTGGTGTCCTCAGATGATGCAGGACCATAAATGGACAAAAGGAGTAGGGATATTCTTCCTCAAACGACTACCCAAGACCACCAGAGACCCCCCACGCAGGCGTAGAAGACTCTGGAATGATTGCTCAAGAGAGCAACACATCATGCTTGCTCAACATGACGAATATGCGATAGTTAGGTGGAATATATGTATTAGATAGACATGGTGGTTTAACCCTGTTAAACCCATGGTGTTGCACCCTGCACAGAATAAAGCAATGTCTCCTCTGTAAACATACTTTGTGTGTTTTGGGAGTTAGTTTCTGATCAGGTAACAAGGGGACAAACCATAGCATCACCCACTACCCAGGATAATTAAACATCAGTTCCTTAACAGAGGTGTGAACCTTAAAGCACAGTCCCACCGGCCCGCGCCAGGATCCTCAGGCCACCCCTCTGCGTGCAGGACAAGAGTCGGTTTTGTCTGTGGAAGAGGAGATGGCAGAAGTTATTTCACGCTCCCAGCCAAAACCACTAACAAGCTGGCTCTGCTACGCGTGAAGCTCGCTGTGGGCATCCCTCGGCCACCGGCAGGAGCTGGTCGGTCAGGCATCTAGCAGGCAACACGCTTTCCCTGCCAGCCACTCGGGAGCACAAGAGACAACCGATAAATCACACAGATGCCGAAGTGCAGCAAATGGAGCTAGAAGGGACCTAGAGAGGCTGTTGAGCTCATCCTCTGCGGGGAGGTCCCATGAGCCCAGGTGACCCCCTATGCACAGGCAGAAATGACCTCGCATTTTGGCTGATGCTCGCTCACCTGCTCTTCAAGGATAAGCTCTTTCTAGTGATTATCTATCCTTTTGATTGGACAACTTTTCCTGATACTTACCTTGGTTCTTTTCTTGTATCCTTTAGGTTTATTGTTCTTTCTCCTGTAGTCATAAACATTTATTCCCTTCCTCTTTACCATTAGCTTTTACATATTTGCCAGTATACCTCCTCTCAGTCTTTCCTTGACTAAACAAACCAGAGACCCTTCCAATGTTCCCAGTGGGCTATTTTTTCTAGCTGTGTGATCATTCCCATTCCTCTCACCTGAACACCCTTTGGTACAAGGGCAGGGTGGGACCAGTCTCAGCACCCAAATCAGAGGAGCCTAAAACCTATCTGGGCTTTGCCAGAGACCAGCAGAGAGGAAGAAGGACTTCCTATCTGTCAAGAATAAAAAGTATAATCTCAGCTCACTTTGATTCACTGTTCCCAAGGTCCTTCTGCTGTTCCTGTGTCAGGGCACAAGTGAATGACCATCATCAAAGCCCTGAGTTGGGAAGCCTGGGCAACCTCAGCTAGAAGGAAGGGAAGCCTTGTCCCACCACCAGCACCTCCAGTGGAGGTAAAGCCCGTCCCTTCCTCTGAGAGATCCTAGCCCACAGTAGTGTAAAATAAGGGAGACCCCCCCTCTTGGAATATAAGTCTCTGCTTCCCCAGTAACCTGCCACTGCTGCCCAGTTTCTCTCTTCTCTACCTTCCATGACAACAGTCATTTATCAACTTTCTCAAGCAAAACAGCTTAAGCTGGTCTGCTGCTACTCATCTTAATGAGTCAAAGCCTCTTCATGTCTTTAATAGGATTTTGGACACGGGAAGGTCAGAGGTAAACAATACACCATGTCAGGCTAGATTAGATTTCATTTTAAGGTATGACACCCTTTTGTTTCTATTATTAATGCTGCCAGGCACTAAGGAGTTTCATTAAGCTGCCTACAGCATTGCCAGCATCCTTTTTTTGTACAGCAGAACAGCCAATAACACGCACCAAATACTTGCATTATAAAGGGGGGATTACCTTGAACTCTCCAATGAATTTAATTTTGTTAGTTATCTACTCGCTCCCCCTGATTTTCTCTAAAGGTAGCCTACCTCACTTAGCATCCTTCACAAATGTTGACACCTTCTTCCTCTTGGGATGGCACACAGCATCAACATGTAGCCTCAGCAGGCTGGGGCAACTCTGCCAGCTTTCAGGAGAAGAAGACGTAATTATCTTTCTCATTCTGTTCCTCAGCTACCCTTTAGGCCACTACAGCCCATTAACTTGCACCCTGTGCCTACTTTCCTTTGCAAAAGCTTTCCACAGGTGGGTTTATCAATAGCTTTTTAAAGACACCAATAAGCAACACCTGGTCCCATTTCACAGGTACTTAGCTGATACACAAAGAAGCAAAGTAACAGATGCCGGCAAACATTGATTAGCTCAAACTAAAATGCAGCTGCAGCCAGTGATCTAGCAGCTTTGTGCAAAATCTCCCAAAGGATCCCTTTCCCTGAAATAATTATTATGGGGAACAAAATTCTGGAGGAGTTGGGAAGCTTGTATCTGATCAAGCTTAGAACAGGAATTCAATCATTATTTAGTATACCTAAAGAACACAGAAAAAGCATAGAATAGCTCTTTCATTTTTTGAAGAAAAAAAATAGATAGGAGAGACAAAGTAAAATACCAAAATAAATCAGCAGCTGTAGACTATCTAGAATTTCCCCTGACCCTTGCACTATAAACACCACAGTAAGGAACAGCAAGACAGAGCCACTCAAACAATTGCAGAAGCTTATATTCTAATATAAACTCTTTTCTTTCCACTCATCCTAGCATAAGAAACAGAATTAAAAAAAAAAAAACCAAAAACAAAAACCAAAAAAACCCAAAAAGGTGGGTGGGAAGGGGAAAAGAGCCTGCATCTCAAAGCCCTAACATTACCTACCTAGCTCTTCACAAAGCACAGGCAAGTGGTGGTGGGACCTTTTCTAAGAAAGTCTCCACCCCCATTTCCCACCATGCATTAAGCTCATAGCTATATATAAGTCAGCAAATCAGTCATGCTGGTATATGCTTTTTACTTTTTCTAGCTGTGGACAGGTTAGTGGTGTGGCTGTTGTTGCTAACTGGACATCGATATCTCAGACCAGTCCTAAGTAGAGCTTATGCTGCAGGTTTGTACAGGTATGTTATAAAGAGAGCCCCAAGCTTGCTCGTGTTTTCTGAGTCTGGCCAGGGTCAATGGAGTATATCAAGCATTACCTGAAGCTGTGGATTATGACACTAAATTAGCATGTACTGTAATGTTACTTCACTTGTTCTGAACAATCAGTCTTATTATTCAATAATCTGATCTTTGAATAAGGAACAGTTTTCTTTCAGCATTGCATCCGATTAAAGGAATTCTTATGAAAACAGCAGAAGTACCCATTATGTAATTAAAACTTTCCTGTTTACATGGAAAATTGCTATGAGACTAATGCTGCAAGAAGATGAAGACTTTAAAGGGTAGAACCTTAACTTTCAAGTTCCATTAAAGAACATGAGTCATCTTTGGGAACAAGATCAAAGTAAATTTCTCCTCCTGCAGTAGGCTTACTTTGTGGCACTCCTTTTTCCCCTTTCTCTGGCTGCCTGATGTGTATGCTCTGAGGCAAGCTAAGAAAGGTGTAAACTAATACTATCAAGGCATTCTTGCAGAATCCTCTCTGTTGTAGTTAAGGATGTGAGACCTCCATTGCAAGACAGCTCTGTTAGCAAAATGGTCAACTTCGACAAGACTGTCTGGACTTCTTCAAATTCTCCCTAGTTCAGTGCACTGAGCTGATGTTATCGAGAGCTTAGCTTGAAGTCCTGTAGTAGTGATCCCAAACCCATGGTCTGAGATAGCATGTTCTTGTTCTGGACTTACTGGCGTGGAGGGGGAAAAAGGAGACTCTGCTTAAAATTTTGTGGCAATCTGCTGGAAGTTTGTTGTGCTATTTTTCTGGTATTGTATTTCAATTAAGACTTGTTTTCTAGATGGTATATGAAGTAGCCATTCTTTTAAAGGTTATAGGCAACATAATATGTAGTGCCAGCAGTTCGCTATCTAGGATAAGATACTCTCAACAACACAGTTACAATAGAAAGGAAATCTGAGTTATTTTATTGATCCCTTGGGAGGAAGCAAAGTCAAACTCTGGAAAAAGAAAAGGTTCTGCAGGCTATGACCTCTATAATATATGTAGCAATAGAATAGGGACTTGAATGTGCATCTGTAGATGAACTTCTACAATTCACACCCCATTTAATGCATTAAAAATGACAGCTGACTCTTTAGCACTTTTAAAAACAGGCTGACCTTTGCTGTTTGGCAGTATGTGTAGACTTTCCATCATCGCTGAAGATGGAGGAGGAAACTCATTTCAGCAGCACGTTTAGTTGGCACCCTCTCCCTTCTTCCTTGATAAAGAGGAAGAAAAGACAACTGAAAGAGCAAACCAAGGAATGAGTGCCTTGTGATGCTTGGTGTGACTGGGTCTTCTCCTGGGATGTGTCCGAGGAGAGCCAGCCCCACGAGGAGCAGGGAGGGAGGTGTCTCTGCGGACCAAGGGCTCCCCTGGGATGGAGGTTTTCTCTCCAAGCAGAGGAAGACGACCAGAGTAGATGCCATAAACCAGCAACCTGTGAAAGATCAGGGAGAAATTCCCAGGGAAAAGAGGAAACTATTTCAGGCAGGGAAGGGATAGGAGTGAAAAGGGACAGGAATAGAAGATGCAGATGATTTCTTAGAAGGTCATTCTCCTGAAGTCTGGGGCGTCACAGTTATTCCACTGTCTCTACAAGGAAGCTCAGGGTCAGACTCCCTTGTGAAAGACCTCTTGCTCAAGACGTAAGCCTGTAAGTGACGCAAACGTTAAGTATAACATTTCTAAGAAGCTGTTAGAACAGATTCTGCTTTTGTATCTAGTGATTTCTATATCTGAAAGTAGCTCTGTCACAGTGAGGTGAACTACTAACGCAGTGCAGTAAAATATTCTGTAAACGGCATGTGGGGAAGGCTTGCACAACCTGCACTAAATCCATTTTGCCGTATGTGCTAGCCCACACTGGAGTAGGGAATTCATGGGGATTTGGAAGAAATCAGCTGAGACAATAAGAAGACAAGAATTGGAGGAAAGCAATTCTATGGGTTCTGTCCACACAGAACAATCCTTTAGGAACATGGTGAATGAAAGAAATCTAAACCTAAAATGTTTGATGAGCATCACTTTGAGAATAACTCAATATGATAAAAACAAAAGAAGAGTTCTTGAAATCTGGTTTAGTGTGAAACACAGACAGTTGGTGGAGAAATTTAAACACTTTGCCAAAAGCAACTTCTAGCAGAATGCACCCTTAAGGATACCACCTGAGCTTTGAAATGCTCTTACAGAAGGTGTATTCCCCAAACAGGTGATACTGGTTTTGAAAAGGCTAAAGGCTAATGTCATTTAAGTGCTTGCAAAAGGGGAAGACCAATGAGGTGTAGCAAACCCTCTGTGGCAATGTTGTTGAAGAATGCTATTGGAATCTGTGGATATGATTTGATAGCTATTAAAGGAAAGGCTCAAATTCTCTTGCAATGTTGTGTCATTCCACTGACAGCTTGCTGGTGTTTATGGAACTTGCCTTGTTGTAGGGTAAGCTAAATTCTGCTTTGTTATAAATAGTGATTTTTTTAAAATTTTTTTTTTTAGCCAGCTAGGCTGATCAGTTGACAAACAATAGATTTCAAGTTTCAGATTTTAAATGTAGAACCAGTTATTTAGAAATATCAAAGGACTTACCTGTTCTTTCAGAGACTTGCAGCAGAAGACCTTTGTTTTGGAGTATCCAAAACCATATTCTTGTCAAGCCTAGATTTTCAGCCAAACCCAGATTACGCACAGATTTACTGGTGCTGAAGTTTATACCAAATCTGAAGTGAGCAGGACTCCTTGTAGCATGGAAAGGTTAGGTCTTGCCCACGGTGCCTTGCCTGATGGAGGTCTCAGGTGCTGGGGCTGGCTCTGATGGCCATCCTGGGGTCAGGGGCGCTTCCCTGACAGGCTTCCCACCTCTCCTGTGGTTTATAGCTCAGCCAGCTCACTGCAGATCATCCCTTGCTCCTGAGCAAGGCTGGAGAAATCACTGCCTCCGAGTCTCCATGAAAAAAGGGCATCTTTATCTCGGGCTCAGCCATCAAATCTCATTTCCTCTCTTGGTGCTGGACCCATAGCTACAGCCAGCTTTCACAGTCAATGTGCAGCTGGGTATTTGGTTTTCTTTCTGCAAGCTGTGGGTTTTCTATTCTCTTCCAACCAGGTACACCATTACCCAGGGAGGGAGTTATGTGCTTCAGTGTTTTGACTACACCACCTTTCAGTGCAAACAATTTCTGGTGAAAACAAAACCAAGCCTGCGGTGAGAGAAGAGGGCAAGAAATTGGTAAAGCTATTTTGTTGGTATAAATGAGATCTGAGGGCAAATCCCAAGCAGGATTGTGGTGGTGTGAGTGAGAAAAAGACGTGTTATCAGTTTCTTAGAGGCTTCATCACTGGCGTAGGGATGCTTGGTGTGTTATTCACAGAGAAAATGCCTATTGGACATGAGTTATGGTATACTCAGCCCTGAACCTGTACTCTAGAATGAATCAATTCTGAGCTACAAAGTGAAAGAAAAGCATATCATATTTATATAGTGTCAAGTTTATGCCCTTGAAAGTGCAGCTCCCAGCATTGTGGACTGGTGGGCTCCACAGACTTCAGTGAAGATATATTGATGCAGACCAACTGAGAACAGGCAGCTTCATTGGCTACCAGAGAAATGCTTGTTCCCTGATGAAGTAAGTGCTATTTATCTTTCTCAAGTTACAATCAAATATAGAGGTAACTGCCAAGGGAAAACAGGCGGGCTTCAATTTTTTCAGCCCATCTTAGATTTTGCTAATAAAATACAGTTTAAGTATGGTCTTGTGTAGCTGTTAAGAAGTCTATTTATTTTTCTGAGAAATGATTTAATACTTCTTCATGAGCCCATATTACATGTGGGTGCTATAAATTTGAGCTCCTCTTTTCAGTGCATTTGACTACCATCTTGATTATACATAATGGCAGAATTTGGGATAACATTACTGAAAAAAGATCTCCATAGATAATGCTTGGAATATTTTTTCTTTTTTTCCCAAGATAGCCTGACAGTTTTCACAAGCTATATAGATCAAGCTTTCCCGTAATTTTCAAAAGTTGGGTAGGTTGCTGGGGCTGGTTTTCAATGGAAATCAATAGAAAAAATTCTGTTATTGGAAGTGCAATACATATACAAGTTTGTACATGACTGGGGATCTTAGATTTTATCTTTGAAGTGTCACTAACACCTGGGGTCGGGTGCCCACAAAGAAATGACAGTGGGTCCTGCTGGCCTTAATTCCTGTCCCCCTCACCTGTGGTTACCTTTATTTCTGTGGCAAAACTCTGCTTTGTAGCTAAGTTTCTATTGCTAAGCTGTAGTGCTCCTGAACAGATAGGTGGGTGGCTGAAACCCTGGTGGGATTCGGAGAGCTGGTGTGCTCCCACTTGTTCCACCTGAAGAGTTTATCCAGACACGTGGGCTTAAAGCATCCCCATGGCTTATTTGTCTAGGGACATTTTGTGGGAGGTGGGAAATGAGGGCTTTATGCCATGTCTCGGGTAGAAAGGGCTTTTAAACCTGCATCGCACACGTGCTAATTAACAGGTCAAGAAGACAAATCTGCTGCCACTTCTTCCTGAAGCCCAACCATGCTTCTGCACCTAAACCTGGGAGTTGGTTCACAACTATGGGTGGTGGGGCAGGCAGGAGTCCAGCTGTTTGAAGGGTGTTTAATGCATGCTCCTCAGCCTGCCGTTCAGCCAGCAAAGTCGAATCTGTGTCAGCACTCCTGTTTGCATTGTGTTTTTAGGCATTTAATTATTCCCATCTATTTTAGAAGTCGTCGGTGCACTCTTGCATGTCTAGCACCTGAAGCCTATGCGTAGCTACCTCTTCTTTGGTAAATTTAAATAGATGCATTATCTGATGAAGTGCTTTTTGTGATTTAGAAGGAGCAGTGGGACTAAATGCAGAGATCAATCAATATTGATTATCACAGTTTTTCCTGGGCTTAAGAGAAGTGTGCTGTAATAAGAGGACTGCAGGGTTTCAGTGGTTCCAAAGCATGCCTGCCTTTTCCCTGTAAGAAATAAAAGTGAGGGTAATTAGTGCTGTTGGCATGAACATTAATTCTGGACCAGTGATGATATGGACATTAAAAGGAGGATGTAGCCTTTCTTATAACTTATTGCACTAGGTGTGTGTATGTATATTTCGCTGTAGTTGAGTTTGATTAATTATCCGCCTTAGTTCTGCCACTGACATTTTTCTAAAGCTCATTAAACACAAAGTGGTGGCAAAGACACTGGTGTGGTGTACAGGGTTTTGACTGCTGCTCGTGGGCCACTCGCAACACGTATTCGTGCACCAATACGTGGGTTTTCTCCGGCTGTGCAGAAGGAGCAATTGAGGCTCCTAAGCACTGTGTGCAATAAAGAGCTGTATTAAAAAGGCAAGAAATACTGCTACCTCAGTCTTCCCAGGGAAAACAGCACTTGATGGTTCCTGCAGTGCTTGGTATTGGAGGGGGGAGTTAGCCCAGGCTTGCTTCTTCTGTATTTGTGCTTTGCTTCTGTTTGTCCTTGAAGTTTGTAACATCCCCAGCCTCCCACTGCATTGAACTGGGGGAATAGTTGCGCATTCTGTCACCGCTGGCCTGGGATGAACTCCGCTTTTCTGCTCTGTTTTGTGCAGGGTCTGGCCGCAGAGGCAGGTACAGATTTAATGCAAATTATCAGCTGAGCTCTGGTGGCTTTTGCATAAAAAAAGCTAGGAGCAGAATGGGTTACCACATCATGGTGACAGTCTCCCTCTTCTCCATGTCTCCCTTTTGAAACAATAAAAGCTCATTTGTGTCTTTAAAAATAAAAAACCTCCATAGATTGCAGTCTCATCTGCATGCCAGTTTGTGCGGCTGCGATAGTCTGAACACTTCTTTTATTCCAGAGACTTAATCTAAAACTCTTCTGGTTTGTTGTGACTGCCCTGAAAAAAAGCCCCCTTTGAGTGGGTATAAGGTGCCCCTATTGCCTCTTTAAACCACTGAGCCTTGTACCTGGCAGCTGCCCGGGCAAAGCCCCTGGGATGCTAAATAAATGCAACAAAAACCTGGCACATCCCGAGGCTGAGTACCAGCCTGCGCGGGGAAGCTCGCCTCTGCCTCCAGGATGGGTGTACAGAGAAGGTCCTAAGTCTGAAGAGCTGCCAGTTGCTTTGGGAAGCTGCTCCGGAGGGGCTGCGAAGTCATTAGTAATGTCAAGAGTGGGAGAGGATTTTTAACTTGATGACTTCCCAGGTGGGTGTCCCTTTCTGGAGCTCTTCCAGAAGCTCGTTTTGCTGTCTGGGAACTGTGCGATGTGGTGTTGTCTGGGGATTCCCACCTTTGGAGTGCAAACTCTGCCAGGAGATGTGACTTTGCTCTTGGGATGCAGCTCTGTGGGCCACCGTGACCCTGCTCCAGCCGTGGCATGGCAGTGCTTCGGATGGGAGGCGTTCCGAAGAAGGCAGCCCTGGCTCCAGTGCACTGTGACTAGGTACTTGTAGGAGTTCTTCAGGCAATCTTGTTTTCATCCGTGGCTAATGTTAATATTAAAAAATGAAAAAGGAGAGTTTACTCAGCACTCAAAGCCGCTTTTATTCACTTGCTGATAGAGAAACTGAGGCAGAGATTTCCTTTTTCTCCTTACACACTGCAGCCACTGATCAGTAGTGACATTTTTTTTGTACAATAAATCATATTTTGTAGGTATCTAGATCAGCTGAGCTCATGGTAATCTATAGATATCTTCCAGAAGGCTAACAGGTTAAAAAGATGAAAGCTGACACATGCTGTCTAGACCACCTCAAAAGCTTGTCTCAAAGCTTTTCCTCTGTTAAAGATGAAGCCAACGGAGTTGAGTGCTGTCCACGCACAATACTAATAGTTCTGCGACTATAAAACTTGTTGCTGATACGAAAAATAATTTCATCAGGTTCACCTTTACTTCCACATTTTCCTGAAGTAATGTGTTTGGAGACAAAATACTGACGCACACAATTGCTGAGACTTTCCGATCTGTGTTTGAATTAATTCCAAATTCTTAAGCTGGTATTTATTTATCTTTTAAATGTTGCTTTATCGAAATGCTTGTTTCCAGCTATCTAGTGGTTGCTCAACTTGTATTTGAAGCCTCTTACTAGCTTGATACTATCAAATTTATTTAATGATTCTTTGTTTGCATATCAAAGACAAAGACTACATTGCTTGCTTACAAAGCTAGATCTAATCTTGAATCTTGTGTTAATTCTTTGATCTCGGTACTTCCAGTGCAGTGTAAAACAACAAACCACAGCATTTTCATTAAGATACGCAAGCGATACCATTTCCTGAGAAAATAAGATTTTATTGCTTGATCTTCCGAGGGGGTTAGTGAACGTGAGATCTATTAGCATAGTACATAAAAAGGTCAGCAAATCTACAAGGCTGTTTATGAAAGAGAGCATTCACCACTTGAGAAAACAAACTGTGAAGCAGAGCTACCTCTATGCACAACCCCAGTGTTAGCCTCTCCGATGGGGACAAATGTGACATGGGGCAGTCACCACCCATGGAAGCACCTTGCAGAATGCCTGGCGATGTGGGGACAGGTAAAAAAGCAAGGCTGAGTGAAACGTTTCTTATCCCACCGGTCATATAAATATATATAAGCGGTTAAACATGCGAAAGCGCCTCAAATGTGCTTTGGTGCAGTACGGTGTTTCTTAAGTGTTAGGGTTTAAAAAATACTCCTGCTTTGGTCCTCCTGATAAGACATACACAAGGAGGGAAAGGAAAGAGTAAAAGCAATACATGCGCGCAATCCAAGTCACGCCTCGGCACAAAGCTTGTAGACAAGACCTTTTGCCCCATCCTTAACTCAGGACTTTAGCAGGTATTGGATTTTTTCCAACCGTTAGCCTAACTATGCACAGTCATTCATAACACAGCATTGAGGGAAGAAGTCTATAAATGCTTTCAGCACCTGAAGAAAGGCCCGTGATTACCCTGGAGCTGCCATAATTCCTTCTGCAATATTTGTACCACTGATTGAAGCCACAAATCCTCAATCTGTACTGTTGTGCTAGTCCAGTGCCTCATGGTACCTGAACTGGTGATTAATGGTGTCGCGGCGAGCAGCAATACAGTACAAAGGAAGCAAACCTTCTTCAATTGCTGTTATCCTGTGCCCCCCTGGGAGAGCAGCAGGGCAGGATGATCAGGAGGAGCTTTTAAGAAGGATTTCTTTGAAGTTTTCTGTGAATGACTGTAGACAAAGGGCAGGATATGCCAGTCAGCTGTGGGCTGGAAGGTGGGTTGGGAGACTGGGAGGGAGCTGTTGTCTGCAATCAGAGACTGAACCTTTCTTACTGATGGTTGAAAATCCTATGTAAATGTGATTACATTTTGTTTTGTTGCAATAATGGTAGTGGATGGAGCCTGGAAGAGTAATAAAGCCCCTGTCACTTGGGAGCCAGGCAGGGACGGGGCCAGCCGTGATGCATCTGGCTAATGACAGTAAATGAGGGCAGCGGCTTTCCCCGGCAGCTGCCCAAGGACTTGGTATTCCCCTCATTTCCCTCCGCCTTTGGGCCTGTTTCTGATGTCTTTAGGGGCGATGGACCCTCCACAGAAAATGGAGACCGACTGCATACACAGCCCAGGCTCCTTGCCTAGACCTTGGTGAATCATCAGGGAGCCTTTCTTCTTGAAGGCTGGGAAATGCCAGCGATGGATCTGGATGATGAAACCCTGACTTTTGAGAGCCAGATTCATGGCTGGTTCTTTTCAGTCTGAAGTTCACAATCAGTTCTCTTGCTGTGCCCATGGCTCAGCCAAAATTCTCCTTCCCAACCCTTTGAAAAGGGAAGTTAGATCTGAATTTTGGGGCTAAGCTGCATCTTTTCTAGATATGCTGCAACCGCCTTCTGTTTTTGTCAGACTACCGAGTTCTGCTCCTGCAAAAAGCCTATTTTTGACATAAAGCTAGTATTTCATAAGCTTAAAGTGCATTTGGCAAGCATAAGGATGCTGCATTCATTGTTATTCTAAAGAGATAGCAGATGAGGGAAGATGCCTGCATTAACAAGCAGAGTCGGACAGCTTGCCATTTGTAGCTTGCTTAAACTAATCAATGATATGGGATTATGAGCAAGAGTTGCCGAAAGGCTGAGGATTTTATTGGAACATTTGCAAATGATATTAAAGTGAGACCTATAACAATACTCTTGATGAAATTTAATCTTTCTTAACTACAGAGCTGTGATGCAGTTTGTCACAAAAATCCACTGGGTGCCTAGGAGCTGATTTCTATAACCTGGATAGGTGCTTGAATCCCTGACGTACACCAACGTGGCTATGCCTATGGGCTCTAGTCACGTGAACTGAGAATTTTCTTGTGTGCTGCTCGGTTGGTGTGATTTTGCATGTAAATGTCTCTGGACACATTGCTCTGCGTACTGAAAATGCAGCCCTTCGTTATTCCCCCCCCCCCCAGTCAGTCTGGACAAACATGAAAGCATTCCTGTGTTTCATTGATCAAAATGCAGCAGGGATGTGACCAGAACAGGTGACTGTGGTCTGTTTATTGTCAGGATGGTGCTTCTGATGGTAAGGTGTGTGAGATGCTAATGAGAGGGTGGGGGTGGGGGAAAAAGGGATCCATAGATAAGCAGGTGAAGGTTACTTGCATCTCCACCTCATGCCAGCTTTACTTTCTATCAGTTCTGCTAAGTGCTCATTCCAGAATTAGGGAAATTACGTCTTGGCTAATCACAGAAAAGGACAGAGGGACATGTAGGCTGAGTGATCTCCCAGGGTTGTGTAGGAGGCCAATGTCAGAGAGAGCAGCCAAGTTCAGAACCCCCGAGGACCATCCTGGAATATTTTTAGCATTTGTTTTTCTGTTTTATCATGTTGCAGTTGTGTTTTGGGGTTGGGGTGTTTTTTCTTTTTAATCATCACCAGAGGTGCAGAGGAACCTTCCACCCCAGATGGTCGCTGATTGTCCCATCTCTTTTTACTCCTGATCTGGCTGGAGAACCCGATGTCACCTGGCAATGACGGTGAATGCGGTCCTGTGTTGCTCAGGGATGGCCAAGCATTAGTGTTGTACAGCACAGAGAGCTCTGAGCGGTTTCAGAAATGAGTTTTTGCCCCAGCAATTTCTGTCTCCTTTTTTCCTATTTTTAGATACAATTCTCTTGGGAACAAATCCATACCCATGGAAAAGAGGCTGGCTCCTTACCATAGCTTAAAGCTGAGATTGCCTCTAATATTTCTTCCTCCAGTAGGATTTGAAGTTTTTTGAGTATACTAAAACCATAAGATTTTTCTTTTTACAGAAGGAAGCTCTTTTCCTGTTGTCTTTTTGCACCGAAATCCTTCTAACATGATTGAAATGCCTCCCTCAGAGTGCTATTTCATCTTTGCTTCTCTTTTGTGCCTCCTGCTTATTTATGGAAGCAGCTTTGTTTCCTCAATAAACAAGAGCTACATTTTTTCTTGATTTCATCAGGCTAACAGAATGAGCTGTTCAGGACCAGGTCTGATTTGCTGCAGACTCTACCAGAAACAGTAATCATGTCAAAGGGATGAGGTGTAGATGTAATTGTAATGTGGGCACAGGCATCTGTGAAGAGAGTTGCTATCAAATATAAATAATTGTTGAAATATGATGAACTATCTGGGATTAAAAAGAAATGACAGGAAAGATTTTTGACAAATATAGCTATTTTTTTTCTTCCTTCTCCCTGAAGCCAGCTCTGACTCTCAGACAGCAATGTACTTCAAGTTCAGAAGCACGGCAAACCTGAAAGCCATTGGGATAACTCCTGCTGGCTTTATAACAATCAGGATTTAATCTGAAAGTGCATAACCAAGTATTTTGGTTAAGAAATTTGCCCTTTCCTCATCAATGCCTGTGGTGGAGTAGGTGCTGCAGTCCAAAACTAAGAATTACCTGCGAATAATTTTGTTGTCCCATTTGCAAGAACAGTATCAAACTCTTCAGTCTCAAATCAGGCTTAGTCTCCACTGCATTTGCCAAAAGTTCTGATAACATAATTTTGCTGAAATTTCTTTGCTGTGTATTTTCCCAGTGCTGATGATGTGCAAGCCTTTGACTCCTGATCTGTAGGGAACTAACAAACTACAGCTGTCAGGAGTGATGCTGATGCTCAAGTACAGATGACCTCTAGTCCCTTTACCTGGAGTTTACCTGTGGCTCATTCCCATTTGAAACCTAAACCCAGCAGAAAACACTGGAGGGATGTGTGAAAATTTTAGGCCACCAGAATTGGAGCCTTTTTTCTTGCATTTCATCTCCCAGTGCCCATAGTGATAGATTTTCAGAAAGGTCTGAGAAGGGGGTAAAATCCAGCAGCCTGCACCTCTCTGGACTCTGCCTTGTTGCCCAAGTGGGAATTTTTGGCAACACAGCAGAAAGCCCCATCTTTGCCCTGTAGAAACCAGTGAGCAACTAAGAGTTCTTTCCACATGCACATATTCTGCAAATTGATGTGAACATGCTGACTTTAAAATACGAGAGATTATATGCTAACACCGTCAATTCTTTTCAAGCTTGCTCATGCCATTTATTTCATTCTGCTAAAGCAGTTCTATAAATAAGCAGACGCTTGTTTCCTCATGCATGTGTGCAAGCTCTGTCTTTCACTCCTGCTCGTGGAGGGTGAAAGCAGTTGCAATGGAGGGTGGGCTGGGAGAGCTGGCCGGAGGGTGCCCGTAGACCATCCAGGTGAGATGCGCTGGGGTTCGGTGCCTCTGGTCCTGGGTGAGGACTTTGGCCAGGTGAGGACCTGGGAGGTCACTTACCTTCTCTGTGTCACAGAAACGTGGGCAGTGCTTCCCTTTGAATTACCCCATGAATTGCACAAGGTTGAGAAACCCCAACCCCACTTTTTTTTTATACAATCTAACAGAATTTTTTCCCCCCATCCTTTCTAACAATGCTATTTCACATCAGCTTGGCTGTTGGCAACCCTCCCCAGATACGGAGCCAGGTCAGCAGAACTCCATTTACTTCAGTGGAAGGATGCCAGGTGATGCAGCCGAGGACCTGGCTCTTTTATCTCAGCTGTAGCTATCATGCTTATCTAAGCTTATCTGCAAATTTTGCCTGAAGATTTTGTGAGAATCAGTTTTCTCGCATGATTCAGATATTTCTTGTTCCAGGATGGGCTGGAAACATGCCATAGCAGATGTTCTGGTGGCACAAGTTACGCTTGCATTCCAGGTCTGACCTGACCTTGAAATGGCCGAGCATATGTGGAGAAGAGGAGGAGCAGAGAAGCTTAATGGAAAATTCAGTCTCCTCAATGGCTTGGTTCATAGGATCATAGAATGGGTTGGGTTGGAAGGGACCCTTAAAGGTCATCTTGTCCAACCCCCCCTGCAATGAGCAGGGACATCTTCCATTAGACCAGGTTGCTCAGAGCCCTGTCCAGCCTGACCTGGAATGTTTCCAGGGATGGGACATCGACCACCTCCCTGGCAATATCACCTGGGTTGAGCATCAGCATTAGCAGCAGCAAAATCTAAGTTTTCAAAGGAAGGAAGAGAGCTTGTTTCTCTGGCTTAGTTTCCCTGCTCTTTCATGTGATATTAACTCTTGAACTCTGCTGCTCTGGTTTATATCCCACTGCCACCATGGATGTTTACACTGTCCTGACTTTGTAGAGCTCCGCTGTCCTCGGTTTCCACCCCATGTAATGCTTTCCTATGCTTACTGATATCCCACATGGAAACCCTTGTTAGCCTGCTAATTACTATTGTACTGTTTAAAATCAGTTATCTTTTTTTGACCAGTCAGGACAGGCGTTTATCCTTAGGGCTGTCTAATTTACATCAAATGGGTTATAGGATTGCAGTGCCGTAGGTTCTGCTTGACTGTGCTTGCTAATGCTCTGAGGAATTTTGTAATCGCAAGTAAAAAAACAGCAACATTTGATCCCAGACTTTAATGTGCGTCCCATAACACACGTGAGGAGCGCTCCAAGCAATTGCTCTTTAGAGTAGTCATTATTGGGGATTTGGAAAGTGGTGCTTGCTGTGGGAAGAGTTTCCTTGTACAGACGTAATGTAATGCACATGTACATTTGGGTCTGCTTATGTTTAACAATATATTAGCCAATAATGAAAAACACATATATTCAACATACAGTTACAGTTAACTGCTAAAACCTGCAGCCATACAACATGGAAGGCCTGATTTGCTTTCTATGCACAATTACTGTTTTATAAGATTTAAAGCTAAAACTTTTTTTTTTTTAACCTGTACTAGCACAAAGCTCAGCTATTCCAGGGAATTTTGTTCTTTTAATGCTCAGGTGTTTCATAGTACTTTATTTATGGACTAACTTTTCATGGATTTATACGGGTTGTAATTACTTCTCTGTATAACATTTGTAGCATGTAAATGGGACAGACTATCTAATACAATAATATGATAATAAACTATTTACTTTTTACATAATGTGTTTACTATTAGATTTCAAAACATTTTATAAAAAAAAAGATAGTTTTACTTTCAGTAGAGAGAAACAAGCCAGAATGTTTAAATCATTTTTGCAAAATCCATTACCAGGTCAGTGGCAGAATCAGAAAGTAATGCTAGTTTTCCTATGTTCCAGTCCCTGGTAAGTTTGGCAACCCTGTGCAATGTTCAGTTCAATGCTGTCATTGAATACCTAGGTGAAGTTTGATGTCCTATCCTTATCACTGAAGCTCAATTTATATAACAGAAGCCGTCAAATACCATTTGCAACTAGTCCCTCCCACAGTTTTGCTCCTAAATTATTGCATTTTTCTACGTGTTTTGATTGGTGTATTAATAACTGTTCTCCTGTTCTTCAGGTAGACTTATGGGTGATCAAATAAATGGTTGAAATCCCTTTTTCATTGACACCCTGTTATGTTATTCTGCTGGATCTAACCTAGCTCACTCTTTTCTGCTTTTGCATGTGGGTTTTCTAGGATGTCTCCTTTCTCTTCCATCCCAGAGTTGGGGTGACTGGTGGACTGGTGACGACGTGGTCAAGCCTTCCCTGGGGCGATGGGGATGCCCTGCAGAGCCATGCTGGTGCTGTGCAAGGCAGGGAAATTCAGGCAAAGCCACTCTCACTTGGCATCTTACGTTCGCCAGCATCATCCCTCTACTTCAGCTTTTATGGACCATAAGCCAAGAAATACCGTAATCAGGCTTTCCTTGCAATCTGGCAGTCTGGCAGGGAATGTATAATGGATTCAATCTTCATATCTGATCAGAAAAGCACATTATCCTGTGCTCAAGCAGCAATGCAAATGCATACATGGCATGCAGGGGTTGTGCCTGAGAGGGTATATGCTCAAAGAAAGGTATGAGCATCTCCGCCTTGGTTAAAAGGCATATTTTCCATTCCTGTCATCACGAGGTTTTCCTTACATTGTATGCAGCAACTCTTAGCTCATAATTACAGGCAAGGAGTTATTTAAGACAGTCCAGCCCATTTCTTGTTACCTAAAATAACTTTAAAGAGGGTATTTATCCCCTCAAAATGGGTGTGATATTGTGTTACAAATGTAGCTCTGAGTAACTCCACTGAAACACATCTTATAGCAGCACAAAGCCACTGTAATCGAAGAATAAACTCTCCATAACCCTCCCCAGTGCCACCTTCCATGGAAGCTGCTGAGAAAGGTCAAGCCTGCTCTTTGCTCATAACCTCCCTATAAAAGAGGGAGACTTTTTGTGGCAACTTCATGCAACTGCAGTTGTGAAAGGGCAGCAAATTCTGAATCTTGGTCAGTTATTGCAACAAAGAATTTGTTGCCACCACACCCATGACTGATTTTATTTTTAAGCAGAATCCATTCCCTGGGTAATTCCAACCATGTGCAAGATTTTCCCATAATGATTTCTGCAAACATCCCTTGAAATACCCACAATAAGTTTCATACCCACTATTAAATTGGAGCCTTAAATCTTACAAAATGCCACTTCCATTTGCTTTAATGCCTGGAATTTGATTTATGGCTAGAGCATGAATCTCACATATGCATGCTTGGCCTGAAAATCATGCCATATTTTTTCCTTGTGCTGCCTTTCAGACACCAACATGGGAGTGAAGAAAGGAGAAGCAGCTTCTCCATGCTGCTCTCCCGCTCTTCCTAATTCCCCAGGACTCCCCACCGCAACAATGTGGTGGTTGGCCACTCTGCAAGTCCTTATCTCCCACAAATCCGCAAAAAATTCCCTTGATGGGCTGTGATGTCTTCCCGCAGAGAACGAATCGCGCAGACTAAGAAAATTAGCTTAGATGGAAGGAAGAAATCCATATGGGGCAGGATCAGCATCAGCTTTCTGGGGCTGGGATAAGATCTCAAGAAGAGGAAGCACTGCTGTGCCTTGCACGGATCACGCTGAGCTTCGTGGCTGATCGTCGTTGTTCTTCCCGAGCTGCACCTTGCTTCATCTCGAGCTTCCCAAGTAAAGATTTTACAGCACTCTGCTGCTCTTCTGGCTCACCACCAACTCCCAAAGGCAAATGAGAAAACTGCCTTTCCTCTTTAGGATTTCACACTTTGCTGCGACGTAGGCAAGGAGGACAAATTGGCCATTTCACGCTGTGGCGCGCTACAAAGGCTGCTCAGCTGGGCGTTCAGGTGTGCCGAAATGACTTGGCATGCACCTCTAGCGTATTTTCAGCCATTCTGTATATGTCCTGTATGTGCTCAGCGCTGCTGCAGCGGTGGAAATCATGAGATGGAGTAGTTAGAGGAATGGCAAGTTCCCTGAGGTGTCCTGGGAGTGCTGGAGGGCACAATATTCAAAAAAACCCACCAACAAATGATTTCTGCCTTTTTACTGTGCAGTCACTTCAGGCTACATTTTAGTCTCAATTAAGTCTTTCTAATAGCGGGTTGCTTTTTCCCCCCCGATTAACATTTTACACTTCTCTTTGGTATGGTCTTAGACAGAAAGGAAACTTTGGGTATTATTTTAGTTTCTTGAGTTGCAAAGGAAGGCATTAAAAGAAAGAATTGCTTTCTCTTCTTAACTCATTTCTCATTCTTAACTTTGAAATTTGGAAGGGAATAAGGAAACAATCAATTGTAAAACCTTTTGCAGTGACACTTATAGTTCTGGAGGGTTAAAAAGGCTGGGACTCGACAGATGTTTCTTTTCTTAGCCAGCAGGAAAGGACCGGAAAGGAAAACCAAACTCTTAGAAACTTTACTTTCATAACAGGGTAGTCTGACTACCATATGAACCATGCTGCTAAAACCAGGGTTTTAGATGACATAAGCTAATGTGACACTGGATCTGGTTTTAAGAATGCACAGTTTTAAAAATAATTTTTCTCCTCAACAAAAGGAGATTTATGACTCAAGACGACATGTTCCCACAAAAACCAAAGGCCAGATCTTGCTAAATCACAACTCTCTTGGTTTTAAATCACCTGCTTGGCCACAGAAGATAACATCATTCAGTTGAGCAATATTTCACAAAAGCTGACCTTATAGATGATATGGTCAGAAGATAAAGATGTAGTGAGGAAAGGGAGCTGGTAGAATATTTTAACCCCTGTGAGTAAGTTTTCATGTGAATAGTCCCAGTAAACAATTAAAAAAATATGAGTTGCAAGAGTGAGAATAGTGTTCAGGATCAGGCCCTCCTCTCTCCACCTTTCGATGCTACAGACTGTGAAGTGGTGGTGTCACTGGAGTGCCCACTTCATTCCAGCAATATAGCTGTCACAGGGTTGGTCTTGACAAAGAACATCTCAGATTTGGATCATTTTATACCTTAAAGTAGTTAAAAGAGTCTGTGCAGCCAGATAAGCAATGAACTGTGTAAATGCCAATACTAAAATTAAATGCTTAATTAAGTTTACTTTCCCTGCATTCTCCCAGTGTGCTGCTATAGGACAGACAACTCCTCTTCCAGGAACGAAGGGGGTCTTCGAGGGACAAAATGCCTCCAGTGGACTAGCACGAAACCCATTAAAACCACTGGGTCTCTTTCCGTGCTATTTAACAGGTTTAGCTCATCACTTTTATGAGCACTGTGAAAGTGTTGTTGTTAACCATTTCTGCAGAGGCCCCTCTCCGGGGTCGGCGTTGGCCAAGCCCAGCAGCTGACAGGGAGAAGCATCTCATCCCGTGTGTCTCACACGTGGGTGGTGATGTTCCCTTGGAAAGAATTATAGCGTAGGCATATGGCCAGAACAGTTTTTCTCAGGTGATTTTATATCTCCCGAGAGGCATGTGCTGGGGAACACTGATTTATTGCAAAAGGAGTTGGCACCACATACAAAACACCCAACATTGTGTTAAAACAATTCTCACAACTAGTCTCTCTCAGGCGGTGTTTCTGTTTGCTGGCAGCTTGGGGTAATTCAGATGAAAAATTATCATGAATTTTTACATGCTGAAATCTCCCTGTAATCTGGCACAACCTAGGAATAGCTCTGCAATATTAAAGTGGCCTGAGAGCAGAAGCGGCACCGTCAGGAGAAGTGATTTATCACAAATTGTTGTCGATCTAGAGGTGAAGTAAACCTGCAGCTGTAAGACTTCGGTTTCAGGATCCTGAGCCTGTGACGCTGGTGCCAACGCTTGCCAAGGGATGCTCGGCATCAGACCGTATCCAAAGGCCACCCCTGGAACTGGTGCCCTTGGGGACAGAGGCAGCCCTGACCCTGATGGGGTGACAGTGGGGGGGTCACAGCTGTAGAGGCTGTGGCTTTAGTGCCGCTAGTTCATTTGAGGCTTGTTGGGCACAAGCTTTGAAGGTTGTTGTCCTTTCTGGACTTCAGATTTTGGGTAGTGGAGCTCCCCATCTGGCCAGAAGTAACGTAAGTGTTATCTGTCCCTCTCCTCGCCTCCTCCGTGGCACCTTTGATCTGTTTGGGCAGGAAAACATCTCACTGCAAGAGCAGCGAGCCCTGTCCTGGTTCTTCTTGCGCTTTCACGTCCTCAGCTGCTTTTTGCGGGCTCTCTGCCACATCGTGGTCCACCCGCTGTTCCCGGTCACTGATAATCCACATCCCCCCACTTTCTCTCTGGTCACTCACATGCCTCCTCTCTCTCACTTTTCCTTCCTCGCTCCTCCCCAGCCACACTGGATATCCATTGCCACGTGTGCCCAAACCCCTCCTCGCCCCAGCCGTCAGGTTGCTCAGGAGTTTACCGCTTTGGTTATCGTTTCTCTCCTCTCCAAGACTTGGCTTTTTGAAACAGCCTACTGCATCAGGCTTATGGCCAAAAAACCCACCGTTGCTTCAGGATGACCTAGAGCTTTAAGGTCCACATGGATGCACTCAGATTAGATTTTGATGATTCCCTAGCCTAGGAGTGCTGAAGTTTAAGGCTTTGCTGTGTTGACTACAAAGATAGGAGCACCATGCCGACTTCAGCCTGAGGGACAGAGTACACCGGGGGAGAATTAGGGGGTGGATTTTGGGGATTGGGTTCAGAACTAGCTTGAATATTTGGTCTTCGTGTTGCTCAGGCTGCAAGGTGAGGAGACCTGAGTCCATCTGCAGACTTCTCAGAGCCCTGGCGTGTCTTTGCCGTGCACAATGTCTCCCAGCAGTGCAGACCAAGTCATAGAACATCTTCAGCTCCCTTCCAGAAGCTGTGCATATTCTTATAGCTCTCTGAAAAAGCACGTCCTCTCCGTTCCCACGGCTGCCGCTGACGGCTCCTTCCAATTTATTTTCAGGCACTATCACTGCAGGTTGCACCTGCTGGCTCCCCTTCCAGAAAGGATGAACTGTAATTGCTCCAGTTTCTTCTAAGAGTCTGCATCTCGAAAGGTTGAGCCACAACTTCTCCAGTCACTGCAGCCTTGAGCTCCCCATGGCTATCATGTATGCAAAATGCATTTCCTCCTGCCAGAGGCTTGAAAACTCCTCTGCACCTGTTATAATATGACTCTAGTGCATCTTTCATGGTGTTTCATGTAAAATCAGAGCTTTTCTACCCAGTGGTATAATTCTACCTGAATTAGGAAGCTTAGTTCTCAGATTTTGTTATACAAAATTTAAGCTGATGACGTTTCATGTTTTGAAAAGCTTCTCTGAAGAAGCTAAGATGAAGTCTATTATTAGGTGTTATTTGAAAAATATTTAAACTATCTCAGCTCCTTTTTCTCCCAGACTATTTGGATAAGAATATTTGGCATCAGTCTTTTGTGCTGAAATCTGAAATACCCAAGGTCCTGTCTACAGAAGCGATGACCAGTGGTAGGGAACGCCGTTTCCAGGCTTTTGCATCTGGGAGAAGCAGACTGTGCTTGGCCTGTTTTGAGGTGGGATTGTCAAAAAAGTACAATTGCAGGGAGCATCATTATTAAGGAAGCATTAAAATGTAGCCTTGTAGCCTTTGCCTGTCATGTGGAGGTATCTGCACTGCAGGTCCGTTATGTCTGGATCCATCAATATGGCAGTTTCCTAGCCTGAATCCTTTGGAAAATTTCATGCATCTCACCAGTTATTTTCTATTTCCACACTCACCTGATGATGAGTACAGAGTACCCCAGTGCTTCATTTATGCTTGTCTATTCCTGCACAGCAATCACATAGATCTTGAGAAATTACAATATTTTTAAACACACCGCTACCTCCTTTTTTTCCAAAACCTAACAAACTTCAAGGGTGCAATTTTAGCTTTAATTGAAAGTCTTAGACTACAGAACCCTTTGGTAGCATTTTTTCCAAGTATAATATTTCTGCTTTACTGTCTTTTCTTTCCTAGTCAATTTTTAACAATATTTTCCAGTATGACACTTACCTGAGTACCAACCAACAGTTTATGGCACACCTGAGTTGCATTGATCTCTAATGGAAGAGTTCATTCCTCTCTATCAGCTTTTGCGGACATGCTCTCAGTGTACAATTCCCTTCTCTATCAGTTTGTGTTGCCTTTGTCGGCATTCTGTTTCACTCCTGCTAATTTGGCTGCAAATACTTGGAAAAATGGTTGCGTTTCTTGCAGGAGTTGCAGTTCTTTTCCTCTGTCACTTGCAGCAATCTCTGTGGAATTTGTCTTCAATTTTTAATTTATGTTGCCATATTGGTTCCCAGCTTTCTTTCCTGCCTGGATTGATTTCAGGTCCAGTGCCAAGATTAGCACTGACTTCTCTGCAAATGATGTTTCCATTATCAGATCTCCAGCAACTGGACTCTGCCAGAGTGCCTACACCAATTTGATCTAATCTGCTCCTACCACCATGTGCACTGAGAGATGCTGGCTTCAGCTTTTGCCTAAATGACCTCAAAATAGACCATCACGAAGCCTCTGAACTTAGAAGTAAATGTTTGCTGTTCAGCCTGCAGTGAGAGGGGAGGGAAGATCCCCCCCATGTTAAGCAACCTTACCGTCAGCACTGAGCATCCTTCGCACATCGAAAGCACAGAGGAGAGTGAAGGAAGCTAAAGAATGGGAAACCCCACTTGTAACTATTTTAAGTGATTAATAATAATAAGGTTTTGTGCCTGGAAAAATGAACGACTTGCTCACTTCTTGGCTTTCGAAGTTTCTTGCATCTCAAGAAGAGCATAAATGACATCTAAGCTTAGCTTTTGTTTGCTGGGGAATTTTATTTTGTTTGCTGGGGATTTTTATTCTGAAAACTCCAGTTTTCAAGAACATACAAGATAATTCCTACTCCCTGTAGCATCTGGGGTGAATTAAAAGCCTCTCCATCTCCTAGGGACTCTGGTTGGGTCTGGCTGAATTCTGCCGTCGTGGTCTCTTCCTGAATTAGGAAACGGCACTACATTTTAAGAAAGACAACAATAAACTGTCAGGGTCAATAAACTGTCAATAGGCTGACAAATGCTGGTTTAGGATTAGCCTGTTGTGTTCAAACAGCCTAAACTCACACGTCCTGCTGGGTCTCAGAGCAGGCAGTCAAAGCTTTCTGCTTAAATTGCTGCTTGTAGCTGAAAAATCAGGCCAAGCTGCCTGGGCATATCACAAGACCTAATCTGTTATCTTCTTGAGTAGCCAAGTCTTGTAAGCAATTTTCTGTGTTCTACCTTGTATTTCATTTCACACTTTACAAAGAAAGTTCTCCATACATTTCATTTAAGAAAGAGCACTTTTCTCACTAAATTTTCTATTTGGAGTCAGCTGGAAGTTACCATTCATTTCCCTGCTGAAATTAATTGAACTGTTTTCATGGAAAAGCTGTAGTGTGCAGGAACTCTTGCTCTGTAACACATTGCAGATTTCGTGTGCTTGGTTTGAAAAATCGTTACTTAAAGCCACACAAATAATTAATGGTGAGCTTTGTAGCTGGGTCTATGAAGCCAGAGTGCTATGTGTTTAGTACTGAAATGCTTATATTCACTTGTTGCTCCTGTTTGTAATTTGTATTTTTTCGTATTTATAATATGAAAGCTGATTCTTCCACCGGGCAATGGATGCAACTGGAGTCGGTGGCATACTGGAGTGAAGGCAATATTCTCGCCTTTTTTGTTGATTCAAACTGCAAGTCTTTTCCACTTCTAAGGATTACTATTAGTTTGGTTTTCCAGTCTTGCTAGGAAACGTCTTGTATCCTTTGAAAATAGGAACATTCGAGTCGCAATTGGCATGGGCTGAGAAAGCCTTTATTAATGCACCATTTTCTGCTGTAACCTTCATGCCCTCGGAGTGGGAGCAGGACGTAGCACTCATGGGCATCGGCCAGTCATGCATGTAGGGCAGACGTGGGAGCTCAGCTCAGGTCCTCTAATAGATCAGCTCTAATTCAAACCTTCTGGCCACAAATGAGATGACCATCATACCTGGTTATGAGAAAACTGGGAATCCGGAGCTACAACTAGTTTGTTTATCGATAGGAAGAATTGCTGTAAATCTGCTTTGGGGCTTTTTTTAAAAAATAAAGACACATTTGTTCCAGTATGAAACACTTCATGCAGCTGAAGCCATAAGTGCAAGTAAAAAGGAATGGTGGAATTCGGTGCATGATGTTATTTTTACAAACGTCTTCCACACATTTCTGTGGTTTCTTCAACCTGGAAAAGCAAATTTGCCCATGTTTTCATTTCCTAAGAGGAGATAAGAGCCGCACTCCCTGGAAAAAGCCCACTGAAATGCTCAGCCTTGATGTGTGCTAGCTTATAAAGCACGGCTATATGTAAACCGCATAAATGGAATGTAATTGCAAGCTTCTGCTCCATCCTATATATACAGTGACTAGACAGTCTGGTCCGCTCTGTCCAAAACAGGGATTTGTCTTGAGTGAACCGTAGCTGTCTGGGTGTCTGGCCACCTCTCTCTGCCCCCGCCGTGCCCCTTCCCTGCCTCCTTCCTACACCCCAGCCTCCTTTCTCATCCTTCCCCCCCCGGTTTGGGGAGACCTGAAAGTAGATGGGACCTGAGTGCGGGGATGGAAGGGAAGACGATTTGCTCGCTCTGCGAAACTGCAGTAGTATTTTTACTGTAGCCCTCCTCGGTCTAGCAGAAATGCTGCTGTAAGCTGCAGGGGTATCTGCAGATCGTGGGATATTCAGTGTGGCTGGGTGGCAGCCCTGGATCTGTAACGGGGTGTAGAAGAACCCACCCTGCATCTTCCTTCTTCCACCACTGACGCACACTCAAGCTTTCTCACGTTTCTCCACTCTGAATCTGAGTCTTCCTCACCCCGTTAAATATTTGATGGCCAAATAGGTGGTACAGTCCTCCCTTTCTCTCCCCGACTTGCCCTGGATGGGTTAAATTGCCTCTTGTTGCTCCAGCCTCCAGAGATGGTGTTTGGAAGAAGGTTGTCTGCTCAGCCCTCCCGTGTCCCCTCTAGCCATGTCCTCTGGCTAAGAGATCTGACCTTAGATCCCAATTCTTCCACCTCTCTTCCTCAGTATTTTGAAGACAAATTATAGAGCACTTCAACCAACACTGGCCTTGGTGTCTAAACTCATCTTGTGTAACGCTTAATGTTCCTCCTCCCATACCGCGGCATTTTCTTGTGTTTCTGCATTACTTAGCCTTGTCATGAGATTATTTGGCTCCTGGTTATCAAGAGCTAAACCCTTTCTTTTTTTTCTTTTTTTGGTTTTTTTTTTTTTGTTTTTTGGCCAAGTACCAACTTAGCTTGCTCTTTTCTCTTTGCTTGCAGCTTGCTGAAACAGTGATTTTAAAGAGCCATGACCTCTGGAGGATCGTGGTCTTCGCGGCGTGGAGGCTCGGCGGCGCGGAGGCTGCCTCGCACCGGCGCGGCCGTCAGCTTCGCGCACCGGTGGCAACGCCAGACGGGGCAGGGGACGGAGCCGCCGCTGACCCGTTCCTGTGTCAAACCACATCCTCAGGGCTGTGTTTGTTTAAACTGTGCAAACAGCACCTTGAGCTAAAACCTCGAAGATATTAGGTATGCTCAGTATTTCGCGCTGTCTGCAGCTGCGGTTGGATTTGGGCACCCTGAAGGCATCGCACCTGGGGAGGATGGGGAGGATTAAAAATCAACCCTTCTCCCAGGGATGTGATTCCTGGGGGAGGTTGTGCCCCCATCCCACCGGCTGAGTTTGCCTCTTGCAGGCTTTCAGCCTGCAAAATCCTGTGCTCCCTCCCTGCAAACTCCTGTCCGTGGTGGTACTTTATGGGCCAGGAGCTCCTGCCCGCTCGCAGCTCGGCAGCCTTGGACCGAGTTCATGCAGGCCACAGGAAAAAAACCCAGTTTTTAGCTACTGATGGCTTGAACTGGATTTGAACTGGAGCAGATCTATAAATAAAAGACCCTCCAGTCCATTACCAGTCCTCTGCAATCCAAGCCTGCCAACCTAACTGTATTTACAAGGTAGCTATTTAAATAAACTCTATATTTTATGGACATATACACTTACACTTTCATGTCAACCATTTAGGATCATGTGAGCCTTTAAAAGCTTTCACAGGCTTGAATCGCCCGAGCCGATTATGCACAAATCTGATTTGGGTGCTGGCTCCCATTCCTGTTATCATCCTATCATATTTCAGCTACCCGTCTGATCTCTTTCAGGTTATGGAAACCAGATTAAAGGGGCTTTGCCAGGACATCCAAGAAAACCTGTCTTGCTGAAGCTATTAGCCATCTCAATCTGAAATCTAATTCGCAATAATAATTAATCTTTCCAGCAGAGCTTCTTTTGCAGAAGTTGTGCTTACACTTCGCCCAGCTATCAACATATATCCTAGTCACTTTATTCCTTTCCTGCTCTGTTTTATGTATGTTTTTCAACATTGAAAATAGCATCTGCTTCTATGTGGGAAGGAATAACTATATTTTATAACACAAGAACATGCAGGTCTAGCTGTATTTCAGTAAAAGAGACAAACAGAAATTAATTTACACTTGGCAAGCACAGAGATAATGCAGGACTATGAAAATCAGGTAATGAATTTTAGGTTGTCAAGTAATGAACGTTTAATGGCAGAGGGTTTTTAATGGAAGAAAAATTGCATATATTTCTCGTATACACTGTTTACCTGCTAGAGCTGTCAAACTTCAGGAAAAAGTGCTGTATAAGCATTTTCCCCCGTGATGAACAAAAGACTGCATACTCTTTCATTTCTTTTTAACTTTTGTTTAAAGCTACTGTAATCCCCACCCCACCCACTGCCCTTAGGTTTATTTCTAAGTGGGATTTCTCTCTTCCTTGATTTTGCAGGATTAACGGGAGCCTCACTTGTTCTCCTGTTTTGGGGGGCCACAGACAGGAGGTGCTGGCTGGGATGGGAGCTCAGGTCCCAGCCCTGAGGATGGGAGACCTGCAGCTGTGGTTCCCCCATACAACAGCACTACACAAGGTTGCCTTCTAAAAGACCGTACATAAAGGAGCAGTAAAGGATATAAACTTTTTTTTTTTTTCTCTATAAACCTAGGGAGATTTAAAAGTCATTGGGAAAATGTCCAAAAAATAAATGAAGTGTTTAATAGTGCTATTTTTGTCGTGGACTCTGAATTCCTCACGTCTTCCCCTCCTCCCTTCTCTTCTCCTGATTTGCACTTTGGGATTAATAAACCGTTTCAAGTGCAGATTTTGAACCTGAAAGGTTGCTTCTCTCTTCTGCTGAAGTATACTCCCCTCTTGGCCAAGCTGTGGCCTGACCTTGATTTCCAGCTTTGCGACACCCAGGCCATCTGAGGGAGCAATGCTGGACGTACCACCTGCCAAAACCCAGGACGGTCTTTCCCAAGGTGGGTGCATCACCCAGCTGCAGAAACGGGCAGCGGAGGTCACGTTGCCTGAATGCAGCAAGAAGAGATGATTACAGCAATCACTCCTTGCGCTGCTGGCCTGTGAGCTTCACCCCAGAGAGACGTGATTGTGCCCAAAGACTTCACTAGATTCGAAGGGGGACTCCATGAACCTCTACCCACAACGTCTTTAGTTTCTCCGCAGCAAATTCAAGGTTCAAATATTGGTTTTAAAATCCTCCAGCCTCCCCACTAGACCGCAGCCTGGGGCCCCTGGTGTGAGCATCAGCGTAGCACGGGGAGCACGACATCTCCAGTGTGCTCGAATGCGCTCCTCCGTCTCGGTGCTGACCTCTCCGTCTTTGCCTCCTGACATCGGACTGTGGTGGCCCAGCAGTCCTGCAGTATTCTTCCTACAGGCAGGTTTAACTCAGACCGAACCGCTGGTAGGAAACGCTGCAGGAGACGGGACCGTCCCCATTTACATGGGTGCGAGGCTGAGACCCGGCTTCTCTGATTCCTTTTGTCTCTCTCTTGCAGAGCTAACATGTCTTTCCCTATGGGCCTCCAAACAGCCTTGCCAGGGCTGGTGGAGAAAGATCTTTCCTTCCTTCATTTCGTCCCGTCTGGGACAATTTTTTATTGTTTTTCTGCTTCACTAGTTCTTACATTTCAGATTTCAGCAGTATGCATGTTTTCTCCCTTGTGCTGATGTAGTGGCCGTTAAATTCCCTCCCTTCCTCAGAGTATTCACTAAAAATATCAAAACTTAAAATATGATTTATGATAATCTCACAGAATCAGTGAAGGTTTTTGTGATTATCTGCATGATTACATTTTAGAGAAAGAACAAATCTGCAGTTTGATGCTGAAAGTTGCCCTGTCTGCTTTGCACTCAGGTGAATCCAACCTGAGGCTCTGCTGTGGAAAAGACCAGTATGGGAAGGGCCCATTCCCATTTGCAAGTGGTGTGTGCTCATCCCCCAGTTTGGTGGGACGACAAGGAGGTTTATTCTGTCTTTTAGCTCTCCGGAGACAGCCCAGCCCAGGCTGTAATCAGGTTCCTGCTTGTTTTATGCTTTGTTCGAATTGTCCGGCAAGTTTCCACCAAGGAAAGCAGCTCAGTCACGACAAGATGACGTGGAGGTCATGGCGATGGCTGGAAGGACTCCTCTCGCCTGGTTTTTAGGGTCTGGTTATGGTGAGACAATAAAACAAGTTTATATGCAGATCCAGGCGAAGATAACTAAAGCATCGTGATGTGTGAATTGCTTCGGTATAATAAACACGGGAGAAGCGTGAGCGAGTCTGTTTTCACAACAGAACTCATCTGTAACATATTCCTTGGAGGAATTACTAACCCAATGCCAGAGAGACAAAGAAAGAGTGTCACAGTCCAGGAAGAGAACATTTCTCTTATTTAAATAAATCTAAATGGTTCCTGAGGATTTTCCTTTCCTGAGGTCCCTCTTGCCTAAGTGCCTGGTTTACGGCTGCGCTCCTTGGCAGGCTCTGCCAGCAAACACGTCAGTAACCCGGGCCCTCAGGACAAATTAGGGGCTTACAGCTGTTTACGTTAGCTCATGTGCGAGAGTTCTCTATATCTGGAGGTGGAGGCCCCAGCTTCGTTCATCAGCACAATGAAGCAATTATGGTAATATCGGTTGTTGCAGTCGGGAAGGCAATAGGGCTCCACTGCATTTGGAGAAGATGTCATGATGAGTTGGTACAAACAAGGCAATGATGGTCCATCAGAGCTGTGCTCAGGGACATGCCCTACGGGATCTGTCTGTCTTGGGGGTCATCTGTGAGGTTAAAAGATTGAAAATAGCCCTCTGCGGGCTGCAGGGAGGCTCATGTTTTGTGCTGGGGCTCGTTTTGTGGTAGGGCTAGTCCTCGAAGAGAGAACAAGAAGATGGCCATGTGGGGCTTTTGAGCTCTGAAGCTTTGTTTTATTAGGGCACAAAACCAGAACATCCCAGATCTGTTGGGTGAGATGGACTGACTGCAAACAAATCTCCCCCTGCTTGGTAGGCTGTTTCTTCCTCCAGTCTTGCTCTCAGTCCAGCAGGTTTTGGTTTCCACCAGTCCCACACAGTCACCTCCCTCTGCGCTCCTGGGAGAAATCTGATTTTCTGATGCCTCTGTGGCTCGAGTGGGTGTTTGGCGTTGGGTCCCTGCCAGCCTGCCCTGCTCCTCCTCCATCTCCTTGGCCCCTCGTGCCTCGTTTCTCCTGGCCAAGAGTGCTCGGCTGCTGCCATCTCCCCTTCCCTCCAGGACAGCAGTCGAGCGAACTGGCACTGGTTCCCTTACTGTTGCCAGCCACAGGTTCTTAAACAAAGCACACCATGTCCACACCATCAGCTGCAAACAAATAATAAACCAGATATCCTCCCCAGTGTGTGCTGATTACGGGGCTTTCAATCCCTGTGTGTGCCTGCATGTTGGCTGTTAATATTCTGGCCATGTTACTACTTGAGAGTCAGTCTCTTTATTTCGGAGAGAGAAAAAAGGAAGTAATTTCAGCAACAACTCAGCTCACAACATGAAGTAAGGAGCTGGATTTTCCCCTCTAAGCTTTATATCTTTTAAGGACTTTTCAAAAGAAATGTTTACAAATCGTATCACCTTTTGTCAGAAGGTTGGCGTGGGAAAAAACCAGCTAATTTGGAGTTTGCAGCTTGCTTTTGTTACAAGTTACACTACACTTGACATAAATTTCAAAGTCTTGCTGTAGCATTACAGCTTTTAGAGGCCCTAGGTAGATGTCAAATATATTTATAGCTGAGTATACTTTGTAAATTTGAAGGTTTGGCCTTTGCTCTTTTTGGACTAGGTGAGATGGCAATACAATAATTCCTTCAGTCTATTCTTCAGCAGATGTAAGGGTCTCTAAGCTATTACAAATTAGCAGTACTTGTACTTCATATTCTGCTTAAAGCTAATTTGGGATAGATTAAGACTTAAGTCTTCTGATTAAAGTTTAAAGAAATGTGAGAAATTACAGAGTTAGGAGAAATGGGAATGAGTCTCTTGTCTTTGCGAATGCAGATGATCTAAAATATACTTTATAAAATATTTCCATTACACTACTTTAACTGATGGATTTTTCAGCATTTATATTTAGAGATAACTTTCTAGTCTGGCACTGGGATTACCTGGATAGTTAGGTGTTTGGGAGAGAAATAGAGGTATTTTAGTTTCAGGCTAAAAACATCATCCTTAAGTAATGCAGATGCTTTTTGCCAAAATTGTTCCAAATTGCCTCAGGAGCTGAAACTTCCTCTTTGAATATTGTTAGGAAACTGATTAAATCTCAAAGATGCAAGCAGAGGAATAAAATATAGATGAAAATCATGTTGTGAGCCAAAGTTTTAACAAAAGTTGCACAGTATATCACCATTCATTCCAGTCCAGCATTTTTCCAGATAGCATTTTCTCTTGAATTAACTTCATTTGGCTTCAGTTTTGAACTAAAAAACCCAAACAAAATGATTTCATGTTTGTGTAATATTTTAAAACTTACCTATCTATATGCCACAAACCCCAAAATAATTCTTTCCCCTCATTTCTATAATGTGGTGAAGTAAGAAATTACCAGAAGAAATACAAATACCATTCCCTACAGAGATGCCAAATAACACCTTTGCTACATTATTTATCCTCCTTTAAAATGTGCTTCGGAGATTAAATTGATTGAAACCATGCGACACGTCATCATCTGCAACGGCAGCTGCATCCGGAGCGCCCAGAGGGATGGGTGACTTTTCTTTTCACCCTAGTGATGGTTGTAGGGGGGATCCAGCATCACGTCTTGGCTGTCACAGCCTCGGAGGTCCTCCAAAACCCACCACGTGCCATCCTGTGAGTCCTGCTAGCTGGGGCGTTTCTGGGCTGATGCGGTGCCTTCCCGCATTCCCTGTGCTTTGATCTCACGCTTGTTGTGATATAAGGAGCTCAGTGATGCAGCGAGAAATCCCCCAAAGCCTTTGGAGCTGGGGGGACAGCAGCGCGTCGTGGGGGTTGCTAGTTTTATTTTCTGCATAAATGCAACTGTTGAGCTTTGATTCCTCTGAAACGCGGTCTGTGTTGGATGAGGCAGGGCAAAGACTCCTTGCGAGGTGCTTTCTTCTGCGTTTAAAGCAATATCTGATTGCCCGGGATCACGTCAGCTCAATAATCAGGATTTCTTCTATAGTTTAGGATCAAAGTCACTGGTGCTCTCCAGCCGCTTTGCGCTGTGCTGGCAATGCAAAACAGCCGTAAACTTGGCTTAACGCAAAGACGTTAGGTTTGTGGGCCGCTTTGCATCACCAGCCAGAGCATACCAATGAATCTGGTGCTGTGGAGCACCGGGAGAGCTCTTGTTATCGCTACCTTTCTGTTTCCAGCTGAAGTGTCATCAAAACCACGGAAAGGTTTTCATTACCCTGAGCAAAACTCGGTGCTGTGCGGGGAGCCTGCTTCGAGACTCAGCAAAGGTGTCTGAGCATCCTTGCGAAGGCAGATCAGGATGTTTTCGTGCCTTCTGAGCTTTCTGAAATACCACACAAGATATGAGGCAGCAGTCTGAGGAGGTGGGAGCTCCTGCGGTAGGAGTCCAGCAGTGAAAACTCACTTAAATTTAGTCATGAGCACTGCATTCAAAGTGTGACTCCAGCGCGCATCGTCAAAACAACTCACATCGGCGTGGGTGCATCTGAATTGCATATTGGCTATTAATTCTAGAGGCAATAAGAGCATTTAGGTGGTCAGCATCTACTTAAAAAAAATCAATTGTAATGATACTTGATGCATTTTTTCCAGATTAAATCATAAATTGGAATTAATTTATTTCCTCCCCCAAATAAATACAAAAATATAGCATGCGGCTTTTCTCAAGAAGTTGCAAGTGGAAATTTGTTACATTTCACTTCAGAAGATTTACGACATGAACAAACTCGCTTCCAGTGACAAATGAATTAATTCTTTTCAGGTCTCTACTGAGGGCTTGGAAGAGGTTTTAATTATATAAATGAGATACAGAAAGAGAAAACTACATATGTGTTTTTGGTGCTTGAGCAATATTTTCTCTGAGTTCAACACACATGTATATGTGGGACTAGGACTCTACTGCACTGGCCTGTTGAGCATTTGCAACAGCGTATGTTTGCGCAAGTCTCAAGAAAACAGTTGCATAATTGTATTCATTGAGTTCTCTTGTAAAGAGCAGTTTTCCTGTCCGAGAAAAAGTTTTTCATTACAAAAGGTCTAAGTAAATACAGTCATGTTTTCAGAATTTATTACTTCTCAGGGAAAACATTTTATTAGGACTTTTATTCCGTTACAAATGTTGAATAGGAATTCTGGAAGAGTTGTGTTTGTTTTCTGAAGCGTGCTTAATTTAAGCTTAACCATTGGCCACGACTTCTTCATTACCATTCTCAGTAATGGGCTTGCATATATTAACATTCATTTCTACATCCCAAAGAAGATTTTCAGAAAAAATGAGTGTTGCGTTAAATACCCCATTTTCTACAAGAAGAAAAAGTTATGGCCAATTAAGGATGCAGGCTCCCGGTTCCCAGTGATGTCAGACAGCTGAGAAAATGGGAAAAAGCTTTGAATTTGACACATTCCCTCAAGTAACTTGCCATTTCTCAGTTTTGTTTCTTTCGACGAATAACCTGAAAGCAACTTAATTTTTTTAATTCAATCTGTAGTCAGCTAATTACTTCTGCAGAAGAATAGCTGATGAATAGAAAGGGGAAGGTTTTGAAGTCCCGTGTGGGAAAGTTCAAGTATTATTGATGAACTCAGAAGTGTCGAGCCCTGCTTGGTTTTGCAGCTGGGGGTGAGCACGGCTCTCAGCCCTCCTGCCTCCAGAAAGCTTGGAGACCGAATTATAATCAGTGCCAAACGAGCATACGTGTATGCAGATCACGCAGGACCTCGGCAAGAGATTTTAGGGACTTTCCCTTTTCAGGAAGCGTGTGCTGGTGTAAGGTGTGCCGTGATGTCCATACCCCGTGCGGAGGGTTAAGGGGAGGAGAATGGAGGTGGCCTCGTGGGCGAGAAGCTGGTGGACCGATGTCAGCCGTGGTGTGGGTTTGTGTCAGCTGCCTGCAAGGTCCTGGGCCCTGGAGAATTGTTGGCCAAGCCCCAACCTGTGTGTCGAGGGCTTCTTTCCTTGGAAACGTGAGCAGGGCTTTTCCTATGTAAAACTGGAGGTCCGTAGGTCTGAATCAGCATTACTTCCATGAGTTTGAATGACACTCCTTGCTAGATGGGCCTCAAAAATTGGACGCAGAAGTAGACCTTGGCTTGTCTGCAGAGGGAACGAAGAAAGGAAGTCATAAGGCATATAAAAACAGGGGACTTTTGATTCACCAGATCCCTGTGGGACTAGAGGCTCAGGATTTCATGGTCTCCTCTAATGCCTGAACCCAGATACAAAAACTCAGCTCTTGGCAGCATCACCTTGGCTGGGGGTGAGACCACCCTGATGTACCTAACAGGAGATACGTTCTTCTTTGTCATTGTTGTCTTGGAAATCATTCATTTTTGACATAAATGAGACTTTCTGCCTCCCAGTTCATGTAACCTTTGCTAACAACTGTTAGTTAGAGAGTATTTAAGTACAGAAAAAAGGTAACTTCTTGGTAGGCTTACTGTGACTATGGTCAATATGACTGGGATAGGGAGCTAGGAACAGGAGAGCAATGTTTTATTTCCACTTCTGCCATTGATTCAATCTCTCAGCAAGCTCTCAGCATCTCATTTTCTTGACTTGTAAGATACGAGTCTGCTACTTTGCAGGGTGCTTTGAGTTATATGAAGGAAAAGTGCAATTTCTGTTTGAAGCTGCATGGAGAAGCAGTCACGCACATCAGTAAAGAGATGTACCTCCTGTGTTAAGTCATCCGTATGCACATAAAGCTATACCAAAGCCAATGGGGAGGGCTGAGGAGGTGGATTTGCTTCAGAATTACGTTATTCACACACAGACTTCACAAAGTGTTTGATTCTTTTTGTTTGCTTGGTTTTTTTTTACCTAGGATTATTGTATCACAAGTAGACTGAGTCAAATAATCTCATTTGCAAGGGATGAAGTTCTACTAGAAGTCAACAAAATAAACCAGAAAAAATAATCAGCCTTTAGAAGAGAGCTTCAGCCTGTGGAGTCACCCTGTAGAAAAGACCTGGGGGGGTTCAGCTGAGGGAGTCTGGTCTTGGGAGGCAAACTCAATAGCAGAATACTAAACACCAGAAAGCAGCTTTTCTAAGAGCGTGTACGAGTGCATAATGGCCATACCTAAAAATAACACCTGCTGAACAAGCTAGGGGCTTCAGAAAGACTGAAAAAGAGAGAGACAGAGCAAAAGTTGGATGAGATCCAACACCTGGGCTTTGTGATGAGTGAGAAGAATTAAGATGAGGGATAGCGTGAGCTGAGATTGCCCAAGGTAGGATACGGCTAGACACGACGTGCTGCACAAAGAATTGTTGAGGAGTGGCAGAAAGCACTATTTAGCACAAAAACCACTGAAGAGAGCATGAGCAAGAGAGATGCTTTCCAGAGACATTCCGAACATCATTCAGTGTGGTGAGAGTTATGAAAAGTCTGTCTGTAAGGAGACTGGAAGGAAAAAAATAATTTAATCTGATACAAACAGATCTGAGAGTATGCTTAAGCCCCTGTAAACTGCTCTCAATCTCTTTCTATACATAAAAGCTGTGTAGCAGGGGGAACTCTCCCGAGGAAGGTGGGACACATGGAAAGGTGGGAAAAGGAGCTGAATATAAGAAATGCTCTTGACATGAAAGAGAAAGCCTTGGTTTGTAGCTGAAAGGAGGAAAAAGGCATGGATTGTATGGATCCCTGCTTGGCTCAGTTGAGCTGCAGAGCAGCCTGTGGTCCATGAAGCTGCTGTAATTTCCAAGATCATCTCCTACACCCAGCCTCCTCTTCTGCGATGCAGCAGCAGGTTGTCAATCTATCTTAGCTTTTTGCCAGTGAAGAGACCAGTAAGGATATTCTTGAATTAAAAGTTCTCTGTTTGAATCCTGCAGTTTTCCAAAGAACTGAAAGGCACCTGCAAGACCAGCAGGGAGAGGCCAGCTGCTTTTGGGTGCTTTCAGAAGCTGATGGCATTAAAAACCCCAAATGTGTCTTCTTAAGCTTCTGGCTCAGCCTTGCAGATGCAAGCTGCTCCTGGGTTGAGGCTCACACATCCGTTCCAAAGGCACTTACCTTTTTTTAAGATTTCTTATTGCTGCTCTGAAAATATGAAGAATTGTTTTGTTTTGTTTTTTAATTTCAGATAAAACATTTCTGTAATGTGCCTAGCGAGACACAACAAGCATCTGGCTCTCTTCAACACCTCAGACTCTTACTTTTTTTTTTGTACTCTGCAAAGCAGGTCTGCAAGGTGCTAAAGCAGGCAGATTTTGCTCTAAGCACGTGTAGGAATAAGATGGGTTGAGCATAAAAAAAATATAATTTCCTTTTCTAATTGCTTTTCTGGACATAATTGTAATCACTGTACTAAGTAGTGTTCACAGATGCAGAAGTACTGTGACTTCTTTTATTCCCTCTTTTTTATGTTTGGCTTTCAATTTAGCAGCTGCACAAGGAGATGAGCTTGTCAGCTGTGTTGGTCCAGGTCCTCTTTATCACGCCGGCACATGCGGCACGAGTCGGAGCCATGCCAGCCTCCCTGCAAAAACCCCAGGAAAAGTCCTGATCCTGGTTTCTCTCCTCTTGGGGATGCCAGTTGTAAGTGTTAAAGAGGGGGGTGTCCTCTGCCACGGGGACATTTATCTACTAGGAAAGGGTGGGCACGACAAACCCACTTTACTTGAGCCATCAATCACTAACGCAATGGGCATTTTCTCTCTGACTGTAAAAGTGGAAAGGTAATGGACAAGCTGGCAAGTGAGAGGGGCAATGTTTTGTTGCATGTGTTTTTTATTCCCCTCCATAGCCTGGAAATGTCCCCTTGCTGGCAAGTGTGGGACACCTCAATGCTCTGCTGGAGCACCAACATGCCATGCCAGACCCATCTTCAGGTTGTCTGGAGAGTCAGAAAACGCTAATACTCCCCTTTCTCAGGTAAAGGCAGGACCATTCCCACCCAGCTGCTCCCAGTCCTGCCCCGTGCCAGTCCCAGCACCCGTGGGACCCTGCGGCACCACCGGGAGCCACCCGCACCGCCGCAAAGCCAACCAAAGGCATGGCATGGGCATGGCTGAGCTCAAGACGATGAACAATTGCAGCAACAACCGGCTCGACAAGTCAGCCCATGCTCGAGTTTGTTCTGCAACAAGGCACAAGTTAAAGCCCGAAGTCCTAATGGGAGTTAATCTCTTAAGTGTTGCTGTAATATCTGCTGTACACATCTGTTTGTGACAAACAGTCTAGACCACTAGACAAGCAAAATAACTTGTCAGCTCTGTTTTCCTCTGGGACAGTCTTTATTTGAGAGACATAATTTTTCTGTAATTAAAGTTTTACAGACAGTTTTAGAGTTGCACGCTCGAAATTTGCAAGAATAGCAGAGAGCCCAATCCTGCTCAGGATCACACAGGGCTTCCACTGTTGTTCTGGCAGGAGGGACACCGCAGCCAGCATGGTGGGGAGCATGGAAGGAGCGTGCAAGGCTGTGAAGGTTAAGATATAACATTTATGCATCTGGAGATCCCGAGAACCCATCAAGGAAAAAAAGAGAAACAGCAGTGGTGCCGGTGCAATGTTTAGTTCACCAAAACAGGAACATCAAAGCAGCTTTCTCCATGTGTTACACCATATGAAAGCGCATTGCAGTATTCGAGGCTAGTCACCTACAAGGAGGTGCAGCTGGAATGAGGGTCCATAGTATGAGAGCTGGCTTGGCTGGTGCTGGGGATGCTTCTCCAGTAGCCCCAGAGAGCCTGCGGTGATTGTGCAGCATTGCTGGCTTTGAAAACAGCTCCTCTTCTACAGTGAATAGAATGGATTAATCCTCCCCCGCCACAGGGACAGCATCTTAAAACAAACATCCATAACTAAGGCAGCTATAAATGGCAGCATAACCAAGAAGAGGGTTTCAGCTTGCAATTACATATTTTTGCTAACCACTTCTGGATGGGAAATCCCAGCCCTTGCTCTGAGCTCTCTAGATATTTTCCCTCTTCCATGTTCTCTATTTCAGGCGGTCCCATCCCCTAAACTGCCGCACACATGCCCATGGGTGCGCTGGGCTTGCCTACCTGCTGCTGCAGCCTTTCCCCATTTTTCTGGGATGCAGGAAGGAAAAGGCAAGAAGGCTGGAATGACTCACAAAGAAGACAAAAGGATCGTGCACGGTTTTCACACTCACTTTGCATGGCAGTCGCTCACATCCTCTGGCTGCCCCAAAGCAAGAAACCCAGAAAGAGGTGGGAGACTCTGCAAGCCAGATGAGCCAAGGGAATATTGTCTTGCAAAATAACAAAGAATCATAATTTATGTCATTTTTTTACACATCTGAAAAAAAATATTCTAAGCAGGACCTAAAATCTGTTCTTTTTAAAGACAGCATGCAGCAACCTTTCAACATTTAAATTTTGTCTAAACCATAGAGAAGCTACAGTATGACTTACATCTAAGTCCACAACTGGTAAATTAGAAGTATTTAAATCAGGCAGAATGGAAAGGCTTCCAGCTTTACTTAACTGAAGTGGATTTATCTGAAGAGTAGAGGATTTTCATCCCAGTTGAAAAATAAGATTATATAAAATCCACCATTGGAATGTGGAAGGTATCACAAAATTAGCCTTCCATCTTTAAATCAGTGCAGGCTCCCTTTTAGGCAGAGGAAGAAGCTCCTCAATCACCAGCTCCTCACCCACGCAGGTGCTGGGAGTCATCCAAACCTTACTGCTTAAGGCAGTCCCAACAACATAAATCACCAGCAGCTCCTACCCTGATCCTTGAAGTTATGATATCAAGCACTGAAGTACCGATGGTGAAGCTGCATCAGCGACGGGGACTCTGCCCCTTTCACAAATGAATTACAAGAGCTGTTAATTCCGCAATCACATAGTCTTCCCCAAAGAATAAAATGGACCCACAAATAGTTTTGTAACACTTTAAAGAAAAATGCCAAAAACTTTTGGGATTTGGTCTGCAAAGAAACCCAGCAGCTTTCATCTCTGCATATTAGTTCCCCACCCTGTGTACGAGGCAGTAATTCCAGCAAAAAGACACTGACAGAAATATATGTCAGCAGAAAATCTGCAATACAGAACTTGGAAAAAATCAATGCATCTGATCCAGCGGGGGAAAGAGAGGAATCTCTCTGAATCTGAGCAAAACTCCAGACCTCAGCCAAAGGTTTTCATCCTCTTTCTGCTGCTGCTTGTGGGTACAAAGTGTCCTGGTCAGGGATGTGCCTAATATTTAGTGTATACCCACAAACAAATGAAGCCGTATAGGTTCCCCCCTGCGTTGTGGTGTGCACAAGAGCCCGTCGTGCTCTGCTTTGTGTCCCCAGACAGAGCTCCCTACCCCCAACAGCAATAAAATTTCCCAGGCTGTCTTCAACCGCCAAAAGGTGAGAAAAGGTTGCCTTTTAAGTACCAGTGTATTCAAGGCTTCAGCTGATTTGGCTCACCCCTGTGAGTAGGATGGGTTTTTACTGCCTGTACAAGAGCAGACGTGAGGACAAACTCACTGCTTGTCTGTATGGCTTGCTCGCCCACGCAAAAATATTTCTTATCAAAAAGACAGGTTCCTCGCTTGCTAATTTTAAGTCGAATAACCTACAAATTTGCTTGTTTGGAAACAAAGCTCAGCTGATTTCAAACCCAACAGAAATCTGTTAACATTTTAGCAAAAATGCTTGTTGGGTTTTGTTCTGGAAGAATTTCCTTTTAAAAAACAGGCTCCATTGTTATTGGAAGTAAACAAGACAAATATTTATGAATGGTTGAAGTCTATATGCAGTTTCGGTTTGGACAGAACATTTTCATTCCACCCATCAAACAACTGCAAAATCCATTACTCTTTCACCCCTCTTTTAACGGCAATAGAATCAAGTCAGCAGAATCCAGCCTGATAACTGTAAAATAATACACGGAGTAAAATTAGATCCTCATATACATACACATAATGGTAGTTGACTCCATCAGCATCTCGGAGTGTACATATAAATGAGAATATGGTGATTTAATATTCACTGATGTATGATGGCAAGCTTTTACACACTGCAGGAAAAGTAGAGAAATGTTTCAAATGCAGTTCACATATTTCATTTAACTCACAAGAACAACATATTTAGGGAGGCAAGGTCAATAGCTCCATCGCTGCCAGCCCTCTCCAGTGCAAACTGGGCAGCTACAGCTCTTTTCTCAATGAGAAAAGCTCGCTTCTGGAAAAATGACAGCATGGCAATTGAACGTTGCATAGCGATCCCCCCCGGCACTGCAGTATTCCTCTGCGTATCAATGTGCTTGTGGAGTTAGTCCAAGCTGAGCATCAGAGCAGTGCTTTTCAAAAGGGGCCAGCAGATCCACGGTGGAAATTAATGCCAGGTTTCCCAATGAATCTGCAAGTTCACAGCTCCAACAACAGCCTGAATTTTGACCTTATGATCTCCACCTCCAATGTATGGGTGCATGCCGGATTTAGGGGAAACACAGTTTATCCTCAGTGGGGTTGACGTCCTGTCACTGGATGATGCACATACATCTGCTGTTGGACTTGTGAGATGATACACATTTATCTGTGGTTGGACCCATGTGACTCCTTAAAATTCAGCCTCTGCAGCCGGTCAGCAGTCTCTGGAGCTGAGGAAGAAACAGGAGAGCGGTGATGAGAGTGGAAATTCTTCCATCTCTATCCTTCTTTGGCTGAACAGTGCAATGGGAGGTTCTGTTACCTTTTACATGTTTCCAATATTCCACTGCAGGCTAAAAGGCATTTATTTTTATGTCTGAGGTAAACATAGTGGAAGGAAAAAGAAAAATTTTGCCAATGTTTGTTTAGCCTTACTGACTGATATCCTGCAACTATCGTACAGGGATTTGCATTGTGTGCCAAAACTTGACGAGAATGATGTTTCAAGATCAACTCAGAGTGTGGGTGGATCCTGCCCCAAGACATATCTTTTTCTTACTTGAACTAGAATTTACTTACTGGAGAGTTTACTTGCACTGCTTGTAAATTTTGTGCACTAAGGACAAAGTTAAAATAAATGTTATAAGCACTAAAGGCATGCCCAGGCAATCCGTTCAGTAACAGTGACATTTCTGGGGCAACTTTGGAGTAGATCGCATCGGAGCATTAATTGACTCCCTACAATTTATGATAAAGTCAAGTATTTGATGTGAGTGAAAGTTGTAGGAGAGTTATGACTGACAGCCTTCCGTTATCACAAGCTGCAAAAGCATTTGTAAAGTTGTCAAGCATGAGATACCCAGCATGTTGGGTTTGTCAAGCAGATGTCATCAGATACCACTGGTGTCTGTTCAGCTAGCTGGGATTGTGTGATTTACAGCTGGGCAGGATTTTCCCCATGCAGAAGCGTTGGCAGATCTTCTTCAGCCTAGAAGATGAGCTGGCACAAGGAGTGGTTGTTGGCTCCACGCCTGGACGCACCACAGCAGCCCGCCGGTCTGGTGAGCTCTGGTCAAACGGAGGATGGAACAGCACAGGTAACAGTTAAGCTTTGTCCCAGAAAAGACATGGGCTCACCAAATTGAAACTCACTTTAAAAACGCGATTCATGCGCTGAATGTCCCAGCGACATTTTAATTAACTCGAGGGTGTCCAGAGAGCAGAAAACGCGCTGCAAAATTCCCATCCTCCTGTCACATCTGTGATGAATCAATGCCACGTGGTACACGCATAACACATTTACTTACAGTTTATTTCTACTGGGGTCAACCCACGATCCAGCAGCTTGTTTTTGAAGCTCAGTTGAATCATCTCAAATATTTGCCGAGGAGCCGCTGTAACCCCACCTACGTGGGTGAGCTCTGCAGCTGCACGGCAACATACGGGGAGCACCTATGGCATGGGGACCCTGATGGGATTGGGAAGCCCCAGCTCCCAATCATCCTACACTGGTTGCTGTCTCGTCTAGGGTCAGGAAAAAACCTCACGAGACTTTCTTTTTGGGTGCAAAATAAACAGATATTGCACTGAGCACCTTTTTTGCACTTGACATGGATGGAGTTGAGCGATGGGGAAGTGGGAACCCGCCCTGATGAACAATTGTTCTGGCATGATTGTAAGTGATTGCTTTAAAAGCTGTGTACAATTAGTCTTTCCTTCTTAGGTAGTTCCTGTGAGGTTAATTAGTGCAATATTTTTTGTTAATCTTCTGTCAGGGAGGAAGTTTGGAAGAAATAGTCACTAATGACCTCAAATTCGTAGGTTCTTAAAAAAATTGAAGTAAATACATTTAAAATAAAGCGTAATTCTTTTTCCATTCTCTTTAGAGCAATGCTGTTTCCCCAAGTTGGGAAGTAACATTTGAAAACTGCTGATGGAGATGAGAAATCTTGGAAATAATTTGTCATAGATGTCTCATGCAAACCGAAAAAAAACTTTAGGATATCTATGCTAAGGCATTTACATGGGAGGAGCACATAAACTAAATGAAGTGGTATTTTCCACGATTCCAGGACTGATAAATAAGGAAAGCACAGTGCAGCACAATGCAGTATCTCCCCGCTAGCATCTGAGGAAAGCAGGCTAAAAATAAATGGTATGCAGATAAATACGGAGATGCTAAGTACAGGAGGCTGCTACTGGGCCTTTCTAGCTGTTGGTTGCAACAGTGAAAATCACAACGCAGAGGGAATGTTTTAACACCATGCTGTTTCAGCCCAAGTACTGAAATTACCAAGTATTTTTAGAAGGTTTTTTGCACCACAAGTAGCCCATTAGAAGTCAGGCATTTGCAATATGTCACGAATGCCAGCTAAAGGAACCAGACCCGAGCCTATTCTTAGAGGGACAAGTTATGAGGTTTGCATCCAAGGGCTCACCTCGGTTTTGGGGAATGTAAGGGCAGGACACGACTACCCTGGCTGAAGTTTGGGCCGTGAGGATGGCTGCAGTACTGGGGCGACGCAGAGCTGCGAGTGCATTATGCAGCCCTAGGCAGAGGGTAAAAGGTAAAGCCTTTATCACAGCGCACAGCTCTGCATCCCATTTTCAAAATGAGTCGTAGCAATATTAGAGGCCCAAAAATGTTGATAGAGAATGCTTTTTGTCACCTTTCTGGAGCCATGTGCCCTTGAAGCTCTCTGCAAGGGGCTCGGAAGAAACTACAAAAGCTATAGAAATGACCTTCAAAGCTTTTCTGTGTGTCAGAATTAAATACTGAAGTTTAACATCTTGGACTCAACCAGAATTGGATCTTTTGGGCTAAGCAATATGTCTGGGTAGCAGAGCGAGGGATTGTGCAGGTGGTTAGAAACAATTTGTTAGCCCCACATGTCTGAGGGGTGTGTGCACGCATAAATCTGTGTCAAACTTCTGTTTAAAAATATATCTGGTTGAAATATCTCCCCGAACTACCTCTCTTGACCTCTATTCCCATACAATTTTCACACTTAGAGCAGGAGGCTGTTCTGGTTCAGTCCTGGGCGAGGATGGAGCTGTGAATGGGCAAGAGGCTGAAGTGCCTTCCCCAGCATGGGCATCGCTGGTCCCCCCCCACCGGCCACTTTTCTGCCTCTGGGCTTGTCCTCTCCTGGTTCACAGCCTTACTGGTTCCTTTAAAAGTTAGTGCCCAAATTCACCACCTTTTTGTAATGAATTATGTACATAGCTATGCACAGGCCACTGTAAAAATAGGATTGCGGGATAATAATTTTTAAATTTCAACTCAATTAGACAAACTCTATCAGTTTGCTAAGATCCTACCATAGAGACCAGGGGCATGGACCTGGTCACATGAATTAAAATCAGCAGTTCTCTAGAAAATATTCTATAAGAAACAGTCCTTTGGGTACTACAGAGGCAAGGAAAACCCCATTACTTCCACCATTTCACAAAGATTTTCTGGTTGTTACCGAAGCTGCAAGAATTTTTAACCAGGTTGCCATGGATTACATTCACAGCTCCAAATGATGAAGACATATAATTAGCTTGAAGATTTCATCTGAAAGCCCTGATTCCTCCAGTGCCCAGAAGGTTACGGAGAGCACACCAGAGTGCTTTAAGCATTGAGAAGGCCACAAGGGAATATTGAAAATATTTGTTTTCCTCCATCGGTAATTACTGCCCTCAGAGTTACCATTAAAGAAAGCAATTTCAGACCAGCGAGTTTTGAATAGCATGTGGAACCTTAACACTAGGTAATGTTACTTAATTGCAGAGCCGTAACAATACGTGGTATTTCAGCAGCCTGAAAACATAAGACTTAGTTCAGTAACCTTTAAGATTTGTTATTCTTGCCTTATCATTGAGTTGGAACATCGTCTAGGTGGTTATCTCTGCAAGGTTTAAATTTCCAATCTATTAAAGTAATTTTAGCAATCTATTATTTCTAGGCCATTGAGGAAAGGTTAAAATGAAAATTAAACTGGAGGGAATAAGTTCTGTTCCAAGTACAGGTTGAAAACATCTCAGTAGTAGAAAGTGGTAAGGTTTCAGGGGAAGGAGCACTTATCAAGGGAAATGAAATGACTGATAATAGTCATTTAAAGTGATTTAAAGTGATTAAAGCAGCTCGAGTGAGGTAACGTGAAAGGATTTTTTCCCCCACTAATGTAACGGAGAATTTGCAATGCATGATTTAGACAGCTTCTACCTCCAAGCTGCTTCTGTAAGACTGAGTTTGTCTTTTAGCACTATATTACGGGAATCGAAAATTTCATTTTCTGGAGTACACAAGAAGACCGGCATCCATCTTCACACAGCCATCCACCCAATTTAAATAGAGCTACATGACGCAGGAGAAGCGGTGAATACAGATATTTGAGAACAGCACTGAACCCAGCGGAAGAGAGATTCTTTGACATTAAGACCTCATGGATCCCAGCTGGAAAAAATCACCTTCACAACTTAAATCCGTGTAGCTGTAATGGGCAGAAGTGGCAGTGCTGTACGTTAGCCAAGCTGAGTGTCATTTATCTTGACTTACGGATGACTGAGCAACATATGCCTCTTGCAGCACCGAGGTTTTGGTCATTCCCATGGCTTTGGTGTCTCCCCCTGCCCCAAAACCCATGCCCATCCTTGCTGCTGGGCTTTGGGGGGAGCTGAGCGCATCTGGGCTTCAGCCCTGTCCCTGCGAGGGAGATCGATCCCAGGGAATAAAAACCACTTGTACCTCTTGGTACAGAAACAGCAGCAGCAACAAAACCTTGGAAAAAACCCACAGCCCTTAATGCTAGGTCTGTTTAATTTTTAGTACAATAGCAGCAGTTGATTTTATTAATTTTTATGGCGCTATTGGGAAATTTAATAGTCCTATAAAAGCTAGTTTAAACCTCTCTAATTGTCTTATCTCTTCAAAGAAATGCATACTCTGGGAATTTTAAAAATGGAGACTATCAACTGGATAGACCCATTACTATGAATAATTTCTCTCTTATACAAATACAGAGTCCCGACACAATAGACAAATAGCCTGCGTGGTTTGTTTGGGGGTGAATATGCCAAGGCTCACTAAAAGGGGTGTTTTGTTCATTGACCCCCATCTGCTAAGGGCTCCTTCGGAGCTGCCACGTGTGCAGAGCAAATTGCAAGGCACTAAGGGTCCTTGTCAAACGAGCGATTGCACAGCGAGTTGTTTGAAAACAAATAATTCAGTCATTTAATGTATTTTCACATAGTAAAACTGTTTAGCGGCTGGTAGGGATGAATAGCACGTTCAGTGAAAGGAACAACTGGTCTGGGGCCACTGGAGGTGAGTCTCAAGGAGGTGGAGGTATGGTAAGTTTTATAGTGGGGCACGGATTTTCAAAGCTGAGAGTGCCATTTTAGGCAGAAAGAAGAGGAAAATGGATACTTCACAGCAGTGCAGGGCTGAGCAGTCTGCTCCTCTGTGCCTCCTGAAAAATTTCACTATGTGTTCATACAAAGGCTTGATACGCTGTGATTTGTAAAACATGAAGTAATATGTCAGATGTGCCCAATATAGACTTATCTATATCAATAATATCTCCTTACAGGGAGAACGTGCCTCACTTCCAGCACAGCATACACACACAAGTCTGCATTCCCTAATTCAGTTTTGTTCTTCTTTTTTTTTATATAGCCACAGAGCTATACTGTAGAGATAACCGCTACATGAAAATTACTGCCGGCCCTGTTTTGCTGTACTGCTATTTTTATGGCACTCCGATCGTTTCAAAAGGCAGCCAGCCCCTCCTGGCTTGCACCTTCCCGTCGCTCACAGCAGGCTGCGTGGCCCAGCTTCATCCCAGCGTGGAGTCCCTGTGCCCACCTTGCCCTGCCAGCCCATCACCCTGGCCTCGGGGCTTGCTGCCAGCACAGGTGCCCAGCCCCTGCAAATAGGGCTTGCCTCACAGCTCCTCAAGGCAGTGTTTTTCTCCTAGGTCACGGTCCCATTAAGTTATTCTTGCTTCTTATAATGCTTTTCACAGCTGCATTTTTTTTTTTTTTTCTGAGGCAAATGAGACTTTTGAGGCAGAGGATATAATGAGGAGGTTTTGCCTTCTGGGATTGTCTCTACGACTGACAGAAGTTGTAAGACGGGTATGTTTTATGCTCTCCTGCATAAGGAAGAGAGAAAAAGAGAACAAGAACAACAGATCTCGAGCGATGTTTCCATCTTTTTTCATGAGATCAAATGGCTCCTCATGCTTCCCCCAGCTGGCTGGTGCCAGGGCTGCTGTGCTCCAGGCTGGAGCTGGAAGAACTTGCAAGGACGTGGGGCAAATAGGTGACAATCTGTGTTTTGAAAGAGGACAACCCAGGCTCCTTCTGGATCCTCCAGATGTTCTTCTGAAGCTCTTGCAAAAACACCTTCTCTGCATATACCCCAAACCTATGTTGGACGGGAATGGACTGGTTTTGACCCAATTCTGTGAATAGTTGGGGTGTTGTCTGCCCTTCTCTTTCCCCCTCCTCTGCACGCTGAGCATCCAACGGGCAGAAACAAGCTAAATTTTAATTTTTCTTTTCAGAATGAAAGACGCCATCTGTGGCATATCCTCCTGTTTATGTCTGCTGCATCTCTGCAGACTGAAAACTGTTGTGTGTGTCAACGCAGAGCCTCTCCAGTTGATGAACTTTTTTTTTTTTCTTTTCCTACAGGCATGACTCACATCACAGTGCAGAGAAAAAGTAATTTCCAATCGCAGGGCTATTTCTGAAAGTGTGCTCGGCACCTGCATTGAAATCTTGTCTAAAAGAGAAAGTGGTAGGTTGTAGAGGCATCCACAATACCCAAAGGCAGACGGTCTGATGAATTCCTGACAGAGAAGGTTGAGTGGTAATTCATCCGGCAACTTAGGGAGGACTCTGTACCTCTCTTCCAGATAACTGAACTTTAATTTATTTAAATTTAATGGAAAACCATATGGAGAGGAACAGAAAGCTAATTTAAAGCAGCGCTCAAAGCAATCAATATGTTAACAGATTCCTTCAACTTTTCACACTTGGTTGCTGAAAAATGTTTAAAATGTATGTTTTTTTTAACTGGTATTATGAAAACACAGGGTTTCTGGCATGTTGTATTCAAAACTCAAGAGCCAAAATAAGCCTCTGTTGTGAAAATGAAAATGTACTTTGAAAGCACAAATCATTTTATTAGAAGTGGAAATGACAATTAAGCTATCTTTTATCAAAAAGTGCACATCTCTGAAGTCTTCTAGGAAGACACGTATAAATCCTAAAGGGCTCAAATCACTGGCCTTCATATGGCCCAGAAATAAAAGCAATAAACTAGTTGTATGAATTGCATTAGCAGATTGAAATTGGCAGTAAGAGTACACGAAGGAGCCCTTCAATGTAAATTGGGTAAATACAGATTAGAGCAGGAGAATACAAAATTACCAATTATGCACATCAAAGATGAGAGACAAACTTTTATCAATTTTTATATTTTCCTTATTCCTTTGGCACATCTCAAGGTCAGTTCTTTCCATACTGAGTTTTGAAAAGATTTTCAACAGATTTTTCAATGACGGGATATCTAATACTGTGCTTCTACTCTTAAATGTTGATCTTCTAACACCGACCATCTTCTGTCCCACATTCAAATGCCTATACTGTTTTGCTTGCAGGAAGGTGCAATTTAATTTAGTTATATATTAAACAAACAAACTGTAGGCAATTTAAGAACCTAAAAAATGATAAATGTTCTAATTATATTTTATCTTATAAAAATGTAATGGTTTAGTGATGTCACTGAGCTGTGAGCTTTATATATGCAGTTTGTAATTTACATTATGGTTTCGTCTTTGTCAAGCTTGAAGAGTGCAAACTGTAAAAATAAGTGAAAGCCTGTTCTTTCCTAAAGTTTAATAACTTGAGATTGTTAAGAAGACTAGAAGCTGAAAGGAGCAGTTACTCACTGCAATGAACTTTTAGTAACCCATACAAAGTCTTATGGAAATTCTATAAATAGTCTTCAGTCTAACCTCATTGAGGGCAGGTCTGACTTCTCTGTGGCTTTTTAAAAAACAAATTATTCTAAGCTGCTTTTTTTAAAAGGTTGGGGGTTGTTTTTTTCCTTTTTTTTTTTTTTTTTTTTGGAAGCAAATGATCCTGCAGCCTTTTTCATTATCTGAGGCCTGGAATTCATTTCAGATTTGCCAAGTCCTGTCCCAGAAACTTGTTAGCACAGTGGTACAGCTGTGTAGACATTAATAGCTCCAAAGGAAAAAGAGCAAATAATGGCTAAAGTAGCTTCTTTTTTTTTTCTATCTTTCTTTCTTTTTTTTTTTATAATGTCATGTTTCTTCTCATTCTTTGTATCTTGTCCCCAAGGATTTGTACTGTCTTGAGATAGTCTTGACTACAGAGCAACAGATAATTAAGATTCTGAGGTCCTGCAAATGCTGCTTATTTCTTGCAAGATCAATGTAACAGTAAAATTTGCGGACGCCAAATGAAAATTAAAGACTCTTTTAAATAAAATGCATCATAAAATTGATATAATTAAAACATTTGTCTTCCAGCGGCTAGTCTGCTGCAAGCAATTTCACCTACAGTGGAATGTAGCGGAGCTGGAAATCACACTTTCTATGAGCTCTTTAAGGCCCCGTGAAAAAAATCATTGTGATCAGTACAAAAAACATTAAAGCCACTAAAATGCCAACATACCAAAGGAAGAGGACAAGGCCAAGAGCAGTGTCCCAGGATGTCCGCAATAGCCGAGAAGTTGTGGTGGGAGATGCCCATTTGATATCCAGCATGGACCTCCCTCCCTGCCAGGCGGAGCTGGAGGGATGCTCCTTCCTCAGCTGAGAGCTGATGGCTGGGTAGCTTTGACCATCCGCACTCTCTGCATCCTGAAAATATTTCTAAATACAAGTGGGGGTGGCATCGCAACTCTCCAAATATCCCAGTTCAAAGTGTGACCAGTCTCTGCTGATTCAGAAGAAGGCAAGCAAAAGCTCTCCAAGTCAAAAAATCCTTGTGGTCTTTCAATCAACCAGTGGTCAGAAGAACAGAATTAATTAATAGCTTAAATATGGTTCAATCCAAATTCATCAACAACTACTCAACAAATCTCCTTTCAGCTCCTTGTGGGGAAAACCATCTTTTAAAGCCTTTAATTTCTAACTTAAGGGAGGATTCCTTCTGTTCCATTACCAAATCCCACCCAGAAAGCTGCCAAATCCATCTTAAAACAGTTTAGGTTCCTTCTTCCAGCATTGCGTTTGATGGAGGGTTTCTAAAATTCAGCGCGGTGATTAGAGACCTTCTAGTTCCACAATTAAATGTATTCAAGACCTATATATATCTATATATCTCTCTATAGATGTCTCTATATATGTATCTCTCCATTTGATCTTGTACTGCCCTTCCACTCAGATAATTCTTCTGGTTATCCCCAGATGATTTTTACAGAAAATGATCATATCCTCCTTGGTCTTTAATCTCCTGGCTTTCTCTGTGATACCTGAGCAGCCGAGTTGGTTAAGTCGCTGACTTTGGCTGCAAGACATGAGCCACTCTGCTGATTTTACTTTACGCTCTTCCTGCAGTTCTGACAGAGCAGTGCCAACCTACACTACCCTCCTTGACTTTTTGTGGACAAACAGGGGCAGTGGTAAGGGGCAATCAGTGAGAGAGCATTGCTTTATTTGCTAAGCAGAAACCCTGTGACAATAATGATGATGACTTTATGAAGTTAATGCTGTAACTGGCTGAAATTACGAAAGGAGCAGGCAATAAGAGGATCTTAAACAATTAATTCACATAGGATTTCAAGGGCTTACTCATGGGCTAAATTGGTATTTGCATTTTTATACAGCGAGTAGTGAAACGGTTTCTTTTATTAATTTGAGCCGTTCTGTTAGAGGCCTATACCCATATGCATAAAGGAGCTTTGAGTCCTGCTCACAGGTTGTGTGCACAGCGCCTGGGAACTGCACATCTCGACGTGCGGAGCTGTGGTGAAGCAATCTGACCTTGCCTTAGTGGCTCCAGAGGGGCCCCCAAAATACTCTGAGTTTGGTAAAAACACTGAAGTCTCTCCAGAGTCACTCAGAAGGTATGGATGACAACATGTACCGCTGCTAGCAACTTCCTTAAACTGCACATGGGATTAAAAAACAGTTTATGTATATGTGCTCCAGTGTCATCTAGTAGAGCACATATGCAAATCCCACGGGCAAACTGAAGGCAGCACGATGCCTTGGAACGCCAGGTCCCACCAGGGCCATGTCCTTTCATTATGCTTATGTCTGCATTTCTATAAATTGCTTCTGACTCGGGCTTTTTAATATCTTAAAGAGCAATGGTGAACGTTAGTAAAATAGTGAAGATATGATATCTCCTGTAAGCCTGAGTCTATGCCGTGGTGTCTGAGTGCATTTACATAATTAAAACAAAGAATGCAGCATAAGAAGTAGTGCTAATGGATGACTCCCCTCACCCTTTACAACCAAGCACCATCTGTCATTTACAAAGAAAGCTGGCTTTTCAACTAACTTCATTCTTTATTAGAATTTATTATTTTTTATTTCCATGGCAGAAAGCCTTTTCTTGTTCCCAGGATACGACTTGGGATACATAAATCAAGTAGTGCAGAAAAACGTCAGTTGTCTGTTGACTAGAATAATGAGTGTTGCTGGCATGTGCCTCTGCCCGAGAAATGCACTTATCTCTGGAAAACCTTGCTGAAGTTGAGAAACCCCTGCCCTGGCTGACCCTCCATCTACCACATTATTTCAATTGTCCACAGGGAGCAAATCCTTTCCTCCTTCAGAGTTTCCTTCCCATCTTCTGAACCTTCGCTCTCACCTGGTTCTCCCCATCACGTCTGCACTCCCGTTTGAAAACAGCAATAACAGCAGTCTCTCCCTGGACTTTTCCAAGCTGTAGGGAAAGATTGGTTGGTTCACTGTGGTTTATTATTGTTGTTTTCCTTTTTTCCTTCCTCAGTGTGGGTGTACGTGTTAGACGCTACCTGGCCCAGAGAAAGGCGAGGGATGGAGGAGAGGTTGGGGTGTGGGTCTGGAGCTGGAGCAGGGTGCGACTCTGTAGATGAGAAAAGAGCAGTCTCTGTTCCTGGGTCTTGCCCTTCAGCACTTCTGCTCCTTTTGGGGAAAAAGGGAGAAGAAAAAAAACAAAAAAGCCTGGTCTCTCTGAAGCTGACATATTTTCAGTCCATTCTCTTTGAATTTTCTGGGGGCAATGCTGCCAAGCAGAGCATCTGTCCGCAAAACAGACAGCCAAAGCGAAGCAACGCTCCCCTAACGAAGATGACAGGAGCGATGGTTTCAGCAGCAGATGAAACTGGAGACCACGCCATTCTCCCTCCAGTTTAATAAAGGAATTTGTTTCTACCTCCTTTTGTACTTCACTTTCTACCCGTAGTTCTTCTAACTGTGCTACCTCAGTGTCACAGGCTTTTAATATACTTCTTGTCACGCAGGTCCTTGCCCTCACTTTATGGGCAGGGAGTGACTCACAGAGAGACCGAGATCTCTCTTGTGAGATCCGTGGCCACCGCTTCACAGATCTGGACTCGGGTGACGTACTCAAAGACAGCGAGCAGGGAATCGGACCTGGGCTTTCCAAGTCCCCCCGACCACCACGGACGCAGCAGATCGGAATTACCCCATCCGCACGCGGCGGACCTCTACAGCACCAACGCTCAGCTGCCGTTTTCTGCGGCACCGCGAGGTTCACGTCCCTGGTTTAATATCTATCCCTTGCCCGTGAGGACTGGCTCGAGAGCAAAGTCTCCCCACGAGTGCAGCTTTTCCATCGCTGTTTGCAATACCCGAGCCCGCCACGGTCCCTGGTTTTCCGCACAAAGCGGCCGGTTCTTGTAATACACAGCAAGAAATTCCTGCGGTGGTGTTTCAAAGTGCCAGCACATGTGGACTGCTCTCTGGGTACATATTTTTACTGTTTCCATTTCAGCATGATTTAAGGCTGTGGGGAAAATAGTTACAAAGGGGGAGGGAAAAAACCCAAACCCCAAACTCTCTAAGACGGCTGCGGCTGGGCAGCTTAATTTCATACTTAGCAATCACAATCTGCACTGAGATAATTAGACTCAAAAGTCAAAAGAAAAGAGCCAGATGTTTCCAAACCTGTTCAGCAGAGATTCTGCCTTTGACTGTGAAAATTTAGCATATGAAATAAAACTGTCTATAGTTGGAACTGCAGTTTAATTTCTGAGGTAAAAAAAATATCTGCTTCATAGGAGGAAGCTATCTCAGAAGGGAACAAATAGCTTGTGAAAACTAGCAAGATAAAAGGCACAGTTAAGTCAAAAATTAATGAGTTTTACCCTCTGTAGAGTTTAAATCCTGGCTACAACAGAAAGGCCATTGGAGTATATGATAAACTATTACTGCACACAAAGATAAAAATAAAAAACCCCTGTCCTTTTGATCTGTTTCTATAATAACAATAATTTGGGGAAACAAAAGAAGTGTACAGGCCATCCCTGCCCATCAATGAATTTGAAAGAAAACATATGGAAACTTCATGATACTTGCAGCTGAATTTTCAGTATTTTTCATTTTATTTCAATACTGGACTAGAATGAAATCAGCAATGACACCATGAGCTACCCCAGCTAAAGATCTTATCCCATTTGATTTTTTTTTTTTTTTTTTTGTGGACCTCAACTCCAGTTCTTAGGAAGCAACCGAAGAGATTGTAGGAGGACTGAGAAAGAAACAAGGTAATTATGAGAGAAGCAGCTAATTAAGATTCTAGACTACTGGAAAATCCCAATGCCACAAAATATGAAAGGTCAGGTAACTAAGAAACAGTCAAATTAAATTTACTTTCCCCTTTAGCTTTCCAAGAAAACCTCTGCAGCCACAGAACATTTTAGACCCAAAGGAAAATTGCATGGAAATATTAGGTGCACTTTAGAGAAAGGGCTTATTTAAGTCCTTTCTCAAGAGCACTAGAGTATTGCTCTGAACTACACACATATCTTTGAACTGCTAGAATAGAAATCAGTAGAAAACCAGCACACACAGCAATTATCTGATTATCCATCCTTATGTGGACATACAACAAAAACAGAATTGCTCGGAGTCCACTCTGTGGCTGACCTTTCATACTGCAGTCCTGTAATCCAATAACTTCCAATACTTAATGTGAAACGTGTGGTCACGAATAAAATCTCTCTGGACCGGTCAGGAAGAGGAATGACTGTATCTGTGCCAAAAGGAAAGAGGTTACCACGTTCAGAAATCTTTATTATAGTATCTAACTGACTACTGGGAGAGCCAGTTATGTCCTACCCGGTGGCAGCTGGTATCAGAGCTCACCCTCTGGCCAGCCAGGCACTGATGTAGCTAATCTCCATGTCTGTGAGCTGTATTAATCACTTCCCAGCTGGAATAATTGACTGGGGTAACATAATCCAATGGTTCACTGCAATATCACACATTGTGATATGATTTCCTTTCTAATAACATTTGTAATTCAGACACAATTTATACTGAATATTTTTCTTCTGATAAAATATCCTACTGAGCAGTTTCCACATACAGTCAAAGTTACCTAGAAGGATTTTTGTAATAAACTGCTGCATGTTAACGTAAAAATCTCTTGCAGCTACAATTACCCTGCATAGATCAGAGTCCTCAAGCAATTGTTCCCAAATTGTTCTTGTCCTCCAGCTTCCCTTTTGTAAGACACGCATACCTAGATTTCTGCGAACATGCTAACAAGGTCCACCTGAGGGCCAACTCATTCCCTAAGCAAAACTGACCCAAATCTAAATTGATCTGCTCCTGGTATGCCATAGTGCTGTTTGTCTTTTTACATATGTTTGCAGCACCTAGTCCCTCTTCCTCTCCTCGTTCTCATCCTTCGCTCATGGCTTCTTGCCAGCCACAGCAGTCTCTCTCGTGACTGTTCTCTGCACCCAGAGTCTTCTTTTCAGTGTGCTGCTCGATCCCGTCACAGTCGATGCCTCTTCTCCACAGCAGTCCATCAGACACAAGCGTCTTACCTTTGCCATGGAGACTCTTCTGGAGTGGTGCTGCTGGAATTTGGCTGGGCACTGTGCAGCCATCACCCAAAGGGTCAGTGTTTTATTAGGTGACACCAGTGAGGATGGGCGAAACGGCAATAGCCTGAGCCTGAAATATCTTTAAAGTAATTTGCTAATATTATCTTGTTTAATGATGAAACCCCCAGATCCCTAGCAAAACTGAGCATTGCTCCTACTATAGGAGAATGTAGGTGGCACACCCTCTGGATTGCTGCAGCTCCCAGATCAAAGATAGCTGGGAGAGATTGATGGATGCTAATTCTTTCTTCGTATATAGCTGAACGAAACCGTGCAAGTAGAACCGGGCTGCTTTTCCATACTAGTGAATAAGCCTTTAAAAATGTGATTCATGGAACAAAAAACATCTGCAAAGGATGTTGTCTTTAGATCCTTGAAAAAAAGTCAGCATTTTATAATGCTAAAACTATCTTGTCTACTGATGTGTATGCATTTCTCTGCTTTCACAAACAAAAGTTCTCCTTCTGCATTTCTTGGGTATTGAGGTCAATACTGAATTTTGCCAGAGTCTGAAGAATGGAACTTGTTCTTTTGTCGGTATTTCTTTGCTGTTCTTCAAACTGATATCTACTCACCCGGCTTGGTTAAAGCTCATAACTTCCCTGTGAGGTAGGAGAGAATTATCTTCATTTTTCAAGGAGGATACCTGAGTTTCAGAGACTGACTTATCTAAGGTCCCAAAGTATGACAGAAGTAGGTACAGAAGCAGATCCAGCCCTGAAGCCCAGACCTCTGTTGAAACTGTTAAACGTCTTTCCTGGGAGCAGGAACTGGACTCCTAGCTGTAGAATACACTATTTTATTATGGGCCAATTGATGTAAAGAAATAGTTTCAGAGAAAATTCATGTTTAATGATTTAGTAAAAAGAAAACCTGCTTTTAAAATAGCTTCTGCCTCCAATTACAGTAAGAGAGGAACAAGACACATTAGCTTCTTTTGCAAAATTCTGTTCTGCTTTAGTGTGAACCACAACAGAATTCAGATCCTGCAGGAATACAGCAAGACATTAGGCATGTCTTATTTATACAGTATTTATTATATTATTTTAAAATACTTGCGAAGACTTGTCTTCATAAGCATCTGCTTCCAAACAGAACCCACACAAAATGCAACTAGAGTTACTTAGACAAATGTATGTGCTTTCTAGCTTTCACTGGTCTTACAGGCAAAAAATAACTGGATGAAAATGCCTCCCAATTTGATTAGTACAAAAATATAGTCTATTTCTGTTCTGTTATTCAGAAGAACATGCTGAAGTATGGCTCACCATCAGACACAGATGAGTGTCATTTCTGATAGTTCAAATCTTTTGGTGAAATATAACATGTTTTTATTTACTTTTTGTAAGGCTGTGTAGAAATATTATGAGTGTGACTATTAGGATGCAATTCTGACATTCAAAACTCCAGGGGAGAAATTAATCCCTGATATGTATTCCCAGGCTTTGGTGGGTGGGGACAAAGCAAACACAACGGGTCACACTCAGAGCACATACTGTGAAAGCAACACGTCTTATTTAACTTTGAGCATCTCAGATTTATTTAACTGTATTTAAGCTCACTCTCTAAGCTCTCCGTAGAGTCCATAGAGAGAACCTTCCCTGTGGCCATCTCTGCCATCCTTTTCTCCCCACTAACTCTAAAAGAAGCCTAAACCTAAAGTCTTGGATGAATGCTCATCACCTGACATTGGAAAGATCACCCCCTTTGCCGGCGCAGAGGTGTAAATGCCACGGCAGCTCCTCGCTCCTGACCATCAGGACAGGTTAGACAGCCGGCATGAGGACTGCCCGGCCCGTTTCTCACTCTTCCAACCTTCGATGCCATGGGATAGTCCCTGTGCTGTAGCAGGTGGCCTGGATGTGACCATAAGGATTCGCTAAGGACAAAATCTGACCCATCGGGGCATGGCGAGTATTGCAAACCAGAAGAGCAGCAGTGCTGGCAGCCTCGTGCTCCCTTGTGCCTTCTTCCACGGGTTTTGTGCGGATGCAGTTAGAGAGCTGCAGGGAGGTCGTCAGGAGGTTTCCCACATCCCACCTCGAGCGTGTCTTCACTTGGTGGAGAAGGTGCTAGCACAACCCTTGCTCCAAACATAGCTGGTGGCTTGGGCTGCTCCTCAGAGGCGAGGGAGGAGGGCCGTGAGTCAGTGGGGCAGTGGAAGTTGCGTGGTCCCTGATTTCCCACAGGTCACATTTGCGACCTCAGTAAGCCAGCTGGACACGGTTTGCTTTTCCGTGGGCTGGAAAATAGGGGCCGGATTGTGCAATTGGTGTCCGTGACGACGAGAATTCGGCCACGACACAGGAAGGCACACGCAAGGGAGGACTCATCCCGGGAAGCTTATGCAGTCACCCGGGGGATCATCTGTTACCGAATGTTGTTATCACGGGAGACAAAAAAATCCGCAAATCTAAACCAAAGCTCCTGTGCTGCCTGCGCGGAGGATGCTGCTGGGGACTGTGATGGGCTCATCCCTTTGGAAAGCAGCAAAACCAGCGTTTCGTCCCTCCAGTACTCGTCACCCAGCAGGCAAACAGGAGAGAAGGAGCCTCACGAAATGTGAGCAGCCTTCCTCCTCTGCCCGTCTGTGTCCTCTCCTTCTAACCCCTCTGGGTATTTCCATTTTGCTGTTTCCAAGCACTGATTTCTTGATTTCTCTTTCTGCGCTCTCAATTGTATTAAAATCCAGCATCTCCAACTTTTAAGTCTCTCTGTATCTTCTTCTGCAAGATTTGACCTCTTCCTGCAAGACAGCAGTTTGTTCATAAAACATTTTCTTCCTAAGCCAGTTCCTTATTTAGGCAGCTGCTTTTCTCTTTCTGGCTGTTTCTCATGCTAAAAAAAAAAAAAAAAAAAAAAAAAGTTGCAGCCTTTGAGTAATGGCAGAAACCTTCACAGTTCTGCTTTTTACTTGCAAAACTAGCAGTGCCTTCTCCAGCAAAGGGAGAAACTCCAGAGCCTCCCACTCTCATGGGATCACCCAGTTTATCCAATAGATCTTTCCAGTCTTTTTATTTGGGGTGAAAACTGGACTCCTGTCTTAAGAAAGGACCTGTCTTTGGTTCCTTCCCCCCCAAAATGATCCCCAGGTCGGTCCCCAGCTTTGGGTCCTACATTGTAAAGGCACGTCGGGTCAGTACTATGAAGCTACGATTTCCTCCCGAGGTTGCAAACGCCTCAGCTGAGATGGGGTGACACTTCAGGCAAGCAAGAAAGAGAACAGAAACCAGTTAAAAATAAAAAGTCCCTGGAAAACAGCTCAGATTTTTAGACATCCTTAATTTGATTCCTTAATCTCTTTTTCCAGGCTGAAAAATCCCCCAAGTGAGAACCATGTCTCAGACATCAAATAGTTCCCCACAACTCTGCCTTACTAAAGGTCTCGGAGAAAACGAAACCCTGCGGAAACAGGAGCTGTAGTGCAGCCAGGAATTACATCCAGTCTCCTTCTGAACACCCTTTGCCACACTACAGACACCACGGCCCGTGTTTCGGCAAAAATAGAATAATTCCTGCAAAACAGATACTAAATATACTCCTCAGCTAACAGAAGAGTGCTATCAGCATGCATCAAAGCAACGAAAGGGGAAGATACAAGGAAATGGCACTGAGCTCTATAGCATTCTTCATGGTTAATTGGATAGCCGGAGCCCAGGCTTGGGGCCGTATCCTTAATTTTTAAAGCAGTGCATGGAGAATTAAGCATTAAGAGGAAGGGGAGTCACCATGAAACAAAACAAAAAGCCTGGCGTACCGCTATGAAAATGTAAGTTTAAGTACAGTAGCTGCCAGCAGAGAGATAATTAGGTGCACTTCTGGCCTTATCTGCAAACTCTACTGTACACTGCTTCGTTAAAAGCAATCTCCCGGTGCAAAAGAACGCCTGCCTCATATTAAGCTGTTTCAACGGTGTACTGTAATTATGCTTACAGATGTTTTAAGAATACATATGTAGGAAGCTGCAGGTCTTTAATTATAGGTAGGCCTGCGTACGGTGCACATTGCTCCGCTGCAAACGAGCCTGCGCTGACCCGGGAGTGACCTTCGAAAGTCTGTTTGGGGAAGACATAAGCCGCTTTCCTTCCGCGAACCGACATCAGTCGCAACGGCAGTGACCCTCTTTAAAAGCCCTTCCTCGCTCCAGCGCCAGAGTAAACCGCTGGGTTTCTGCGCCAGAGCTGATCTCCTGGGAATGTCGCCTTGGCAGGAGGGAGGCACATTTGGTTCTCGGTGCTTCTCACCGCACGGCCGAGCGCTCGCCCCAGGGGCCCCGACAGCCGGCTCACCCCGGACTGGTCCCACTGGGAGAGGTAACCAAACAGGGCTGGATTTTCCCGTCCCATTCCGAGTCCAGCCCCACGGCTCTCTGAACCTGCTGCCCCCTTATTTTTGCCATCTTGTCAGAGGTAGTTAGGTTAAGCGATGAGTGGGTGGCTGGGAAGATGGGCAGGTCGCCCTTTCCTTCCCCCCCTTCTCTTCTCTCGCTTTTCTACCTGCTGAACGATTCCAGCCCGCAGAGAAAACGAGTGCAAAGAGGGAGCAGTGATAATTACACGGTATGTGGCATTATTATTGTTTACTTGATTCTACAAGGAAACCACGTTCCCCCTCCCGTCGTCGGCTCGGCTTCTTGCACCCTTTCCCAGTGAATAGTTCTTCAGGGCAATGTCCCTGGCTACGCATGAGCGTGCAAAAACATTAAGAGTGGAATTAAAACACATTAACAAGAGCAAAAACACCAGCATGCTTAAAAAGCTGGTTAACTAAGCGGGGGCTATGTAAGAGATGGCATCTCTCTCTCAAAAGTGAAGTGCCTCTTGTACATCCAGCTACGACTCAGCATTCAAACATTGTGCCACTTTTTAATGAATTTTTACTTCTCTTAGCCTGGCAGAGCACACTTACTTGATAAAGAAAATCAGAATTTATTCTGTTTTCTGCATTGTCCAGCAGCTGGTTCGCTGTGCTCAGACCGGTTACTGACTCAGATGAGGCCAGGGGTGGAGATGGGAGAGAGCCGCTGTACCAGCCTGGACACTTCTCCGCGGCTGCTGTACCCTCATTCACCGGGAGCACAAGAAAGGACAAGACCAAATTTTACTCTTCACTTTCTTCTAGTTTTCTAACTGTAAACCGAGGGACTCAGCACGTAACGTGTTCATTAAGAGGATTAAGCACTTTTTTATTAAAATTAAATATTTGGAGACAACAAATACCATACAAGTGTCAAGAACTTACTGCTCCTATTAAAATATTTTTTTCACTCGGAAAGCACTCTGAAATTATAACTTTCCCCTCTCACGGGTTAGTCGTGTGACCCACAGATGTGGCAGATCCCCCTTTATTTTGCAGAGAAAGTGTCCCACACCCAGGTACCTTTTTGACCCTACCGTTGATTTCCTTTTTAACAGAGCTGCCCTGCAGAGAGAGAATCTTTCAGGCTGTAAAATTGTACAACTCCCCGTTGTTGTGATGCTGCAAAGCAAGAGAGAGGAAAAACATTTCAGTGGATTTCAGAGAATTGGGCAAACCCGAGCGGACAGGTTAAAGAAGGTGTTGGCCGGCCGGCTGGAAGCGCAGAGATGCACAGCCAAAGTGACAGCACGGGAACCACGGTTTTGGGGGTTTTGTGTTTTTATTTTTTATCAAGGCAATAAAAGCCCTGTCCGAGGACTGGTTAGCCACGCTGCACTGGGGAAGAGGAGGCAAAGTCAGGATTCTGCTCACGGGGCAGCAGGTATTGGCAATAAGCGTGACACAAAAGGATTTCATACCTATTGAGAAATCATCTAGCAAGTCGCCATGTCAACAAGGGGAGCAACGGTGGCAGCTCAGAGCGATGTGCCTCTGCCTGTAGGAAACCCGTCGTAAAGAGACGGAGGCCAGAGCAAGTTTTCACAGCCGTCTCCCCTTCCTATATTAAAAGAAAATAAACGAATAAACAGGAAGGAGGTGCATGTGGAAAGACCACAGTAGATGGAAAGAAAAGGGAGAAAAGGTTAAAGGATGGTTAACAAATTTAAATATGAGTGTTTCCAGACTCTCTTGGAACTGGATGAAAGGCGCCGATCTCCTCCAGGCTATTCTCAGTGTTTTTGGTTCAGGGCTGAGAGCAGCATTATGTAAAATATGCTTTCCTGCAACAGTTTCACTGTTTCACCGTTTCCTGACCTTAAAAACCAGAATAATTTAACTATTTCAATTGGTTGGCCATAGTGACGTCTACTGATAACTTGGAGCTAAGGCCTTGCCCACACTTAAAGCTTCTCAGCATAGCTTTCTCCCTGAAATTATACGAGGTTTTCCTAGCAAATGCTTTCAATGGCGAGGAGATATGTAGAACATACAGTAGTACATTGAACCATTTGGGTGAACAGAACTACTATCTCAGTGTTGGGGGTTTTGCAGAGGAAGGCACACTCATAAATGAAGTTTTGAAAAGGGCCTTAAAAGTAATGCATAATCAGAGGAGCCACGTCTTTCACTAGATCAGGTTGTCTCCGGTGCCAGAATACACTTCACAGTGTGAAACTTCGGTATTTTGTGTCACCTCAGTACACAACGAGTGTTATAGTCTTTACTGGTCAGCGATGGAGGAGGTGTCCACAGCAGATGCTGAGGGGCAAGCCTAAATATTGAAGCCACTGACAGGACACAGAAATGTTTAGATAAGACAGACAACTCAGATCTCACACTGGTTTTTTATATTTGTATATAAATAAAGTACTTGTCCTAGACTATTGTACACAGATATGAACTTTTTAATTTGTAGGAAGACATAGGAAGACATTCATCCTATGGAAGAGATTGTGGGATGAAGACCTGTGTTTGCTCTCCTGCTTCTGCAGAAAATGACAACTCCCATGGAAAAAACAGTTAAAGGACAATAGCAATGAAATCGTCTGTCTTCTTGGCATTTGGGAAGTTATTCTCGGGACATCACAGCACTCATGAGTGAGACCGGGTTGCGTATGAAAACAAAGAAATAATTGGGCATTTTAACTGCCATACCTCATCTTTTAAAACCAGATTTTCTTTTTTAAGGTCAGATTTCCTGTGGATTTCCATTGTAAATAGATCTCCCTCTCCCTCTGTCTCTCTTTCTCTGCCTGCTGTAGTTCTCACTACTGGAATTTGTAAATAACTCAGGAGTTTTACATTTAGTGTTACAGTGAACCATAACTAGATTTTTTCCTGTACCTGGACAACAACAGACATTTGGAAAAAAACCCACATCATTATGTGCCCACAGTCTTTTCTATGCAGGAAGATGCTATAACGCCAGCTCTGCTCATTAAAATGTCTGTTGACTTATTTAAGAGATATACTAAAAGCATTGGCTATAACAGAGCAACTAAAAATTCCTTGGCAGACAGTGGTCCCCAGCATTTACCTTCCTTGGCACCAGAAGGCATGTTCAGAAACTTTCCATGTTGAAGATTTTATGATCCCAAAATCATCTGCAGATATCTATAAAAGTAATGAACCACTTGCATGTATCTGCTGTACAAACCCATGTTTTTTAAAGCAGTGATGAGCTGGAGAATGGTCCAAGTCGTGCTTGCAGTGCAGACTCAGGAGCAGAATTTAGAAGAATGTTATGCTTTATTGGAGGTTTCTCCTTAGCCTGCTTATGCATAAGAGGAGGTGATTCTCCTACCCAGGAAGTTCTTCAGCAGTTCTCCCTACATGTGGCTTTCTGAATTTTAGATTGGAATATCAGTAAGCATCATCTTGGAATGGAAATTCTAGTCTGGACACCTCATCAAAATCAAGTCACTCGTCCCATGGGATTTTTAAATTCAACTCCATCTGTCATTTTATCTCCAAATCTGCAAGTTCATGGGTTATGAAATGGCAGAATCGTAAAATGCCTGCAGGTTTTCAAGCTTCAGCCTGTGTTTTTCAAACCCACGTAATTTCTGTTTATTCTCACATCACTTTTCATGAAAGTTAATTCAACCCTCTAGTTTCCAGAGGCACTGGGGAAAGCCTTGTTCCTAACAGTTAGTGTTTGCTCCCAAATGAGATAGGAGAACTAGAGATTCAACGGAAACTTAGAGCTGAGACACATCCTACAGATACCACCTCCGACTGGGTTTTGCCTGGAGTTTCTCTTCCTTCCCCAACTGGATTCAGGCTGCAACCGACTGGAGAAGCTGAAATGAGGAATACAGCCAGATTATGCAATAGAGCTATTACATTTCTGTTCATTCTGTATAAAGTTATCCTTTTTTAGTTAAACAGATTCTCTTCTCCTTGTCTCCATCATCACCTCTGTAGTTAGCTACAGCATTTTAGCCATGATGGTGTAGGGTTTAAATGAGGTAATGGCTTTTAGGGGGAGAGAGTTTATCTTTTATTGGATTACTGTAAAAGAACAGATAAGCACCCAGGCACGCAAGTCCAACTGTTCAGAAAGGAACTGCTTGTTTGAAAGCTTGCCCTTTCTCTCCAGCTTTGTCAGCTTGTTTAATAAAAGTATTTTTCCTTGCAAAACTTGTCATGGTCACCCCCAAAATGCTACACAGAAGTCAAGGAATGGCAGCCTGGATTCCCAGTCAGGAGGTGCTCATAGACAATTTTGGAAGAGCTGGAACAGCAGCCACAAACATGAATTATACGTAGGTCTCATGGACTCAGATAGGAGCCGGTCTGGGTTTTTTGGCTGCAGACACTCAAGGCCATTCCTTGGCAGTGTTACAGGAGCAATATTTACACAAGGACGAAGCACAACTTCGTTAAAGCATTTGCACAAATTAAAAACGTTGTTTTTCCTTGCTATTATTTATAATAGCAGATTGACGAAAACCAACCCAAAGTTGGTTTCCCTATGAAGGAATTTTAATTAGCTTTCATGGTAAGGCTGGGTGACACGGTGCATCCTTTCTCATGGACACGGCTCCTGGGTTTCTTCCTCAGACACAGGCAAAGTAGCTTGTTACAAGTATTATCAGAGGAAAAGCAACACGGAAGAGTGGTCAATTCTGAGACTTGGCATACTTTACTCCCTCGCTCTAACTAGTTCAACAGTATCCTTGCCACCTCCACTTTACTGCAGCCCCTCATACATTTTTTCAGACCCACGACTGAAGATACTCCTTGTACGATAAGCTGCTTGGTATCACCCTTCTCAGTGGGTACATCAGCTCCCTGAAGATCTTCCTCAGATATTTACGCAGCTCTCTCATGGGCAGGATGGGCTTGGAGGTGACTGTGAATTTGCCCCAATATCCCAGTATAATTATGTAGAGTCGTTCTAGACCAGTCCTTTTCACCGGCATTACAGGAGCCTGCTGCAGTATCTATCCGCTTAAGCTTTGCTTTCTGAATATTGAAATAGAAATGCTTTTAAATGCATAGGCTACACCTTGCGTGAACTGTGACAGTGAGGAGGAAAAGGAAAGTGTGTATGTTTTCTTCTTATTGGGAATTCTGTATTGGTAGCGAGAAGCAAGGGTTTTAATATGAGGGATTTATGCTGAATGATCTGTCTTTGCTGAGCTGGAGAGCAAGTCATTTTTTTCACCCATAATATGAAACAAATTTATTTTGGCTTCAGGCTGATCCCTGAATACATGCTAATGTAGATAAAGTTTTCTTGAATTTAACTTCAGCTTTAAAAGAAAAAGGAAATGTCTGTATTTAAAAACTGTGGCCACATATGGACCCTGGTAAGGTCTGTTGATGTTGAATACTTTGCTGGCAGCTGCTCAGTACACGGGAGATACACTCTATGCACCAAAGAACAGAAAAATAACAATGAACTACTAAGTTAACTCTCCTGATTGCTCTAGAAATGAACACAAGAGAGAGACATTACATAGCTTTCTGAAATGAATGATCCCATAGACCTCTCCCTTGGAAATAAATTTGTATACCTGCATAGGCTCATAATGGATGAAAATAGGACGTTATTTTCAGACGCCTTGGTAACTGATTAGAACTATTTAGAAAATAGCAGTTTCATTTTGTAGGCAAATGTTGGAATTTCTTAATTTCTTCTCACTCCAAACTGGAATAAAATGTTAACATTTGCTGATACAATAGTCATCAAGAAACAGTATTGTAGTGCTATAGGTAAAAAACCAAAACCAACAAAACCCAAAGAAACAATGAAGCTAACATCTTATTGAAACAAAATATTGACAGTTTCTTTAGGAAACTAGAAAACGTAATTAAAATTGACATGTCACCTCAAACACTCTGCTGCTGCAAAACTGGACTTGTCCAGGTCCTGCTCCGTGTCTGTCTTAGCAAGGGCCACAGTACTCGTGGTCGTGACTGCGTCCTGCAGCTTGCTTTTCTCATGCGTTAACAGCGTTTTCAGAGAATTTTCCAAGAATACTGTTGAACGTGCTGGTATCTAAAGCCCTTGTGTCACGACGCCCCGTGTGAGAACAGGCTGTTGGATACAGCAGGCAGATGTTCCTCATTTCTGCCCCAGCAGCGCCTGGGAGGGGTACAACACACGGTGAGCTTCATTCTGACATATTCTGGGGGTGAAAAAGCATATTTTGGGGAATCTATGATGTCTATCTTTCTAACCGCAGCCTCACTGCTTCTCTTCAAAAGGCAGCTTGGTCTGGATTTGATCTTGGCACCTAAATTCTCTCTCACCCTTGCAATGAAGCAGTGGTGGAAATGGTGGGAAATATTAGGGCATAAAGGCTCGTATAGTCAAGGGTGAAACAGGTCCCAGAAAGTCCATTTTGCTCCAGAGCTCTTTATAGTGAAAAGTTTCATACGTTTATTCTCACTGACAGAGTTAGAAATGTATGAGGCTGTCAAAAACAAACTCAGATGCAATGTTGTGTCTGTCACCATGTTGGTGGAGTTTAGATACGATTGAGAAAAAGAATTTGTTTCCTTGGTAGCAGAAAATTGCTTATTTTACAAGGTGCCATGGAGAGTGTTATCTACTTGGGATTTATAGGGTAGAGGCTTTAATAATGCATTTCAGCAGGAAAGGAATATTTGTTTTATGACATACTTCCCAGGGTGGTGGTTGGCTATTAGATGCTCTGTGTCTTGAAAATTAATAATGCACCTATCAGAGGGCTGCGATACCGCTTGCCCCAAGGACAGGTAGGATTTGCAAAGGAGTTGGAGCTCAAACTGTTTCCAAGATATGGGGCAGCTGGGCTGCGGAGGCACCCCGGCTGCCAGCATCCTCGTGGGACAGCGTCGGGAACAGAGTATCGATGCATTAAATGCAGCTCATTATTTTGGACAGCACGTCTTTGTGTGGAAATGCCATTAGCAACAGCAGTGGCGTTGAAGCCATAAAAAGCTATTCCCGTAGGATAGTGTCGGGATCTGGTCCTCTGAAATACTGCTTGCCGACATCTGATAACAACGGTGAGATAGCGCGAGTCTTTGAACTAAATTCAACCAGGTTAAAAATAGTGCTGTTGCTTTTATATTAAAGTCAGAGGATCAGAAAACATCATATAACTCGCAGTTATTTAGCTGGCTGAGTGGAACTGACACAGCAGGCTGAGTGGGGAGGAAGGCGCGTCGCGTGACAAACAGCTAACAGGAGGATAATAGTAGGTGCAGAGAGTTATTTGTTGCTTAATGAAGAGCCTCTCGAGGTTGAAAATTTACAGTCCTTTCACAGTTCAATTTTGTTGGAGTAGGGAATAAAAATCACCATTGAGTTGAGCGTGGTGACGTTGCGACGCGCGGAGGAAGTAGCACAGACCTCGCAGACCTGTGACACAAAATTATATTGACAAGGAAAGGCAGACTGAGAGCACGAGCCAGCAAAGGTCAGCTAGGGCATAGTATGGGGGTGGTAATTAGGCCACTAATTAGATTCTTCAGGGCAGGCTGGGGAAGGAAGAATGCTTTACAGTAGAAAAAGGAAGAAAAAATTCCCAGCACATTGTCAGACAGGCATCGCCATTCCCCTTCAGACCAAGCTGTCTCATGATTGCTGCGACGAGCCAAGTCCTAGTTGAGAAGAGAAGAGGTCTGAGCGGCTGGTGGTGAGATCCGAGGACCTCATGCCAGAAACAGGCACAGTTTCTTCACCGCAGAAAAACCAAAGTTCAGAGAAGAACCTGCTGTGAGTCCTTCTCCACCCTCCCCAGGGGAAAGCCCTCGGTCAAACAAGTGGGACAAAAGCTGGATTTTGGTGAATGAGGGGTAGGAACAGAGGTGTTCGAGGCAAGAATCATCCCTTGCAAGCCAGAATGCACTGCCGTCTCTCCGCGGCACATAGGTAATGGGAGTAAGGTCAATTAAAGATGCTGAAAACGTTCCCTGGAGAAAACCAGGCCCCAGCGAGTTCAAGCAGCTGAATTTATGTCATACGAATGCTGCAACTTGATTTTCTGAGGTGGTTGGAGACCCTGCAGAATCACAGACCGCACTGACCTGGGCTTGGCTTCATCCCAACCCCCTCCTCCCAGTCAAATTTAAAAATCACACTCATTTCATCCTATTTTTTATTCCCTGGGCTGTGAGTTCAATAGTCTAGTCACACATAAATATAATCCAAATCTTCTTCCCGTACTGTTTTAGTTGTTATCACAAAAAGGGCTTAGACCGAAAAGAACTTTTACAGAAGATTGTTGATTCTGCTGGGATGGATCAAAGCTAAATCTGTAACATGGAGAGAAGAGAGAATTCAAATAGTAAGGAAAAAGCGAAGGCATCTGGAACATAAAATAAATGTGTTGCTTTAGCTGTGGTTCTTTCACCTCTATGTTTTATCGTGTTCATGTTCTTATTACTTGAAGTAACATCTCCAATACAAATTAAGCGTAGTACCTGAAATAGGAAAAAGCTGCTCAGAACCTTCAAAGTAAGGTTAGCGTACTTCAGAAAATATTTAGCGGAGCAATGTTTTCAAGGTGCGTATGCCAGAACGGTATTGAGAGCGGTGCTGTAACTGATGGAAGTCATGATTTAAAAGGGCAAAGTCCCCCCCTTGGGCTGACCCTGTCCCCACGTCGTGTCCCATCGCAAGCGCAGCCCGAGGAGCGGCGGCTGCCCCTTCTCCTCCCAGCTCTGTATCTTAACCAGGCCGTGCCTGCCAGGATACCTGACCCTCTTTTTGTCTTCCGGAGCAGAAGTGTGAGCATAGGCTTTATATTTCTCTGCAAGCACAGGGCAGCACCCAAGGAGGAGGATGTGAAATGCAGCACCCAAAATCCATCTCCAGTGGGGACCATCAGCTCTCTGAGCACAGAAGCTCCCATGAGCCCACACTTTATTTAAATGTTTTTGCAAGCCCGGGCACCAACAGAGGGTCTTTTTGCTAAAAAGATGAAGGGAAATTTCAGCAGTTTCTGCAGGACCAGCAGCTATGCAGGGGGTGTCCCAGGCAGAGCTGGGGGACAGCAGAAAACCCTGAGAGAACATGGGAATGGCTCTGGGCAACAACACGGCTCTGGAAAAGAGCAGGTTGGGATGTTAGATTTCCTCCTGTGATGAGAGCACTACAAAAATTACTGAAAATAAAGATTTACGGGTATGTGGGATGAGCAGGTATTCAAGTAAATACTTGAGCATTGGTCCAGTCTATCCACAAATAAAATCAGTGAACTGTGCTGGACCAACCAGACAGGAGGAAAACTGAACCTAATTAACATTACACTCTACCATAATGGTATTTCATGTCTTTGTACATGTTGGAAATAAAGCTTGGAGTCCAGGAACATACTATCTTGATTGTACAGCCCACATGCATCATGGAAAATCTTACCCCAGAGTCAATTATCTCAACATCCAAAGCTGAGGGGAACAATCTTTTTATGGCTGGCCATTGGAAAGAGCACAATGCCTTCAACTCCACTGAAAAGAGTTCCCTGCAGAAAGACTACACTGCAAAAAAGAAAAAGGCTTGGCGGTGGAACTTCTCTGGTTGTACCTTCCTAAGAATTCAATTACTTTAGTCAGAGATTGCATCCAATTCAATTAAGACCATATATGTCACTAACTCTTGTCCTCACACTGTTTTGTCCCAGCTTTGGGACAAAAAAGGGGAAACTCTGAATAAGGGAGAGGACTTCTGGAGCAGCTAATAACCAAACTGCAGTCCTCAGCTACAGTGACAGGGGGTATAAGAGGTTGTTGGCCCAGAAAGTTTATCAGAGGTCACCTTTTCAGCTCTCCAGCAGCAGAAAGTACCAGGAGCCATTGCTCAGCTGGTGACCACTTTAAAAGAAAAAATAGATTGTCATTTTCCCCGCAGCAACACTTGCCAGACTCAGCTGCAGCCCGGCGGTGAGATTTCTTGTTGCCTAAGGAAGTCTCCAGCCGAGCGGCAGGGAACACAGCGTACGGGCGGAAAGGACAGCTTTTTGTTTTCCTTTGCTTCGAGACCGCTCTACCTTTGCGTAGCTGCCGGCCCTAGAGCCTGGGTAAATAGCTGAGTATAAAGCTAATCGCTTTTTTTTCCTGGGAAAAAAAAAAAAAAAAAAAAAGCAGGAATAAAACATTGATTACAGAATGGGAAATCGAAGGACGTGCCAGTAGGGAGAGGAAGAGGAGAGCCCAGTTTGGGCTGGGCAGCGCTCCCGAGGGCTGGGTGGGAGTCAGAGGAGCGGAGCAGGGCGGGCAGCATCCCGCTGCAGCCCCCCGGGGAGGAAGCCTTAGCCAGGACAACAGGAAAGGCTCAAGAAATGCAAAGCCGTCGGGACTAAAGCAAATATTGCAACTTGGAGTGGAAATGCTGATGTTTGAATGAATGGTGCCACATCGGTTCTGGATCAGTTTTGTTTCCTTGAAGGAAGCGGGAAATGGACAGAAATGGGGAGTTTTCTCTCGCAGCAGACCTCCCACCTTCAATAAATGTGTGGGGAGCGCGAAGGGAGTTCACAGGGCCCTGGCGACTGCCGAGTGCCTCCTGAAGTTCACCATTCAATACTTTTATGTTATTTGCAGGTAGTAATCGACAGTGGCAGTTTAATTAAACAAAAACAGCAAGACGGTTTCTTGCTAAAAGGGCAGACAATAATCATTTTCTAGAAATGGATCCCTCCAGCTCTCACTGAGGATAAACACTCAAAGCACTTGCAAATTCTGATAAGTGACTTCAAGCCTGCATTGTTATCTTGCTTTTTTTTATACTGTGAAGTTGTTGGGAGGAATAAAAAGAGCCAGAAATCTTTATTATTCTTCCTAAGGGATTCGTTGCATTCTACTTTGCAATGCTTCATCATATTACCAATTTTCACTCTACATGCTTTTAATAAATACTTATTGTTATAAAGATAATAACACTCTTATCACATTAATGACTTTGCAGTAGTGTAAATGAAAATGAATATTAATAAAGTTAACAGTAACCTTGATACAGTAGAACACCAGTAAGTAGGAAATTTTCTCAGTGTTTTATAGTACAAGAAAGCTTTCTTTTCTGTTTTTTCTCTGCCGGCATTGGAAGGGAAAGTATATGAGATAGAAATTTAGATATCTGTGAAAGAAGCTCAATGATTATTTCCTATTATAGATCACTGCAGCCTGTTTTATTAAAAATATCCTCTCAGCCCCAATTCTTCCCTGAGGTATTTCTGCTGCCTACCAGCACTGCAATGAATGAATGAAGGCACCATATGGGCACTTGTCTTCCAGCATGTATGTAGGTCTTTTGGGGTTCCGCATGGATCCCAGCATATGGGTCAGATTGACATTTCTCTTTTGATCCAGATGAAAAAAAAAAAAGCAACAGTGCTACAGCAGCCTTTCTAGCCAGTTCTACATTTTCTCATCTGAACAGCTTTCCTTTTCCATCTTTTTTTTTCCCCTATGGTTTGCATGCCAGCTAAGATGGAAAAGGATGCTAGCGCATGATTTTGCTCCCGTATGGTAAAATAAAGCAAAGCCAGAGGTCATGTCCCAGGACAGCCTCACGCCCAGGGAGTTGAGAGCTTCCAGAAAGGCACAGATGTCCTGTCCGTGGGTGATCTCAAGGCCAGAGCACTTGGTCTGCCACGGCCCAGAACCACTGAACTGGCTGTGAACAATCTCTACGTTTGATCTCCATGACTGTGGGAGACACATCAAACATTTCTAGAGGTCTCGCTGCTTGGTGTGAACCGCTGGAAATCCTGGACAAGTGGACAAAATCCTGAAATTGCAGCCCACCAGAGAAGAAAGTTTGTGGAAGCAAATGCATCATAGAACTCATTTAATAAAGGAGTCAACCACACAGAAGTTTGCTCCCTCTTACATTGCATCACTCTGCATTTTTAAAAAGAGTCAATTCCAAGTAAATCATCAACTACAGGGATTTTTGCATCCCTGTATATTACCCAAGCATTTTTCTTTGTTCACATATAGGCTGAATTTGAGATTGGGAGCACACAAAACTGAGTACCAAAGCATTTTGCATGATTTTACTACAGCATATGCTGTGCTGACCTAAAAACTCCTATAGGAGCAATTGATACCAGTAGTTCTACGTTCTACAAAAGAGAGAATAATCTGTTCTGAACAAAGAGCGCTCAAACATACGGTACTTTGTTAGTCTAACATGAGAGGTATGCCAATTTGCTGAAAGTGCAGTCAGAGGGAATAAGGATATTGCAAGATTTCGAATACTAAGCACAGAGATTTTAAATTTAAAAACCATGGGTTTACGTAAGGTTAAGCCTTGAGATTTTTAAGTCTACAAAATCTGATAATTGTAAAGTTATTGTCCTCATTGCCCCGAACCCTGTCACGTTGCTCATTTGCTTTCATAGTTTGTGGACATTTTTACACACTAAGGCATAAATTTAACAGAATAAACAGTAATGTAAAAAAATACAGATGGCAACTGCAGAGCAGGCAAGCGTTGGTTCTGAGAATGAATTGAACTTTAAGGTTTCCTGGTTTAGCAGATGGCAGATCTCAGGCCTGACATGGCATTAATGTAACTTTCTTGAGTGCAATCTTTTAGTGGAAGGAAGCGCGTGATCAAATTCACAGAAAAGCTGCATCAGCTGATGCTGTTATGTTATCCGAAACGTTCACTGATAATAATGTCTCGACAAAAAGTATGTATGTGTGGATATGTAACTCATCTCAGATATCTGGGGTTGGCTTTCCAGTTTGGGGAAGGTAGCTGGGTTTTACAATGGGATGGAGAGTATCGGCAAACACCTGGAGACAGAAGTTACGAGACATTCACTATGAAGAAGAATTTATTGTACATGACAGCCTAAATAATGTATTTCTCTGTTTCTGACTGGGTGGTAGACGTGAATAAGAAATTGTGACTGTATCTCTGTGGGAACCTGTACTAACTCAGTCAAGGACCTCTGGAGAGCTTAAGGAACTGTGCGAGAGCTCGACCTCGCTCTCAGCGCAGGCTTTTTCTTCCACACTTTTACAACACTGTTACTAGAACTGGGTATAAATGAAATGTAGATGCATTTTATAGGAATACATAGATTCCAGCAGGCACATTCACCTCTCTACATTGGCATTGCTAATCTGTCTTTCTCCACCACTCTGATTTACAATAGTCCTTAAAATGCAGACTAAGACCTCTCAGTAGTGTTTATGTCACTGTCATGTTTTCATTTTGTCTTGCTATTATGATTGCAAGCAGTCAGAAGCTGGCAGCCACCGTCTTAAGCATAAAAGTGAATCGAATGAATTAATAATGGCCAAAGGGTATCGTGGCAACCAGAGGTGTGAAGGAAGGTGTTCAGCTTTCCAAACAGCATGATTAAATATGGCAATATAATCTTGGCGAGTTAATACAGCATCAATTGCCCACAACTAACACGATAATTTTACCATCCAGAAATACTCCAGGGAAATAAATGTTTCTCATCATTGCCAGGAAAGCCGAATCATTAACGAACAGAATGATGATGAAATGCAGAAAGTCTTGGTTCTTGAGCAAAGCACATTAGTTTCTGGGACATGAGGCTCATTTGTAATAGGGATCTAATTCATATAATCAACACAAAGACTAAACACCGAAGAGGAGATTTTCTGAAATAAAGATTGATTTCTGTGCCACTCCTTCTATGTGAAACACACTCACAAACTGTATTTTTGTGTCCAGGAGCGGGTATTTAGATGCCTAAATATCCATTTGTGTATACCGATGGGCAGTTTGCCTGTGCAACTAGAAGAAAAGCAGTAGAGAGATGGGTTTTCCAAATCCGAACTCCCCGGTGGTGCTTCTTGGCTGTCACTTTGAGGAGAGCTGGCTCGGTGTGCTTCTCTGTCCTCAGTATTTTTGGGTAGAATTCACAAGCCATTGAAGAGCTCCATGGCACTGGTCCGAGCTCATTGAATAGGGATGAGACTATCTCTCTGTCTCATCTGCTTTATAGTAATGCTTGACGTTAATATTTCACTTTCCACCTGAAGTTCTCAAAGCTCTTTTCAAGCTTAATTAAGGTTCACATCACACTTAAGAATGAGGCAGATATCCTAATGACAGGAAAAATGAGAATAAGAGAAGCGAAGGGACTTGCTCAATATCACCCAGTTGCAGCTCTGAGACTGAAACGCAAAATCTTAAGTCTCGGTAGTTTGCTCTAACCACTAATGAATAAAAACGACTGACCATATTGATAATTAATAGCACTTTCACTGAGCTTAATACATGTAAAGTGCTGCTGAAATACTAATTTATTCACCCTCGCTGATCACTGGGAGTATGCATGGTCTTCATCCTCCAACCCACTCCACTTTGCGTATGTGGAAAACCACTGAGTTAACCAGATGCTGCTCCGCAGTGGAAAGCTGAGTGTGGAAATGGTTGCAGGATGAGGCACGAAAGAGGATGCTGACAGCGTCTGGCTTTCGACGTGTAACCCAAGTGCCTGATGTAGCGGTGCTTGAGCCGAGAACTTGGTCTCCCTTACCGCCAGCAGAGAGAAGCAGGCTCCGTTAGAAGCCCATTCAAAGCGTCTGAATTAGAAGCTATTTCTCTCTGCTGAGCCTCTGGATAGCCTAACATTAGAGGTCTCAAGCTAGACATGTGAATATTCTCCCTTAAGTGCTTATTATTATTCCCATTTTGCAGGTGGGTGAACTGGAAAGGACAGGACTGTGCTAAATTAAGTGAGCTGCCTGCAATGGTTAGGCTTCCTCTTTGCTTCCCCATAAAACCCCTGGAAATGTGTATGAGAAGAAGAATGCAAAGCTGAATAAATCTCCAGGGAATATGTTTAGGTTGTAAAAATACAGAGACAGTATCGAAATATCTCAAAGTGCTCTTGGAATATATGGTGAGTCATGAGCACTGTATATTAAATGGTCAACGCTTATTCAACAAAAGTAATTTCTCATGCGAGACCACAGGAGTCACAGGAATTGGCTTTGCACCAAACTGCCTGATTCAGCAAGATATTACCAGTGTGCAGAAGCTCTGCTGTTATGTTTCAGCTTTTAGGCACCAGGAGAGAGGAAGTAAGCAGCACGAGGAGAAACTAAGAGATTCCTTACAGATTCAAGTATGGCAGTGTTTTAACTGTGTGAGTAAAAACTTATCAGAAAAAAATATGCATTAAGAATAGATAATATATGTATGAAATTCATCCCTCCCATGCTATTTCTTCAGCTTGTGTGATGGAGACTGAATTTTATCTCTCTGTATTCCCCATCTCTGGTATTCTTTCTAAAGCCAAAATTCAGTTCCAACTATGGTAGTCATTAAAAATTATAATATAAGAAAGTGTTTATCACTTCTATCATTGCAGGTGTACTGGAAGAATGATTGCAAATTGAAATGACTTTGTAACGAAGCCTGAGTTAACAAAAAAAAAAAAAATAAAGGAAGAGAAAAGGAATATTCATTTTTCTGAAATTAACAGAAAGAATAACACTTGGAGAAAACATTTATCATTATGTCAGCAAGGAGGTATGTGATTTATCTTTGTAATAATGGTTTTCATAACTTTGAAGGTAAAGACAGTTGACCTATCTTGGTATTTTTCATATAACATCTAGCAAGTTAAATGACTTTATTTGTGTGTCTAAAATGAGGGCTAATCTAGCAGAAGCATGCTTGGAAATTCATCCCTCTGCAGCTGTGCAGGATCAGGGCCCATCCTCTGGTCCTGAAGGAAAGAAGCGTGGCGTGGGCCATCTCTGCACAAATAAACCCTTTTCTTTGACAAGCAGGCTGACCTCATGCATTGACCTCATTGGTGACGTCATACCTACGGGAACAGTCGCTGACCACACTGTTCCCTGAACCAGGTACCATCTGGGCTGAAATGGAGAGTGCAAAAGCATGCCAGAGTGGGACCTCATAGCTGGGCTCCAGATTTTTCTTATCAGGTGTGAGGGACGCCCGGGGTCCCCCTTGGATCCCCTCTCGTACGGTCCAAGGTTTGCTCTTCCTACATGAATTTCTGTTGCAACAAATGGCAAGTCCATACAGCAAGCACTCATCCCACAAACTCAACATTAACAAACCAGCCTTGGTACTTGAAATATTTATACATTATAGCTAAAAGAGACAGTCATTTTTTTTGTCCAGCAATGCGAGGTGTTTTTCCAGAATGTAAATAATTCTTAAGGGAAGATTCATATGTGCATGCACATCCACGGACGCATATTATATGTATATTTTTTCCATGCCACAATCTGGTTTTTCTCAGCTCTGAAGCCCCTGCTGAAGGCTGGAGTTTGCAGGGAACTTCAGGTTTAGGCATGAATGAGAAGCAACAGATGGGAAAGAGGAAAGGCTGGAGTGTGCAGGGAAAAGAGCTTCTAAAATACAGTTCATCTGATTTTTCTTGAGGTAGCAAGAATGGTCAAAATTAGTTAAGGAAATAAGGCACACATATAATCCAAACGCTCATTAAAACACATCCCTGATCAAATGTTAAATACTTAATTTTGAATTCAGGAGCTGGAGGAGGAGTAATAAATGACATGAAAGCAGAAACTCCGGGCAGTGGAGTGCACACAAAATGGCCCAGTGACCTACAACTCTCTACCAGTGGCTCAGAGACGAAATATATTAACATACATAATAGATCTGGAGAGTGACAGTTTAAATATATGACACAGAGGGGAAAAGATTATTCTGTAACAGAAACTAAACGCCTCCAAGAGTAACACTCTTCCCTCCTTATTCACAAGAGCGATACGAGACAACAGGGTTGTTCAAATGGGAAAGGAGAAGCCGGGAGCAGAGCTCCCCTTGGCTGCAGTGCCTTTCACCAGGAACCACATGCAACGGCGTCAAAGAAGCCCCCTGATCATTTTAGCAGGGATCTGAGAGGTCTTAGAGCATCTTTCCCCATTTTGTCTGCTTCTTAGCCATCTCAAGCTCTTCTTTAATCAAATCTCATAAAGTGTTACAGATTTCTAAAGTGGTTTTTTTTTTTTTTTTTTAATTAAAGCAAACAATTTAAATAAGATCCTGAACAAACCTAATATTCAAGGTCCTTGGCTGCTGGCTCACCTAGTTTTACTATTGCTGTGATGAACCCTTGGATGGTGTCACATACCTAAGAGTTATAGGAGCAGCAGTGTGAAACCCTCAGGCTGTGGGCACACGTGAGCTATTTCTGGTGGCAATTTGAACCCGTCTCCATTTGTCTTCTAAATCGTAACTCCTCATTCATATTCCTTTAGAGAATCACAGCGCTGTGCACGCATCAGGTTTAAAAGCTTTGCCTGCCCTAGGAGCCACATACACGTATTTCTGAAAGCAGCAGGCTTCAACCAGCTTCAAGCCGCCTCGTTGCGTGCGGTGCCACAAAAGCATTATGGTAATTCTGTGCGCTGAACCATTTAAAATCTATTTTAATTGATTCCCAGCTACTTCATGATTCCAGCATATTGTTAAATCACTGGTAGATAAAAGTAGCAGGAGGTAACATCTTTTGTATAGCTGCAGGGAGATCACACCTAAAATAAGGCATTAAATTCTGGGTAACCTCATTGCCAGAGAGATGCAGACAAATTGGAAAAAATTCATAGAAGAGCAATAAAAATGATTAAGGGTCTGAAAAGACTGAGTTATGAGTGAAGATTAAAGGAACTTAATATATATTGCTTGGCTAAATGATGACTAAGAGGGAAACGATACCCTTCAACAAGTACTTGGAGGGCATAAATATCATGAATAAAAAGGAATTTTTTAGGGCGCTGAAGGACATACAACTTGGGATAAAAGGAGGCCGTTAGGCAAAAGGAAACTGGCTCTTGACATACATAATTAAAATCTAACAGACCATTTGTGGGAAACTGAATTCTGACACATTTTTCTAATCATGTTTCAGTATTAATTTTTGCCTACTCTAGGAGAAAAGGCATTGTCTTCCATTACAGACCGAATGAGAACTCCCAGGTGCGCTCCAGGGATGTGCATGTCAAGAAGAATAATTCCCAATCCAAGTTGGGAAAACAGCAAAAAAGCATTCCGAGTATTTGAAGGTTGATATACCCTTTAACGAGAGGCAAAGGATGTATAAGATATGAAACCAGTGATCTGTATTTTAGGAATGTGTCTGTTGCCAGGATACCGTGGGGAAAATAAAACTAATAATGCATTTCTTTAAAACACACACATTCCATTAATTCCAGTGAGAATTATACCAGTGTTTTAATGGGAGAACAGACAACTAAGAATAGTAAATCTTTCTGCAGTTTTCTCATAGCACCGACTCACAGCTCAGAGCCCAGCCTCGGAGTTGGCGGAAGAGCCGAAATAGTCTCCAGGGGTGTCAGGGTGCCGTGGTTGCTCATCTTAACCCCAGCCGGTGTTAGAAAGCAATCGTGCATTCAACAGGATTGAACGTCTGCGTGAAATTGGGCTTTGCTGTGTCTCTGCTCAGCAGAGCGGCTCGGCGACATAGCAGTGTAAATCCTAAAACTGTTAAGTACAACATATATATCACCTTGTGGTTTTTCAGACTTACTGCACGGAAACTCCCCGGCTGAATTTAGAGGTCCCCACCCAGTAAATTCTTTGCTTCCAGCTCCAGCTCCCCCTCTGCTTTTCTGGGCAAAGGGGGAATCTTGAAGCTGCTCGCTCAGGCAGCTCCGTTTGCTCCTCACAGCTCATGGCAGAGGGGGGACAGAGACGTTTGGGGGAAGTTTTTTGTCTTTTCCTGTCACAACCCACATCCGTTTCTGGTGCTACTACAATTTGACGTAAGGGTATCGGTTTATGCTGGTACCCTGTAACGACATCCCTCGAGAAAAGCTTCGGAAAGCGGTGCCTGGTGATGGGAGGTCATGGGAAAAGGGCTCCCCAAAAGCAGCAGGAGGGGGAAGTAAAAGCATCCCGGGTGCTTGCGGGCAATGAACTTCTTCCTCGGGTTTTTGGGTTTGGGAGAGATGCAGCACAAAGCAGAATCTGTCCGCATTTCTAACCCCTCTCTGTGAGAATAACCTAAAGATGCTGATGCTGAAATAGGCACGTGGAGGAAGAGCAGTTCGTTTCCCCGGATTAGCATCCCATTACAGCGGTGCTCTGAGGACACGATCTGATTTGTTTATCTCAGAGTTAAATCTGGCTAGAAATGTGCAGTTCTGCTGCTGTCAGACCCAGCCACCAGCCCTCTGCGCCAGACTTCTGCCCCAAACCGTGGTCGGACGCAAGAAGGAATGACTCCCCTGCGTAAAAAAATCACCTTTAAAATTCACATGCTTGCACTACTAATTGCATGCCTGCTTTTCAACACTGCTAAAGGGTTCTCCCATCTTTTTTACCAGATAAGCCTGCTCAGAGCTAAGAAATATGTACCAACTCCTTTTAAAAGTGACATGATCCTTCATAAGTTGCAGAGTAAGCATGGCAACCAGCAGAAATCATATTTACAGAGGTGCTGGTCAGGAGGTTTCGTTCATGAAAACCAAACTAGTCAGAGAAAGTTTTACTATAATTTCTATATTGAAATCTCTTAATTTCTTCCCTCTTTGAACATCTCTAAGAATGAGAATTAAAGTCCGGTCTTAGTTTTTAGATTTGTTTAGACTATTTATTCTGACTGCTCTTCTGACTATCGTTGTTCAATTAATTAGTTCCTGGACAGTGATTTGTTATATTTTATTTCCCTCCCCATCTCAGCAGGTAATGTTGAAGATAGTTTGTAAGTGTCCGAGAGATGGACAGACACAACCTTTATGGAGTGCCTGAGAGTTTGAGCTACCACATGTAGATACCGCCATCAAGATACCTACTCCAGCTGATGGCTGTGAGGAATAGCATGGACAGAGACTTCCCCAGGGAATGAAGGTCTTGTTTTCATGACAGCTTGTCTGAAATTTTTTTAAAAAACACATAAAAAGGAAGGGAGTATAATTATGCAGAAATCTGGCTAAGCATAATTGCTATTCGGAGCATCCCAGGAGGCCTAAAAAGGCCTTGGAGGGCAGCATATTTAACCCAGACCAGAAACACTGAATGTGAGTGAATATTCTATAAACCACAGGTTTCACCCAGTCAGGTGTTTCATTCCGTGAGGTTTTTTTAGCTAAGAATTAGGTGAGAATCAGATGTGACCTGAGGAGAGATACATACGCTGTGCCGTAGGAAACTTGTGCCTGTGTGATTTTTAAGTGAGTCTCTTATTTATATATGGTCTTACAGGTATATAATCACCCATTTGAAATCCTTAAACTTCATAGTCTCCTCCCAATCATAGATGTGTAATTTGGAAGCTTCTGGTTTGTATTTTACTATTAATTTACATATGGTTTCACTTCAGAGCAGATTGCCACAAATTTGTGTAAATTTTAGACGCTTCTAACCAAAGATGACTTGATCACGAAAGGAAAATACTAAAGCACAGTATTCACTGTTCTTTCATACTTAGCTAGGCTTCATCCCCTCAACTCCTTAGAAATAATGTTGCTGAATATGAAACGTGCAGATCTAAGCCCAGCAGCGGGTTGACTTAGTGTTAGGAGGGAAATAGGAAGAGCTGTTCTCCTCCAGCGTGCTCACACGCCAGCTGCGGACAGTCACAGCTGCACAACAACTTCTGATACCATCAACGTTGCAAGCGTTGCATTAAACCTTCGCCTGAAACTGCGCCCTACGTCGCCGAAGGTATGTGCGTGTATCAGACGGACGACCTAATAAGCAGACTATAGGTTTACATACATGTATTTATGTATACGTGGTAGGATCCTCTCGGCTGGGAACGAACCTTGCGCTTACTGAGAGGAAGATTTTGGCTTCTCAGCCAACGTTTGTGCCGTTGCCATTTCAAAACCGGGACCACGGCGGCGCGTGCTGCGTGTGGTCTGCGAAGGTACGCAGCGTGAAAAGTCCGATTTGCTCAAGCCACGGAGACCTGGCAGCGTACGAGCAACGGCTTGACCTCTGACTGGTGTCGGGGTCCCCCCCCACCCCCCAAAATTTGGGATGCCGCCCATTCCACCTGAACGCCCTTTGCACGGGACGGCTCCAATTCCCTGTAGGCTGGCTCAGGCGAGCTCCGTCTCTTTCCAAAAAGCTTTCAAGCAAGCTCAGCCTGCAGCTGGTGCTGGGAGGGGGGGAAGGACGGATGGATGCTCCGGCCGGACCCCCGCAGCCCTCCCCGCGGATCCCCCTTCCCTCCGCGGAGCCGAGCGGAGCGGCAGCTACGCCGCCTCCCGGGCTGCGCAGCGCGGGCGGGGAGAGACGCGGGGCTGCTCCCTCCCCCTTCTTCTTCCTCCTCCTCCTCCTCCTCCTCCGCCCACCCCCCCCCCCCCCCGCAGGGCAGAGGAGGAGGAGGAGGAGGACGGAGGAGCGCGGTGCGGGACAGAACAGAACCGAACCGGCGGAGGTAGGTGCGCTGGGAGGGCGGCCGTGGGGATACTGGGGGGGGGGGGGGAAGAAATAGTGGGGGGGGGGGTTGGCTCCCCAAGTTGGAAGGCGATGGGACTTTGTGGGAAGTTGGGCAGCCGGCTCGGTAGGGCTCGGTACGGTGGAGAAACCCCCCCCCCCCAAACCCCCGGGAGTGCGGGGGTCCCCGGTTCTGGAGATGCGGGGATACCTCCGGCTGCCCCCCCCTTCCCAGTCTTACTCTAGGGTGAAGGCTGGTGGTGCCTTCCCTAGGAAAAAGGGGGGGCCGGGAGCCTTCCTCCTCCTCCTCCTCCTCCTCCTCCTCCTCGGGCGGGTACCGGGTACCTCGGGTGCAGCATCCCCCGGGGCTTCGGAGCGAAGGTGGAAGGGGGGACACACACACAAGCTTCTTTTAAACCGTGCCCCCGAGCAGGTTAGTGCTCCGGGGAGGGCGGAATGATGACAAAAAGAATGTAATTTGCTGTCATCTCGCCGGGCTGCCTTACCGGAGAACTGCTCCTGGGCGAATTGAGCTGGTTTTTTACGGTGGTTTGGGAGAGAAGGTACTTGTGAAGCGGTTTGATTTGAAAGATTCGTTTAATTCCGGCAGCGCAGGCTGCCTAGAATTAAGCCGTGGATGGATGTTGCCAGTCACTGATGCATATTTTTAGGTGAAGAGGGGTATTTCTTAAATGCAAGCTGTTGGCTGTTAAAAATAGCTTCGTAGCATGCTTTTGCTGAGAATGCAGTCAAGGTTCAGTGACGGGTTATTATGGTTAGAGTCTGTTAAACAACAATTCACCAGCTGAACTTTGGTGGTGTCATATACGGTTTTGTGTTTTGGTTTGGGTTTTTTTTTTTTTTTTCTGTGCTGCTTCATTGTAATACTACAGCCGTACTCTGCAGTGAATTGACTTTCTTAGACACAGCTAGATTTGTAGGTTAATAGGATAGATGATAGTATGTCTAGGCTGGTGCAGCTAAACACCTACCAAACTTTCAGATACAGAAGTGCATTTGTAATTTTTTTTTTTTTATCATATGGTTCTATCGCCTAAAGTTCTCTTCATATTGATTTGCTTGCATATGACATAAGAATGGTTTCACTTCTTGAAGCATTAGCCAGACAAAAAATCATTATCATCTCCTGTAGAACAGACACGTGCCTTTTGTATTTTGTAACTAAGAAAAAGCAGAGTAGTCAGCTGAGCAGGTTAAGGATAAAAACGCAAGGTTTGCTGGAACTGTTCAGGAAGAATAAATATTTTTAAGGTTTGACTGAAAATCATATGCGCTTGTTTGTGTAAACAAATCCCTAATTGAACAACACTGCACTTGATACTAACTGGGGACTACCTGATCTCTGGCAAAAAGGGAAATCTCCATCAATTAGAGGTCACAACATATACATGAACTATACATATGCATTTATATCTATGCTATTTATATACATTGATTGTATACACACACACACATATATACACACACTCAATTATAAACAGTAAATACCAATGGAATAGTTGTCTTGAAGCTTTTATTTTGTCAGTGATTAAGCTGTTGTCACACATTTCTTGCCCTGAGAGCTTCTCTGCTGCTGCTGGTGCCATTTCACTCTTGGGCATTGAGTCAAAGTATTCATCTGGCTCTTCACATGCCAAAAGAAAGAAAATCAATTTGAATGCAGAAAAGAGGAAACCACTCGTATGATGATTTAGCAGTGAAATTACCTTCTTTTTTTTTTCTGAAATCAATAACAAAATAGTTTTATGGTTCAGATTTTGTAACAGGAGAACTAATCTCAAATTCAGAGTGTGTTGTTTGGTGGTTTGTAAGAGGAACGTGGTGAAACAGTGGAGATTTACATGACAAAACACTTCATTCCAGTAATGCAATGGAAGACAGTAATGGATTTTGTCTTCTTTGCTAAACTAAAAGTAGGTATCTGGAAACTGTATAAATGAGAAGGTTGAAGCAGACTCTCGTATTTGAATTATTTCATGTGGTTGAAGTGGAAGGATGAAGTTATGTAATCCACTAGCAGCATTAGCAAGGATAGGATTATGTAGGCATAATCATAGAGATGCAGATAAGATACTGCTTATATTTTAACATTATTTTAAGCAACCTGCAGGAGGAGCTCTATGGGAACCAGGAGTTTCAGTGGGCAAAGATTATGTTGGTAGCCCAGGTGATTTCAGTGTTATCACACATGTTTTTAAAGATGGACTGTGTCCCAGTACTAAAGTATCTCTCAAAGTATTGGTTTATATTTAAGATCAAGTTGTTAGGTGGATGACTCTTCCAAAGTTCATAAAGTATTGCTAGCCATGATACTACAATCCCTCCACCCCCCAAAAGGATTTCTTATCAAATTCTTCTGCTGACTAGGAAGGCAATCCTTCTTATTGTTAACTACTTCTCCTATGCTGAGTGCTTCCTCCTATGTTCATGGGAGCAAAATTTTAAGAAGTTATAACTCACTGTTGTGTTTACCATCATGCCCTGATATTTCTCTAGAGATAAGCTAGCAGCAGCGGTCTGATCTTGCCTAAATGACATATGGATTTAAGGTAGAACATCCAACTGTGTTTCTCTCTCGCTACAGATACATCACTCAGGAGAAGAAAGCCACAATTTAAACAGGTGCCAGTATGCTCCCTCTCCCTCTTAACTCTTAATTACTCTTAACCATTACTCTATCCTTAAAGGCCGTATATCCCACAGTCAGAAACTCCAAGGAAATGTGCTGTTAAATCATTCAGTGCTACTCTGGATACTTGGGTGATGTGAATCACCCTGTTTCCAACGTCTGACAGAGTTTGCAGGAGCTGTACCCTAGTTTGAACTGGGCTCCTTAATTGCTGTCTGCAGGCTTCAGTTCCTCCCTTAACCCACCTCTTTTTCTCTGTACCTTGCACAGTGAGGGATAACTCTGAATTCCCACCATACTCCTTGGCTGGAGTTATGTTGCTCAGCTGGAAGAATCCAAAATGCTGTGGAAAAACAAGGTAGATTTCCAATAAGAGAGCATTTTTTTCACTGCTTTCCCGCACAAATTAGTATTCCTTATTTATTTATGTGTTTTAGTGAAGTGCACTGTTTTTCTTACTGACGAAGTGTGGTGCCAGATTTGGTGTCTAAATACAGCTATTCACGCAAGGGGAAGGGATCTGTAAGCTTCTACAAGTTCTTATCGCAAAGCAGCCTGATTTACACCAATCCGTCCACTTACACTGCAATTTCACTAAAATTAACTAATTATGTATAGCACTGCTGATCCATTCCCTTGAAAACATGTAGGGCTGTCTGTGTATCTAACAGCAAGCGTGTTGTACAGTCACACTGGCCGTTTGTCCGTGCGACCTTCTCGTTTGTGTTTCCCGGGCTGAAAGACACGATTACAATTCTGTCCCGGTTACTCGATTTGGTTTTTACATGCGAGGGAGACAGGAAAGCTACCGAGGAGCTGGAGTGCGGCAGGCGCGTTGCAATGGGAGCACTGTAATCCTTTGATTACACAGCTGTGCCTGACATGCCACTAAACAGCACTTTAGGGGCAAGCAGTTAATGTAGCTTTGCCATGGAATATTTATTAATTTATGTTACACCTGGTTTCCAGCAGCTGCTGAACGTGGCTCATAAGCACCAGTTTTAAGGAGCGTGGCGTCCTCTGTAAGAAGAGATAACCAGGTGATGCGCGCGATACCTTGCGAAGGTGATGGGCGTGACATCTTGCGAGAAGAAACAGAAAGATGATGTCCAGTTGGGTACCGGTAGCTGATGGCAATGACGAGGCAGCTGTGCTGGTGGCGAGAGCCCAGATGTGATGGCGAGAGCCCAGATGTGATGGCGAGTGTGAACAGGAGCGAGCGGTCCATGGCAGGTCTGTCCCAACACCGTCCCTCTGTCCTCCTGTGGCAGCACACCAGAGGTCATGGTCCCACCAACCCTAACCCATTGCCCTGCCTCTTCTCGTTCCCAGATCCGGCTTCTTAAAATTCCCACAATAGCTTGAACTGGCTGGAACGCATGTTTTCCAAATCTCTAAAGTGGCAAGCCTGCTGGTTTCCTTGTGAACTTACCAGAAATGAGGTAGTACACATAAACTAACTCAGCTCCAGAAACATTTTTGGAGCTCCTGGTGCAGGAAGCCTTCCTTGCTTGGTTTGCAGAAAGAAGCTAAAATCCCTACACCATTAGGGATGGTGAAAAAGGCACTTGGGCTGCCAAGGTGCCTGCCTTCTGTGTAGTGGGTTTCCTTTGACATGAACACAGTCATGGGAAGAAATGTGGTGGGGAAGTGACACAGACCTTTATTCCTTTATATACCAAGCGCTACTAAATACACACTTCTAATTCTAAAACTTAATGTGCCATCGTTTGGACTCATCAAATATGCACACCATTTTATAAATAAGTATGGGTTTTTTTAAGCCAGCTCTGTATCTAAGGCAGGTTGTTCCTCACTGTATAAGGTGCAGATCTGTACCTAAATAGCAAAATACTAAAACTGACATTTTTTCATTTGCTTCACGCCTTCCAGTAGGGAAAAATAGGTTTCACAAGGAGATATTTTTCCTGTAAGAAAACCTTGATGTTCAGTGTGGGTGAATGTACCCTGCTATCTTACCATAAAATTAGAAAAACTGATGAGATTGAAAAAGACCTTTTTTTTTTTTTTTTTTTTCTCCAATATATTGGTGCATGGCTTAAATCTGCCAAGTTTAAATTAGAGTTGGTAACTTCTCAGGATTGCATGGAATATGGGGAAGGACATTTCTTTCAAATAACAGCAGTCACGTTACAGGTGAGTTTTAACTGGGAAGAACTGTGAGATCAAACAAAAAGAGTGAAGATAAAATGTAAGGCTGAAAGATGTACAGAGAAAACAAGACAAGACTGCCTTGAAAAATGCAGACTTCTGTAAGATACATAAGAAAGATAATGAAGATTTATCTGCAACATGTCTACTTAGGGGATGGAAGAAGCCTGGTAGATGCCTGTGTTGAAAGAGTGCTATCAAAGTGGGCAGCATGTTAGAAGTCAGTTAGCAATATTGGATGGTTTCAGATGATTGAAGATGATAATGTCCTTATAGGGTCTACGTGCCCAGTTAGAAGTTCAGGTCTTGGAGCAGTATGGGGAAAAAAGCACATAATTAAAGTGCTTTAGATCTGGCACCAAGTTAGTAGTGAGGTACCAACAAATAGGAGAGACCTCAGGAAAAAAATAATAGAAATCAGGATTCTGGAAGGTTTTGCACATGATTTGAAGAAAATGTAAAAGCCCAGTATTAACCTTGCTGTGCCTAAGCTAGAATATAATGGCCTGTGAGTGCCAGAATTTATTATTCCAAAGATGGAGAAGGACTCTGTTTGACTGGTGCAGCCAGGAGGTTTGACTGTGTAAAGCTAGAAATGGGAGGAAATGGAGAAGGGTAGTTTAATAGAATATTAAGAGTGTATATCATGTAATAAGATGGGTTTGCCTGCAGGGCCAGCTCTTCACAGGGGACCTTAATCTCTGAAAATTCTTAAAAGCAACATGTTTTTGCAAGTCCATCAACTACCTTATCTAATATTCCTTTCCAGCCTCTTGGATTTTGTCTACTTGCTAGTTGAGAAATTTGTCTTCCAACTAAGCTATGTATGTATTAAATAGATAATGTTCAACAGATATTGTTAGTGTTAAATAAGTTAAATGGGTAATGAATCTGAAATTTCTAGGATTTTTAGGGAACACTCTGAAAGGTCAGCTTTTCCTAGCTTTTCACAGATTTATTTCACCATGTTAGGCTAGCGGTTGTGCTCCTCTTCTGTCTTCCATCCCCGGTTAGTGCATTTGCAGGAGTGCTGCTGTACAGTTCATCCTTCTGCTGAAGCCTGAGGAAATTTCCTGGGGCCATTTCTGGAAGGTATTTTGGATGCTGCTTCGTTGAAGTGGAAGAGGAGCAGGCTGCACGTGTACATCAGGTTTTAAACCCATGCAGAGCTGATGCCAGTTCAGCTCCCCGAAGGAATATGGGTTCACGCCGTGGGGTTGTGCTTCAGAATCAGGGACTTTTTGCTTGTTTTGTGGCTCCCTGGAGCTCTAGCCTGGGATAACATGGTGATATCTGGGTGGTAACTGCATCCATTGCAAGTGCAGAGGTCAGATAAAAAGGCTGGGTAGAAACACTGCTGTGCATTAAAGGCTACCGATAGAAATTGCAACACGAGATACAGTGGTGGTCTTTTCATTTAAAAAAGACAAAAACGTGCTCTAGAGCACTTCAGCACTGAGTATTACAGCTTTACACCCTGAGCAACTCATCGGAGCCATTCATAAAGTAAATAATTTAGATGAAAAATTTCATAAATTATAGAGCTATGAAAACAGTATCTCAGGTTGAGGATTAACTTGCCTGAGGAAGAGATAAGGATAAATCAGAATGAAACCACTATTGCTCTTGACATTTAGTAGTAGAATTACTTTGCAAAGCTATTTATACCAGCTTTAAAACAGTTTCAACAAGAAATGAGATGTGAGAGGTGAACAGAAGGGAATGTTGGAACCTAAACTCATCCCTCTCATTATAGGAAAGAGGAAAAATTCATTTGTCTAACATCAGGCTATTTTAAATACTGAAGTGTTTAACTCTTCAGAGAAGATTTTTGAACATTGCTAAGGAGATCAGCAAAATTAAAAATACACAGCATAGTAAAATTGAATATATATTGGTATCCATGGAAATCCCACGTGGATTTCTCTTGCATTAGGGTGGATCAAGAGTAATTCAGCTCTTGGTTTTCAGTGGTGTAAGGGGGACCAGAATCTGGCTCCTCCAAACTGTGGGCACTGCAAATGTTTTCTGGTTGTTTTGGAGAAGTTCAGAGTCCTCTGCTCAACGAAGTGTGTGGCTGTAGTGGTAAGACTGGTAAACTGGTCTTAAAGCAGTGGTTTGCTGTAACACTCTAGTACTTCACAGTGAGTAGCTTTTCGGTTAAGTCCCCACTACTTTTGGGTTGGTTTGGGTTTTTTTTAAATAGATTTCAGTAACTCTTTGGGTAAAATAAGCTTCTTAGATGGCTTCAAATCACCTGCTGCTTATTTCTGCTTACAGCTTTAAAAATTGAGCGTTGGTGTTGTTTGATATCAGAGTTCCAGTGTTGCAATAACTCATTTTGGTGTGATACAGGGGAATGCATAAAAAGCTTCTGCTGAGTTTTGATAGCTACTTCTTTTAACGGTACCCATTAAGTGGGTGTAGTAATCTATCCGGTTTTCCAGTTTTTTATCTTGCCGTACTAGTACATTGGGTAATAAATGAAAAAAAGCACTAAAAAATGTACTGTGAAAATACAGGTAAGCACGTAAATATCAACAGTGATTTTTGTTGGACTATTACAAGTCCTAGATTCTAAGGCTTTTCAGCATTAGAAAATGAACTGAAACTTTATGACAATGTGTATTTGTGCATTAAAAATACTTGCCTGTTACTGAAACAAGAATATCCCAACCATAATCACTAAAAATTTTACAGTGCAGTATTTTTAACAACCTTCTTTGTGTATTTTTAAAGATAACAAATAATTCCGAAATAGCAAATATCATTAAGTTGCATTTAACACAAAAATTGAGTGTTTCAAATGAGATAATATAAATGCTGTGTTCATTCCAAACAGCAATTCTCAGGATGAACCTCTGGCTTCATTAAAGTCAATGAAACGTCTTCCTGCTGACTTCAGCATGCCAGGATTTGAAAAAAATAAATTGAAATGGGATCTTAAAAAGTTTTCTTCTTGATGAATGACTGGAGCTGAAGTCATTCAGCCGTACTTTTCTGTGCATATGTTCTTCAGTTCGGCCAGGAAGTCTTAAGGTGAAGATAATGTCTGGTGGGGATGAGGGTATGTGAAAAGGAAATAATAGTTCTCTTTGAAATAATCTATCAGTAGTTGTGTTATCCCAGAGGTCCCCTTCTATTGAGATACTGTAGTCGTGGGCCCATTTCAGTGCTAAGGGAAGCTGACTGTGCAGGTCGACGTTCCTGTTAAGGATATTTAGGCCTTAAAAGTGATGGAAAGCCCCAAAGTCCAACTCTTTATTTAAAGTATTGCATTTCTGCATTGTGTGGGTAGGAGTTTGGATGGTCTTTTGCATCAAGTGCAGCATTCAGGCATGGTTTTAGGGACATTTTTAGCTTTGTCCTTTTGGCATCAAGGATTTTTATGTAGCAATTGAATAGGAGGAAGGAATTAATTTGATTTAGCGATGTCAGACTGAAAATGAAGTTCCTCTTAGCACATCCTTCGAAGAACGCTCAATGGCTCTGGATTTAGCCTGCCATCCGCTTTGTTTTTGTAGGGATATTTTTGAACTTCCTCTGCTGGTAAATATTTAGAGTCTGTTTATATTTCGTCTGATGTCTGTTAGATAGTGCTTACAGTTTTTTTTTCCGTAAATACTTATTACTGAAGAAATTGGCGTTACAAGCCTTGAAATTGCACTGCTAGCAATTTTGTAATTTTAACAGAAGCTGACTGACAGTATATTTATTAATTATCCAAGAGAGGCTTATAGCTTTCTAAAAGAGAACTTTATTTCTGGGCTGTAGGTGTTGGAAGGGGAGCTGTAATTGCTTTATGTCTGGAGCGCAGGTTCAGGTGCAGAAGGCTTGGCTGGATTAGATGTGACCATCGCTGAGGATCAATAAGGTGGGAAAAGTGGAAAGGCTGTTTCAAATTTGTAAAAGTTTTAGTCACCAGGATGCTGCTCAGCTCAGAATGAAATTTGCAGCTGTTTCTTTTTTGTTTAATTAAAATCTAATGAAAAACAATTCGGAGAAAGCTGAGTTGATATGAGTGACTTTGAGCACTTGAAGGATTTCCTTTGCAAAATCCTGTGCAGCCTTTTCTTACAGCCTGGCTCGATACGATTCTCATTGGTGTTGCCCAACTAAATCTTAGTGCTGTTTTGCTATGCCTTGCTAATTCCTTTTTGGAGTTGTGGTTTTCCTGATGTGAATATGACAATCCCACTTTAATCAGATAACAGCAGTTGTCACTATGCATAGGGATTGTGATGCCTAGGAGTCTCAGAAGTATCTGTGTCAAAATGAATAAATAAAACATCTAAAAAGCTTTACGAAGAAGCAGTAAACTTAAAAATTGAATTAGTTAGCAGCACTGAAATGAGCTGCCTTATTATATTACAGCATATAGCCACCAGATGTCACTTATTTTGTACACCACTGTGCTGGGGAGAAATATGCCCTTGGTATGTAAAAGGTAAAAAAAAAAAAAAAAAGGCAACTTTCTACAAGTGGCTTTTTTTCTGTTCTGTTTTGCCAATTCATAATTGGCATCTGTCTTCCTTGATAAATATTTTCATCGTAAAATAGATTGTATAGATTCGTTTCTCACAGATAAAATAGACTCGTGTTTTTTATGAGCCTTAAATGTCAGCAGTGACATTTTGAAATTCTGTCTTTAAGAAAATAATTAATAGGCTTACTAAATTTTCAGAAGGATGAAAGTACATGTTATGGAAAGGACAGTTTTATTATTATGAACTGTACTATCATTAAAGACACATTAACAAGTGGCTTAAATATATATTCATCTTCAGCCGAGTTGAAAGCAGTGAGATGAGTCTTAAAGTCATGCAGGACTGAAAGCAAGGTGGAAGTACATGTCGGCAGGGGAAGGACCACTTCTAAAATCAGAGAACAGCATCCACTTATAGAACCATGCAATTCATCCTCAGAGTTTAAAAGCTTCAAAGAAAAGTGTAAATAAAGATAGATAGATGGGGATCTATCTCTAAAGTGGAAAAGGAACACTTGGTACCCAACACAAAGCTGTTTTTCCCGACCCCAATGAGCATGAACAGTATCAGTGAGCAGGATGAGACAACTAATTGCTCACCAGTGAGAGCGAGAAAAGGGTTTGTGATCTGGGTCACGGTGTTCAGATGTGGTTTTTTCCTCCCATTACCCGCAATGCTAAATTGAGAGCAGACCCTCTTCCATGGTCGTATAAGCCTCGTGCTCATTTATTTTTTGGTCTGCACTCAAAGGCAGCACCGTTAGAAAGGGGAAATTTAATTTTCTGGACTTGAAGCAGAAAGACTGAAAATTGAGTGATTTCCTGAAGGGTAATGATTAGTGGTTGTTTTTTTTTTTTTTTCCACTGGTAGTAATGTAGTTTGTTTTTATGTTTTAAATGTATTTTCTACCTCAGATTTCAGTATGGGATGGAGTCATACTCGTTCTGTGGATCTCATGCAGGTTGGAGGGTGTAAATCCATTGCTCTGAGTGAATGATATGAGGGTCGCTCTCCAAATTATTTTCCTTTTGAGTCCTCAGGAGCAGCTGTTTTGTAAGACTACCTACCTTCATTTTTCATCTGCGGTGAAAAATGTACTCTAGCATGGCATTCACTGGCTGGAGGCAGAGTTTGACAGAGACGTTTTTTCCCCACTTTTCTTCTATGCTTGAACAGAAATAGAGGTGGGCAAAGCCCTCCTTAACTAATAGAAACAGTGCTGACTTCTAAATGCAGCAAATGAGTGTTTTAGCAGCTAGTATGAAACCAATTATATTAATGAGGGTTCCAGTGCCTTAACTGAGAGTTGTTTATGAGACCGAGGGTTTCACTTCCCAGCTGCAGGTCTTACACCATTGCTCCCGAAAATGCCACCTGCCAGGTTTGGCCCCCACAAGTGCTCGCTGCTGCCGTCATGCAGAGGGGTCCCGGCACGGCTCTGCCATGGGGAACGCGATGGCAGCTTGGGAAAGTTGGAAAAATTACCTTCTCTGTCTTTTGAGCTCATGGAAAGACTGAAAGTCGCTCCCTTTAATATGGTTACTGGGGGAAATTCAGCGCTGTCTGCCTTAGGTGGTTTATTTCTAACTGGATTGCTGGTGACTTTCTATGTTGTACAATACATATCTGAATTTTGTTCAAAGTGCCTCAATCGCCGTGTAATGGGATTCCGAATGGTGAGTTAGGAGATTTAGATTTTTCTTGGGCTTCTACCATTTTATGCCATATGGTAGTATAGGTAACACACGTCAGTACTCTGTCATTTTGTCATCCACAAATTGAAAAGCGCTCTGACATCTGCCGTGGGGAGTTACTCCAAGAAAGTGAGCACTGTCCGTGCCCCAAGGATCTGATACACATAGACGTTAATCAAGCTCTGAGATAGGTTTGAGTGCACTCCAGCATCCCCCCGAGTCTGCTGCATATGGCACGAATGTTTGCAATGAAACTACCGCCTTTACTCATTTAATTAGTTTTTCAGGTCGGACAGAAGCTTCTATATAAAAAGATGAATGAAATAATATATACGTTGTATTTAAATGTTCACGTTTGGAGAATACATTTTGTTCCAAATCAGTTTTGCTGGCATAGCTTAGCTCTGTACAAGTAACCTTTAGGAGGAAAAGTAAGAATAACTTCAAAGTCAAGTTTTCATATGTAAAGGAAGAAAAAGCATATAATTGTGAGGTTTTCTTCTCATTTGCTATTATTATCAAACTCTAGTTTAGAAGAGTGAGCCATGCAATAAAGAAACTGAGGTGTATTATCAGCATATGATTTATTTTTTCACTTAGTGAGAACTGTGAAATTTTCTGAGTTTATAGATTATGCAGAACTTCTGAAGTCACTTGCTTTGATATAAATGTTTTGGATGCTGAGGGCATTTTGGGGGATTTAAACATGCAAGAAAATTGTAAAGTAAATCAAATGGTCAGCGGTGAGACTATAATTTCTTTTACACACCTAGGATGAACGGTTTTCTAGCATGCCTAATTTCTCTGCGTACTGGTGAAGTAACTGCTATAAAAGCAGCAGGACTGACTCAGTTATTCACATAGTAGGTTTCTTTTTTGTCCACTAGGAAAAGTTTGTCTGTCAGGGCTTGAAAACCGATCCCTGGGCACCTTCCCTTGTTGACCCTGCGTGGTTCGAAGCTCTGCTCCAGCCGTGCAAAGCGGGACCCGCTCTCCTGAAGCACATGGGAGATGCAGAAGGGGATGCCAAGTCCTCCTTGAAAGCGTAAGCAAAGAGATGAACTGGTAGAACAGTTACGTTGCCAAAGGGTGGAGGGTTTTCATGGGGAGAGCACCACAGCAATTCATGATTAAAAAACCTAACAGAAACAACCAATTTGGGGGACGACCTCCTTGCCCAGAGTCACGGAGGCTCCTGCCAGCTGCTGAGTCACATTCCTGAAGCTTTGATGGAAGACGTGGCATTTCGTGGCACTTCATTGCATGTTGCTGTCTTTAGATGTGGGTGTGGAGTGATCTTTGTAGAAGACAATGATTGATACGGCTTTTCGCGGCAACTGCTGTGTTTTGTTAACACTGTTCTTGAGGGGGGAAAGCGTTAAAGGAAACTGAGCACGGGCCAACATCTACAACATCTTATTTCTGAAACCATACAGCTCCTTTTGGTGACCACTGAAAAAATACGTGTAACTCAATAGCATTCTTGATACAACAGGTCAGTATAGACCCATTTTTCACATTCTCTGGATCTGAGGCACTGAAAGAACCATTGTCTCTGGAGCTGCAGTTTGGTGCAGTTTGGACCGAGCTCTTCTGCTGACAAATACAGCGTATTTCAATACCATTATCTGCATATAAAGTGCATATTTCCTCATTGTTTTGTAGTGGCTGTCTCTCACATTTGAGAAATGAGCACTGCTTTCCTAGAATGCTTGTGTTGTCACTTACTTGATAGGGTTTTAGGGGTTTTCCTTGGTGTTACTGTTTATAGTAGTGCTTAGAAACCATAAATGGGCTTGGAGGCCATCTCTGCTGGCCTAAGACACCCCAGTAAGCTTTTATTTCAGTGTAGTCCCTGCTGCAGACATATATTAAGGAATTTCTAGTTTAGTTCACATAAAAAATATTCCCTTCAAATGCATCTGTACGCTCTTGATGTCATCTTCGTCTCCTGCGTGCCTGAAAGCTTTGAAGGCATTAGCAGCCTAAACCAAGTTATTACATTAATCACATGAAGTCAAAGATTCATGTCTTTGACTCAAGATAAAGTAAACACTATTGGCAACAGAGAAATTTAAGAGATGGAAATGCATTTCAATACTTGGGAGGTATTTTTGCTGGAGATGTTTTTTGGCTAGATACGTTAATCCTGCTAAATTTGGAGCTTACAGGTGCTTGCAAAGTATTTTGTGGAGCATATTCTGGAGATGCATCTAGTTCACTGCAGAGTTTAATACTGTTAATGCTCTATCTCAATTTTTCTGCATTAGAAACTGAGCTTTTTGGGTTATCATTAACAGTCATGCTTCTATTCTTGCAAAGCTGGCTGCCAACTGCAGTTGATGGAATTTGTTTCATTTTAGATTTCTTCTGTGAATTGCTTCAGTAAATGGTTTATTTCAAGAAGTGGAACTCGAGCTCCAGAACTAGTGTTGATCTGATTTCAGCTGCAAAGTCCTAAAGCGACTTCATGTCCTCCTCTATTTGTCTAGAACCAAATATATCAATAAGCACTGCTGTTTAAAAATAAAACCTCATTTTAACCTCCCACTGCTCACTTTTAAGTTGTGCCCTGCTACTCCCAGGGACACAGGGATTTTTCAGCAGAGTGAGAGCTTTCTGGCCGGAGCAGAGAGTTTGTGAACAGTCGCTCACCCTTTCTCTTTAAAACTGCATCCTCTGGGCCATCTCAGGAGATGGTCTGTCCCACGGAGCAAGCAAGAGCATCCCGGCCCCAAGCATCCCTGCACAGCACCCAGGTGGTGTTCAGGTAGGGGTCAATAAAGACCACCATGTGAATTAGGCACTTGTGCCATCTGGGAGGTCCATCAAGGGTGGGATTTTTTTTTTTTTTAATTTCTCAATGCGAGATCTTAAAAAATGAATTTTGAACCCTCTGCAGTTTAAGCAGAGGAAGAGCGGAAGGTTAGTTTGAGAAAATCTCCCTACAACAGAAGTAAGTTAATTAACATCTCCATTGGGAAAAAAGTCTCGTAGAGAGCTTGCCTCAGATCGCCTCTGCTCCGCAAATAAAGACCATCTAGTTTGTTAGGCTAAATGTTGCCTTTATGTTGCAGAAAACATTGCAGAAGAGGCAGGGTGTGAGGGAGCGCATGCCAAATTTTTCTTGGTGCCTTCATCGTTATGCAGAGTTGGTTGGGTTTGGGGTTTTTTTTCCTGGTTTCTTTCCATGGAAATTCAGTAAAGAAAGTTCTCAGATTTTTATCTTGTTTGTTTACAATCTGCAGTCCAGCTAAGGGCAACGTAAAGCATGAAAAGGTATTTGTGGTTGTGTTCTTTCCAAGTGGAAAACAAGTATACTGAAGCCAAACATGGGCAAAACCTGCAGGAATACACAGTCAAGTCAAGGGAGTCGGGGACTCAGTGGCTGAGGAACAGATTTATCTTATTATTGTTCTGGATATTACAGTATTTACTTACTGGGTCCCATACATAGCATGGCTTTTTTTTCTTTTTGTTACTACTGTCGTAAACAGGGGGCTTCGTGCAGTTGCAAGATTACCGGGCTGGAGTTTACCATGTTATGAAAATTGTATTTTTTTGAGAGGCTGGTGAAAGATTGCAACATGTTCTCTTTCTTGTAATAACGGAAATCAGTAAATAATGAAAATATTTGAATTTCTTTGAAGTTTGTGATAGAAGTGTTGTTCTTTAGCTGTGATGATCTAAAAATATGAAAGGACAGTAATGAGTGTTTAAACCATTATCAAATGGCATTAGGTTCCACATCAAGAATGTGCTCTGCCTATAAAGATATATGTTGTTAGCAACAGAAAACAGAGTATAGCCATGCAGAAACTTCTTCAGAATGATGGTATCTTGTAAGCTGGTTAGTAAAAATTTATTGCACTTTTGTGCAGTTAAAAAGCACACGATACGGATGAGTGATGGAGTCTAAGCCTTGGATGAAACACTTATGAATAGTGGTAGGACACTTTGGAAGTAAATGTTGCTTGACTTATGCAGAATAAACACTTTCCTAAGATGCTGAAAGCAATATACTATATTCCATCAGACGGGTTTTGCTTAATTAACTGTAGCCAGAAGTTACCTACAGGAATTTTATCTGGTGATACTGTGTTACTCTTACAGACATAACTAATCAGAAATTTCTTGAGAATACTTAGACCTTTTGGGGCATTTTCACTCGGACTTTGAATCTACTTCGCTTTGGAACAAGTGTGTAGGTTCTTGGTACTTTAATGGGCTGAGATTGATCTGCTGGGTTGTTGCTTAAAGAATTGTCGTGGTTTAACCCCAGCCAGCAACTAAGCGCCACACAGCCGCTCACTCACTCCCCCCCCACCCAGTGGGATGGGGGAGAAAATCAGGAAAAGAAGTAAAACTCCTGGGTTGAGATAAGAACGGTTTAATAGAACAGAAAAGAAGAAACTAATAATGATAATGATAACACTAATAAAATGACAGCAGTAGTAGTAAAAGGATTGAAATGTACAAATGATGCGCAGGGCAATTGCTCACCACCCGCCGACCGACACCCAGCCAGTCCCCGAGCGGCGAATCCCTGCCCCCCCTTCCCAGTTCCTAAACTAGATGGGACGTCCCATGGTATGGAATACACCGTTGGCCAGTTTGGGTCAGGTGCCCTGGCTGGGCATGAGAAGCTGAAAAATCCTTGACTATAGTCTAAACACTACTGAGCAACAACTGAAAACATCGGTGTTATCAACATTCTTCACATACTGAACTCAAAACATAGCACTGTACCAGCTACTAGGAAGACAGTTAATTCTATCCCAGCTGAAACCAGGACAAGAATTAAAGTTGTTGAACATTTATAAAAGTTACTACTAAGCTTGGAACACAGTTTTTGCTTTTTTTTAAAGTATTGAAACAAAGCCACAGTTGTGATTTGGCATCAATGAATAGTTTTTGTTGACTAATTTTTGTTTGAATTTACAAGAAACTTTAATGACAGACTCTAATACTCAGTTTGTCTTTTCAGGACGCAGCTGTGTATGTTTCCTTTCACCCACTCAGCACTAGATGAAAGATGAAATGCCCTATTCATGAAAAAGCACTTAACATAGTACTTATGTACAGATGAGAGATGTTTTTCCATCCATTTTAATGTATGTCTCATGAAGAAGGTACCATATATGAGTCATAACAAAAAATTTCAGATGACTGTGTTAAGATAGTAAAGTTTATGGAGAAAATTGAGTTTGGAGGTGGAGGAAAATCCCTTCTCAGTCACTAAAAATCAAATGAGCAGCTGTTAGCATATATGTTGCTCTAGAATTGTCACAACAATATTGTGTTTAAAGCAACGTTAAGTATCACGTAGACCGATCCCCTGCAGAAAGACTGCTTATTTATGAAGCGTGAAGGTATATCAAATGAATTCTAGTAGATACCATTTGGCTGCATTAGTGCATGCAAAAACATTTTACCACACCATGAGATAAACAAGGCACTGAAGGCATTACGTTATGCATATTCTATTTATTCCATATAATGTTATTCATCCCTCAAAAACAGCCTTAAATTAGCAGCTGATCTCTCACAACCCACAAGATTTAGCAATTTGCAAAGTGGCAGTAAGTATTAGATTTCAGATGGTGGAAAGAATATGTTTCTCACTTTAAATCAACTTGAGGTAGCAGCTGCTAAAATCAAGTAAAATCAAATGTGTAAAAAGAACAAGATGGTAATCAGAGTAACATAACTGTGAATGCCCACTATTTTGCTGCATGCCGAGGCTGAAAATGCTTGGCAGGACCGTTGGAAATACTCTCAGAACATTTTTCTCCCACGTGCTGGGGCTGGACCGGTAATCAATACAAGAGACAAAGACCCTTGCTTAAAATAAATCTTCAGCACTGAAAGATCTCTTCCTGCAAATTCAACTGTGCTACACTAGCTCTCCGTCTCTTCCCCAAACAGGAGTCAGCTGGCACTCTGAAGGTGAAGATTTGTTTTTCTGTAGCACAGTGAGGCTTTGGTGTTCATCTCCCCTAACCTTAGAGGTGTGGATGGCGGATGCCTAAATCTGAGGCCGTCACTCAAACCTCACATTGTAGCTGACACAGAGAAATTGGCCGTCCAGAGCAATTTCCTCGTGTTCAGATAAGGTGATGAAAACGAGCGTGCTGTCCTCACCTGACTGAGCTTTGCATGAAGGGAAACCCCATATCTCTATTGAGCAAGTTGCTCCAGGAGAGCTATTTGAGTAAATTACAGCGGTATCTGTCCAGAGACCCAAACAACGAAGCAGGCTTGGAAGCCTGAAAATAAAGCAGGATGGGCAGCTGTCAGAAAGAAATGCGTAACAAAAAATGGCCTGCATATTGTAAGTGAACTCTGTCGATACTAGACCAATTCTTTGCCTCTGGAGTTTTCTGAAGATAAGTACTTATTTATTTTTATTTATTACAGCCTGACTGCAGGGCGTATGGGAGCTGTATTTAGATATGATATTTTTTCCCACCTGCCACCCACAAACCCCCTGGATTTGTTTGATAAAAATATCTGGAGTGGAAGATCTTCATAACAGATTCAGCCTTCATGCTTCATGTTTCCCTGTTGCATTAGTACTTATAACAGGAATTTGGCTGATTCGTGGGTTGATTGTGTGATTTATTCCTTGAAAGAGCATGTAGGTAAGAATTTCTATTATTGTAAAGTAATGTGATATCCTGTGTTGGCAATGAAACTTCAACGGCTGTTTGATCTTCTTAAAAATGTAATAAAAACATTTGTGGCAAGACCAGCCTTATCACATCCAGTCTCTGCACCTCAAGTTGTATTTCAGGTGATCCTTTTACCTTTACTGTGAGCTCTTCGGTTCTTTTTCTTTTGCTACATAGCAAAAGAAAATAAATATGGCAAATTCAGCCTGAAGAATTCTCACTGATATTAAATCACTGAATAAGTGATTTAACCTTCTGTGTCTGTCTTCATCTTATTTTTGACATCGGGTGTCTTTCCAGAGATTTAAGAAAATGCACTTTTTCTTAGCAAGGGGTAAAAGTTAACTCCCATTAGCATTGGTATTTTATATCTGTTCTGGCTTTTAGTGATCTGATCGTTTTAATGAGGGACTGACTGTTTTTTGTTAAATAGATGTGATTTCTGGTTGTATTCTGAATACCAGAACTTTTAAATCTGGTTCCAGATTTTGGGGAAAGGAATCTGTAAGCCCCACAGAACGGATGCATCAGTTTATCTCTGTTTTCGTGGGATGACCTCAAGGACTGTGTAGGATATATTGGGAGGTTGCTCGCAGTTACTATGAGAATCTAAAAAAAAAAGAAAAGATACTGAACTTCAGCCATGCATAATGATTTCAGAAGCTGGCTTAAAATGGCTTTTCTGTGACAAGACACGCACTGGAGTAATTTATGTAAAGACAAAGTTTTTCTACAGTGTGCAGTTTTTTCACATTCAATATAAATCTGTCAGTGTTTCTGTAGCAAGACACTATGTGAGATGCATAGAAACTAAGTGAAGTGAAAAGATGAATTACTGGAGATGTTGCACATCATAGGCAGCAAGTTTTGATCAAGAGTTGAGAAGCCAGTGCGTACCGTAGGCAAAATTCTGCTCTGAGCATCCTTATAACTACACGCGAACAAAATTGTGCTCCATGTTTGTACAAGAGGAAGGACAGAAATACATTGGTGTGAGCTCCACCTTGACGCAGGATGATGGATTCACGGTGCTTGGGACACGTGGTGCCACAGGTTGGGTGGCTGGCACCGGTGGTTTTTTTCTTCCAGGGCTTTTGGACCTGCGTTTCTGGAGAAGTCATTACAGTGCTGATGTCCCAAATCCCTACGCTTCTCTTCAGCTCTCATCAAACCTTCAGTACAAAACTTGCATGGGAATAGCTTTTGGAAAATGACCTTGACCCGCAGGGGTGACTGTGGATTAATTGTTGGCGAGGTCTCATCCCTGCCTTAAATGTGGAGGAACCAGTCCGTTGTCTTCTAAACCTATATGCTAGTTTAGATCTGACTGGGAGACCATAAGATAGTCTGGAGTTTATCAGTAGGCCAGAGGTTGGCTGGCTTTGGTTCTGTTTTATTTCCCTGCGTGGACTTTTTCTTCTGCAAGTAGCCCCAAAATAAATCATGGGTCTGATTCGAGACTGATTTAAATCAGGTGAAATAGAAAGAAAAAACAACACAGAAGTTGTTAAATTTTTTAGTGATATTTTTTCCTCCTGAAAAACAGTTTAAATTAAAAATGGCTAATATCAAGCTTGATTATTTTCACATTTTCAAGGCAAATCAAACAATAACATGTCAGAACATGTAGATGTGGCATGTTAGGAGTGCAAGAAGCTGGACCTTCGTAATTTCTAGGAACATGCACAAGACTTCAGGTGTCGTAACTGGTTTCTGGGGGAAGGCATGACCATGCTGTAGCTGATCCAGGACAGTCTCCTGCTCCCCTTCCCTCTCCCCTTGCCTTTTTTCCTTGTTTCCAATAATCTGTTTATTCAGGCAGTGTTTATGCCCCAACTGAGTGGTGATTTGAGTTCAGTAACTATTTCCTGAGCATTGCAGCACAAATCATAAGAGTGGGTCCTTATTTGATTGAAATGACTACCATTAACGCTGATTTTAGGGGAGTTTGCTGATTTTTTTTGCAAATGGAGGGTGTCCTTTGTTCCATTCTCACATTTTCTTTGGAAGTATATCGATGAGAAAGGAGCAGAGCGTGGTTGGATTAGATCTGGAGAAAGAACCCGGCTGGGTTATGGAATAAGCTGCAGTTATTTAGGCAAGATTGCTGATTCAGTGGTGATTCAGGAGGTTTTCTTTGGCTTTAAAAGACTTCAGAACCAGGTCCTTTAAAGAATATTTTACTCTTGAACAAGGGTTCAGCAGTTGTTCAGCAGGTTGAATGTATAATCATGGATTATGACCACATAATCTAGTTTTTAAAATATAACTGGTTTTCAAGTAGTTGCCTTAAAAATGTTTGCAGTGGGTTTATATAATTTCTTGGGAGTTGCATTTATTGATTTTTTTTTTAAATTAGGATTTTTAAGCAAATAGCGGTGCTTTACATAACTTCAGTCTGCAGGAGGTTGCTGAGCTTTGTAATGAGTCCTGCTGCTTTTCTAAACCACTGCAATAGCTTTTTTCTTCTTTTTTTTTCATTCTTTTTTTTGCAAGGAGGCTGCAGAGGTCGGTGATTCATGATTCTCATTTTATTGACATATCTTCTTTCTGGCAGCTTGTTGATTTCTCTGAGGTAAATAGATGTGAGTTCAAGCAAAGTTTATTTCCAAAAATGTTAACTTGAGGGGCCAAATGTGTACAATAAGCAGGATAGAGAAAATCTACGATTACTCCTCTCCTTTCCTAAGCTCATTTTCTTTTTTTTTTGGTCAGTTTTTTATTACTCATACTGTTTATTTATTTAAACGGTACAACCTGCCCGCTAACAGGATGAACTTCCTCAGGCTGTACAAATACTTCACTACACTTGTACAAATACTTCAGCTTGTTCTGAAGAGACCATGTCTGAGAACAAAATCATCATGCAGCCTGTAGTCTGGTTCAATCCTTATACCTTCCAGTAAGCTCGATAGCTAAAGAGTATCCATAATGGTAAAGTTTTGCAGGTTTTTTTATGTGTCTGGAGGTCATAAACGTATCTTGCACAGGCTGAAGAATTGCTGTTGTATGGGGAGAAAGCTGGTCCCTGCTGCTATGGGCCACGTTGCAATGGTTGATGGAGGAATGGAAGAGGAATTATGTGGTTGTGCTGCACCACTACTAAATATTGCCTTTTTTTTTTTTTAATATATGAAAATTTTATGAAGGTTTTTCTCTACCATCCTCACTCTGCCCTTTCGTTTCCTTTCTTCTTCATGTGAGTCATGGAAAGTTTATCACGGTACAGTTGTGGGCAGCGTTTCGCCTAGAGACCTTGATCTTTTTGTGACTAATGACAGCCCTGTCTTCACAGGAACTCGAGAGTGAAATATTACCAAAGGGAAGTTCATTTCTGGAGTGTTCATGGAGGGTGTGGGATCAGCTTTGCTCTGAGATTTCAAAACACATTAGCAGCACAAAAAGAGAACTTGAATTAAACAAATCTTCCTGATTTGACAGGGAAGGCACTTCGGCAGTAAGAATATTTATCCACATTAGTGAAAACAATTGGGAGATTATGCATAAAACTACATAACTCTTACTCAAAGGATGGCATTAGATATTATTAAATTAGGAGCCATGTCCTCCTTTAGAAGTTACTGACCAGATGAGATCCAGCAGTATTATCTTTTCCCTTATCTTTTTTTTTTTTTTTTTTTAAGTTTTTGCTAAAGGTGCTTATCCTTATTTTTATAGCACCCGTAGCTTTCATTTAAAAAAAGAAGAAGGGGGGGCAAGGGCTTCCTGCTGCAGAGGACATGTTCCACATGTCTGCTTTGGGTGATGCTTCAGCTGAAGCATCTTCTCGTGGTGCAACTGCTTCTCATCACAGAGAGAAATAACAGACATCCCAGCAGCTGAAAGTCCTCCCATGGCAAGGAAGCCACAGAACAAGAACATGAAGTGCTCTTGCGTTTCCATGTATTAATAGTTCTCGTTTTTCACTTTTGCTGAGAAGTAACAGGATTCCTTGGGAAAAAGAACCCATTTTTTCTCAGCTTTAATAAGCACATCATCATACAAATCCTTGATGTGATGCCTGAGTGGCAATAGGAAAATGGACAGAAAGAAAAAAGCCAGTGTGTTTTGTGAGAGCGCGGAGCCTGTCCGTGGGAGCTGCAGCTGAGGAGGATGCTTTGGCTGTGCTTCATCCCATCTCGCCTGAGAGCCGGTGGATTATTTTCTAACTTGTTTTAGACATCCGTATTTTAGGCTGTGACCTGCCCAACAGGACAATCTTAGCGCAAATCTTCAACTGGCACAGATACTTCTGTCCCTCTCTCCTGCCTCTGGCCATGGCTGGTAATAAATGCTCAGTGGAAGAGTATATGAACAGGTATTAATAGCTTTCTCCAAACCCCATCCCTTTCTAGCTTCTGGGAATTGAGGATAGCAGCCATTGATAGGTTTATTCTCCATAATTGTTTAACGTCTTTCAAATCCATTGGTACTTTTGGCCTCAATGAGTTCCACATTTTAATGATATGGTGTGAAGAGCTGAAACAAAGTGCTGTAGCTCCGTTGACATGAAACAGAGAAACAGTTATACATCAAGCTGAGAAATGTGTTGCTGGTGTACTTGAAGTGTGTTTATAACAGGTTAACAGCACGCCGCTCTTTCATGTGGTAGCAGGAAAAGCTGAATATGGCTGAAAGTAACAAGGCTAGTATAAAATTTAGCCTTAAGAGTACTAGCAAAAGTTTGTTTTATCTTGCTTTTAAAGAATTATGAAAAAAAGGAAAGCACATTAAATATTAAGGCTGGTGACCTGAAAAATAAGACATACACTTAGATGTCCAGAAGATGCGTGTGCATGTAAAATCTATTCCATCTGTTTTATCTTATTCATAGAGGAGGAGAATTTTAGTTATATGACTGAGCATATGAAAGTAATTTCTTTTTATCGCTATTTTAATTACAGTCTTCCCTTACAAACCTTTAAGACAAAGGAGAGCAATTTTATGAAATGTTTATTTAACAGAAATAAAACAGAATTTCAAATATTTTCTATATAGTGAACAAAAGGATGTGAATGATGAAAAATCTTGCAGGTTTTATTTGTGGTGGAATTTATCTTTTTACCCTACTTAGCTTCCCACATGGCAATGAGTAGGACATGGTGGATATTGCATTTTCAGTAGATTATTGTAAGGCTCTAGCAGGCGGCTCTGCCATGTGCTGTTTGCTTTTGTGGTACCTGCAAGTGTTACCTGCCAGCCTTCTCTCCCGCATCCAGCAGCCTCCATACCCAGCGGTTCCTCCTGTTATCTAATGAAGGAATTGTGTGGGGAAACTAGCAAAGAAAAGGTCTCACCTGTATGCTGTTAAGTTCTCTGTTGTATATAGATATATTTGTTAGCTTGAGTCAGCTTCAATTCGAGACAGTGATGCAGGTCCCCTTGGCTTCAGCGGGAGTACACTGAAATCTAAGATAGCTATTCATTTTTTTTTTCCCCATTCCATTGTGTGTCATATCTTATATCCATGTTTCCTATTTAGGAGATTCCCAAAGATCCTCATTTTTACGAGGAGGATTGGTTTTGGCCAAGGAGCTTGAAAAGGTTTATGTTGATTTTGTGGTTAGAGCTGGTATACATTTATGTACAACAGACAAATACCATATAGACATGCTCATAAATAATTCACCATCCACTTCAACAAGAGGAAATTACATGCTACATTATTCAACAATACACAAAGACACTGCTTGTTGTGTAAAGAGAGTATTCTGCCAGTGAACCGACAGCAGTTTTGCAACTAAATGTAAAAAGACATAAATGGTTTATTACCAACTCAAATCTCATAGCCGTTCCTCTGCCTGCAATTCACATCCTTCTGCTTTCAGTATTGAAATACAAAAAAGGTGAAGTGTGTCTGTGGCTGTGGTTCTCACTACTGGAAATGTTGAATGGAAGAAACAACAATAAAAAAAGATACTGTAGATGTCTTGATTTCGTGGGGTGAATGAGGAAAACGAGGGCTGCTTATGCTGGGAAAGGATTCTGGCCTTCTGGTGAGCATCTTTCATCGCATGGTAAAAGGTTGGGGAATGAACTTTTGTTAAAAACCTTCTTGGTAAAGAGGAGAGAGTGGCAGAAGGGAATTATATCCTGACTTTTCTGTGTTCATTACAACTGGGTTTTTTTATTACATGAACATGAGAGTAGAAAATCATGTAAAATGCTATGTCTGCAACTAGCGGTTACTAAAAAAAAATAAAATCAACACCTCTATTAGCTGAGTAATATGTCATATTGCCCTGCGGTAGGTCGTCAGACTGATCATCTAATTAAGCAGTCTGTTGTAGAGCGTATGCATAAGTTGGCAGAGTTATGGTTGCTGGTGGAACTTTAAATTTTCCCGCATGACTGGTGTGATTAAGATCTCAGTTTTACTATAGCCTAAGCATATTTCTTTTTTTTTTCTTTCTTTCCCTTGCATCAGCTTCCTGATAAAGCATTTCCCTCAGCTGTCAAAGATGTAGTTAACATAGTTTTTCCTTAAGTTTATAATATTTGTAATGGAGTTTCATGAGGAGTGTCTGCACTTGGAAGGGTTTCGATAAATTCCAGTCCATTTTATTAACATACAAATGGACATAAGATAGGACAGAGAAGCTTATGTGGTTTTTCTAAGGTCCTGCACTCTGTATTCATTAATGTATCTCTGATGGCTCTTTTTAAAAATTTGAGAATTAATGTCAAATACACAAGTCTTGAATTGATTCTGCAAGACTGTCAGATAAATCCGTTCAATCAGTATCACTGAGCAAGTTTCAGATCCCTTTTAGAAGAGAACTGGAAAATAAATTGGATTTTTTTCAATTTATTTTCTAAATAGACAGTGCATAGTGACTGGTCCCTCTGAAAATAAACAGCAAGGAGCTAGAGAGCAGAGGTCTGGGAGAATATTGAGATACTCACTGGGTGTCAAAGTGGAGGAGTTCAAGGTGGAAGGATTACATGAAAACAAATGTGTAGCACATGATAAATTTAATTGAAGTGATGCTGTAGGGTACCTTCTGGTTACCAGATGTTTTTATAGCTACCACTGTAACCTGCAGTCCCTTCTTTGTGCATATTTTTGAAGAGGCGCTTTTCTCACCTCCCTTTTCTTATCTTTTGTTATGAGGACTCTCATCTCCATCCTCTCTTTTTCTCCAGCCTGTTTTTTGGAACTATCTCTGTTTTCATGATTTCCTCTATTTCCTCCGTGGATGATGTCCAAACCTGCCCTGATAGTACTTCTGTCTCCTGCCTCATTGGTTTTTTTTTTTCTTTGAAGATCTTTGCTGAGATGTCTTATTGCTGCCTGAAATGTTTACTTGCACGATGGAAACTTTTCACTTCTTGTCAGGACCTCCCTTTCTCGTCCTCCTCCTCTCCAGCCATTAGGACCATTGGTGGTGTTTGGACAACTGACAAGCTCTTTCCTGCTTTAAATCTTGGCTCCTTTCTGTAGCTTCTCTTTTTCTTTTGGACATTCATTTGGGGCCGGGGGGGGGGGGGGAACTGAGAAAGCATAAACTTTCTGGGTTTAATATTACACACATGAATCTGATTTAGTCTCTCTAGTCATTCAAACTTCTGTCAGAATCATCACAGGTCCATTTCTTTAGAGAAGTTTTTAAGACTAGTTTCTTTGAGAAGTCTTACACTGCTTTTCTTCCCTTTGGTTTAAATATAGTCAGTAATGATTATGCTACGGTTTCTGTCTGCCTCATCTGACTTGTAGAATAAACCCATTAAGGAAATATTATTTTTTTTGTAGGGGTGTATTTTGCAAATACTTTTGTTTGGTATTTATCTAAATAATTATTCTTGATTCCTTGAGACACAGCCTGCTTGCTCTGGTTGCAGAAATACTCCAATATGTGGCAGTGTTAGGTGGGAGAAACATCAAGAATACAAATGATTTTACAAAAGCACTTTGTCTCATACCAAAAATGAAGCTAGAAGAACAATGACTAATGCAGGATCTGAAGTAACTGCCCCATTTGATCTGGACACTTTTGTAGGCATGAACCAAGAGTTATTATCTAAAATTGTAGCAACGTTTCTTAAGAATTAAAAATAAGTGTTGCAAAAGCTAAAGGCAAAATAGCCAAATTCTGGGACTCATAATTAGTAATGATTATACGTCTATGATTTGATGTGTTGTAGGAATAATCAGAGGACCCTTTGTGTATCTATTGTATTGTCATGAGAAGTTATTTTCGTTATTGGTTTGTTACACAAACATGCACTTCAGAAATGTGTAAGTCTGTGTTGTTTCTTAGGAACCAAGGGACAAAGTCAGACAGGAAGATTTCTGCTGAAGACAGAGACGTGCAAAAGGATGAGTTAAGTTAGACGGGTTTGGGTGGAATGAAGAAGACTGTAGGATAGGGAGGAAAGAAAGATGTTTGGAAACAACGCAGAGAAAAAGCATTTCTGAGCCTTAAAAGGAAAGAGAAGAGATTTTTTGCAGAGAAGGAGCAGCTACTGTGGGTCCAGAGAAGGGAGCCACTGGCAAAAAGTAATGAGAAAAAAATTTGTACGTGGTTACCGAGGTATATTTAGACTAGGACAACGGTACCTATATGAGAATTATAATGGTGTTGATTTTTTTTGTGTTACTCTGACAGTACACTAATTTTTCATAAGTTTGAATTGTCAAACATCTCTCTCTTTTATATTTTGGTTAAGGTGACTTGGAAATGCATTTTTATTTAAGTAGTAAAAGTGAACGTTAGACCTTTAGACATCCCATACGCAATGAGCGGGTTCTGTGGTCTAGTGAAGTTAATTATAACACAGATTAACTTAATCTGAAAAATAATTTTAATTAATTAGCATTTCATCATCCTTAGTCCTCTGGGCAAAAGATATCTTTCTGTTCATGTAAAACAGTTGTGCGCCTGAATTCTTCCAGCTCCTTCACCTGCTGCTTTTATCTGCAATAAAGTGTTATGTTTTACGTGTGGAGTCCGTATGCCCTTTATTGACCTCGCGCAAAAGGGACAGTCCTTTATTTCTGTTTTTCAGAGGCAATATCGAGCCTCTTAGTCACAATATGGTTAAAACTGTTTGTATTGAACCTTCAGGGCAATTACTCAGGTTAATACTGGGGTTGTCGGTGGAAGGGCTGAGAAGTGACAAAAGCCAAAATAGAAGTTCCCTGTCAGAGCCATATATTGCTACTGTCCCTTAGGTTTTCCCCATCTTCTTCTTTTCCTTTTCATCCTATGCCAGTTTATTGTTTTGCTTCTGACTTTTCAAGTTTGTTTTAAAATATTTCCTGTCTTTAGTTCCCCCAGAAAAGTAATTCTACAAAATAAAAATGCTGATTTTCTAGTATATAGAAGAAGGTTTGTTAACAGTTGATTTTGACCTTAAAATGTGGGTAGTTCCAGTAAGGTATTTAATAAACGATGAAAACAGAAATTCTAGAGCACCTATGCATAAATATGCTTTAATTAAGACCGTCCTTAAGCTGATGACTTGTTTGTGACTTTAAGTGTCTCTGCTCTGAATGCTGCCTGGAAAGCCAAGCACGGACATGCTCAAACCAAGACCAAAGCTTGACAGTACTGAAAGCATCTTGGTGACTTGGGAATACATCACGGGTGGTTACTCTTGTCCCAGAATCATTTGGTCCAGAAACCAGAGATTCTGTCATGAGCCTTCGCTCGTGTCTATTATTTAATCTCTTCAATTTGCTGAATGTTTTACTTCTGGCTTTGGGGGTTTTTGTTTGGCTTTTTGTCTCATATGCTTGAAAGGAGACTGTTATCTTATCCCTGCCTTGTTCTCTTAACTAGGGTCCTACCCCACTTCAGGACAGTTAATTTAAGGTCCCCATGTACAGATGGAGTGTAAATATTTAAACCTGCGTTACTGGACACTGTCCAAAAACGCTTCCATATATAAAAAGCAGATTAAGATCTCTTAGATAGGTTAGTGAGCAGCTGAGGGAAGTCGTGTAGTGTTACCTGTGGTAGCAACTGTTCATTGATGTGAGCAGACGGGTGAATGAAAAGAAAGGGCAGCTCACGGTGAACTTGAAGCCAAACTTTTCCTGGGTTTAATATCATGAGTGCTGCAATTAATATACTTGGCAAATAGAAGACATCTTTCAAATAGCATTGTGAAATTACTTGTGCTAGATCATGCTTTGCTATGGCTTTGAATGAAGGTCAATGTAGATATTATGTCTGCTGTTCTGTGTGTATCTATATATATGTTTTTGTTTCTTTAGGTTGTACAATGCAAATCTTTGAAACCATCTCTGGGAAGATGAAGCTTCCAGTAGCAGCAGTCTGGTTTGGAACCCGCTTGTCTTAAGAATACCTGGGAATTTCTACCCATATTTGCCTATTCCAGCATAAATCAGAGGACAATGAGTTATTTTTATTTTTTGCATATTTTCACGCTACGTAACAATTTTTCTTCCTTCTCATTTTGTTCAATGGGAAAAACTTGAGCCAGTTGTGTAGCTGATTCTTACTTCGCCACATTCCTCTTTCTGAGCCAAATTCTTGGAAACCACATCACAGTACATGTATTTTTATGTGTTTGTTTTTTTGGTTTTTTTTTCCCCTTTATGTGACTTATGTCACTTTTTGAATGCTTTTACCTATTCTGGTTTGAACCTGTCCTTTTGTGTTGCTGAGTAGTCGTAGAATCACTCAAGGAATCGAATAATTTCAGACTTACAGAAGATGACTCATATGCTTCAGAAACATTTTTATGGCTGTGCTTGGCTCATTAATACAGGAGTTTAACAGTAGTAATATGAGGTATTGCATTAATTGTTGCATACATTTATTACCAAATGACTTGCACAGACAGTGTTTCAGATGCCGTGGACCTAATCATAATAACCAGAAGTGTCCTGTTTGCAAAGGAGAAAATAAGATCCCTTTGTACACTGACAGCAAGCAGATGAAGTTGCTTGCAGTTTTGGAAGTAAGGACTGATCACAGGGAAAGCTGGAATGGATTTTTCTGCTTAAGGAAGGGGAAGCTATGCAGCTTAATATTTGGGTTGATTATAATGACTCTAGTGATGGCATCCTACATACTGACTGGAGCCAAACATGGCCTGTTGCTAATATCGTCTCCCTTCCATTACGGAGCTTTTGCTAGCAATCCAAGCTTAATGGACAATGAAAGCCTTAGTGACATGAAAGACCATTACCAGCCTTCTAAAATGAATATTTCATATGTAAAGGATTATCCAAGCATTAAATTAATTATTGACACTATTACTTCAAAGATAGAGTTTATGACAAGACAGCGCCCTGATTTAGAAGAGCTGAGGAAACAAGAGCCACATGTAAGTATGAGTTGAAGTGTGTCTTAAACTGCTGTATACTTGCTTATTTCAAGACTTTTGGGTCAATCTTTTACTGAGATTAAAAAAAATGCAACTGCTCAGAGGTTCATACAGTGATTTACATCATCTAGAGCCTCCTGATTTAAACCAGCTGAAAAGTTGATATTGTAGATCACGTCCTTCTGAGTCATGGGCAAAATAGATGGGTTATATAAATGGTCTTGACATCTGAAACAAAAAATCAGACAGTCTTCCGATAGCTGTACAATCTCATTGAATTTCTACCTTGTCTCATGCAAAATCATTCTGACTTAGATTTGCCAGTCACCCTAAATGATAAATAAGAAAAGAGCCTTTCTAATAACTGAATACCAGTGTGCCTCCCTGAAAATCCGGTCATTGCAAACCTTGTATTTCAGAGTTAAAAACTGGAAGTTAATTTGATTTGAGTATTATGTGTTTGACTTTAAAAAATAATTCCTGGGGTTGCAGGGGAACTGGGGAATTATTGAGGTCCTTTCTGGCCTTAAAATGAAAGGATTTGTAAAGCTACTCCTCTCCCAGTCCAACTGTTTGTACAGGATTTGATTCTGGTGTCATCAGAAGAAATAAGTTAGGTCAACTTTGTCGTTAAAAAAATAAGGGTTAAAAATGTCCACATAGTGTGTCCATTGTGTTCTCTTACTGTGCTAAGCTGGAAAAGTATAACTGTCAATTTTTTGCTGCATTGACTGAAATTGTTGTTCTTTATGTTGCAGATGTTTTCGGTAATTCCTAATAAATTCCTTCCAAATAGCAAGAATCCCTGTTGGTATGAAGAGTACAAAGGAAACACAACCACAGATCCTTATGCAACAAACTCCTATGCACTGTATTCAAAGCGCTTTCGAACCATATTTGATTACCTCAGGAAGGTATTTTGGAACCACTTGTACCATTATAAGGACAAACACTACCGCCTGCGCTGTCTCCCCCATTTCTACATCATTGGCCAGCCCAAGTGTGGGACGACGGACCTGTACGACCGGCTCAGGCTGCACCCTGACGTTCGCTTCTCAGCAATCAAAGAGCCACACTGGTGGACAAGAAAACGGTTTGGTGAGTAAACGTGTCCTCTGGCGAGCTGTCTCTATTAAACTTTGACATTTCTTGTATATATTTGGGTTGTAGTTTATGGATTTGCTGCATATTGGCTTGCCTTGAAACCACTGAAGTTAGTATTTTTGAAAAATCCAGGTGGTGTATGCTCGGTAAGTTCCAGCCTGCTTTTGTTTAATGATGTTTTGCGTTAAACTTTTCAAGATGATGCACATTTCATTTGGTTTATTTTCAGTGGTTTGGAAAATCTGGGAAAAAAATAAAAACACTAGATAAAACCAACCCTGTGAATTTGTTAAAGCAGGAAAAGGAACTATTAAGTTGTGATGGGAGATTTAAAGAATAGCAGTGATAGTTTTGTATTGCAAAATTCTGTAAAGCCTTTCTTACATGAATAAATGATGGGTCAGTATTTGAAATGTGGTGGCTTCAGTCCTTATGGTTCAATAAAAACAGCTGTGCTTTGTGGTAGGAGTTTTGTTAGTGTTGCAGCTTTGGTCAAGCACTGAGCAGTAGAGATGCTCTGCATGAGAAAACTCTTTCACACTGAGGAACCTGCACATATTTTTGATGCTCTTTGCCTGGGTGACATCAATATTTCATGAAGTGACCCTTCATCTCTGAAGACAGACTTGAATAGTTGAGGTTACGGCCTGCTGGAGCAAAATGCATCCACCCCTCATGATTGCACCTTCAAAGGGTGTCTGAGGGCGGTGGGGCTGAGCGCATCATTTTATCCGTCTGAAGTGTTTATGTGCTTCTTGTTCTCTCTTCCCCGGGTGCCAAGGAAGGTCAATCTTGTGGTTAGAGACTAGATGAGACGCAGAAGACCCATTTTCAATTCCGGACTCTGCTGTGTGCTTAGTGCCTTCCTTCAAATGCGGATGCGTATAACGCTTGCTGTATTCCACCCAGGCTCTGGATTTTCCCACTGTTGGGTCTAGCTGTTAAGCGCTGGTATGTCCTCACTTTACATGACTTCAGTATCAAAGATCACAGGCTTTTCAGTGATATTACTATTTCCAAGAGGAAGATACTGGTTATTTTATGGTGACATCTTCACTTCTGTTTCTCATTTGCTGTTGCTTTACTGCAGGCACTGCCTTCAGAAAAAGGGAGAACCTAGCACTGTGAGGTACATCATCTGATGAGGACTTTGCATCACTACTTTCCTTTGTTGCTTTTCTAAGCTTCCTTGAAACGGGAAACTGTCTCTTCTAATGAACTGCTGTGGCTAACAAGGAATGACACTTTCTGAGACCGGGACACCTTCAGTGATGCTTCTGTTCTTTATTTTGCCGTCATACCTTCAATTCTTTATTTCTCCTGCATGACATGTTGCTGTTTCCATCTCCCTTCCCTGTGCCCTGGAGCCCAGAAGAACCTCTAAGCTCCTGCAGGCAAAGCTTTGTTCCTTGCTGCTCGGTGAGGAGGAGGGCTCAGCCACAGAGCTGGGATTTCATGATTTTGCTGCGTTCTTAAGAGTTTGTATTTTCCTCCTTCACAAATGCCATAAGAAAGTGGCTAAAATAAGTATTTTAGACATTTTCTAAATGTTTGGTATAAATTAAGAGTTAAAGCAATATGATGAAAATACAGTTTTGCTTTTGAGATAATTTAGTTCAGTTTAGGAGGTACTGGAGGTACCAGTATGAATTGAGGAGTCTGACAAAGCCAAATGAGAAGCATCGTGGTACCCCCTGAAGCCCCGTGAGAAGGGGGTTCATCGACGAACTCGTTCATCACAGTCAGTGGCTGACTGAAGACAAATGATAAGAATTACCTCCTGACCTGAAGGTGAAAAGTCAGATCAGTGAAGAAATGTGATTTTGGACTTGGACACCTTCCAGTGCTAATGCTGTTCTGCTGGTCCCTGGGTGTGTAGATGCAGGGACTGGCAGCAAAACCACCTGTGGAAGATTGTGTCTTCCATGAGACTGCTGGCAGGAAAGGCTGAACCGAACTGATACGTTAAGCTAAAATCCATTATACTAAATAGTTCTCTACGTCTACGTTAGCCTCAACATAAAAGTTTGGAATTAATGTTGGAGGAGGTAGTGCATCCAAACTCACTAAAGCAAGACTGGACTCACTAAAGCTCAGAAGTGGACCTACCAAACAGGCAGAAGAGTGTCAGAAATCAGGCTGGAGTGCATATAATTTGAGAACAAGGATGATTCCTATCTCTGTGCTGGCATTCACAAACACTCCACTCGCACGGTCTTGTGGTCAGCCACTGGGGATCAAGTGCAGATCCTTGAAGAGAACATTCGTTCCATAATTAAATGTTTTGAAGTTATTTTGTAAAGCTGAAGAATGAGGAAAAATTGCAGAGCTTGTGATCTCATGGAAGGGAGACCTGTAGAGATGACCTTCTGATCTCGCAGGTTGTCTGCCATTGAGAATGAAAGATTAAGTTTGCTCCTGGTGGCTCAGTCTTTCATTCTGCCTTAACAGTACTATTAAAATGGTTACTATTAAAAAAAAAAAAAAAAAGAAAAAAAAAGATAAAAAAAAGATAATATGACAAATAGGCTAGCAAGTGAAACCGAGACAGCCGCCTTTATAAGCCAGGTAGTGGATATGACTCCTATGCTCCTGGCTATTAACTTGGTTTCATTTATAACATTTATCTGGACAAGAAAGTCTCTTTGTTCTATGGCACCCTCTGATTCAGTGGATTTTTATGAGACTGACTAATTTCAGCTGAAGCTAAACAGCCCTCCTGGGGAGGCCCCATTTCGCAAATCACCACTTTCCCGTTTTGCTGGGGTGGTTGATGTTCTACAGGACTTTGTCCCAGCTTGACTGTCTCTCTTTCCTGGCTCTTAGCCACAATTTCTATTCCCATGAGTGGCATGGCAACAAACCAAGGCAGACTGTAGCACCATGCTTATACTCTTTTTTTCCCTCAAAACAAATCAAAATACACTGCTGAGCTTTCTTCTACCCTCATTAAATCTTACTTTCCTAAAGGGGAAAATCAGAGGGAGTGGACAAAAGAACTCCCTTGCTGAGCTTTCCTCTCACATAATTGATAATTATTGGCCTTGCAGGAACAAGAAAGGGAAAGCTGAGAAGTCCTGCTCTATACTCACAGCTTTGCTCCTACACTGTTGCCTTCACAATACTGTCCTTGACCACTGCCTGCTTGAGAAACTCTCTTGTGGGATGGTAAGAAGCGAGAACGCAAAGATGGACACGGGGAGCATGTACAGACAGCGGAGAAGCGAGACTAGATTTGGAAAGAAGAGTGGGAAAAGGAGTATAAAAATCACAGATGTGGCTCAAGATGCTGAAAAATGTGGGAAGAAGGTGATACTGAACACACCCTGGGGTGTAGGGAAGGAGAGGAGAAAAATAAGACATTATCGTGGAGCTCTGTTTTCGTACTTGTGAAAGACAAAAACAAATGATTTCTCAGTTTTCTGATTTTGATAAGTACGTGTTGATTTGCGTATTTGGCATCAGAGTCTGTTCTCAATACAGTAAATCTAGTGGGAGTCCAATATTACTTCTGTTTATATTGGTGCAAATGAAAGCAGAATCTGGTCTTTTATATTCATTCCAAAAGCTAAATTTAGAAAAAAATAAATGCAAGCTATTCATGCAGGAACTATAAAACAGAACACTTAAGATATTTCCTATTGCTGTGAATTTATGGCTTAATCGTACAGTATCTCGAATCTCAGCTACTTCATTATTGGCACTTTTATCTGAGTGTTACACTTCATCGGTCCAATTCTGTGCTGACGTTAGCTGGCTCAGTGCCAGCCATGCCAATGAAGCCGTCTTGGTTTACACCCGTGGTTAATCTTGCCCTGCTATTATTATTATTATTTATTTTTTAACTTCTCTCTTTTTGCTGTTTTTAGGAATCATTCGTCTGAGGGATGGATTTCATGATCGCTACCCAGTGGAAGATTACCTTGATCTGTTTGACTTAGCAGCGCATCAGATTCAGGGTGTGCTGCAGAGCGAAGCAGCAAAAGAGCGTGGCGAGATGAACAACATCATAATTGGTAGGGCAAATACAGCCTCTGAAATATGTTTCTGTAGCTCCAGGTTGGCAGCATTCACAGCTGAGGGACGAGAAGGGCATTTTCCCATGTGCGAATGGTTCACAGCACAGAGTCCCTGATGCTGGTTTTCTCTGGTGTGCGTGGATAGTGCAGAATTTCTTGCCTTTTCCTGGAGGGTGGTTATTTGCTTTGTTAAAAAGTTGTGATTATCTTTAGAAAATGCCTGAGCAAGCAACGAATGTCTGATGAACATCAGCATTTAATTAAATCTTTTTTAAAAAAAAGAGTGAGAATGACCTTGGTGACTCCTTCAAACGTCGTTTTCATTTTGTTTTCATTATGAGGGGTTTGCCTGTAGTGACAGGATTGTAGCTTCAGGTTCAAATGCTGTAGCAATGTGTCTGGGATAACACTAATGGTGGTATTACAACATACGAGTGCTGTAGAAATCTTGTAGCTGACTGGAGACAGTTTCCACGATAGCAGCACAGCTTTTCTCAAGCTCCAATGTAAGATACAGGTAGGAAGAAGGACCACCATTTTTTATGTCACCATCCCTATGTAGTCGATGGTGGACTGAAATAAATACGATTAAACTCCTGAGCTGCTTTGTTAACAGCAATGATAATGCAAGTTTCAAGAGCAGGAATATAGAGAGTCAAGTTGAAGCGCTCTTGTGCTGTATTTCTTGTCAGGCATGGAACTTAGAGGCACAGTTACAGGATACTGTTTGAAGATAATCTTACAGTTTCAGTTGATATTAAATCACCTGATTGGCATTACAACTGGTTTCGCGGTTGTATTGCACCTTATGGAAGACTGGGGTCCAGAGGGGGATGCCTGGATTGCTTTCCATGACACACAGCGGTGGATCCGCCGTGCTCATCCACTGTGGTCCATGGTGCCATCGGTTTCCAGTGCCTATGAGGAATGTCAGCAGAAACTTCTTAATTCTGCTTTTGCTGGCTGCCAAAACCAGAAAACTGAGAGGAAGAGTATTTTACCAGTCTTGGTCTGTCACCTCAAGATTTCCCTGGGAAACCAGACACATTCCATGAAAATACTAGTTGTGCAAGAGACGGTTCCCTGGTGAAAAGAGATGTTTCAAGTAGGCCTGAAGTCACTATTCTACAGAAAATAGAGACAAGATTTTTGCTGCCTGCCCTCAGAGGGAATGCCCTCAGAATAACCTTTTTTTGGCCGCATTCTAACAAAAAAAATTAACCTATTGTTGAATGGATGAACTGGTGGCAATGTCTTATGTTGTTTAAACCAGAGACTTGGCTGTAATTAGATTTGTTCAATACTTCCTCAGCCTCCATTTAAGTCTATCATTCACTTTATTAAATATTCAACATTGAGCAAAATTTGCAAGATGGGGTCTTAAGAAATGTTGCCGTCAAGGACATCTGCAGATTTTCCTCCTACTTACAATAATATCTCCTGTCCTTTCATGGGTGAAGTGCTTATACTAATTAAATTCACTAATCTAATTGGCAACGTACATCTTTGATTACTTACCTCCTGTTACAGCTTTTTCTGGAGTTCACTTTGTGTTTCTTTTTCCTGTAGTCTCATTTCTTGTTTCATTAAGGTTCTGTTCGCTTTTCTTATTAAGTTTACAGGAAAAGTCCTGAATGATTATACTCATTAAGTCAGTCTTTTATGACCTTGGTTAAAAAAAAACAAAACAAAACAAAACTAAGTAGTCTGAAATGAATCTGTGTGAATATCGGGTTTGCTTGGAATCCTCCATTTTCTTATTTCAGATGGCTAGAAAGAAAAATCAAATTAAGACTATAAACATTTCAGTAGTTCATCATGTTACATTATTTTGAAAAGTTAAGCTTCTCTGTATATTATACTTAGTGGGTAATAATTGCATTTTCCCACCAAAACCAACATCCTCTTAGAGATAAACCAAAGAGGACAACAGGGATCTAGCCTGAGGCATTCTGAGCAGGCCTTGTTTATTTGTGATCATTAATAGGATAAATTCAGAGGAATGTCTTGTGAAAACACAGTATGATTTTAATCCGCTAATGACTGAGTAAAGAGGTTATACATCTATTCCTTAGGCAATTTAACAATTCTTATGTTCTTTAAGTTCATAAGAAAATTAATACATTTTTGGTTGCACTGCAGTAATTTGACGTAATTACTATAGCATTGATTAATTTATCTCTAGTTTAGTATGGCTCGTTCTCTTTGCAGATATTAAATCTGTTTTACAAACCAGAAAGGACTGCCATCAAATTGTCAGGAGTATTTTTTGGCTGCTTCAGGAAATTAAAATTATAAGAGTCAGCAGAGACCAGAATGATGGGGGTTTTTATTCCCCCCCCACACCCCTTAATTCTTGACAGTCATCTTATTTGGGGAAGATTGGCCTTCTTGAGCCCAGGCTATCCTGGAGTGACTGCATTAGAGCAGCACCTTCAGTCCCTGTTAATGCTTTAGCGTGATTCGGTCATGTGCCTGTGATCTTCCCTTGCTTGTGCACTGCCTGCAGATTTTTGATGGTGGCGGCTGATCCAACAATGTCTATGGAGTCTTCTGGTCTGTGACGTTAAAGGAATCTGCCCATTTATGTGTAAATGCACTGATTTTATTTAGTTCAGATAACACACGTGTAAGCGGATGTTCTTAGGTTCGCTCACTATATATGAGCTAATTGGGATAAATTCAACAGAGCACCAAATACGATCAGAGGTCTGCAGAGCAGAGAAGTATGAAGGAAGATCAGAAAATCTACTCTAGAGAGGACAGGTGGCTTGATGAGGTCACAGACTTTAATCTTTGGCATGATTTAGGCAAACATTTTTGAGGGAGCAGTTTAAGTCTAGCCGTTCTTGTCACAGAGATGTAGCAGTGACTTTCCAAGGTCGCTCTCGTCCCAGGAGTGCCCTGTTCTGTAAATCCGTGTACGCAAGTGCTCGCACCCATTTGCATTACACCGTCTTCTGATAGCGCAGAAATAGCTGCATGATGGTTTTGTGGTACGGCTATCTCAGCTCGTGTCCTATATTTAGTCTTTTGTGTTTCTGCTTCACCCAGTGTGGGAGCTGGGCTAATTGAGTTTTAATTGACAAGTCAAAGCCCACCGATGATTAGGCAGTGCTTTGGCTAATTAATTTAGAATGGAAAAGCAGAGCTGTTGTGGACACCCAGCTTGAGCCAATGGACCTGATCTCCTCCTTCTGAAAAGAGGCAAAATGAACATGACAGAAGATTAATGTGTTTTCTAACAACTCCCAGACTTTATTAATGAATCACATTATGTTAAGCTGAAGTTTGGAGCCAGTACCTTTTTCATGTTGTGTTTTGGCCATCTTTTAAAATCTTTATTGGACTTTCCCAGGAAGAGGGGGGCGGGGGGGGAATCATGTGCAAGTCTATAAGCCTACAACATTATTATTTTTTCATCTCATTCCTTTTGATTTGAAAAACCTCATTAACAAGAATTAGCTCTCATTAGACTGTCAAAGAGTGGAAGTTTCCAAAAGCTTCTGTATATGTTTTATTAAATGCTAGTGTGCCACATAAATGCCAGTATTACTTAAAAAGATGGGGAAGATTACACAGTTCAAAACATCGTATCAGATCATTTATTTAGCAGCTGAAGCATTGTATACCTTGTTCTGGCAGAGATGCTACCGACTGTGTTTCTCCCTGTAGTATTACATTTAGAGTAAGCTTCTTTAAAAACTAAGGATGTCAGATTCTGGCATTTAACCAAATGTGTTATTTATTCTATAGACCTTTTGTCTAATAGTAAGTAGTTATATTTGACTTAATCTACATGAATAATTGTAGTTCTATAAAAAAGCTCTGATAATGGGTAACTCTCAAAAAGGGGTATTTCAAACCGCAGTGGCACAATTCAGCTCGTTAGTGTAGGTTTTTTATAAATATGTTTCCTATAGAATCATAGGATGGTTTGGGTTGGAAGGGACCTTAAAGATCATCTAGTTCCAACCTCCTGCCATGGGCAGGGACACCTTCCACTGGACCAGGTTGCTCCAAGCCCCATCCAACCTGGCCTTGAACACTGCCAGGGATGGGGCAGCCACAGCTTCTCTGGGCAACCTGTGCCAGTGCCTCAGCATCCTCACAATGAAGAATTTCTTCTTTATATCTAATCTAAATCTACCCTTTTTCAGTTTAAAGCCATTACCCCTTGTCCTATCACTACAGGCCCTTGTAAAAAGTCCCTCCCCATCTCTCTTGTAGCCCCCCTTTAGGTACTGGAAGGCTGCTATAAGGTGTCCCCGGAGACTTCTCTTCTCCAGGCTGAACAACCCCAACTCTCTCAGCCTGTCCTCACATGCTCACTGACTCTCCTGTTTATGTTCTAAACACTATTGATCTGCTGAAGTGGCGGTTTCCGCTTTTTTCTTTAGTTTGTGTCAAATTGTACGATCTGTTAGCGAGTTACTTCCCTGAGATCAGGAGCATTACCCCCAAACCTACAGAGAGCACGGCAGGTCTTCGGCAGCGATGAGCTCCTGCCTCCTCGCTGGAGGGTGGGCCAAACCCCTGAGCAGTCTGTTCCAGCCCAGACCAAATATATTTGCATGTGTTAACCGCTAACAGGAAACGGTGTGGTTAGCGGACAGTAGTATTTCAGGTGGAATTACATAAAACCTGCCTTAACCATCGCTACATTGACAAAGGTACAAGGCAGTGTGATTGATCTGGCTCTGGGGAGCATTAACTTGATCAATTTGCAAGAACCAAAGTATGTTGAAATTAATAGAGTCAATTTTAATCAGTCTACACGAGTTCAAAACTCAGCTGATATCCACTCCAATACAAAGAATGAAATGAGTTACTAGCAGAGATGCTTTTAATTTCCAGGGGAGGCCAGTGCCTCGACAATGTGGGACAACAACGCTTGGATTTTCTTTTATGACAACAGTACTGAAGGAGAACCTCCCTTCTTAATCCAGGATTTTATCCATGCCTTCCAACCTACTGCCAAACTTATCATCATGCTGAGAGACCCTGTTGAAAGGTGAGTAAGGATTACGTTGCTAAATACGCAAGAAAATTTTCTTACTACAATAATTTTATTCGCTCTCGCTCTCTTGGATGCAAATAAATGTTCACGTGGTGTTTGACACAGGTACTTGGATTATGAGGAGAGCTGCCAAGGGGTTTTATTCTGTGTATTTTGGCTTATGTAATTGTGATAGTGTTTTAAAGAGGAGCATGTGAGTATAAATGCCACAGTGAGTGCCATGCATGGATATATGAGCTTCTCTGAAAAAAAGGATTTGTATGTTGCCAAATGCAATATAACTCCATTACCTGAGCTAATATGCCCTGGTTCTCAGCAGGGCTGACTAGACAGCGTATGGCACTGTATTACAGGTCTCAGCATAAGTGGTCCTGTGAAGTGCTTCAATTCATGTTAAATAATAAGGTTTATGTCTTCAAGGGGCATACTGTTGAAAATGACTAAAAGATTGCAAATAGCTCCAGAGTCAGCAAAGGATACAAACTTTTTTTAATTTTAAAAATGTTTGGTGCAACACTTATCTAAATCTTCACTAGGCAAGTTTAGCTTACACAGCCAACAGCTACTTTGGAGTTCATCCTTGGGCGTCCTGACTTGGTTTGCAGTGAAAGGGCTCTGCTTTTCTGAAGGTGCGGGCTGTTCTTGAATGGTTCTCCATTGCGTTAACCAGGAATCCCCTTCTTTCCACTCGCATTTTATTTTTTCTCTCCAGTCTTCCTCCAGATTTCTGGCGCATTTCTTTCCACTGTGTCCTCTGAAGGAGGATGATAATGATGAGGGTAACAGGGAGCGTGGAGGGGATGGAGGCAGAGTCCAAAAGGATCAGACCAAGGCAGGGTGTGAATTCCTTCTCTCTGTAGCTCCACGGGGATATCGTGGATACTTCGGGTTAGGTCAGTGCTCGAGGGCAAAGCCCCAGCAACGCCCAGCAAAGCAAAGGGGATGCAAATGGTGATGGGGACCAAGCTCTGGTGAGGGCTTGGGTGCTGGGAGAAGAGCAGACGTGGGGTGCTCGTGCAGGGAACCGTACCCCACTGCCCGGCGGGGACGGATGCTCCTTGACGAGCTTCCCCGCGGGTTGGACGTGGCTACCGGTGAGAGGCAGAGCTGTGAGAGTCCTTCCCGTCTCCCGTCTCAGGAAATACAGCTCTCAACTTCTAATGGCATCTCCTGACCTCAGGATTTAACAGATGGTAATTTTATGCGAGAGAGCTGGCTGAAGTGGCTTCCTCATGTAAATTACCGACAAATTCCCTGATTGCTTTAACCACCCTCTGTAATGTGGGTGTAGCTCTTTGCCAGCTTTAATAAGGGTGAGATAAAAAGTCAGCTTCATCTCCCTTACTGTATTTATGATAAATCTCTTTCTTCTTGTTTATGATTCCCTGTGCCCTTGTTGCTGATAACTCATCTGAACCGCAAGGAGCAAAAGCGGCCGTGGCAGAAGGGGCAGCTCCGTCGGCGATGCAGGGCAGCGGGGCAGTTGCTTTGCAGTAGCCAGGAGGACCTGGGTGCTGCACAGGGTCTGGGACAGGGTCTCATCTAACCTGCACAGGGTCTGGTCTGTCCCCCAACGGGGGATATTTGGAGGATGGCAAGGGTTGCGATGGTGGGTGTCAATGATGCCATTATTTCATTGTAGTGGATGGTGATTGAGGGTAATGATTTCAAGTAGCCCGAACAGCTGAAATCCTAATCAGCAAAGGTTTTATTTCCAGGCAGATGTCCTCAGAATTAAAAACAGATGGAAAGAAACAGAAAATCTCAACTGCTCTGTGGAGAGAGAACTTGTCTTCGAGAACATAGTTTTCCATAAGATGTCAGCAAGTCTTTAAAATGATGCATTTATTTTAATGGATGATTAGAAATACTAGGCAGCCATATTAAACCTTTTAGATAAAATTGCAGCTGGGCCCATTCTGATGCCTGCCAGCTGACTTCCCCCCAGCAAGAAGCTTTTCACCTGCTCCGCCAGGAGCAGTCGGTCCTGCCATCCTTGGGACAAGCTGGGCAAGCCCGAGTCTTGTTGATGTACACGTTTTTCTGCAAGCAGGAGATACTGTTGTGGCCTCATTTAGTTGAAGGCGGCTGGCTTTGTCCCTTAGTTTCTCCCCAGCTTGTCCTCGCACCCTGTGCTGGTGGGGTGGCTCCTTGATGGGTGCAGCGTGAGGGATCCAAGGTCTGCCGTGGCAGAGGGAGAGGGGACACGTGATGCCATGGTTGTGGTCCTCAAGCACTGGTGGGCATCGCTTTGAAATAGTCTGCCTGACCGGTCTGGTCCAAGCTTGGTACCCTCCCTCCGCTCTGAGATGGAGTTTTTTCATTTAAAGAAAACTGTCTGAAGTGCATTTGCCAGACTGGGAAGAATGGGATAAAAATCAGAGTCTCTATCTTTCTTAGTTGGTGATACCTACAGATAGTGCTGGGTGCCTCTGCCTCATCTTCTACAGTTCGCTATGATTTTTCTTTTAAAAACTGTGTAAAAAATGATTTTAAAGCATCCTGCAACAAATATATCCCTTTTCTTCCTTTCAAAATGAAGAGAGAGTCGTCATTTGTTTCATACGGGAATTAAAATCCTGTTCTTTTAAAACACTAACATAAATAATGAGTGCAGAGGGGCTATTCCTGTGCTTAAGTGCTTTGCTGGATTAGGGCCTAAGCTTTCTAAATTAAATGATGAATTTTTAAGTACCTGTGGAAATCTAGGGAAGTTAAAAAATAAATAAAGTGCAATACAAAAGGCTACTGCAGCAATAAAATGAGACCTAAATAAATCAATTTTTTTAGATCATTTCTTAGACACCTGTGTTTTTTGAAAGAGGCTGAAAGATATCTAGGATTTCTTGAATTTTGTCGAGAGGTGGGTGCTATGGAGGCATAGTATTTGTGCTGCAAACACACTTGGAGAAGTGACTCCTCCTCAAGTGTTACAAAATTAAAACCCTGTGGCATTGTTGGGGTTCTGGTCATAGTTTCTAAGCCTAAATACAAAAAAAAAGTTAAAATACCATGGTCAGCAGTTCTAATATTTATGCCGTGTCAGAGCATTTCCTTTATCTCTGAACCATGTTTATCTTGGAAAAGTTTAATCAAGGTTTCAGGGATTAATGCTAAAGTAGATATTTTACTTGCCTGTAGATTTTGGCTTGTTTCACTACCCCCACCCCCAAAGGGATTTGAATTTAGATACCCTTTTTTTAAGTGATATTAAGCAATTGTAAAACTTGCGCTAAAAACGTGCAATGAGGGGATACTCCTCTGCTGGAACTTACAGAAATTCCTGTTGCTGGTGGCTTTTGCTCCCAGCAGGAGCTGATGCAGGGGCTCTGCTGCCCTGCAAGCTGCAAACGTGCATGGACCAATGTCCCACTGTCCTCGAAGCCGAGGTGGGACTGCTTGGGGAATGCAGCACTATGGACTGTAGCACAAATGTGAACCCTTCACCTAGCTGTAGTATTACAGCTTAAAAAAACCCAAGCGGTGGAATGCTGTAAATCGGAAGGTTTTGATGGAAAGTCAATCTAGGATTGGAGGTGGAGCTTTCTGCAAAAAAACTAGGAAATCTGGACTCTTTCCTACTCTTGATGGTGGCCAGCTTGGTAATCATATAAAAATCACTCTTTCTAACCCATCCCATTCCTCTGTTGGTTTTGAAATCGGCTTTAAGCTTTTGAGATGAGGACTGTTTCTATCCATGGCAGTGTGGAGCACCAAATATAGAGGGGTGCCAATGTCAGCTGAGACCAGCCCTACTGTTCGTAGGTAACACACATTTAAAGTATTTACACTTGAAAAATTTACCTTCAGGAGAAAATACTGGCTCGCACAATTACTAGGGTCAGGTTCCCAAGGGATGCTGACCTTGAAAGTAGGGGTGATGTTTAGCAACTCCATTCCTCTGAGCCAAAACCCTTCAAAATGAATAGAAAATGTGTCACTGGCTGAACAGGCTGTCCGTGGCACAGTGTGACACACATGTACCCTTTCCCTTGCTTCACTTAACTGATTGCCATTGTCATGTAAATAAATCTTCTTTCATTTCCTCTGTCCTTTACTTACACGTATCTCATTCGCAGATTGTACTCCGATTATCTGTACTTTGCAAGTGCTAATAAATCTGTGGAAGACTTTCATGAAAAAGTGGCAGAATCACTGCAGCTGTTTGAAAATTGCATGCTGGATTACTCACTGAGAGCCTGTGTCTACAACAACACCCTAAACAATGCCATGCCCGTACGTATTTCCAAGAACATTTGATTCCTTGCTTGTTTAATGGTACTTTGTGTCAAGGTTATTAAAATACCAAAATACTGTGCAAATAAGCATCAAGAAATAAAACTTTTTCCCTTTTCATTTGTAAAGCAGATGACATAAATATATATGTAAGCATGTAAAAGCTGATGTACTGGCTCAGCTGCCTCCTCAGTCTGTTCCCCGATGAATGCCAATAGTAATAATACAGTCTTTCTATTGTGCAAGCGTATGGAGAGCACATTTAGTGAAGATTACAGTTTAATGTGTAAGCTTTTTGCAGATCTCTCCAAAAAGTAGCTCTGGCAAGGATCTTTGTGGTGCAGAATTGCCTCAAAATCAGAATAAATTATATATTCTTTCTCAAGAAAAGACTACCAATAACTAGATAAAACCTTTCTCTTTTTTGAAACTGTGCACATCCGAAAATGATAAAAGGAAATACAGAAACTGCTGGCAGGGGAGTGGAGAAGTATTACAGGCTCAGTATTCCAAAATTCACATCTTTAGTGTAGAACTGACTTCAAATTTTGCTTGAGGGTGGAGAATAATATGGAAGAGGTTGACTCGAAGTATCATGTCAGGCCGGTTTGCCATTCAATCCTATTTTATTTGCTCAGGCTGTAAAGGACTCAGAGGGAATACTTCCCTCCTTTGTCTCCGGGGTGAAGTTAATTGCCTCCTCCACTCGATAAAATAGCCATAAAAGAGTGTATCGCACAGGCTTGAGCCCCGCAGCAGTAGGGCGAACAGGACATTCCTCTTACTTACCTTGGCAGGTAGAGAGGAGCTCCTCGTCTTTGATGATAGCCTCCAGGACCTCCACAGACACCAGTCGCTGCTGGGTGGTATCATCACAGTACTTTCCAGCCATCTGCTCGCACAAATGCATTTTTTTTTCAGTGTGGGGAGAGAAAGGCAGAGAGAAAACCAGAAGGAAAGTTTGTCCTCTTTAGCTTCATCCTTAGGGTGCAGAACCAATCTTTATTTGTTGTCTTAGGCAGGCGTCTGAAAAAGATACTTTTGAAAATGAGCAGAGGATGCCTCTTTCCAAAGAGCCACAAGCAGGTGTTCATAATAAAACACAAATGCTAACTGTGCTCCTCAACAGGCTTTTTTAGCTGTTTCTTCAGCCAAGTTGCTAAAGTCTGTTATGTGCATGGTTTGCTCCATACTGAAAAGGTAGGGATTATTTTCCCTGGCGAGCTCATTAGATTGCTCATTGTGCGACTACACCAGAAGAATTTTATTTTGTTATTTGTTAATATATTCCTGAAAAAGGAGAGCTGTCATAGACATTGTCGGTGCTGATAGATGCTAACCTGTAAAGAAAGGGGTGTTCGTCAGCTTATCCTCGCTTAGAATCAGTGAAAAGTATATTACCCAGAGACAGGCATGCGGAGCCAGGGTGATCAAACTGAAAGTGCAAAAATGGATATTATTGAGGGAGAATGGCTTGGGAAACTCTACCGCTGCCTTTGATGTATAGGGGGAAGCACTGGAGCTTTATGGAAAGAGGCAATCTGGTTCCAAAGAACAGCGATGAAGAAGTAGTCAGTACAACACACTGTATAGGGAAGAAAATCAAGATTCTTGCTGATCACAAGAAAACCGAAAATTATGGGGACATATTAGTTAAGATTACGGGGATGTACTAGTTAAATGCCTTTTTTCTGGTGAAAAGCTTTAAAAAAGATTGTAAGCCTGTGCGGGAAAGCGCTGCAATCCCAAACTATAGCATGCAGCCGATGCTTGCCTTTCCCTCATCTCCATCTCCCAGGAGAAAGAAAAGCAAAACCCACCACTGAGCTGCACGTTTGCCCCAGTGTTTGGTGAACTGGGGCATTGACTGAGGGCTGGAGTGCTGCCCTGCCAGTATTATTACATGTTAGGCTGGTGTTTTAATCAAATAAGACCTTTCAAATTCTTCTGTAGCACATGTATAAAGAAATCTGCTAAAGATGGAGGCTTATTGTTATAAGCAGCCAAAGACACACATCAGAATCATACATTATGATAATAATGACTTAGCAATAATTCAAAATATAGCTTACTTTACTGGAATTTAAGTGTCAATGTACATCACATGAGTCAGTGTAAGAAGCGAAAGAGTCTATTGTTATCTGACTTCATTGGTTCTGCGGTAATGCGACTTGAAGATGTTAAGTCTCTTTTATGAAAGATGCTTATGACTTGGGATTCATGTTTCTCTCTTCTGAGCCTGAAGGGATTTAGAAAAATATTTATAAGCGCAGTTGGAGGTTGGAGTTTTCAGAACACCAGACTACCCTTTTTATGTTTCAAATTGTTATGTAAAATTGAGGAGGGAAGAAAAACGAGATTAGGTCAGGACAGGCTGAAAAACTGCCTTTTCGCATCTCTGGTCTAACATAGTCTGGCGCTCTCGTTGCGTACTCAGACACTGTCTAGCAGCCGCTGCTGCTGCAGCTTATATCTAAATCGGATGATTGCAATCAGAGGATAAAGCAAATACACCCAAATCTAATTCCTGACACTAAATCGGAGTATTTGTACTACTCGTGGCAGTGCGATCTGGTGCAGTTCTGTGCTTTTACACAGACCTGTGGCTGAAGCAGCAAGCGCACAGCCAAGCCCTTAGTAAAAATCACATCTTTAACCAGCAGAGAGGCCATTTGCAAAGATTTCCTTAAGCTGCACTGGAAACAAGAGGAAGATTAAAAAATATTCAGATATTGTCTTTTTATGGTTCCTCGACAGCACATATTTGGGATTTTTGCCCAGGAGGCAGAGACGAGTGTTGGTTTGTTACTGCTAGAAGGTTGTAGGAGGAATTAATTTTTATTTGTTTTGGGGGTTTTGTGCTTACAGGTAAGGTTACAGGTTGGACTCTATGTTGTGTATCTTTTGGACTGGCTGACAGTTTTTGACAAAGATCAGATACTCGTTCTTCGCTTGGAGGATCATGCATCAAATGTGAAATACACCATGCACATGGTATTCCAGTTTCTGGATCTGGGTAGGTATCTTCTGGCTGTTTTGAGAAAAGTGTGAAAAATCATTATTATCCTCCTTCTATGTCATTTTTGCTTTATTAAGACACAAAGTAGAAGCATGGGGATCATCTTGAAGGATGCATTAATCTTGTTGCCTGGAGTCAAGCAAAACTAAAATTCCCAAATTCCCATAGAAAGGCTGGCGTTAGAAGATCTTAATAAGACTACATCAAGAAAAAAAATCAAACCCGTTCAGAATATAGGGATATATCTTACCATATGGAAGCCAGTCCCCCTTCTGAAGGCGGTCGGGGCTTGTTTGTCATGGGCTTGCATAGGTGCAAGAGCTATCCCACGCAATTTAAACAAATGGAAGTGCTACCGTGATGTGCATGCTGTCTCCAGCATGCACCAATCCAGAGTCTAAATCTGAGTATGATGAAAGGTTGCATTTCTAGCCGGGGAGAAGGGGGAAATTGTGTTTTTGCTGTGTTGATTGAGACATCTGTTGCTAATCCTCAGAGAAACGCTGGCAGACAAAATGTTGCCCAATGTTGATTTGACAGTAGCAAGAGGATGAAAATGTGGCTGCAAAATAGTCTGGCTGGTCCAAACACTGGTCTAGATGATGAGAAAGTTTGAATGTAGCAGATTGAGCAGATGAAGAGCTTGGCATCTTCTTCCTGAATATGGTTTATGCTGGAAAAGTCTGTGGATTTTTATCTTGCTGAAGTACATTGTCAAGGGCTTACATTTATTCCTGCAATAGGGGCACCGCTATATCTGTCTAGCACTTTGATCCTACTGACAACCTCAAAAACAAACAAAAAAAGGGCTTACCTGAGTGAGGTTTGTGGAGTTTCTACCAAGTATTGAATAACTCACATCATAAAATGAAGTAACAGTATAAAATAATTGTAACTCCAAAATGGACAGGAAATTATATTCAATGTCATAGTTGTTTTCTAAAAACAATTTTTTTCCGCCAGAAATGATTTATGCTGCTTGTTGTAAAGACGATTAATTAACGTGAAAGGAAAATGTATTATTTCCATATTTACTAACAGTGATTTATTTTACTAATCTAAGCCTGTATTCAATATTCTGAAACATCATCACTGCTAACAAAAATCCCATTTGTCTTCCCTTGGCAGACCTTCTGATTTAGTCATTTGTCTTCTTTAGCGTGGGCATTTTTGGTGAAATATTTTGAGGTAATATTCTGTTTTTCCACAGGACCTTTAAGTGAGAAACAAGAAGCTCTGATTACAAAGAGTCCTGCATCAAACACTCGACGACCTGAAGACAGAAGCCTGGGACCTATGCTACCAACAACGAAGGCAATTTTAAGAGATTTCTATAGGCCTTTTAATACAAAACTGGCACAAGTTCTTTTTGATGATGCTTTTTTATGGAAGAGGACATAATATGTAAATTTAGTGCCACAAATACAGTGCTTAAAGGAGTTTTTATTTTTTTAAATTCTATTTTTGTGCGTGGATATTTACATTTTTTTCCCATTCCAAAGAGAAGCCGATTGATGAGCTGAGACTCTCACCTTCAGTCAGCACACTTCACAACAGTTATACCACATTTTCCTTGTGAGAATGTAAAGCATCTTGCTTATCAGTTTATTGCAACTTCTTTTACCCCAGCAAAAGAGTAGAGTGGAAAAGCATTAGTACAAAGATGATGTCTTACACTCTCCACGGGGTTGTTGGAGTTTAACCTTCTCTAAGATGCTGCAACACAGAATTAGCATCGATTTCCTACAATTACGCTTATAATCTCATTTTCAGTATACGTTATTCATTCATTTTTTCAAACTATCAATGTCATTTAGTCATTAAAATTTTTAATTGAATTCAACCTAAAATTTTGTTTCTTTTTGTCAGCATATTCACAAATGGTCTTCACTCGCACTAAGGTTTTAACGTTCCTTAATTCTGAAACAAAGATAAGGGATAATCGCATTTACATAAATTTCCAAGTCTAATTTATATCATCAAGATAAATAGGCACAGTTCTTGTAAAAGAAAATTTTATATTCCAGGTAAGAATGGATGACTGAAATCTAAACAACAGGCCACATTTAGTGTTTAGTATAACGAATCCATTGTCTTACATATTTTGTTCATGTAAATTTGAATACTTATAATTTATTCATATCATTCACATTTTTTTCCCAGGAAACCACTAATGGGCTTGATGTAAAGTCCATTGCTGGCCATGGAGAGCTTTTACAGAGTTTTGTCTTAGGTCCTACACAATTACTCTTCTCCATTGCAAAGAAATATGCATTTTAAAATCAATATGAAACCTTGTTATTATATGCATAAATGGACAGGATGCAAAGTATCTTGTATCCTCATAGAAAGGATGTGTTACCTAATGAATTAGTTGCACATTATGTGTTACCCTCTTCAGGAAAGATGTCTACATCTAGTTAAAGTTTGAGATATGCAGACTTGAGAAAAAAAAAATTGAAAAGTTATAGAGAAACTTTGGTCTATCTGCAAGTTTTTTATTTGACTAAACCGGCCGTATTTCTATATAAACGCACAGTAATTCAATATTTGATTTCAAACACGCCCGGTTAGGGAGACTGTCAGCTACAGTCTGCAGTCTTCCCGCAGGTGGAACTGGCCAGCCTAGTCTACATCAGCTAGGGACTTTTTTAAGAGACAAATGAAAACGTTGCATGTTGATAATTTCCTTTCAAGGGCTGAACTGATCGTTTCTTTCCTGCATGTGTGTTGAGTGGGTCAAATGAAGCTGGTATCTAGCTAGCAGGTATCAAAAGCCCAAAGAATCATCTCTAACTGGCTCCATGTGCCCTTTCGACCTTTATGTTGGACCCCACAGTACAGCTTACTGACAGCTTCACAAATACATTTACAAATACTAAAGGGTAACTATTCACCATCCTCCTCCATAGGGACACATTATTCACCTCCTGTATTTCTAAATTGAGAAGTAATGCTGAAAACTTTGTGAATCCTGAACATTTCACATGCAAATATGATGGATGATGGGAGATTTTTTGTAACAGAAGTCCCTTTCTAGGTCCTTTGCCAACTGGCAATGAGCTGTTTAAAAAGGATTCAGTCTGGTGCTTGGAAAGCCTAAAATACGTAATTTAGGGAAGTAGTTCTAGACAACCGGAACAGAGTAGTTCTAGTTCAGAAATGCTTACAGACCAAAAATGGTTAGAGAACTGAGAATGGACTATTTTAGCAACACAAAAAAAGTATCGTGGCAGCATGAATCAGAAAATCAGAAAGAATTCGCCACTGTTTGCAAATGTAAAATTTTCAGTCAACAATTTATTTAACTAAAGACTTCTGCCAGCTGTGCTCTGAATTAGAGTCAACACTGTGTGGTCAGGATAACTATACAGAATGTTTGCTAACCTGATCTGCCATGGCCAAATATTTCCATATAGTTATCAGCTAAACCCATGATCCAATGATAATATCTTACCAGCCCTAAAAGCTAATGAATGTATCTGTTATCATTTAGTGTGAGCATTAATGCCATGAACAAATGACACACACCACTTTGTGCCACCCTGACGTATGGTGCTGAACTCTTCATTTCTGCCTGCAGACTTCAGCAGCCCACCACTGTTCAGGGAGATTCTCTCTGCCCCTTGCCTATGTATATAATCTAAATCAAAACACTCTTCACGGTCAAAATTTCTGTTTTAGGTTGACTCATACCCACCACCCTGCTAGATCAAGACCTTGCCTAGTTCTGACTCAGAGGAAGGAGAAAAGTTGGAGGTTCCCTGTACAAAGATGGACAGTGGTGACCACGTGTGCCCGAGGGTGGCTGAGATCAAAGAGCGAGCTGGTGGTCCGCTGAGTGTCATCGTGTTGTGTTGTAGCACAGGAACACATGGGGAAGGGGCTATAGCTGTAGTTCGAAGCCCGTGGTCCTTCTGAAAGTGAAGTCTCCAGTGAGGCTGCTTTTATGTCTCCAAAATACGATCTCTTAATTTAACACATTGCAACCTTATACTGTTGGGTTGTGGCGTGACTAAATATCAAAAAGTAGCACATTTATTGTCAAGAGGGCATCGCGGAGGTAAGGATGCTGCTCTCTAGGCCAGACTGTAAAAATAGTATTGATCTGTTGACTCAGAATAAAATAGCATTTGATTTTCTTGAGCGATGTGGCAGTGCTGGGTGTCAGACCCCTCTTCCTCAGCCACAGAGCCGTGTACCACTGCCATTCAGTGGCTTCACTCCAGTCTCCCAGCAAATCTCTACATAGGATAAGGCCCACCCCAAGTTCTTCCAGTTCCCTTTACCTTTCTGTTGACAATTCTAGCTGTGAAAAAAATCAGTATTATTGTTATTATTCACTGTAGCACTGAGTGGACCTATATCCCCAGAACAGTATTTTGCTAAGAAATTGGACTTACTATCAAGACAATCTATTTTCATGTTTGCCAAAGTGTAGCAGTGGCTCATTGCAAAGACCACAGAAAATGTGTGTCTCATACTGTGTTTTTACTCTTATCTCTGCTGAACAGAAGTAATCAGGCAAAGGTGCAGCTTTCCTGAGTGCAAAGGCACTGAGGAAAGGGTCGTTTCCAAATATTCTCACTGCTACTGCAGAAGAACGTGAAATGTGTTTTCTGTAAGACCTTGTGTGTTTGGGCCAAGCATCTTGGCTGGCTGGAAGAAGCACAGTAAAAACAAAGGATCTCCTGCTAAGAAAAACAGGCACTGGTTTACATGGAAAATGGTTTGTTGTTATCTGTTGAGTCCAGTGCACTCACTGGCTTGTATGCTTCAGCTTAATAAACTGAAGATAAACAGTGAAGTTGTCACAGTTCTGAATATATCTTTCTGCCAAGAAATTAATCCATCTTCCAACTAAGCCAAACGCTCTTTTATTAAAGACAAGGCACAACAGTGTCACAGAATGCTACTGCTGGTAGGTGCCCCTGCCACAGGCACGTTAAATGAGACATTTCATGAGCAGCTGTGGTTTCTGACAAAAATGCTTGTGTTGCACCACCATCTTGTGGTCAACACGGGCAATACTTCGTGCGGTGGACATGCATGGATTTTTTTTCTACATTGAAAAAAGGCAGGTGCAAAAAGAAAGAAATAATTTCCACTTCTTTTCAGATGCCCACAGGAAGAAAAATTCCAGTGCAGCCCAGGAGTTAGGGACTCGACAGAGAAGCACTGACTCTGCACAGCCCCAGCATCGCAGAATCATAGAATCGTTTAGGTTGGAAAAGACCTTTAAGATCATCAAGTCCAACTGTTAACGTAACACTGCGCAGTCCACCACTAAACCGTGTCCCTAAGCACACATCTAGACATCTTTTAAATACTTCCAGGGATGGTGACTCCACCACTTCCCTGGGCAGCCTCTTCCGAAGCTTGACAACCCTTTCAGTGAAGGACTTTTTCCTAATATTCAATCTAAACCTCCCCTGGCACAAATTGAGGCTGTTTCCTCTTGTTTTATCGCTTGTTCCTTGGGAGAAGAGACCGACCCCCCCCTCATCACAACCTCATCCTTGCGTTCCCTCCTGGGGAGCCGCCGTGGGGTCCTGCCTGTGCTGCAGTTTCCCACAGGGATTCACCAGCACAGACCGTCGTGAGCACTTAACCCCTGCACCGAGGGAATTTGTTGGGTCACCTTATTGCAGTAGTACTTCTAGTTACTAATAAGTAGTCAGCTCAGAGCACCTGCCAAACCGCTCTCAGGCGGTGGCCTGGGAATCCCAGTTTGCAGAGATGCTACTAAGGGCTTTGATCCATACCAGCTCTCTGATTGCGTCAGAGAAATGATGTCATCAGGCCAGGGAGATGCTTGCCTCTGCCGATTACAGCAGGGTCCTACTGGAGACCCCTGCTTTTAAGTCACAGCTTCTGGGAAAATTCTGCCAGCTCTCTGTGCTCCCTCGATCAATAGAAAGGCCCTTAAAATGATTGCTGGCATGGCAGGGGCTTAATGGACTGCCAGGCTGAAAGCTGCCGTTGAACATTAGAGGCCTGCTGTGTACGAATTAAGCTGCAGTTAGCAGGAAATAAGGTTTGGAAGAGACAAAAATAGTAATCAGCGTATCACGTTTCAGAGGAAAGACACCCTTGCTGTCCCTCACCCTCGTGGTTTCGGAGCATCCCTTTGGTGGGTGAAAGAGCTGCCCCTTCGAGCAGGTGTAGGTGCGTTGGGCTGGCAGGGACCCCAGGGCAGAGGGGTACTGGGCACACTGGGCTCCAAAAGTGTCCATCTGCCTTCTCCTGGTATCACCCACCAAATGTACTTTTCTCCAATGACGGCTGCAGGAAGAGGGGGTAAGATTCGTGTGCACATCTGTACCCCCATGGCTCCTCTGATGCTCGCAGGGGTGAGAAGTCCCAGTCCCCGGAGAAAGAAGCCCCAACAGGTGATGTGAGTGCAGCTGGTACCTGGGTCCCTACCTCCAGAAGACTCACGTTCTTCATCTTCTGGTTGAATCCCCAAGCCAGCGGCAGGATCCCCCACATCGCAACGCTCCCCGTTCCCTGCCTCCCCACCCACTCGCTCTCCTTCGGCTATGGGTCACAGGCATGGACGATCTAGAGGAAAAATGCTGAAAATACAACTCTAAGAGCTTTAAAATTGCTGTTGAGTTACTGAAGTAGCAGTTGCTGCGGTAATAACTTACTGCACGGCAGTGGTGGTACTGCAAATCTGCTGCACGGGACATCTTCCCCCAGGAAAACACAGGCAAGCACTGTCATTTACTAACAAAAGGAGGGACAGAATAATTCACAGTTCTTTCCTCAGTTTGGGTATGTCCCGCACACTTACAAATAATCTTTTCCTCTACTAATGAATGGGAATGAGGAAAGGGAAGGGTTGTGCTGGTACTCAGAGAACTGCAGTGGAAGAACAGCCTTAGAGCAGCTCCCAAAATTTTATTTATTTTAAGCTACAGAGGCCTAAGCCACGGATGACTTGCAAATAAATTGGGGCTTAGCTTTTGATACAGTTAAAACCAGTGCATCCTGATTATTGCAAATGTTGGGTTTCTCAGAGACCAAAGATTTGGGGCTGTCTGCATCACACATGTAGTGAGATGTCATTCATCAGTGGCTGCTCACCGTTTCACCAAGCAAGCTGGATCTTCTTCCACAATGAAAATTTGAAAAAAAGAGTTTGTAGGAAAAAAAAAAAAAAAGTGTTTAAATTTTTTCTTGGTTTATAGACTTGCTGAACACATCTGTAAGTCAGATAAGTGCACAATATAATTTAGATCATTCACAGCTTTTCTGTCTTCCCAGCTCAGCCCTCACGGTGACACACAGCACTTGTATATTTATTTGTAGGTATTACTCTGGGCCTGAACTGACTTCATTTAAGTGACTATTTCTTTCTCGGGTCTTCTATGAGAAGAGCGATTACCAGCTCCCCACTCAGGGAACAGTCACACTGCCAGTAAATAGGCATTAAAGCAGAAATACACTCGGATACCTCCAGCCAAGCTATCCCAGGCCTGGAAGAAGCCAAGGGTTGCCTTTTGTGCTGTGCTGCCCATGTGGCCCCAATTACCTGGGTGGTTAATTGGGTCTACACATGTTAGCTCTTCTCTAACATGTTGAAATCAGAGATAGAAAGCAATGAAAATTTCTCTCTGTTGATCCAAGCAGGGCACCTGGGCAGCGTGACCCTAAAGCAGGGCAAGGAGGCAAAGGCTGCGATACAACACCTACAGAAAGGGATGGAGAAGGCAGGGGAAATAAGGAAGAAATCCTGCAGTTGAGTCAAATGAAATCCTGGAGCGGTGAGACAAATCGATTGGGCAAAATTGCATGGAAGAAAGTAAACCCAAGCAAGGTAGGCAAAAAATAGAAGAAATTGGACAGAGAAATAAGCAGAAAGAGATGTATGGCTGTCAGATGAAAAGAAAAGATGGCTATTTTTGACCATCTGAAAAGGCTTAGGAAAGGAAAATAATGATAAAGTGGAGAAATTACGTTGGCTTGACTGGAAAGGTATCAGCTGAGCCCACCGGAGACTTGGCTTTTGTTGTGTGTTGCACTGGGAGGTCTAACCTCAGTGTCAGGAGGAACAGGGATGGGATCCACAGAAACGGGCTCCTCACCTCCCTCTGCCTGGCTCATACAACAGAGTCCAACACTTCATTTAGGCTTGGGAAGGAGCAAACTGCGTTAAAGGGAATAGAACAGTTATTGAGGGGGAAGGGCTAAAATAAGAATGGGAGCTACTTGACTGGATTGAGAGTCTGAAAGAGAGGCTAAATGCTGCATTTATAGCTAAGAAGAGAAAAGGGCTGGCGTTAGGAGAGTTCTCGGGCATCCTTCATCCCTGTGTGCAGGCTCTAGATGGGAGGACCCATCCCAGAGCAGGACTCTGGTCCAGAGGGTGTGTAACAGATGGCAAAACTATATTCTGCTTTTTTTTGTTGTTTGTTTTTTTGTGGCTCTGTTTGTGGGAAACCACGTTGGTGATTTTAAGTGGCAGGGTGCGATGATGCTGATGGAAGCAATGTGGGGCAGGAGCAGAGAGGTGGGGTGCAGCACGACACTTGCCAAAACCCAGCTGCCTGCACGTTGCCACCCCATCCCCTCCGGCTGCAGCTTTGAGGGGTCACCAAGCATTTATTTTCCAGGGGTGTAGGTAGGACCAGCAAGAAATGAGGCGTGATGAGGCCAGCAGCAGACCACAAGAGGGCAGGGCATATCTGGAAATTCAGCTGCAGCTGGAAAAGCTAGTGTGCAATGGCCAGACCCAGCTCCAGGGCTCTGCAGCACAGCCACGGCAAAGGACACAGAAAAAGAAACCCGGGGGAAAAAGAGGGACATGTCTGATGGTGACTGCAGCCAGGTGGGCAAAGCCTGCTGCCTTGGCTCGCAGCCTACCAGAGGTTGTCTCACAAAAAGCTTTTATCAGAGATTTCCCCAGAATCGCACCGAGCGATGGAGGGAAATAGGTTCTCATGCTACATAACACAAATGCATAAATAACTCAGCATAACTCAACATAACTCATATGTAACTCAACATAACTCAATATAACTCATATATAACTCAACATAGCTCAATATAACAAAAAGAGCACTGGGAGCAAAAGGACTGAACCATGCCCAGCAGTACAATTTACATGCAGCATGGCAGCAATGCTATTTATGTAGAGTCATCAGCATCATGATCCCCCTTCTCTCTCCTGCATGAGCCTACCAGGACTGCGGTAGTTCCACACCTTCAAAATCACTCTGATCCATGCTGCCCAATAAAATCCCTTCTCAAACCTCAATGCAGCTAATATGGATTATGAAAGTACCAAATGAAAATCCCACTTCCTTATTGCAACGGGCAAAAATAAGCCCAACTTCTTTAAGTTTAATATTTCAGTGGATTATTTAGTTATCCTGTAGCATGGTATATCAGGAAAAGGACATACAAATAATTCACCCCCACTGAAAAAATCCTTCTGTGAGACTTGCACACTAAGCAGTCCAGTCAGGTCAATATTTACTGCATCATTAAACATTTGCTAAGTTCTGTGTTGCCTCACAGTGATTTCACCAAACTGAATGGTGTTGAAGCATCTTTTGCTTCAGTAGTACTATCAAAAGAAGAAAAAACAATTTCTTAGAAACCCTATATTTAAGTAACACCTTCCAACCAGGCACATATGAGTCAGTCCTTGACGGTGCTGTGTCATATGGGCCATGGTGAATCCTGGAACATTTTTTCCCAACCCAAAGCTAAGCGTGCATGATGTCTGGCCTGATTCAAGAGTGACTATGTGCCTTTCTGAAACTGGATTACAAAGTGTATTTCATTTCAGCAGATGGTGCTGCAGAGTAACCCTGTCCTAACTGTGGCTGAGCTTTTGTAATACTATATTTGAGAAGTACTGGATTTATACATTTACATTGAGCTGGTTTTCAATTGTTTTCCTTTCTTCTGTATGTGCTACAGAAGTGTATAGTACTTAATGAACACCCCGGTAGGTACACGTTGCTGTATAATTAAAGGCTGGGGGGGCTGAAAGCAGCACAGCGTGAGCTAAGACAGGTATTTGAATCAGAACAATTCAGCAAGCAATCAAAATCCTGAGCTTCTGAAGCCAAAAGGTTCAAAGCACTTGGACTAGCATAAGTATACTAGCACGAGTATGATAAAACCTCAGGAGGCAGAAGCTGTAGGTGTCCAGCACCGCAGGAGGCAGGATTTGCTGAAGTTAACTGCTGGCAGAGCCAGGAAATTGGGAATTTTAACACTGAAGTTCAGGAACTGAAGTGCTGGAGAACTGGAGAAGTTGGGGCAGAGAGAGATGAAAGGCTCCAAGTGCAGCCCTAGCAGGGGTGGGGATAAGATGATTTATTTTAGAGAAACTGTGGCTTGTGCCCGAGTGCTTTGGTCCTCCAACTGTAAAAGGAATGAACTAGACAGAAATGTTCACTCTTGTCTTGACAGGTATCTAAGAAATTTTAGACTGTAAATGTTTAAAATTTGAAGTGCCCTCAGCTGTGGGTGTTTAAAAATCTCTTGCTGCTCTTAAGACTACTTTTTTGAAAAGTTGCGTATTATTTACTTTTTTCTTTACTTTCAAGAATGCTGCATCAAGGATTTGCCCCAGACAATAAAATACCCAGCTCACTGTTGTAGTCATCAAACCTAAAGGAAAGGAAGATGATCTTGCAGCTAATGCCCTTCCCTGGGACTCAGAAGGTTTTAATGACCGTGTCATCCCCAAACCCCCATCAGACCTCGAGGAAACCTCTAACAGGATAGACCTGGGCTCACCTTGCCTGGCAAACATCAGGAGGCAAACCAGCCACATTGGCTTGGCATTTACACCTAAACTAATATTCGCCCTGAGAGGAAAAGGTCACCAAAAATTCCTTGTCTCATGAGGTAACCTAGCACTGGAAGAAAAATAGAAGGCTACTTAGGAAACCCAGCCTGTGGCTGGGCAGGAGACTACACGTAGCTCTGGGTGAGAATGGTGAAGGATAGTCTAGAGAGCTTGGCAGGGCTTGCCTACAAGCACGGAGAGAAATTCCTCTGCTGCAAGGAGCTAGCCTGGTATTTGCTTGACTGGTTGCTTTAAAAGGACAAGGCAAAAGGGAATATGAGGAATGTAACTGATTAGAATAAGTAGCTTGAACAATATCCTGAGATATTTTAATACACAGAGCTTTTTATAAAGCTTTGTGTAGGTAGCCAAAACCTGGTTGTCTCTAAATCCAAGAACTAAGAAAACATTGGGGGGTGCGTGTGTTATTATTTTCTATACTTGGAAACATGCACATTGTTTAGGAAGTATAATTTTGTGTGCTTCTCCCCTATAGCCATTCCCTTCCCCTCTTTTTCCTGTGACTGATAAACGGTTGAACTAGATCCTCACTGCATTTCAAAAATAAATGTCTGCTATCGCACTGGGTCTCTGGCAAAAAAGGGGGGAATTTTCTGCATTGATAGTGGAGAAGACCAGAAATCTATAAAGAATGCAAAGCTCTGAAATAGTTTCCATACCGAGGCCCAGGCTTTTATGTAGCAGAGTTAGTGCTGTGATTAACAGCATCAGTTACCAGTGCAGCACCTCAAGTTTTCTCTGTGATATCTATGCAATATTAACATAGATACTTTGCAATATTAACATAGATACAGGAGCTTTCAGCATTATGCTATGCAGTCTTTTAAGAGGCCTTCCAGTTGACATGATGTTACGCTATCTACCATGTGCTTACAAAGAAAAAAACTTAATTTACTAGAGGATTTTACAACATATTGTCAGCCTTACCACGAAGAAATATCACATTTTTATTTAGCCCCATTCAGGCCTGGTTTTCCTAACAGGTTTGTCCTACTTTTCCTCAGAGCGACTGATTTCTAGACCGATGCTGCAGATTTTCTGCTCTGGAGCTCACACAAGTCCCCAGAATAAGCTGAGCTGGTTCCTGGTTATCCTCAAAGCGTTCTCACACTAGCTCAGTTTTGATGAACACACGTAACACAAATAACATTGGCTCAGGTTTGCAGATTAGGCGGGTGCAAATACTTGCACCATGCCTTTCTTCAAGATGCCACTTGAAGAAATCTTCAGTATGATGAATATCCCCTAAATAAAGTGTAAATTGCCTTTAAACACAAACCCAAGATTACTGAGCCCAAAGGTGAACGTGAAGACTCCCGACAGTGCCAGCACGGCTGCGAGACAGCCAGGCTGGATGCCTGGATGGGGACCTGGATTTGCTACCTCACAGCATGTTTTAATGCCAAAGTCTTTTCCTGCACTCTGTAACACATCAGGAAGAGTATTAAAGTATAAATATTTTTTTCCCTGAATTACAGTATTTCAAAGTTATTCCATGTTTAGGATAAGGAAAATGTATACCTTGAGTTGCAAGCCCGGAGAATATTACACAAGAAAAGCATCTCTGAGTGAGTCACAATAGGAAACTTAGATGCCTAAAATGTACATGTAGTTATGTTCACTGCAGTTTAAAAATCATTTCACATGCTTAAAGTCAATTTGAATAGGACTGTAAGGGGCAGCAACACTTATTTCCAGCATCTACTATCTTGTTTTTATAATCTATTGAATATATTTGGGAGAAGAATGGTTTTCAGGTTGTTCCAGCGTGAAAATTAGGTGAAACCCATCCCAGGACAGTGGAGCTGAAGCCCTGCACTCTCCTCTGCATTGCAGCGAGCTGGTTTGCATATGGGAAACTTTCTCCTTCTTGAAGTGTGCAAGGCAGCCCAAGGGAAGAGCAAAACCACCTTGCATCCTCCCGTGTGATGGAAACGAGAGAAGAGCCATTGCTTTCAGGCTGCTCCTCTAATCCAAACGGTCCCTTTGCTGCGAGTTTTTTTTTTTCTCAGCGAAGGGAAAATCCATTTGGCCGGCGTCGTTTCCTCGAAGCGCCAGCTATTTGTCGTGCTTTTGCGTTTGCAGGCTTTATGGCACTTGTGTAACGGGCGGTTGGGTTTCAAGGCACTCTTAGGAGAGGCGGCAGATACGGAGCACGCCACCGGTCGATCCCATCGCGGATCCTAACCGCATTAGCTGCCGCCGTGCAGCCACAGCTGAGACTTAACGCACCTCGAGCTGATTTTTTTTTCCTCTCCGTTTGCACATGCTGCTCCAGTTAAATGCTTGCCAACCCTTAGCCCCACTGGTGGAGAGAGAAGTGGGACCTGGGGACAGCGAGGGCTGAGTGGAGCTGAGGGGGGTCCACATCAGCCATCCCCTCCCTACCCTAAGTGTGAACTGGTTCTTGCTCTGATGGTGCCAGTCTGGAGATTTCTGGGGAGGGGGAGAGTAGCAGGAAGGTTTCCGACAGCAGCGAGCTGTGGAAATGCTTTGGAGCAGGGTTCCTTGCAGACAAAACCCCAACTTGGCTGGTCGGCAGCCCTTGTAGTAGGGATTTTGTTGCTTGGTTTGAGGCCAGTAGTAGTAGGGACTTAATGGAGTGAGGTCCTCTCGCTGTTACCCCTCTCTTTGGAGCAAGAGGGAAGCAAGCAAAACTAAAGCAGGGTATCTATCTGGAGCTGTCAGGGACCTAGCAGCAAGTGTGTGATTTCTGCTCTGGTACATTCGCCTGCTATCTGTCTCTGATTGCTGCGTGTCCAGATCAACCTGCAGAGAAGCATAGTTCTGCTACTTCAAAGGATTTCTTACTGGCTAAGGATTAAACAAAAATTCAGTCAAAATCACAAGACAGTATTTCAGCTGCAACCGCCTGAACTTCCATTCTGAAAATAAAGGCTACACAAAGTAACACTGCAAACTTTGCACCGCAAAATGAAAAGATGTACTGCAGTGTCCTGGCTTCAGCTGGGATAGAGTTAACTGTCTTCCTAGTAGCTAGTGCAGCGTTATGTTTTGAGTTCAGTATGTGAAGAATGTTGATAACACCGATGTTTTCAGTTGTTGCTCAGTAGTGTTTAGACTATAGTCAAGGATTTTTCAGCTTCTCGTGCCCAGCCAGGGCGCCTGACCCAAATTGGCCAACGGTGTATTCCATACCATGGGACATCCCATCTAGTCACATGACATGCAGTCACAGTAAAACAAGGGAAAAGAAGATTCTTCTACATGCTACCCCTACAGACACAAGCCGTAGTGAAGTGCCAAGATCTGCAGAGTCTGTTTCTGCCCTCTGACACATTTATGCACGCTGGGATGCGCTTTGTGGAGATGTAACTTCTTGGCCCTGGAATTATTGCTTAGGAAATAATTCTACTGGCAATCCACCGAAAGGAATAAAATCCTCCTCTGCCCCTTCTGAGCACAGGCTGGTAAAACCCAGCAGGCAGAACCAGACGGTGGGTTTCCAAGGTCTAGGAGCAGGAGCTGCAGTACTCCTCCGTGGCTGTCAGCCTGGGTGTTATATATGCGCAAGTCCCACGTTGGGTAAGATAGGGTGCTGCTGCATTGCTTCCCATCAGCATGCAGATCCCTTTCGGAGATAAATCCCAGATGTGCACCGCGGGGTATGCGAGGTGGCTGCACAGGGACAGCAGGAGGAGGCGAGGCAGTGCCAAAAATCATCCGTGGAGAGAACAACAGAAGCTCCTGGGAAGCTCTCCAAAGCTCTGACCTGGGCCTCCTCGGGGTATTTCTTTTGGTGAAAAGAGACTTTCCTTCTTCTCTACCGCCGTGCGAGGGTGGGATGGCACGAAGCCCGCTCCCTCGGACTGCAGGGAGCAGAACGTCCCGGCTGTGGGAGGTGTTTCCCCGGCGGTGGTCCCACCACGCGCCCAGGGAAGGTCACAGCTCAGCAGGTCCTGAGCGAACAGATGAGATCCGACACATCTGCTGGGAGCCGTCTGGCGAGTGGGAAGGTGCCTGGCTGCTGCTGGAGGGGCACTGCTCCCAGCAGAAACTTGGTTTTACCCGCCAGCAAATCCAAACAGAAAGCGTGGGTTGCTGTCTCGGCCATGTGAGTCGATAGGCTGAAGTGGCCTAGTTTTATACCGAAGCGGCACTTTCAGGTGAAATGTTGAATCTTCTCAACCCCAGGAGAACACGGCTCATCAAAATTTTATATGGCCTTGGGATCTTGGTGTTTTATAAACAAGGCGTTTCCAGATGCATAAATGAGAAAAGACTGGAATATCACAAATTGCTTGTCCAGGGAAAAAAAAATAAATGAAGAGAGAAAAGCTCAGGAACTTACTTAAAATATACGAAAATTTATATACACGTTTGGGAGTTTTATCCAAGAGCAATACTGTTGCTCTTGCAGGGAACTAGAGTAACTGGGATTTTCCCACGTCATTCCTTCTCTCTTCCTGGGGTACTTTTGAGTTGAGGTGCTGAATGTGTTGCTGGAATAGGTTGTATAATTTTGGGGGGTGTAAGTCACCTCCAATGGGTTTTAAAGGACCATTCTGAACTAAACATCCACCCATATGGCTACCTTGCATTACATGGGATGGGACTTGATGACCCAAGTGATCCCTTCCAGCTTTTCATGAAAGAAAACTAGTGAAGGAAAAGTTTGTTGCTCTAGGGCTGTTTTTAATTGCCATGAGGAAGCTGTCATATGGGAAAGGAAAGATTATTATCAGTCATAATACTGTAATTCTAAAAGAAGGTTTGATCTTTTTGTACTTATCATCTGCCTCCCTAGTGAAAAATAACATGTTTTTCCTTTACATGAAAAATAGAAGAAAGCAAAAAAATTACTATTTGTGCTGAGTTTTTTCCAGTCCAGCTATACAAAAAGTCACTTTCCAAAACTGCAAAATTTATTTCAAGTCTTTAAGGAAAGAATAAGAGATCTTTGGGCTGGTACTGCTAAAGTACTCTAGGGTCTTTAAAATGCTGCATTAATTCCCGTGCAATCTTTTCCATCCTTTCTGGATATCCCTGTAATGATTTAGATTGCTTTCTCTATTGCCATTATTGATAGCCAGGAATCCTAGGGAAGGAGTAAGGCCCCGCAGTGCTTGTCATTGTGCTAACACGGAGTGATAGGGGCAGCCCCTGCTTGGGGTTTCTCTCTCTCGTACACACACACGTACACAACGCACACAAGTGCACACAAACACACACACGGGCTGATGCTGGCATTTCCTAACTTCTGAGACTTTTTAATCACAGTGCTGTTTTCAGTATGGGGTTTGGGTATCATATAGCCATATTATCCTTGGCGGGCAGTTGCATAAAGATCCTGATCAAAAGATCACTGCAAGTTCTGGAAAAAAAAAAAGTTTTCATTTTAGAAGAACAAAATCCTTGACTCCTTTGGATAACCCACTTCTAGCACCTATTGGTGAGAGGCTGCTCCCCTGTTTGGCTCGGGCCTCACAGTATTTAACAGGTACAATTGCTCTTCTGGCAGCAATATTGCAGTTCCTGGCAATTTTCAGAGCCTCTGATATGCCGTACCCCACACAGCTACTTAGTGAACCTGGAGGTTATGGAGTGCTAAAAATCAGGCAAATGCTTGGAAATGTGCTTGCTTGGAAAGGCTGGGCGAGGTTTCCATGTCCTGCTTCTTCCACATGCCACTTGTTGTCTGAAAAAGTTCTGATCGGGTTGTTAAATCACTCTGATGCTAATGTGCTCCAGGTGGTCCTCCGCTGCTGGGAGCTGACATGTGTTTCATCACGGAGAGACACAGCGGTAAGCGCTCACAAAATGGAAACACTGCAAAGGCTGCCAGTTGTCATTTGTTCAACAAGCAGAACGGTCAGCGCTGATTATAATGCACCGCCACGGCTCTGGAGCAATCCCCGAACCACAAGCAGAACCCCTGCAATAAATACAAATAAAGCCAAGAAAGGGCTGCTGAGATGTAAATAAATAAAACCATCTGCTAAAAATTGACCTCACCTCCTTTACAAAAGCCCTCCCTAAAACGGAGGGTGGCTGCCAAATGCATGCGTGCTGCTTGCCTCTGTGCTTCGGGAACCGCGATGAACGGCATTTACAGGCTCGGAGTGGATCATTCGGGGGTAGCTGGCTCTGCAAGTGGATCATTTTCGGTTCAGGGCTTGAGCCTGAGTTGTAGCACCCTTCTGGGTCACCTCGGTTAGGAGCCTGGAAATCAAAAAACGGGCGGTGGGATACGTTGGCTGACAACAGGCTGGATGCTATACCCATTGCAGTAGAAAGCCTAATGTGTTAAGTTGTCCCTGAAGATGCCTGGTGGCCAGCCCCAGGCTCTGGTTTCTTTGCAGAAGACTTTTACATAGCACGAGTGGATGGAGTGTTACTTACACCTCAGTACCTTGACAGGAGTTACGGCAGCGTCATTTAAGTCAGCAGGAATAGAACGTCTTTATGAGAAAGAGATTTGTGTGCATTGGATACCCATTAACTTGGGTGTAGGTTGGGATTGTTCAGTGCCAGCAATGTTCAGTGCTGTATCCTTTGGCAGTCTAAGCCCTTCAGATTTGTAGGGGTGTTGTATGGAGTGAGAAGAGATGACGAAACTGCTGGCCCAGGCTAGCTCATCAGTCACATATTTGTGACTGAGAAACCCAAGGCCCATTGTTAAATTATTATTTTTTTTTACTCTGAGTCTTTGACTAGGATTTTCAAAGACATGCAGGTGCTGAGGAGGACCAAGAGGTCCCAATCAGGATATAGAACTGTTTTTCCCATGGATGGAGTAGACCTAAGCTGCAGACAGATGCAACAAAGAGTAAAAAGAGGGAAAGTGTGGAGCACTTCAACCTTTCTCCTGAATGTGGCTCCCAGCAGGCAGCTCCGCCTGGTCGAACATTGGATAAGGAGACAGAAACAGGCAGTAACTGGACAAATGTATTATGCCCTTTCCTGGGTTTTTCTCTCTGCAGGGCTGGTGGCTGGTCCTGCAGCCAGAGCACAAGTGATGCCCTGGGGAGGGTCAGACACTCCATGGCCTCCTTCCACTTACCATAGTCTAGCCATACCTCATCCCGGCACATGGAATAAATTCTACAGCCAGCATGGAGATCAGAACACCTCCAGTAGTCAAAAAAGTATTTTATGGCCATGTCACCACCCAAATATAAAAAATCTTAACAGAGGAAACTATCAGCTGTGAGTATCTGTGACCAAAGGCTCTTTTAAGATCCAAAATATTCTGAGTTAGCCAATATAGATGAGGGAATAGAAAACATTTGTCCTTTTCTCTGGCCTGATGTTAGCGGAGAGTTTTAATAAATTTCTTGCTGGAGCTTCTGCACCTCAGCAGCATGCTTATGCCAGCATGGGCTTGGCACCCTGGTCATTTGGATGGTGTACATAGTATGGCAAATATTACATATATATATATATATATATATATAAAAGTCATCCCCCCCTTTCCTGATTCTGCAGTATAGCTCAGCTGACATGGCTACAGCACAGCTGAAGGTCTCAGCACCTTAGGGGTGAAAGATGAGGCTAACTAAAGCCTCCCCTCCCTGGTTTTTAAGTGGTAGATTAAAAATGATTGAATTGAATCACTTTTGTGTGGGAGCTCTTCTCTTGTAAACTTCTGGAGAATACAGCACGGTATACCAACATATCTAGTATCTCCTCCATTTAACGGCAATATGAACAGCACAATTTTAATGGCAAGGTCATTATAATGGTTCTTCTTGTCTACTAAACCTCATACCACAGCCCTAAATACTGAGCTATGTTTTCAGCCACTAAAATCCCCCTTCCCTTTCTTAAAGTATCAGAAATGTCTGAGAGAATGAGCATCTAAATGTTTTCCAACTGTTTAGCTGAATTTTTCGGCTTGCTGGTTAAAAGTATTTGAAGCCAATATTTGTTTCAGTCACACTGGAAGTTCGTTTTCCATCAGTTCCTCTCTCCTTATTTCTGGCATTTCATCTACTAAATTTAAACTACATTTCTCAGTCTGTTTGTAAGATGTTCTTTTTTTTGGCTTCAAACTGTTATACCAACTAGCTACTACAACTAACTGCTATACAAACTATTGTGCTAAAACTAAAAATGGACCATTTTTTTAATGAAACTGTCTTTAGAACTGGGGAAACTTTCAAACCAAGGGATACATTCCGACCGAAATCTCACTGTTGAGAGAAAGCTGTCACTGTCCCTATAAATATTACAGACAGCTTCTAATTTTCCTTTTATAAGGAAGCACCTTTTCCAGGTCAGTATTGCCTCGTTTAGATTTGGTCTTGTTTCTGTTCAACTCTGAAGTCTCCTCAGGTTATTTGAGACCCACCATATTTTTAGCTTAATTGTGATTGAGTACTGTTTGATACCATTTGGTACTGGGGGTTGGAACAAGATGATTTTTAAGGTCTCTTCCAATCCAAACCATTCCATGATTCTATGCTTTCCAAATATCATTTTTATCATTATAATTATGCCTCTCATCCTCAATTAGTCATTAGTGGGAGGAGTTATACCTAATTATTATACCAAACAAGTATTTTTCAGATGTCAAACTGCAACAGCAATAGGTCTGCAAATCACCTCTGTGCACAACCCAGCTGAAAGCACCGTGCCAACTTCTGGGTCTTTCGAGCAGGAAAGAGGAGAGAACTTCCACCACAACTGTACACATTCTGCATCTTGAGATATTTATGGATTCAACTTTCTCCTCTAATAATCCTGGTTTTCGTCTACCGAATGCTGTGCCTTTTCAGATGAGTCAAGTTTGGCATCTGTTCTTTTTTGGGGTAGCATTACCATTAATGAGAGACTTGCACATCTATTTGCAAGGGCAATTTATCATACTATATCTCCATGCTAAGTCATTGATAGGAAATCCAATTTAATCCATTGCTTGTGGAAGAAAATCCAACTAGAATTTTAACTAGATGAAGCAAATGTGAATTATTTTGCTGCTTCTAAGTGGACTGCACACAGGTCCAAATTAAAAAATGTCTTTGAAAGTTGACTTGGGACTGCTGATACTGGACTGATTCTATTCACCCACCCAAAATACTGGATTTTATTGACATTATCAGGTACAAGGCTAATGTCTCACTAATCCTCAGCTCCTAGCAGTCTTTACTATCATGCGCCACCTCTGGGTTTGGATGTGAAAATTCAGGAAAGCATCTTAACTTTTGCAAAAGGTGTGTTTCAGCCAAAGCATCAGTAGGATATCTCATTCTGCAAAGTTACTGCTTCAGACCTCTGAAACATGACAATTTTACTGAGCGCTCCTGGATAGGGTGGGGTGGGGATCTCAGCTCTTAGACCATGTTGTATCTGCAAGAAAACAGAAAATCTCTAAAAAACATTTGGTCACATAAGAAATCCTATACTTCCAGTTAATTCAGGTTTAATGAAAAGAAAAAATACTGTATATTGCATGTGAACTGCTGCTAATCCCACATATTGAAAAAATGTGAGTCCAATCCCACGAAATGTGAGATTAATTAAGGTAAAACATGTCGGCTTTTTCTGAAGCTTGCATTTCCCCATTATCCACGGGTTTCCTATTTCATTTTCATGTTTGCCTTCCCAGCCATGTGCGTTAGAAATGAACTTCTTTTGAAAAGTTGAGACTCTTGCACATTAAATAAGTTTAGCTGATGGACCTCTAAAGAAAATGTTCATTACCAGGTGGCTTGTAATAAAATCTTTCATCAGTGCAATGGTGTGTGCAGTGTTGTTCTTCATGGGTTGGCTTCTTCGGGTGTTTGATGTGCGTTGCTGTCGGGTGGCTGGCTGACCTCCAGCCCTCTTCCAGGGTCAAGGCAAACATTGGCAACCTATGCAGTGAACCCAGGTCCATGGATCGGCCTCATTATTGCTGCAGGTGAGTTGGTTACTCGACAGGTAGCGTTGCTCAAAATTCAGGTATTTGCATTCACAAGAGATTCTGCTTATACTTTTGACCTTAAAACAAAGCCTTTCTATGCTTTTACCATGACAAACACTATATAAATAAAAATGCATTTTTTGTTCTAACACCTGAGACTCTTAGGAAATACCAAATCTATGCTCAGCTAAAGGAGGAGGAACTGCCAACACAAGAAAATAGAGCAGGTCTTGAACCAATTAGCACCACATGTTTTCATTTAATATATTTATTATGGTTTCTATTGAAAAGCCAGCACTTGCCCAGTTACATAACACTATCATTTTGTGGATGGCAGGACTGGAACTGTCTTTATAAAATATTATTTTGGCTCATTATTCCAAGAAATTTTTCACTTTACTTCTGCTAACTTCAAGGAAGCAGAATGAGGCTGATCCTGACAGTTTAGAAGGAAACAGGTCCAAATTTTGTAAAATAGTAGATGAGTACTAGTTGTGCAGGTAAAGTGGAATATACAGGAAGACACTGTCACAATTCCAGTTGCCATCGTGTTGCGTTGGTCACCATTGATAGAGAAAATGGAAGAAATACACAAATCAAACGACTTTACTGCTGCTCAGGCTCTGCCACACAGCCCGGGACAGGTCCAGAGCCTGCAGCTGCTTTCTTCGTTGTATGTTGTCTCACTCCAAATTATGCAAGCTCTTCACCTCTCTCAGCATGAGCAGGGTATTTGCCAACACCAGCTGATGTCGCTAAGGAAAAAATGCCTGTGTTGTGGTTGAGGGTCTCAAAGAGGTAATTTTCTCCAGGCTGCAAAGGTGACTGTAGCATGCCATCCCAAAACGATAGGCTAGATTTTCCTCAGACTCTTAAAATAACTTTCCAGTGCCCTAGATTACCAAAATGAAGGCCTGCAGAGTGCTTTCTCAGCACTGGCCAGGGAGCTTAAATCCATTAAACCTCAAACCTTAAATTTTATCACCCCTTGCTGCTGTCACAGGCCCATTCCCGGTCCCTTAAGACAATTTTCTGAAGGATGGTGGAGCTGGTGAGTGACTTGCCGAGAGCCTGAGAGGGGAATACTTAATTATCTCTGTTGACATTGCTGAGCTGATATCAATGTACACCCACAGATTCATGTCATCTAGAGATCAAGGCTTGGGGATGTTCCCATATCTTAAGAAAATAATACAGCTGATTGTGCTCTTGCCCTTCTCTTCTTCTTTCCTCCCACTCTTCTTTATTTATCCCAACCTTTTGTTGTAACTTCCCCTGCCCTTCTGACACCTTTTTCCATAATCAATTACATCATACTTATTTTTGGTTTTGTACTGGTACATATCATCTCACCATATACATTTCCACGTATGTTTCTGTATAACATACCATATACGTTTCTAAACCTTGACTTCCATGAAGAATAAAAGGAATAAAGTCAGATGTTTGGTTAAAATTTTCAAAGTTTGTTTTAAAAATGACAGGAGGAATACAAATATTTTAAAAAAAAAACACTGGAAGAAATGCCATTTCAACACATTGTTCTGAAATCTGTCTCTCTGCCCTGATTCATGGTTGAACTGTTTGTCAAGACCCTCTTCAAAATGGGTCAGCTTTGCGGAGCTGGCATTTTACATCTGAAAACAAGCACAGAAACAGGAGTTTGTGTTCCTGTTGAATATAGGACCAGTTCCACTGATTTCCATGGTATTACTTCAGCAATAAGCAACTGTTTGATACAATTGGGTTTTTTTAAAAGGGAAAATTCAGGTCTAAAATTTGAATTGAGATCTCTTTTCCAATTAAAAATACTTTCACTGTCTGATCTTGTGCTGCTTAATGCCTGACAGTGCTATAGACTGAGTCCTTATTACTGAGAAATTGTTTATTTAAATCACCACAAAATCACAAATATCTGCAAATAGAGTACTTGAGGTTTTCTACTGTTCCAGACAAAGGACTATATCCATGATGGCCTGAATTTTGCGTATGTGATTTCTTGGCTGTATCATTCTAAGTTAGTTAAATAGAACAGTGGTGTTCTGAGGATATTGTCTCTGGGAATTCCTGCAATAGTTACTGTGGATTAGCACATAACATAATCACAGCCTTATAAGTGTTAATTGTTCTAAAAAATAGGATAAAGATTATATTCCTGACACAAAGCCAAGTAAAAAATTACCCTCTTATTAATGCTTTAACCTGAGAAGAAAAAAAATGTGACTCAGGACTCATTAGAACACTAAGAAATATAATAGGACTTTTTCTTCTTTTTGTTCCCTCTTTCCTTCAGTGATACCAATAATAATAATAACAACACAGGCTCTACCATTTATAACATTGAATGTATTTTCTTGATTGCAACACAATGACTTTGCTTAGCTTGCCTGGACTCAACATGGCATTTGTTTATGTAAATTTTTATTAGCATTTAAGGTTCATCATCTTTTGGGTGGGGGGGTAATCAGAAAATTGGATTCATTTTTCTTCTTTTCAAATGAAAGCCCTATCCAAATAAAGTCAATGGGACACGTGTCACTGATTGCAGCACTAACACCACCAAATTCAGTACGCGTTACCCGTCTCATGTACCATACAGCACGGTTATGGCGCGAGGACCTGGTAACTCGAGAGATGGGCCACCAAACTGTCCCACATCCTTGGTGACCCATGTCCTTGTCCCCAGCACAAGGAGAGAAGGATGCTGAGTAACACCATGGACTTGTTCCTCCACAGATGGTGGCATCTTCTGCCGGGGACCGCAGGACGATGAGTGCAGGGCTCAAGCGGAGGAAGGCTTTGTGGTAGCTCATCACCTGGCTCCACAAAACCTGAGCTCTGTGGGTACTGCATTGACGTCTTCTCAAGAAACCTTCACAAAGGCACAGAGCGCATTTCCTCAGCTGGGCTAGGGGAATCAACCATGATCAGCATTCAAAGCCGTACAGATCGGTGAGTGCCACTGAAATCTCTCTGCTGGGCTGATCTTGTTTGTTTTGCTTTACTTCACTTAAAGAACGTATCTGGATGTGCTTTTGTTGCTGGAACAGCCTCTGGAAATCATACGGTGACTGCAAGCAACAAAACATCTTTTATTAATGTACTGTGGGTGATTACCAAGACATCATTGCAAATTTGGAAAAATCAGTTCTTATTTAAATTTAATAAACAAGCTGGGTTTGAGATTTGCAAAAAGTGTTTAATAATATCTCTGTCTCAGTGTGCATTTGTTCATGCTGATAGATATGAAGAATAACTTTATGGAAGTTGCACTGGAGAAAAATGAGTGTAGGACGAGAACCAAGGAAAGGAATCTGAAGCAGAAACCACAGCCTCATGATACAGGAAAAAAAGCTAGTATCTGTCGTAACTTGTACGGGAAATTTATCTATTGCACTGATATTTTGAGGCTGTAGTTGGGGGTGCTTTGAGAGTAAATATTATTATACAAAGAAAAAGAGATTGTAGGGTCCTGACAAAACTAGATGCCAGCAATTTGATTCATTGCCTCAAGTAATTTTTGCATGTCAACAGAAGCCCCCAAACCCACTCCTACATGCTACTGAAAATGTTCACTGTTCTATTTGTCAGCTGGATGAAAGTCATGTCACAATTTCTTTACTTTTTATTTCGGAAAACATATTCCCCAGTAAGTCACAAGAGACCAGCCTGTAGAGCAGAAAGCGCAACAAACTGAGATCTAGGGTAATCCTTATGCTGAGAATACAAGGGCAAACAAAATTCACGTTCTAATCTAAAATTTCTCTGCCTTCCTTGGACATATTTTGTGATGAAGCCACAATGGTTTTACCTTCTAAAATATGAACAGAGTTCTTTATGACAAAAAAAAGAAAGGCTTCCATTAACGTTCCTTCTCTTGAGTCTGTCCTGGGGGTGTTACTCTTTGTGCTGCTGCTTCCACACCAACAGTGTTTGAATTCAGTGATATTTGCACACAGAATGTATCTACCTTTTCTGAGAACTCTAGATATCTGTCACAAATGTACTGGTGACATTTTCCCAGGGTCTTGTGATATTTTTGCCTTTAAACCCTCTCTTCTCCCAATATATAAATTCACATGCTCTTTGGGATCTACTATACACATTTCAGATGCATCCTTTACCACTTAGCGGTGATGGTAAAGAAGAAAAGACAAATCAGCCAGAAAAGTCCAGCTCCTTCAAGAGAACAGTAAATAGGACAACTCAACTTCAATTACCCTGTTGTATCTTGGGAACATTTTGAATACTTCTGGCTTGGTGTTTTCCCAAAAAGTCAAAATTGTCCAGACACACTAATAAAAAAATAGAGAACAATCAATTTCATTTCTAACTGGAGCAGATCAGAAAACACTCTTGCATTTATTTTTCTTGTCCAAGTCCCAAACACCATCCCTCAACTCTGTGTTTTGGTTTTGTGAGACTGAAGTCAGACAAAGAATAAAAAGCAGTCAAATGCTAAATAAACATGTCTCAGGGAAGGTGACCATGCTAGTCAATCCATGATAACTCCCTGCCTTAGTCTCTTTTTAAACTAAGGGGAAAACCTTTTGTTACATAACAGTTTTATACAGATTTTTTAAAAAGTAATTTACAAAGCTAGTGAACATCAGCCTTTTAAAATTCTATCAAAATTCTGTAATTTTTAAAGATGTCCTAGATATTCTCTGATTAGCTGAAAACAGAATCACTTGAATAATCTTTTTTTCAATTAAGATGTGATTTTTATTAAAAATGGAAATTTTCATTAAAATATTTTCAGTTTTCCCTCTTTTTTTTAAGATTGGCTCAGTGCCTGTAAAGGCTACTGTGTGCTTGTGGGCTGCATGGGCTGTGGCCTGAGACAGAGTTCTGCCAGTTTATCATTCCAGTAAAGCACTTTTATTAGAATATAAGGTACAGACAGGCAAAAAGTACTTTATTTTGATGTTTATGAAAAAAAAAACAACTGAGACGACAGGTCGCCCAGGCTAAAGAACAATGGCCAAACTGAAAACACTAAAATTAGAGAAAGTTTCTCACCTTCTCACCTGACAAAACCCCTAAGCTGGCAAGGATTTGCTTTCATCAGTTTGCATTCAAAGCACACTCATTGCTTTTTTTGCAAAAAAGACCGAATTCTTTACAGATAGTGTATTGATGTTGGCGTCTCACTAAGCCTTTTTCAATGGTGGTCTTTGCCACCATGTACTGAGATGATTTTCATTGCCAGAGAAAGCAGGAGATTGCTGTTCAAACATAGCGCGCTCTGAAAAGTCAGCTGCAGCACCTCACCCAACGATTGCTTAATTTCTGAACCTGAGATTTACTCATTTTGCCCTTATTTATCCATTGGAAAGATTCCCTAACTCCCATAGTTAAAGCAGTTTAAACAAGAGGATGGGAGAGAGAAGAAAACAGAGGCAGAGGGGGGAAAATACTTTGCCTAACCCTTATGCATTAATTGAGGCGGAGCCTGCTAATTGCCTCACATATTCACACCTTCACGCCGCATGTTTCTGCAAGATCACAGCCTTTGTCCCAAACCACGTCAAAACACCAGTCAACACAAATGATGTCAGCACACACGGCCTCCCCCTCCGCCGCTGCCATCTCCACAGAGCTCCCGCGGTCGGACAGCTTCGCTCCGTTTAGGGGGTTAAAAGCGAACACGCCGTAAGTCTGAGAATTGCTTGGAGTCCACGCGGTGAAATCACCCCGGTCCCGCGGCACGGGAGAGGCAAGGTCCGTCGAGGCACGGCGCGGCACGGCTGGCTGATAGCCACAACCGCGGCAGCACAAGGTCGGCAGTGGGTGTAAAGGAATTTTTCGTCTGCACATTGCGAAACCCGTGCCGCTTTGACAAAAGTTGCTATTTTCTTGCACGCTGGCTGATGCTAGAGTCCGCGGAGCCTGCTGGGTCTCCAAGCTGGTGAGCTCATGATGCTTTTAATATTCAGAAGTTATTCCCATGTGGCTGGGCTGATAGGCAGACTGACAGATCTACCTTCGGGGTAGAAATTGCTCTGAAACTGTAACAGCAGCACTGAGGGATTGATACAGAGAGGTGCTGGGTTTTCACGGTTCCCCCGGAGTCTGCTGGCGTAGGATTGCTCTGCGCCAGCGCAGGAGGAGAGGTGGGCAGAGAAACTGAGCCAGAAATGAACCCAGCATTTCTATTTTTTGCTTTTTTTCCAGGAAGCCAGCCCTCTCAGCTGGGGGCTTTTGCTGGAAGGTGTTCAACGCAATGAGATTAATTTCTTTCTTTCACTTAGTTTGTGTATTTGGGGGGCTCTAAGTCAACCGGAGCAGATTTCTGCCCGTCACAGCCACGGCGGTGCAGTTGCCACGACACGGCTCAGCAGTGCCAGCCACCTTGGGGCTCACGGCAGGGTCCTCTGGGGGTCTTCAAACCACCGTGGACTTCGGGAGCTTGTGATCTGCAGCCAGGGTGGCTCGTGAACACAGATTCCAAGGCGGGAGGGACATCGCTCTCTTCTCCATCCCCTCTGCCTTTGTGCCCAGCCCTGGCTGCTGGAAGCAGAAACTTTCCTTTCCCCAATTTGTTCCTTCTGATTTTCAGCATTTTCAGCATGTGGATTTTACTGTTAATTTTATTGCTTCTTCAGCTATGCTGTTTTGCTCTTATCCCCTGAATTCCCTAAGCTTTGCATCCTAGCAGGGTGCCTGTACACTTTGTTTATGCTGGTAAATCTAAATTATATTCCTTAACCCCATTTGTATGGAAGATTAGTAGCAAAGCAAGCTGAAGAGAGGCGGTAAGTCAATCAATGAATTAACCTCCTGGTTAAATGCCATAGCATGTGACAGGACAAATGCATCATGATCCCTCTTTGGTTTAGAAATGTAAATTTCAACAAGGGAGATTAGTGCTGTTTATAATGACCCAGAATGTTTGCCTTAAAAAATAACACCCCAGATGTTGGCCGGCAGACAAGGATTCAGCCTCTAGAGTCTCAACGATATGCTTGCAACATGAAAAATGTGCTCTTATCAAGGAGTGGAGACTCCAGGCTCAGTATTGATTTAAATTTATGAGCATATTTCAAAGGCAGCAGAGGGTTTATTTACTGCAGATGACTGGCTGAAAACAATATTTAGCTTGCTTCCCAGGGCCGAGCAGAGAAGTGCATGTGCAAAACCGTACATGTAAAGCTGTTCCCACGTTGTACGAAGGGGGAAACCCAAAGTCCATCTGCAGTACTGGGGAAGTAGCTGCGGTGGCAGCTGGAGTGTGGGCAACTCTTCAGCTTTGCATCTGGAAGGAGAGAAGAAAGCTCAGCCCTGGCGGCACCTAGATGAGCTTCGTGCTCATTAATGAGGGCTGAAGAGCATCCTATCCCTTTCCTTGCATTCTTGAAGAAAAGACAGCTTATGAGAATGACTAGTGAGGATCAAAGGTTTACTGGAAATGTCCCTGTTTCCCTGTGGATTGCCCAGCTGTGGCAGGGAACTCTTTCTGAGGACACATTCCTCCATAGTTGTCCATCGTGGATAGTCTCATGCCATCCTCTTCGGCAGGCTCACACTGTTTACTTTAGCTGCATGTAAACTGTCACATAATGTGACAAGAAATTAGGCTAAGGCAAAACCTTCAGCTTGCAAAAATTCCCTTAGTATTTTACTATTCATTGACTGTCCCAGACTTCTTATTTCTATTTTAAAATGGATGTTATGTATTTTTTAGGAAGGAATTCTAAACTGAAATGCTGATTGAAGCTTATGCATTCTTAAATATATTTTTAAAGGTTGAGAGAGAGATTTTAGATTTTCTTTAAAAATTAGAACCTTCCTTTTTTACTTTTCAAGATCTTCAGCTCCTGCTCTACCCAAACTCTTCAACTTTCTAGATGTGCTTCATTTCTCTCCATTAGATGACATATAGGTTTATCCATGATAAAATACTGGAGTCGAGTTCTCAAGGATTAATATGACCATTGTTTTTCTCTTTGATTTGTATTTTCAATAAATATATCTATCGTTAGGATACTTTTTAAACATCAGAAGCATTATATGCATTTTTAAATGTACAAAGATGTGCACTTTGTTAAATACAATAACTAAAAGTTCAGATGTCTTAAACTCTGTTCTTTATATAATTCTCACTGGACAAAATTTAGAAAGGTGACCTTGATATCTGAACCTATCCAGGATAGACAACTCTAGGTGGAGTTTAATAATAGCCTCACAGGTTTTCCTCCTTCAACCAGATAACTCAAAGGGAAAGAGAGATGCAAAAGATGGAAGTATAGAAGACAATGACTATAACTCTGAGAGAAAAGAGAGAAACTGTAGAAATAAATGATTAACGGAACAGCCTTGCTAAAAATTATGTCGTCCTTTAAAACCATAAGACAGTTTTCAGGAACAGAATCTTGTCGGCTTTTAGAATGAGATTACTATTCCATTTAAGTGAGATTGAATTAGTCATGTTATAAAACTGCAGATCTGTAGAAAGAGATAATAATTTAAAGGACTTCAGTTTCTAATGGAGTCTTCCTGGAGAAAAAAAAAAAAAAAAATCCAGTCTGGCCACAGTGAGAGCCCTGGCACCTACAGGGAAAATTGCCTGAAGGAGTCCAAAACTAGAGCGCAACAAGCACTGTACATCTGCCATTGACATTCCTCAATATCCAAATAAAGACATCTCTCCCAAACCACAGGAAAATAACTATATCTAGAATTGAAGTAAAATTAGAATTAAAACCCAGTAGAGTTAGAATTTTTAAACAAATTAAAAAACATTTAGGGGAAAACTTAAAGACACAGTGATTTGGTGTGCAAGGTGAAGGAAATAGTAGTGAAAAATAATGTGGTGACAAAGAAATATGTGGTGGATGATGCTGAGATTGTACATAACTAAATGAAGAGTCCCTCACTCCATGCATTTTGTGAGATCTCAAAAGGTGAAGCTTTTATTTATAATCATTTTGCCTGTATTTACATTGCCATACATGCCATCACAAAGTTCTGCCTGAAGCTTTGTAGATTAAATATTTCTCAACCCTTCTGCAACTCAGAAAGCATCGACTAAAATTTGTCTTCTGATCTGAGTGGAAATCCATTGCTGCTTTACTAGAGAAGTTGCACTTAAGTTCTATTTTGAGGGCTTGTATCTGTCCTATGTATGAGAAAAATTTCAACCATTTCTAGATACATCAGAGGCAATATGTGCCAGAGAATACAGTATAAAACTGATGGGTTAGACCTACGCTTACTTTCAACATCTGGTGATTTAATCCAAATGAAAACTTTTGGAAAAACAGAACATTTTGAGTAGAAGAGCCAATAACTTTTCTAAGTTTTTCTAGATTATTTTAATAATTTGACAAGTATTTATTTCCATTACTTACAATTAGGAAAAAAAAATCTGGCATCTTTTTAAAGGCATATTTTCTTGTTGCAAATGCATCTGTAGTTAATATAAATCAAAACCCCCACAAAATTCTTCATGGCAATCTAGGGGGGGATTTAGAGGAGCAGATGAATTGAGATTAAGGACATGGCTTAAAAAGTTAAGCTTGTTACTTAACAACTTCATAATAAAGGTCTTTGCTGCTCATATGACATTCATAAGCATGACAGGAAAATACACCAACTCTGTGCAGTACTAAGTACGATGTGTCCATCTTTTAAATTGGGACCATTCTCCTAACCTGAGAAGTGTTACAGCATAAAGGCACTCCAAACCGAACTATGCACAGATATGTATATTATATACTCCACTCTATTTTGCAAATAGACCCCGAAGAAAGAATTTCTTATTTAAGGGGTGACTAATTACATGACCTTTGTATTTTGAGGATCCATCTGGAGAATTTTAATCACTCAGACAGCATGAATGGTTCAAGTCAGCTCTACTTACAATCAATTACAACATGTAAGCAGTTTTATCATTAGCACAAGCCAGCAAAAAAGGCACCTTGATAGAAACAGTGCTGTTCACACTGCATGCTATAATATGTATTAAGATTTATCTATTTCCTGATATTAGTCAGGAAATTAGGATACCAACTCTGATCAATATATAGCAGCAGTGACAATGTTAGGACAAGCTGGGACTGAGAAGCAATGCAACAATTTTTCCAGTTTAAGAACACTGACTTCTATTGACTTTTAAAAAAACATTTTAGGGGATACGCTGTCCTTTTTTGCACAGCAGTCCAGTGCCATAACCCTCTCCAGCATCCTTAGTCAAATGATCCTGTTACTCAGCCACAAAAGCCAAAAGAGCACAAAGGAGCCAGCACTGACTAGTGCACCTTGCAAAGGAGGCAAATATACTCTTTGAGGTTTGCTCCAAAGGAGCTAGAATAAAAGGTTTTGTAGGGTCATCTGTCAGCTAAGATAGAGCTAGGCATCCTCCAGGCTCTGAATTACACAGAAGCATTGCCTTTCGGTTCCTTTTGGACAGAGAAACATAGTCAGGTGAGAAAGGTAAAGGAGATGAGATGCGTGGAAGAGAGGCACTGATGGAGAAATTGCAGTTTGGGTAGCAATAGAAAAAGAAGAAGATGAAAGACATTACTGGAAGTGTTATGAAATGCTTGTGCTACCTCCACTCTATGGAGATTTTGTATGTAGCTGTGCATTTCTCACAGTCATTAAGAGCCCCCAAACTCAGAAAAAAAGCTTTGTATGTCTTTTCATAGGTTTGCCAGCTAAAGAGACCAGTAAGATCACTTATTCCCTTTCTAAACAGAATAGATTGGAGATAACTTGATTTTCTCTGTAACTTGCAAAGATGTTTTCAATGCAAACAAGACTCTTAATCTTAACTTTGTTCGGCAGAACAAACGTGAAGTTTCTCATTATAAAGCATCTCTTCTAGGCTTTGAATTATGTAATACTTTTTAAAAGTTCTGCTTCTTTTCCTTTTCTTTGTAGAACTTACATTTTGCTATGGCACAGCTTACTCCCAACTCCCGTTCAAATTAGGGCATCAAACTACTTTTGAAGATGCTGGCTTAGGAGCTTACAGGTTTCACCAGTGACTGTTACATTCCTCCTGATTCATCTTTCTCTTCTGATACCTCACATTTGATAATATCTAGCTACCTCAGCCATGTGGTCTGAGATTCATTGAATTATGACTGTTTAGCTTATTAAAAGATATAACAAATACTGTTACGGCTACTGCTTAACAATAGGTTATGATGGGTTTTCTGTTCCATCGCCCTGTCAATAGTTTTGTTTCTTATTAAAACACTGTAAGTGGTGATGTGTAGGAGGCAAAAAGCCTTTTACATCATCAGAAATGTGAATTAGCTGCATTCTTTTGCTCTGGAGCAGTTCAGTAAATTTCCCTAAAAGACTAATTTGGCTTCCCCATATTTATAAAGATGAATCGATTTTACTGTTCATTATCAGAGAAGCAAATACTGACTCAGTACTGACTCACAGATAAGAAAAGGCCACAAAAGGACAATTCAAACCTTTGGCATTATTGGGAGCTTCAGACGTAGAAACTCTTCCGTTACTATTGCACTAATGATGAATATAGGTTTTAAGAAGCACAAGACAGGCAGGGCTGTATCTCCAGCCCCAGTAGATTGCATATCAAAATACTGAAATTGAGCTCAGCTCAGAAATGGCAGTTATCTCACCTTCCAGACACAGCAGATCCTTAGACTTGGGCCCGTGTGTTGCCTTTTCTTCCCAGATGAATCTAAGACCAGAGGGAATGTATTACACAATTCCATCTGGACCATGGATCATGAATCACATGAAGAGCTCATCCCTGAGCTTTTAGTAAAAGATTTTTTTATGTATATTATATTACCAGCTGATTTTGCAATAAGTCCTTTGTTATTTTCTTAAATATTATTTCAGCCTCAAGAAAAACCAAGAAAACATTTTGGAGACTTTATCATCATTAATTCAAGACTTAATTTTGATCCCAGTATCTGGAGCTGAACAAAAACATTTCCCTTAATTATATCTCCATGGAAAGATATTTCATCATCCTGTAGATAAACTGACATAGAGCCAAGGAGTCTCTACCTCTGCACATCTCTTCCGTTTTCTGCTTTTCTGAGGAGAACGTGATGAGGCAGGACACTAAGAGATACAAATACCTATAGATGGTCCCTGAAAAATCATGCCGAGGTGATCTAACAGGTTATTTCTTTGCCCATTGTCCCCTTTGCTGTAAGCACTTTCTATAGCACAATCCAAGTCTTTTGCGAGCTCTGCTGCAGTGACGGTGATCTGTGGTGGCCGTGGAGCCAGCACTTCTTGACCCCTGCAGAGTCTGTGGGGTGGAAGTCTCTGGGAATCACCCCGTTCCAGGTATCTGCATAAATATGGAGACATCAGCAGCAAAAATTGGGTGTGAGGATTCCCTAGTATAGTGCGTCAAACCTGTTCAAATCCAAAACGATGAGGACTTCCCCTGGCAACTTTGATTTGATCCACTTCTGCATCCAAACCTACGTCCAGAAATTCTTGTTAAGGGCTTAGGGATATCTACAGCAGTAATAAAAATAGTAACACATTGCTAATTTGAAATACATTATGATTTCATTTCCAGAGACAGACTCTGCTATCTGATGGCCATAGATATGTGGGAAGCCAGTAAGTAGTTAAAAGCAGCATTCATGGAATAAGCGTTACCCAGGCCTTATGCCCCTACTGCTGATCATGTCAAAAAACATGCTGGTATAGCTGGGGACCTTACAGAAATTTGAGTCCTATATTCCTATAGGGAAAAAAATAAATAAATAATTTTCTGTTTCAACAGCTGTAGGGAATGCTTACATGTACCCTTTAATTTCCATCATCAATCAGTTCAGATTGTTTTTAAATGGGGATCATAGGGGAGCCATATGCTCAGAGATATTCTTAACACATTGTTCAGTCAAACAGAACTGAACTTGCTCCTTAGTAGGCTAATTTTTCACTGTAATGCTGTATTCTGATTGAATTTCCTAGCAGTTGGTGGTCTGCTACATTGTACGACAAGGGCCATTTCAATGAACTCCAAAATAAAGTGGCAGAACAGCTCGTCTCACTTTCCTCTAATTGCTGAAAACATCTCCATATGCGAATGACAGCACAAAGCTTTTGCAGCAAGCAGCGATAAGGGTAGCTGATCAGATCAAAGCAGAAGATTGTTGTGAGATACTGTATTCATTATCTGAAGAAAGTCTTTCCTTTGTCACAAGACTCTTAAATGTCTCTTGATCTGCCTTTTGCTCTCAGAGGGAGAATGGGTCCTTCTTAGGTGGGTTCTCACCCCTCTGAGCATTCAGCAAAGACTGTGAGCTCCCCCCTCTCTCTCAAATGTCCTTTTTTTCCAGCCTTTTATTGCTTAGGAAGGAGGCCCTTGGAAACAGAAGGCAAAGAATCCTTCAAGTCAACTGCGAAGTCTCCAGCTCCATTCCCTAAAGCCACCCCTTCATCCTGGGAAGGTTAAAGACCAGGAGAGATCTTCAGCCACCACCTGGCTCAGCAGCTCCGGACATGAACGTGGCATACAGGCAGCAGCTCTGCAATACACCGCGAAGGTGCAAAGCGTGGTGCCAAGTCACCTGCAGTGAAATACCCTAGAATGGAAAATGTTCATTTTTCTGATATTATTTCTTTGTCTGAAAGTAGAGAAAATGAGCCCAAGAACATCTATTGAAAGAATAAGCAACAAAGGGGAATCTTGGGTCCCAATTTAAGGCCAATAACTTGTTCACTTTTTGAGACGTGCTGTTGCACCCTGTTGCCTGGGCAGGGCAGCCCAGGAGGGAAGGACAGCCGTTCACTTGCTCTCGCTCTTGAAAGGGAACCGATTTCTGCATGTGCCTCAGCCCAAAGGCTGGGAGCTAAAAGGAGACGTTCCCTCGAAGCAAGAGGAGAATGAGCAATCTTCAAGGCTAATGGAAATGCTGGCACTGGGCATGGCATAAATATAGCCTGCTGCTTCTTTCAGGAGCGTGTAAATCAAGACTGAATCTATTTTGAGTAAGAGATAAAATATTGTAAACTGCTGTACGTAGAAGAAAAAAAAAGGCAAGAAGACCGTTTCTTTTGCTAATGGTGTGTGCTCTTTGCAGCCTCTAGTAACAGTTCTCAGCATGGGAGGTATTTTATATAACAACATCTGGTTACATAGTGCAAACAAAACAACAATTTACACAAGGGCATGTGAAAAGGTTTGACATATGGTATTTATTTATGAATTTCAAAGAGCTGCCTGTATTTAGTTTATGTTCAAATACGTCCCATGAAGAGACCCCACGTATAGACTGTATACATGATTGAACTGTTTTGATGTATTTATGCATGATGCTGAGCTGAAGTAACCTCTAATCGGCAGATTCAGATTAAGCAGAGATTAATCACAATTTCCACACAGCACATAGAGATACAGCAATGTTTTCTGCAATAAATATCAGTAACAAATTCAGAACTGAGAAAAACTTATCCCGATTCATAGAAAAGGATTATGCACCAAATACATGCTATTTACTTTATTGTAAGAAACTTCCTGACATGACATTAAGCGTCAAATATTAATGACAAGTTTTGATCTAGAAGTGGTATGGAGTCTCCCATTAAGTAGAACTACTTTTTATTGTTTAGATGAAACATATATCAGAGCACTTTCCTAATTCTTGCCCTGCTGAGAGAAGATGAAATGTGCCTAATAATAGAGAAGTCGTATCGATGCCAGCTATTTGGTTGAGGTCATGATGAACTCAGCCACTGCAAGAGTATAAACTTTCTGCATCTACATGCACATCTACTCATTTCTGCTCTTATCTTCCAAGATCCTGAGCCTATGAAGTGGCCTCAGGAATAAAAGATGCATGACTAGGTAACTCTGTTGTTACTAAATTACAGATCTATAATGTCTGCTTCATGCCCATGTGGGAAAAAAAGTATCATTTTCCAGTGACCAAGCACCCTAAGTTAGCTGATTTCAACTACTTTATGCTGATTTCTCCAAATGTTAAATTCAAGCCTCAGATGGTATTTCCAAACACTTTGCAAATCTATCAGGTTGGTGAACTTGTGTAACTAAAACCCAACTAAATGTGAAAATTCTGTGGACATTTCCATCAAAACAAATTTCTAGATTACCAATATATAAAACGTAAAAATTTGAATCATGTTAACCTTCCCATCCTCAGCTCATGACATTTTCCATATAGGAATGAGAAGCTGTAAATTTGGGATGGATTTTTATTGGTTATCCATTTTGATCTACTACACAATACAGGCTAGAAAGGGAGTTTTATTAGGTTTTTTTTACACCAAAATTCATAACTTTTAAAGACTTTCTCACTTCTCTATCACATCTGTCACCAGTTAAGTTGTTCCAATAAAGTTTAGCCTTGCCGTTAAAAATTTGCAGCTCATTTCTGTTCTGCTTTTTATTTGTTTTATCAGTCGGTTTCAGCTACTAGAGCTGATAATTCCATCATTTGCTGAGCCAAAAGAGCCCTCTGCTGTTGGAAACCTACTTCCACGCAGGGGACTTCTAGCCCACAGTCAAGTGTTCAGTTGCACAGTGCAGAAAAACAGAGGTTTTTTAGTTTTTGGAAGGCAGTATTTCTTATGCTGGCATCCTTCTTGTAGCTCTGTTCTGAAACATTTCTAAAATTGCCAACAGCTGCGTGGGTTGGCATTGCAAACACTGGCATTTCAATTGCAGTGAAATTCAAAAATACTTTCTCCCCTGCCTCCCTTTCTCCAATTTTTTAAGTCTCATATTTCGCCTTGAAAAAAGTTATTCTTCAAAACAACATTGAGAAAAATGGCTCAGGTTGAGACGCTGTCTTTAGCGTGAACCAGGCAGCCGCAAGATGTGTATGTGACACTCTTCACTCTTACAGGGAAGGCACCTTTCCGTGGTGTGGTTGGTATTGTTTAGGACTGTATGTCATAGCATAACCACTTCACCCCGAGTCGAAGAAAGACATGAAGTTTAAAAAATGTGAGATGACAGTGCCTGCAAATGTCGTCAAGGCTAGCAACAGTCCAAGGGCTGAAGTTTTCTAATTTATTTTCATGGCTCTTGTAAAAATATGGCTCTCATTAAAAGTGTGAAACGGACCTTTAACAAAGGTTCTGCTTCTGCAGAGTGAAAGCAATTTGCTGGTTGAAACTCCAGGTTTATGTTCTTTGACTGTTAGCTCTGAGAGTTATTTCTATTCCAGCTGCTGCTCCCCTCACCCTGATGACTGGACCTGGATCCCCTTTGCGCTTTCCCTTGCGTCTCCCAGCTGAATGCTCCGTCCTGCTCTGGGGGCTTCCAGGGGCTGAATCGTGCAGAGCAATCCATGGTGAAGCTCGCAAGGATGGAACAAGGACCCTTTCTGACAGGCACAAGGACCGTCACAGCCTGTTACATCCCTCTGCCCACCACAAGCATTAAGGGGCACGTGAAGGAAGGGAAAGGAGGAGGGGACAGGGCAAGGTGGCTCAGACACATCGTTAAGGATGGTCTTTCTTCCCTCCAACAGCTTGGAGAGTAAATTCACTTCGTGGAAGCCAGGACTGGGTCATCTATTCCAGAAAACCTAGGCAGCCAGCATGAAATACTGATTTCCTCTGCACTGGATTTGCAGCAATTTGTACCTACGTGTGCTTCAGTCTTGTACGATCAGTTCAAACCAGTATGGCCAGTGTACGTAGCTGGGGCAGCACTGATGGGTCTCAGCATGAGCCATGCTGGAGGCTGCGTAAATCAACATGTATGGCCCTTGCAACTGCTTTCATTATTAATTAACAGGCGTTATGTACAATGTCATTTAAATGGATCCATCACATCTGAGATAATTTCAAGGGAATGTTCAAGAAACTGAAAGTAAATAAGTTCCCTCAAGCCATGCAAGCTGACCGTGGTTCAGTCGCTGTCACTGGTGGCACTGCAGAAATCTCCATGGATCTTCCTTTATTGTGCCTTCTGCATTAATTGATGCCCAACAGTTGATCTGAACAATGGCACAGTCACAGGACCTTCCTCACCTCTTCCTGATGTTCAAAGGAGACCCCAAAGTTACGATCTATCGGCCCAAATCTTCACAGCATGTTAATTGTGCACATGTGATTAATTTTATTAGTGCTCTGGATGTTGTTACCAAATCCCAGTTTGATTCTCTAATTAGCCTGTTTTGTTAATTAATTAGGCTTTTATATCCATACTGTGAGAATGTTTTCTCTAATAACTTTTGTTCCAGTTGGCCTGGCTCATTGGATTTTGACAGAGAATATGGAGGCTGCAGAGATTTAAAGTTACTACCGATTTCCTTTCCCACACCCTCATTTTTATGAGATACAGATTATTGATGCTCTGTGTAAGGAACAGCCCATAGCTTGAACTGACGTGTTAACAGACAACAGAGAATTTATGTTGGGAGATACATCATAAGTAGCTCAGTCACCATAAAGCATTATTAATCGTAATTTTTATTGTAATGGGTCATTATGTAATGTAAACCGCCATCGTTTCTGTTCTGGTTTTGAGACAGATATTTGGCCTGATCTTGGAACGCAGCTACTTCTTGGTGTCTGCCTACACGCAGCTCCGCTCAGCGTTGCCCGTGGACTTCAGGGAAAATCAGCGAAGCTAATGCGCTTGGGGAACTCCAAACCACCGATGTCCATGTGGTCAGCCCCCAGAGAGCAGAAGGCTGTACACATTAACATAGTAATAGAAAAAGGAAGGAAAAAAAAGAAGAAAAAAATATATCACAACTCACTATTATTATATCACAACTCACTATTCCAACAATACAAAGGAAACGATGGGAACCTGGTGTTTAGCAACACAACCCCTGAGCTGCCACCATTAATTGCTCTTGAAAGAGCCGGGAATAGCGAAGTGGTCTGAAATAACTGGCAGTGACTCTCCGCAGCCCATCTGCCCCAAAGCGCGCACCGAGGTCCCGGTGAAAGCTTGGGATCGTGATGGACAGACAGCACTTTCGGGGAGGCCATCAAAAGCAGGCAAGGTTTCACACTCCTGCAGCTATTCTCACACGAAGATCGCTTCTGGGCTGTTCGCTGGGCTGATTCGCTGCCTGTCTTGGGGACACGGTAGCATTTGCTAGGCATGTTCTAAAAATTCCATTTACAGTTTAAATTAATCCATCAGCCCCGGGCTTGTCTTAGGATACATGCTGGGGGGATCCGGGGACTCAAACAGGTCTGGACAGGAGGGATTGGTTTTAGAACAAGTACCAATACAATCAAGCAAGAAGCAAGAAATCCCCTGAAACAGCATCTACCAGGGCAGAGAGGGACACTCACACCCTCTTACTAATGACCTAGGATCGTTATTTGTATTGAGCTCATTTGCATGTTATACTTAAAGGTTGCCTTGGCCATTGCTGCTGTTTATTTGGTATTATGATCTGCATTTATTTAGAGATGTAACAGTAGCAATTTGAGCTAATCCGTTCTGACCACTATCGTGTGATAGAAGTGTTAATCATTAACTACCCAGAGCCAGACAGAAAGAAGAGTTAATTAATACTGTAGGCACCCACACATATCACCCTTTTATTAAGAAAAAGCTGCATGATGACATCAGCCTTCGAGAATGTCAACAGACATTTTTAAGAGTTTCTGCTGCTTTTGTCCAAGAGCATTCAGCTCCTCTGAGCTTCTGTAAAGGGAGTTAAATATCCAATTATAACAATTTTTACCATCCAGATCATGAGCCTATTCTTCAGAATTAGCCTGAATTAATGATAAGTGTGGAGAAAGGAGAAGTTACACATCATTATCAGCCGCATGTTTTTCTGGACAACCCCAAATCCCTGACCTCATTTTTAAACCCTCATTAGCAGGACTCGTAAAGGAGGTCAGCCTGCTCCGCAGCCAGCCCGCGGAGCCCGTCCCGGCGGACAGGGCTGGGCTGCCCAGGGCACGCACACGCTCCAGCAGGCTCAGGCAGCCGGCGGCTCTCGCTGTAACACCTCTTCGGGATGCTGGGCAGAGGCTTAGCAATCCATCTTACATCTAAACTGACAGCGATTCCTGGCCAGTACCTCCGAGAAACCAGCGCTGACAGCGCCAGCTACCTACGAGAAGTCCAATTTATACCAGTGTGGTCCCCTTGTGACAGTAACCCTAAATGCAGGAACAGCAAAGCTTTCGGAAAACGAACTTTTCCTTTCTCTTCCTTTTCTTTCATATACCCACCCCTTCCCTCTCCTGAGGTCTATCAAAGAGGTTGTCTTTCGACAGCAACCTCGATAATGTGATTTGCTGGCAAACACAGTCCACCCGTGTGCTCCCAGTTTCATCCGTACTATTTATTAGAGATGTGTTTCCTAATAGTCTGTATTATTATCGTATATAGGGCATACAATATACATTACAATTACAAATCTACGTATATATAAAATACAGCCACCATCATATAACTAAACATTGAAGAATGCTACACTTCAACAACTTTATCGCAACCTTATAAAGCCACCAAGTAATCCTATACCTTTCTATAAAAACGCATGCACATAATACACTTGCTATACGCAGAAAGTTATATTTTGAGTATAACTCAAAAATTTGCATGCCAAATTTCTCCATTAGGGAAATATCATCATTTCAGTGAAAAGTATAAACATTCAGGTTTGCCTCATTTGCTTTGGAAAGTACCTTTTATATGAATCAACTATTAATATAGCTGGCATTTTACCTGTTCTTGTTTTTCTTTTCTGGCAAAGGAAAAGTGTGATTATGCTTTATCACCATTTTCACCAGGAAATTTGCACTGAGATGAGACCTCAGGAGTCGTATTAACAGGAGGGAGACTCTTATAATCCCTTTTATAAAGAGGATGTCTGTAAAACTGGTTGGTAGTTTACAAGTTGTAGGTTCTTCAAGAAATAATTTGGAGAACGGACTGCAACCAGGTGACACTACTGGAACAGATGCCAAGATTTTTCCTGCCTTCTCCTTGTTAGGATGGCGGAGCACCATTCATAGTCAACTTATTAATTAAAGTTCCTAATATAAATTTTCAAAACCAGAATTATCTGGTGAAAGTACAAGGGAATAAGGCTAATAGCTTGTATCAGCTGCATAAAAATGCACTTTTTCCCAGGAGGATAAACAGAGGAAGTGAGTTACAGAAAGTTTAAGCAACATGGTCAGGTTCACACAGCAAGTCAGTGCCAGAGTTCAAAGCAACACTCAGTTCTGCTATTCCTCAGCTTTCTGTGCTCGCAGCTGGACCACATGTTGTTGCTAGTGCAAAGAACCTGGACAAAGGGAAAATATGCGAGGAGCGCTTCTGTGCCAGGGGGAAAGGGAGAAACTTAGAGAAAAAACAAGTTTTCCTCCTTCTTGAGTCCTAAATCTGATTTGGAAAGAGCGCAGTATTGCTGCTTATCTGTTTAAAGATGAACGAGCACTTCTGCTTCTCTGGAATTAATAGCTTTTGATATTTTATTTATAGAAGCACAATTACAGTCCACTCCAAAGAGACCAGAATCACAACTGTCCCATTTTAAACCTTTCTTTATAGCACAGACATTTATTTTCTGACAAGGAAATGAAAGAGACCGACAGACCAAACAGAAATGCCTGTCTGTAAAGGCAGTGTTACCTCAATAGATTGCTGCTGGGCTGATAGTAAAACCTTCTGGCTTCATCCTATTTTCTTAACAAAAACAGCTATTGGAAAAACTCGAGGCGCTGAGAACACCAACGCTGTAATAAACGGAGTAAGGAGCCACACGAAGCGGTGGCACAGGCATTAAGGACCAAGCTACAAAATAACTGGGTTGCCTGAAAGGGAATTGAGAGAGAAATTCACGGGATCGTTAATTGACGTGGCCTGAAGAAAGTTTTTGGGGGCCTGATGGGAGCCCGGAGCTGGCTGAGCGCCTCGGCGCTGTGGGGCTGCCCGCCGGGCAGGGCTGCACCACCGGCCACCGGGCTCCCCGGCACCGCTGACGTGCACAACCAGGGCTCTGTAAACACCATCTCATTAGGGCTTTTTGAAAAGAAAATTGTTGTAAATTAGAGCCGGGAGTGATGTTTGCACAAGGTTTGCAGCCAGCGAACTTCAGATGCCCGGCAGGTCACAGGCGGGATGAGGTTGCGGTTTGCATCTGAACCCTCACGCGTGGTTCACCTCTCCTGCCGTCCCTGCAGCAGACGAGCAACGGCAATGCTATTTATGCAGGAGTAAGTATTTAAATATTAGAAAGTTTAAACCAGCAGCAACCGACGCCCGCTTCCAACAATCTTAGAAATTGCAAGGATTTTTTTTCCAGATTAATGATTATCTGTGGAATTTGGCTGTCTGTCTGGAATTTACTGTGTCTTGCTTTGCCTTTCTCTACCCTACTGTTTTGTTTTAAGCTTCTGGTGTTTTCCAGGTCATTTTCAACATTGCCTTTTAAGTATTTTTTTCTGTCGTGACAGTCTTAGACAAGTAGGCAGGAGGAATTCACACATGATTGGGCGAAATAACAAGAAACAAATATTTTCCAGTGCATTAACAAGGTTGGCCTCCTCATACAAATTATTTATGGAAAAATACACTTAATACCATTACCTAGATTTTCCAAGATAAAGGAATATGACGGTAAAGTTGCGGCAATGTAACCCATTAGTCTGGTATGTATGATGGATCACAGTTAGAAGCGAACCGTGTAAAAAGTAGCTGTAAGCGATCCTGCAGCTGACCCGAACTTTTGAAGCTAATATTCCACTACCGAGGGGAAGATACATCTGCTACAGCAGAAGAAAACTTTCTAGGCACATCGCATCCTTCTTCCCCGCTGTGCTGGCCCTCGGGTTGCTCAGACACAGTTCACCGGGCAGCCCTGGAGCGGTGGATGTTTGTGGCTACGGGAAGGCTTATGACACGGAGCATTTCGCACAGGAAAATACGACACTGGAAAACCCTTAGAGCAGGTTCTTGAGTGTCTTGAATAACTAATACTGCCCCTGAATTGCTGAGACATGTGAGGAGGTATACAGGCACGTAAGGGAGATGACTGCTGATGAGCCTCGTGTCTACCTGAGCGTTCTTCTCCTCGTGGCTCAGAGCCCTTCGCCTGTGTTCACGGACTGACAAGCCGCTCAGGACAGGGAAGGATTTTCCCACCCTGCTCAAATAGGACCCACCGAGGTCTCGAAGTAAAGCACCTGCTGAATCAAGAACCAAAACAACAACTGTGGGATTAAAGAAAGAAGTGGCCGACAGCTCAGCTCATTGTAAAAATTCAGGGACGATGATCTGCTGCCAAAAACTGTATTCATATTAGTTTACAAAACCAATCACGACATACTCACAGCTGTTAAAAAGCCCAGAAATTCTCAGCTGCAACCTGAATTCCACATATGGCAACTTCATTGGTAGGACAGGTATTGTGAGTGAAGTTTCCTTTTTCCTCTGCACTTAAGATGAATATACATGATCGAAATCAAATGTGCCTATAAAACTCCCTTCCGTTTAGTGATGTGCTGCCTACATGTCTGGAAGCTCCCTCGGGAAGAGTTTTCAGCAGCCTGCCCTCCTCCCCTGCCTGTTAGCCTTGCGAGGGGTGTGGAAATCACCCACCAGAAATGTTGGTGTAGAAATAGCAGCTTTGGACCGTGGTTGTCTCTCACACGAAAAGAGCAGCAGTACCTCCCCTCTACACACAGCACATGTTCCCCCAAGGGAGACCTAAGACACAACGTTTTGGTCAGGGGCAGAGGGACTGGAAGACCATTGCAGCCTTTGGGAAAAGGGAGGCTGATGGAGAAATAAGAAAAAAAAAATCCCTAAGCTTGCAGCAAGTGTCCTGGGGGGACTTGAGGCACAGGTAGCATGTGAGGCAGAAAGGACGCTGAGCATAATTTCTTCTGGATTTCCATTCTATGTCCCCTGTATGGCTCTTCTCTAATGACTTGATGCCTATGGCTGCTCATTACAGTGAGTTCAGTTTTTCTTCATATCTCCTGCTCCCTTGTCCTCATTGAGTACCTTTGGCTCTCTTCCACACCCCCAAATTGCCGTCTTGGCAAGAGGATTCATGTGCTTGGGTTGGTCTGAAGCTCTCTGTGTGTTGAGAAATCAGCTAGCTAAACAGAAGAGAAAATCGTTAAACTCAAAGTGCAGTTTTCCATCTCTGGGGTTACTAATTTGGCCGTGTTTTCACTATTCAGCCAATTTTCGTACTGTGTGAAGGGAATTTATTTGCCATCTTGATTTTTCCATTCAGTTCAAATGAAAGCCATCAGGGATTCCAGCATCACTAGCAATGAGGACACTGCAGATGGACAGACAGCTGGGAAGACGAGCGAACAGACAACTTGGTGATAGTGCAACACAATGGGACAGGCGTTTCCAAAGACCCTACTAAATAAATTATCTTCCAGAGGGTTTGAGGGAGTAAGCATGGAAAAATGATGGTTCTGTAACACCCTTGGCAGTTTGAATTCGTTGGAAATAATCCAGGTGTATAGGAAGGGTGTGACATTTTTGATATAATGAGTTTTCAGATGAGTGTTTGCAAGTGACTTCTACAATTTATAAAACTTCATGACCTCATATGACTGTAATCTCATTTAAAATACATGTAAAGTACCCTTAAAACCTAAAGCTGTCACTCAGCATTAAATAATCAAAATACCCAAGTGCATGATGGAGTTCTCTGGAGAGAGGAGCTAACTTTTCATTTGTCGTCATTTGCTGGCAAAGAGGCCTTTGGTAATGTTCCCTGCAAATGATCTGGAGCCTCTTGTGAATTTCTGCTGGGATTTTGTCCGAAGTTAATAAAATACGGATGATGAATGCATTTGAAAATGCTTGTTTATATTCAGAAAACGCATCATATTTAATATGGCTTGAAATCACCTGTGAAACTAGATGGGAAAGATAATTACGGGGCAGTGTTACGCCTACATAAATATCAGGCCAAACTCAAGGCTCAGGTCTGCAGACGTCCCATTCCCCAGGTTGCCAGCCTCGCAGGAGGTCTGCTGATCTCATTCCAAAACCACTGCCAACCTTCCGAGATTTCCCACGAAATGGAGCCCTGAGACTGCGGCCACTGAGAAGCAGAAAGGAGCGATGAAGCAGAACCACGAGTGTGAAAGCAGGTCTCGGTAGCAATATTTGTATTAAAATCTGGGAGGGTGACGCCAAAGAATTGGGGAGCCTGCTTGACTATGATGACTTTGCCGTCTGGAGAAGCAACACGGTCCTTGCTCTGCCAGCCCTCCGGACTCATCCTCCCCCCCGATGCGCTGCGGTCAACGCCGTACAACATCATGGCCAAAGAAGAGGAGGTCCAGCCCAAGGCAGACATGGAGGGACCGTGGGCAGGAAGAGAAGGTCATAAGCAATAACAGCACATAACAGCATCCTTAAAAATGCCAGGAGAATTTTGAAATCGCTTTGTACCGGTTTTGTTATCAATCCAGTTACAGCAGTAAAAAAGAAATAAGAAACCCACTTGTCTGGTTACTGTTGCAAAGGAGACAGCAGTTCTTCTTACTATTAGTCACAAGTGATTTCCTTTAAAAAATATTATTATTATTATTGTTATTATCATTATTTCTGAGATGAGCCATTTAAGTCCTGATGGATGCTTCTGGAAATTACTTCCTACTCAGCTGACAAGCTTATCTGGCCTCAAGTGAAGCCGAGGTATTTTACTTGGACTGTTTTTGCCATAACCAGTATGAAGCAAGCAAAACCAATCTGAACTGCACTATGGGGTGTATTTGGCTAAGTTTCAATACTTCCAAAACTCAAATTCAGTAACCTAAATGTTGATGGTAATCTATATGATCTAACTCTGTTGAAGTAAATAATATCTCTAACAGTGTTGATGCCATTAATGGGTGGGATATACAACCACACTGTGAGAAATAAACTCTGTCTTAGAGATCTTCTAGTTTAAACATACAAAGGGGATTAAAAAGGGAGATGCTGCTCTCCCAAAGGTCCCTTTCAAGCTAAGCTATTCTATGATTTTTGGAAACCAAATACTTAAGATAGATTTTAAAATGCAAGGCAATTTTCACCATCCTGCTTCCTTGGCAGAATTAGTGCCAAGGACCGACGTGGAAAAATATATTAGTGCATTTCAAACAGTCGGGCATTTGTGATACGAGATGGCAAAAATTTCTCTGGAACTCTATAATTTATGTTATGCCACATATTAGTAAACATCTGCATAGCCTTAAAGTTTCACTGTGTCTTTAGAGCCTATCACTTCACCTTTCAAACAGCTTTATCCAACATGCTGGCACAAGCCCTTTTTTAATGGCTGTAAGTCAAGTTCAAACAAGTTTATTACACAGCTGTGAAATTATATTGGCATATCCGGTAATGTAAGTCTGACATGAATCTTTGATGCCTTCTGTATGACAAGTGAAAACTCATTTCAGAGCTTTTCTTTCCCATAAATTCTTGCATTTTCACTGTTTTCATAAGTGAATGCATTATGGAAGGTACTTCCAGCATATTGTCAAAAATATGTGATTATGAAGATAAACAAAATCAGCTTTTCCCACCTTCAAACAAATACATTAGCTATAAATAATGAAACTTCACTAAATTATATTGAATCTATTTGGAATTGCACATAAGCTATGAAAAGACATAGTTATCATATGGAAGTATCACATTATGTATTTATTCACCCAAATGAATCACAGCCATGAATACTACTTGTATCTGAAAAGAATAATTCCTCACTGTTCTGTCTTTAAAATGCAATCCTTAAATACAGAAATTTTAAGGACTACTCTCTCGTGACGTTGCATTTGCCAGCTCCACTGCATTTAGCACGACAAAGACTACTACATTTATGTATCATCTTTAGTTCCCACCGGTCTTTTGTCCAGGACTTCTCAGGCTACGCACAGGCTGTGGACATTGAAGAAATCCCAGGAAAAATGGCCTTTAAGTAGGTTTCAGACAAACCTCGCATTGCATTTCCCTGCTGCTGCCTGGGATGTGTTAAACATACTGCTTACACTCCGCATGGCACATGTACAGCAATTTTGGTCCAGGAAATACCAGACTGAAATGTGAGAGTCATTCCTTTTTGAAATTCAAATGTTGGCAGGTAGGTGATGTCCATGGGAATTTGCTGGAAGTGGCTGTTTTCCTACAAGTAAACTGAAAAGGACGTTCCAGCCCCACATCACCCGCAGCCTGGCTGTGTGCACAGCGGGGGCATTTCGTCCCATTTTCTCCAACTGTTCCATAAAACTACTGTCATGCAGTCATCTCTGGTGTCTTAATGCTGGCTCAGTCTTACAGTTAAAACACAGATAAAATTTGCCCATTTTTGAACGACGCAAAAAACCATTGACTAATGCAGACCTACAGTCTTTCAAATGCTGATAAATCAACCAAAAATAAATAGTATTAGAAGAAAAAGTATTATTAGTTCTCCTTTTTGTACTGCTAGCATTACAGATTTTTTAATCACAAGGCAGCCTCTTCAGTCCCTTTCCTAGTGATAATCCTGCTGGCTTTGATCCAGCAGCGGCTGCCAAATGCCAGGGCAATGTGTCGTCAACATAAAATCTTAGAGGCATTCTGGGACATGAAGAAATGTAGTTCCCATCATAAAAAAAAAAACCCCGACCTATTGCATTCTTCGCAAAGATGCCAGAAATTCTTTTCGGCTTTGTTTATGTCACTGGCTAACGTTGTCTTTCTTAAAATGCTGTTTCTTCTCCTCTGTTCAGCATGGAAGAAAAAAAGAAAACTCTGGAAAAGAGTACGTGAGATTTTTCATTTCTCCAGCTGAAACGGACTGATGCAGATGTATCTGATCTAAATATCACTAAAAGATAATGATGATGGGTGCAGTGTCTGCTCCACATTCCAAGCATTTCTGCCACAAACTAAGCCATCACCTAAGAGGATGACTTTGGGATGCTCAAAGCGTCAAAATCCCACAATTCCATTTCTTGTTAAGAAAAGGGTTCCTACAGCGAAAAGGATTTCATAGCACAAGGAAGTAAAAGAGAACAAGGAACTTTTGTTTCCATGGCAATCTGAGCTCCTTCTTCAGACACGAGCACAAGGGCAATATGCTGAATGATTATCTGAAGGTCATGTTGTTCTTACGAGAGAAGTTAGAGAGAATACACTGGGCTAATTTCCCCAGTCAGGATGCATGCTGCATTTCTAACCAGTTAAAATAAGCAATTGCTAAAGGAAATAATTGCCTTCATTAATGTCATCTGTTTATTTCAAAATCCGTTTTCCTAAAGGAAACAGCAGCCCGCTTGTGAGGGAGGGGAGCATTAACTGGCTATTTAGACTCACTCCTATTTTGTATCATTATTTGATATGGTCAAGACAGATGTTAAGATCCCACATATTTTCGGCATCCCTCACCTGGTAAAATAATGACATTCCCTTTAAAGTCCAATGCCTCTTAATGAGTAAAATGTCTCCATATGAGAGCTTGTTTTTGTTTCCAGTCATTTTTGCAGTAAGAGCCACTCTTTCAAGGATCTACCTTACCAAAAAGTGCAAATAGGCTTTTAAATGCCTGGATCCCCCAGGGATGCATGCAGTGTACGCAGGTAAGCAGAAGGACAGCTAGCTAGTATCTGTCTCTGTTACATATGTAAGAAATGGGCATCTAAGAGATGCATAAATGTTAAATGCAGTTTACTTTGTATTTCCTCATGTCAGTTTTAGGTTTCTGTTTCCTCTGAGATGGTTTGACCTTGTTGACAGCAGGGGTAAATGCTTTATGCGGGAAAGAAAATGAGTGTTTAAAAAGTGTAATTCTATTTTCCTGCTCTATTCTGTGCTCCATGATTTACTACAGATCTGAAGTACAAAGGAACAGAAACTTTACTGGTGTTCGGAAGGAAAGTTATTTTTAGTGTTGTTTTGTTGCCAAGGCATATAGAAACCTTATGTGCTACCTCAGAAAGTTACCGTGGAATGGCAATGAAAGAGGGATGCCCATTTCTTCATCTTTTCTTTCCAACCATAAAGCTTTTCTCCAATTAAGAAATGATGCACGTATTCCAAAATAGAAGTTGCAGGAGTCACCAAGCAGTTTGAAGGCGAATTAAGCATAAACGTGCGGTCATTGGTTGTGTAGTATTAATACAAACGAAGACCTTGAACTGGGAACATACAACTCTACCTCTCTTCAGTAAAAATGCATTCCTGAATCTGAACTTCATAAAGCTGTGGTTGTTGACAACCAGATAGGGAAAAACAAGTCTGCAGAGGTGGGAGGGGAAGAGTGCGACACGTAGAGCCCAGTTCTCCCAAACACAAACCACTAGTTCCACTAAAGCCATATATTGTCAAAATGGTATATGTGAAATAAGAGCTGGGAAACACCATCTCGAGGCATAAGAAGGGCAGGAAAGGGTGACTGACGCGTGCCCTCCCGCTGCTGGCACCTGAGCATCTCCAGTGTTGAGAAGCGTTGACTCAGCTTAGAGGGTAAACCATCACCTTTCCAATAAATGCTTCTTGGGAAGAGAGGGGGAAAGCCCTGCTCGTCTGCAGATAACAGCATGTTGTATTTCACCTCAGCAGGACAAAGATTTAAAGCAAAGTGTAGAATGACTGGCATTGGTCCAAGAGGGGAGGATAATGCTAGTTACAGCTGTTCTACAAAAATATTAGTTTGCTTTATCTCCTTCCACATCGACTGCAAGTTATTAAAAGCTATTGTGATACTTCACAGGCAAAACCAAGGCACAGCCCTTAGGCCAAAAGCATCTGAGCCTTCAGTGAACTTAATACTCCCGTGCCACTCTAAGAAGAAAAAACTTCTCCCTTCCTGTAAGTTGTATGTTGCTAGGATGCTGACAGAGAGAAAAAAATGGTAAAACCATCTTGTGGTGAGGAAGACCAAAATTCTGCCTAGAGACAGACTTTTGTGTGGTTCCAGCTGGCTGGGTGCATGCACACCCCAAGAACAGAGGCGGGTCTGGAAGGAGCAGCAGCGCATCCATACCCATACCCACAGAAAGTATTAAAATTCCAGACAAAGAAATATAGGGGAGCTGGTCAGTGACCCAGGTCGAGACCCAGGAGTAGATATTGATAGGTATGTTTGGGTGAATAAATCTTCCTTCAGGCAAGTACACACGGACAAAAAGAGAGTTATCTGCAGGAGGTGAAGGAGTGGGTATGGCACTGATTGAACTTCTGCAAAGTCCTTACCCACAGAAGTGGAGGTGTGCAAGCAAACCTGCCGCTCCTCGAGTCCCTCGCTGCGTCCTGCTGGGTACGTTCTCGTGGCTGAAGCTCACCAAGCTTCTCTTCTGGCTCGGGTGTCCCCAGAGGCACGCTCGGGCATGGCCCACACAGTTGTCTCCTATATAGAAAAGGAGAGAAAATACGTGATGTTTACATACATGCGTTATTGAAAGGTACACGTGTAAAGTTGCCAAAAGCAAATAATGTAAACTTCCCCCAAATCGCATTCCTCAGGTCTTTAATTAGCGCACACTTGACTCTCCATTTTATGAAAATACTAATTCTTATGCTTGGAAATGTAAATCCTCTTCTGTTCCTCTGTATCCTCCTTCGACCACTGCAATGAGTTAAATAATAATTTGCAGCTAAAGCTCCTTTAGTTACTGAAAAAAATAGGTCATTAATGATGTCATGGAAAAGTCTATTTTTCTATTACTTCTTTAGGTACGTGAATGTCCACAATATTTGCAAAAGAGTGACTGTGCTGCAAATGGTAACAAAATTATATGTATTTTCTGTAGCTTGTGCTCTGCCCTCAGAAGTTAGGACCAAGGGAGGAGAGGACTGGATGGATACTTTGGAAAGGGAAAATAAAGTAAGAACATCTGTGAAATCGCTAAGACGGGATATCCAGGATATTCAGCCTGCCACTGAATACAGAGGACAAGCAGTCTGTTTCACACACCATATCCAGTGGGTCTTAGCTCCCACACTGCACCCAGTCACTGCACACTCTGTGCCAAAGGTGACAAAGCCACCTATTCCAGATAAAACTATCTGAAAATTTGATGGGAAGCCCTTTTTCATCAAATGAAATTTTAAAAAATATATCATTCAGTAAAGCAGTGAAAAAGCAAAGAATATTTTATTCTAATTTTAGAAAAAGAAAATTCCTATATTTAGACTAGAAATTGTCATAGTTTCCAGATTTTAAAAAATGTAAAACTGAAGAATGAAAATGGAATTGCTAGTGAAAACATATTTTCATTTGTCTAAAAGGAAGGACAACGGACACAATATAATCACTAAATTGTTTTGGGGATAGTGACTAAGAAAGCAAGGATGATCATTAAATATATGGAACTGGATGACCCATGGTCTGGAAACCAAATATACCAAAAGATATAGATACTGAGATACGAAATTATGCTTATTATGGTATTAAAGTTATGAGAAACACACACGAAACGTGATTGCAAAGGCAGAATAAAGAGTGGGGTAACAGATGTGATACTTTCTCCTAGCTGACTGGACAATGGCAAGAAATACAATACACATGGTGAAAATATAAGCTGGTATTTTCAACACGGGAGTAAGGATTCATATCTCATGCGAGCCAACTGCTGCACATTTCCTTCAGCACTGATGGTTATTTTAGAGGTATGAAAAAGATGAAAGATAAGATTTTATTCTCAGACAAATTGATTCCATTAACGACACTGGGTTACATGTGTGCAGCTGCTAGCACAATACGTCCTAATCTGTTTCGAAGATGTTTCAGAGAGAACAAAAGTCAGGATCGTTCCAAAAAAGAGTGAGAAAAAGGGCCACTGATGAAACATGTCCTTCCTGGTTTTCAGCTGGGCTGAATCCAGGGAGCTCCCATATACCCTAGGAGAAGCATCTTATAAATTGGCACATGCAGTGCGTTGAGTTATATTAGTTATATATAACATATATCTATATATGAAAAAAAAATAATTAGCATAATTATACATAAACTATACTTAAGTTTTAGATATATATATATAAACTAATATAAACAAAGGGGGCTGAGATCAGTGCTGGCGAGGGATCCTACATTTGTAAAAGGTAAAAAAAAAAAAAAAAATAAAAACATGAAAGGGAATATAGCACAAGGTCTATGGAATGAAGATTATTTGCCACAGACCCACATCACACGTATCTTCATGCATGCCCAGGGTCAAAGTACAGGCAGATCAACCCTGCCAGCCGCAGGCAGGGTTCATTCCCGGCTCCGTGTGCCCACCCCCGTCTGCACAGCATCTCCTGGGGGAGGGAAACACTTTTGTACACAGGCTGGGAGGCAAAGGCTGGCTGCCAAGTTTACTTTTCTTTGAATAAATGCTCTCTTGGATCAGCTGCGTGCGGGAAGACTAAAGGAACTGTTAGGGGATTTAGCTGAAACTGTCTCGTAACTCTGTTTTTGGGGGGAGAAAGAGGCAACGACAGCAACAACAACAAAAAAAAATAATGAAAGGCAGGAGAGGAAAAGCAGCAAGCTAACCGTGCTGGAGATCCCACCTGCCAAACGCCGGCGGAGCAGAGCGCTTGTCCGTCTGTCTGGCTGGTGAGCCCGACGATCACATGCATCCCCGTCCTGCCCCCTCCCTCCGCAGCCCTCCATCCCGCTGCGCTCCTCGCAACTTTTGCAAAACTAGCCCAAAGCGGAGGCATTTTTCGCAGGCAGGCTCCTTCAGCCCTCTGCGTCTCCTGGAGGGGGGGGGGGGATCGCCAGCTGCCAAGGCTCTCCGTTTTCCCTGTTTCCAAATAAAGTTCTGGGACTGGCGGAGGAGATTTCTGCAAAAGCGAACGATAATGATTGCCCTTAGCAAGAAAGGCTCATGTTCTTCTCAACTCTGCCTCGCTCTCTGCGCCTTTGGGCTGGCATTGCTGGGAGATGTGTCCCGGGCTGTCCCCATGGACGATCAGGATTATTACCTGCAGGAGATTAGCAACAGGGATCATTATTATTCCTTTCCGTATCCCGGTGAAGAGTTTTTTCCTTTCACGGAGCAACCTGGAGAGGAAGGACCTATCCGTGCTGCAGCGACAGAGGAGCACCCAGGGTTCAAACCGAGCAGGAAAGAGTTAAAACCGAAGAAAAGCAACAAAAAAGGAAAAACCATTCTTGAAACTCCACCAGGTAACTTTCCACCTCCTCCTCCAGAGCGTGGAGTCTGCTGAATCTCATGCTGACTGTGACTTTTAACATTAATGAATATCCAGTTAATGGCAGTCTTGGTAATAATAACAATAAATGTGCTCGTGGTGATGCTGATGACAACACATTTATTTTTAATATCCTACAGAACTTTTGCTGGGTTTTTAACCCTTTCCTCATCAAGTAAAGAGGTTTCAGAGTGGTAATGGATTATTTATGCTGCACTCTAGCTAGTATAGGGACTTTTCCTTAATTGCACTTGACAACTGGCTTGCTGTTAAAGCTGCTGTTCTCTAAGGAAAAGAAGAGAGGCAGATTCCGTAGTAAAAGCTACTTGTATATGGTAACACCCTACTTTATCCCTTGTCATTTTAATCTGAGAGGTTCCTGAATTAATTTTACTTATAAACCTGTGAATTTCTTTGAGATGTCACTTTAAAGCACTCCAGAGGAAGATACGTAAACAAAGATCTTCCTGTAAAAGACTAAGCCATAACAAGCTCAATTTGATTATTGACCTCTAAAATAAAGAAATTACATAGCAACAAAAATGCCTTATAATAAAAAAGGCCATCCTTTATTCCATTTTCTATTTTCTGCATTTGATTAGATGAAAATATGCAGCTATTAAAGTTTGCAGAATCTTGATCAGCTTTTCCCATTGCACCACCTTGAAAGAAGAGTATTTTCTTTCTGCGTTTTCTGAATGTACAGTAGGTACTTTGCTGGTTTGGGACACTTCGGAGTGAGTTTGGCCCATGTGATGAACTTTAGAGTTTTAAAATTTGGGGCCAAATCCCCCTTCCCTACAGCTGAACTCCCCTTTACTTCAGAAGGAAACTTTTAATGTTAGCTGCTCGAGCATAGGGCACAAAGTTTGCAATTTAGAGCCATTAATACCTGCAGTACAGCAAAACAGAGGATCAAGGGTTGTAGAGTGACATTAACTTTTCCCTGTTACATCTAGCAGATAATAAAGAAAATATTTTCAATTTAATGTTAACACTAACAGAAATTAATTAGCCTTTGATTAGCAAAGATATGAGCGTTTATAATAGTTAATAGTGATAAGAAAATACCATTTCTGAAATCTGGAAAACCGTTTGTGGGGCAGCCAGTTTGGATTGCCCGTGTAACTCAAGGCTGAAATCACAGATGACAGCAAATCCACCTTGTCTCAGGGAGCAGAGACACGAGACATCTGTGCCGGTGGCTCCCTCGGGGACCAGCAGCTTCCCAAGCACACGGCACTGCCTGGACCGTCTCAAGGACTGGCTTATTAGGTTTATTATCTAACCATGGGCGACGCAGAGGTTTTAAAGCTACCTAATTAAGTACCAGGCTTCTTCATTGTGCTGGAGACAATAGTTTTCCAGCCTGTAGTGGGATGTTCTGCAGTTCAGCTCTGCTTTCACCTTCCCCATCGTTTTTTTCCCCAATTTCCCCAACACCACCATTTCAGACATACTCCACCAAACACAGAGCACCATGACAGCGATGAGGATAGCATCCAATCTGTGAGGGCAATGTTCATTTCTCGTTATGGACAAGCGTATTCCTTGTTCCCCATCCACTGCACCAAGCACCTTACAGGTGCAGAGAAGGCAGCAGCTCTACAAATAATTACCTCCATCATTATGGAACACTCGTCCCTCCCAAACCTGGTTTGGTTCCTGCACCGTAGGGATAGCAGTACAAAATTCAGACTATATTACACTGCTGACCTACTAGGGGAGCATACTGAGGTTTTATGGGTAGTCTGAATTTGGTCATTTCCTAAGAATGTTTGATTTTACCAATGGAATCACATTCATTTTTCTGTATAGGGAATGATGGAATTAGAAAAGGATAAAAAGACCTCCCCAAACCTTCCGCAGAAAACACTCCATTGTGCGCCAGCCAGTTGACTTGTGCAAGTTTCATCTCCTGATTTACTGCATTTTACCTTCCACCCTACCTGACTCTCTGAGTCCAGGCAGTCATTTTATTTCTGCAGTCAGGTGAGATCCTTCCTCAGCCTCCTCCTCTTCTTCCACATGGCCAAGCGCAAGATGAAGGGGAGCACGGGAGAGGCTCGTGATGTCCCACCAAAAGCAGCTGGAAATAACTCAGTCCTTGCTGCCGCAGCAGGCACATGTTCTTTTGGCACAGCTGAGCTACCAAGCTCAAAGCTTTCACCAGCCATGTGCAAGAAGAGGTTATAACGCCTATGAGCTTTTAAAAAAATAGCCAGAGGTACAACAAACAACCGATGCCCTCCACCAAGCTTTCGCTCCTTGCTCCAGCGCATGGAGGCTGGACACCAACTCGACAAACTGGCTGTTAGACTTACTTTAATATGGGAAAATGCGGTGTATTTCCTCGGGAGCAGCTGAACTATTTTAACTGAAATAGCCATAATAAGCCCTAAGGCAAACGCCCAGCAAAGAGAATGGTTACCATTTGTTAAAGATGTAAGTGAAAACAGGAGGGTTTTAGCAGGAAGTGTCAGGCAATTTTAACTGCAGACAATGTTAAAAGTTCTGGCTATAATATTTGAAATTTCTCCTTTCTCCTCTCCCAACGGAGGGCAAGGGCCGGGTCCTGCCGGTGCAGTGACTCCAATGCTCAGTGCCATGTCACCGTGTCACCAGGGATCGGTCTGAAATGAAGATCTGACAATCTGGCCCCTCACAGTGATGCCTAAATAATAATACCTACCTATAATTTCTCACAGTTGGGCTGTTAAGAGGATGACTAGAAATAATAATAGCAGTTCCCAAACAGATATCCATGAATAGTAACTATAAATCTGGCTGTGTAAATAAATGTGTTGTGTCTATATGTATACATTTATGTGTTTATACATATATCTGGAAGTGGAATTGATTTATTGGACATGCAGTAAATACAAAAATTTGCTTTTTGTGAGGCTCACTGGCAGCCGGGGCATGTGGGATTAATTAGTTGTAACAAACAATAGTCTGGCTGGGAGCTGGGATGAAGAAAGCGGAGGAACGGGAATGTGTGATCTGCCCTTTGGCTGAGCAGCTGGTACTGATCAGCCCTAGCTTTGAATCAAAGTTGCAATCAAATATAGCAGTCTGAAGGACACGGCACATAACAGATGACACAGGCTCAATTTATTTAAGCTAATTCCTGAAGGTGGTGAGAATATAGATATTTTCAATCTGTGAAATATTAATGTAGAGAGAAAGCCTATTGATGCCCGTGGGGTTGCAATGTGTTGGCGGTTTTTTTAAGTATTATTAGAATCAATATTTGCAAATACTCGATTCAGATTACAGTTAAAAATATCAGCCTGCCTCCTTGCCCTTTAAATGACTCATAAATGAAGTGGTACTAGGTCATCCTTGGAAGGTAAACAGTTGGATTGACAGTTTCTGTATATACATGTTTCCATTTTCTAATTCCATCCTTGTTTGTTTAGGCCACTATCCAAAGCCCATTCAAATCAGTGGAAAGAGTCTTGTTAATGTCAATGTTTTTCTTTTATGAGGCCTTTAATAGAGTTTAATGTATGCCGTCTCAGCTACCATCTGTGGGGCAGATTCCTACAGATGGTTTGGAGGTCTGTCTGCATACAGGCAAAAATTCATCACGGCGAGGTTTATGGGGCTGAGGTCCCCACGAACACTGCTCAGTGTCGCACATCGCTCTGGAACATGACTCAATAGTTCCCATCGTCAATCCTATTGCACCCAAACCCGCCACAATTAAATCTGCAATTTTGATTTGATTTACAAAACTTGTACTTGTTATAGTAGTTCTTGCTCTGGCCATACCTCAGTTCTGACTGCCTTTAGAAAATAAAGGAGTAGGGTTTATTTATATGGCAGGGCTCAGAATGGGATCCTAGTGCACATCTATTTTGTATTTCACAGGTCTTCCAGTGTTGGATATCTGCGCAATCCAACATGTGCGTGTGTGTAGTAATCATGATTTCTTTTGCCTTGTCTTATCTGTTGCTTTCCCCGGACAGGCTTGATGAAACTCTTCAGCTGCATCACTGTTTACTTGACCCGTATTTGTTTATTTTTGTGTAATGTTGCCACCTGTTCAACAATGTAATTCTTAAGGTTTTTGGTTTGTTAGTTTTTTTTATTTTATGTAGTGCATAGGAATCTCTTGGATGGGTCAAGATCTCACTGGACCACGTGTCTGAGGAGGAGTCAGCAAGGGAAGGCAAAAAGGGGATAAATGGCCAATGCAAGCAACCATGAAAATTATCTTGCAGAAGGAATTTGAATGTATAAAAATAGGCTGATAGTACATTAATTGAGGCATTTATCAAGATATGAGATAATGAAGGCTTGGAGAAAGATCAGTGAGTGAATGATGAGGAAAAGCTGAATCAGAGAGATGTCATTCAGGAAAAACTGGAAAGTTTTTGGTGCAAAATGGCGATAAAGACCTGAAGTGGGTGTGAAGTTAAAAACATGACAAGTTTATGGTGTTACTGGCATTTGAATGGTGAATTTGTTCCTAGGAAGAAGATCTGAGAGAGTGGTATGTAAGGCATTGGACTGATAGCTGAAAGCACTTAAGAAGGGGTCAGCAAGATACACCAGGTTTCCAGCCAGAACAGAAGGAAAAAAAGAAGGAAAAGGTAGCCTGTGAATCAGCATTGCTTGCCAAAATTGTGGGTTTGGATGGGATTAGCTAGAGCAAAGATGGAAAAGTCTGAAAACAGGCAGGCTGAAGGCGTACCTAGAGTGAGGAGGAAGTCTGGGAGCAAAGAGAGTCACCAAAGTAAAAGTTTTCTAAAGACATTTGAGTCCAGCATATTGAACTTTGCTGGCACGTTGAAGACGGGGTAACGCCTCAGAGCTCTGGCTAGGAGAAAAAGTCATTAGAAACGTTGGCAAGGTGCCTTTGAGCAGAACGCAAGGGCCGAAAGCCAGACGGGGCGGGCGACCGGCGTGGGTCTGGCAGGGAGCGGAGCCGGCGGTGGCTTTCGGCAGCGCGTCGGGGAGCTTAGAGGGAGAGGTGTGAAGGGAGCTGGGGCGGGAGCTGGGAATACAGAAGAGATTCGGGGGGGACGGGAAACCGGCTTTTGGCTTAGGGAACCGAATCGGAGGGTGAAGCGAAGGTTGGGGGATGACTGCGTACCTAGGCTGGTATTTAAGCGGAGGCTATTCAGTGATAAATGACTCGTACAGGAACTGGGAATAAATAAGCCCAGGATTATCACTGTGCTGGGTAATTACCAGTGCTGCTGTTTTCTAGCCCACTGGTATCCCCTTTCCTAAACCTTGTAGCTGGCTTCCATTCCTAAGAAGCCCAGAGAAAGTGGAGCACTCCTGTGACCTAGACTGTAGATTGTAATTTTAAAGCTTTTGCTTAAAACTTCTTATACTAGCAACTTTTAAGAATGAACTCATTGGCCCTAGGTGCATATCCCATGAATTTTAATATGACCTGTATCACATCCTAATTGCCAGATGTGACAAGCAAAGATGAAAACCTGTGGCTTTTAATGAGCTTTCTTTCATCTACCAGCTTCTATTTTCTCCTTACCACTTCTACATATATGTAGAATAATGAAATGTAACATAGCCATTCCATTTAAGAGCCCATCCTTTAAAGAATGTCACAACAAAAGAGGACAAAGGATGACTAAGAATGAATAATGAGCAATGCCCTCAAAACTGGCCAAACCTTTTTGATTAGCATCTTTCCTTACCCATGGCTTCAATGAATAATGTAACATGAAGAAAAAAAAAAAAAGAATAAACACATTTGATTATGCTAGGGAAAACCGTTTTCTATGATAATTATCCTAGCAGCCTTCTCTGAATTCAAACTAATTTTTAAGGTGAGAAAAATACCTCTTTAAAAAGGGGATGGTTTCACTGAGGAGATTTTAATAGTATGAACCTGAGTCTAGACTTGTTCCTGAAATGCCAGCATATCACAGGTCACTCATTATTTGAATTCATTCTTGGTTTTTAATGTTATTCTCTGTTCAGTGAGCTGGCTAGACAGGTCAATCCGATGGTTCACAATCAAATTTCATTTATTTCTTTTGGGTTTGGAATGAAGTCTTCTGTCAGCTATGTGAACTTAGAATCTGTCGAAAAGATGAAGTAGTGGAAGTGGAAGGTATGGTGCAGAAGAAGTAATTTCTTGAATTTTCAATGTCTGAGCCTTTTTATTCCTGGGATTTTTGAATCTTGCCCAATTCACTGTCTATCTAAAAAGCAGACTACCGAAAGATTTGTTGTCTGTGTACAGAGCTGATTATTATATTCACACATAGTCGTTGCTTGTGCTCATATTGTTATTATGCAAAGGATGCATTAGGTCTCATCTTCTTGTCAGGCTTCTGGTGAGGTTATGTCTTGTGGTACTGCTTGTTTTATAAAGCAAGACTTTTTGAAATGAACATATAAATATGTGCCTTTAACACTAGGTTTTGGGGTACTTCAGGAAAACAGGAACAAGCAAAGCTCTGATGTAGCCAAAATTATTTGCCTTTTAATATCCAGTGATTACACATGCAAAACGCTCCATAGCCTTTACTCACCTCAAACAGGCATTCACCAGGAGAAAACAGAGGTGATGGGAATGATCACTCACGTTAGAAACAGACAATCGCCTTTAATCTTTCTGTCCCTGGGAGCTACCTGAATGGACAGTTTAGTCCTATTTAATTCAATAGGCCATGAATCAAAGGGAGCATTCGAGTTTCCTTCAATTTTCACATGGGATTTCATTCAGGGGTGGTCGTGGCCGTCGTATCTGTGCAGTTACATCTCCAGTGTAGAAGTTACTTCTCAGTAACCTGCCTGAACACACTATCCATCCCCAGACAAGAATAAAGCGCATGGAAAATGGAAATAAGAATGTTTAGAGGACACTGTGGCCAGCCCCAAGATGGGTCTCTAACACAGCTGCTGTCTGATTATTTTCCTGATGGGGACATCTTTTCCCGAGCCACAGGTGATGCTGGTCACTGAGCACATCCACCTCTTTCAGGGACCAGCCTTGCTCCTCTGGAAGCCTTTCTCTCGCTATTTCTGACTATTAGTCAACTATTAAAGTCAACTATATTGACTTCAAAAGGTGTTTGGTGGGGTGTTTACATTTCTGATCAAGTAATGAAAAACACCTACATTAAATCGTTAGTAAAGCACATGGCAATGTTAATTCACCACTTCTGATGCAAGCAGGTTTCTAATTTCCTTGTAGCACAGCCAAAGGAACACTTGTGATTCCATTCCCCTGTGGTTTTATCATCCCGGTGTGGGGAAGAACAGGGTCCTCGGGGTGTCTGCTGTGAGCTGGAAGGGATGGAGCACCATCAGAGAGGAGCAAGGCATTTTATTCTTCGTGCAGTCACCAGGCAGTGCTAAATCAGCTTGACAAGTGTAAAAGGAAAACTGTTTCTCTTTTCTACCCATAGCTAAAAATGGCAACAAAAAAAAGGTGAGAAAAACAAGAGGGGGAATGAAGAGATGCCAGATGGTGACTCAGAGAGTCAGAGTGCCTATGAAGACATCAGAGGAAGTATGTGGGGATCATTTAAAGCATCTTTAGAGTACTCGGGTTTAGCTGTTAATCTCTCTAGCCCTGTTTGAATTAAATTACAAAGGGTGGTCTGGTGAGTCTGCTGATAGATATCTAAGTCCCATTTTGGACATAAAATACTCCTCTTGTGGTGGGTAACATACTGGCATTGGCAAGCTGGTATGTTACTATAGGTTAAACGGAGACGAGAAAAGATAAAGGTTTTCATTCCTTATTTCCACAGCAATCTGCATCATTTTTCTAAACAAAAAGAGGCTTAAAAGTGACTTTCTGATTCTGGAGGGGTGTTTAAAGGAGCTATCTTATAAACGGGAATCAGGCCCAATACACTGTAGAGTGCATTTTACAAGAATGTCTGGTAAAAAATTATGAGCTACTAATACTGTGTCAGAGCTGGAGAAACACATTTTACTCTTGGATTAGGAAAAGTGAATGATTTCCTATTCCGACACGAGTGAGCCCCAAACCTGCACTGCATGGTCTGCGTGGGGCTGCGTCACAGTGTGTCTGCTGGGATTTGATATTATAGAAAATAGCAAAAAAGCTGGCGAGCTTCAGCGGACCATAGTGACTTCCAGTAACTATGGCTCATGGGTGAAGTTGAGTATCTGATTTAGTAGTGGAAGCACCCAGATATAGGATTAATATTCTGTTTACTTGTGGTTATTTACAGTATGGAAACCCTCTAAATGTACAGGTCTGTAAATTATAGTTAATGATACAGTTCTGCTCCTGCTTTAACACAAGAATTAGCAGGATGCTGTATCTGCAAAAGCGCTGCTGCATCGAACAGTCCAAACAAGGAACGTAAGAAAAGTTGTTGTATACATAAGTTAAACATAGTTCATGTACTGGCAGCTTAGATCTCTTTTTACTTCTTTCTGCTACACAATGTACCTACTCTAGTTTCTAGCTGCTGACATGGAAAATATTACTTTCAAAATGAATAGTGAACCTGATTAATGGAACTCTCTCTTTTTTTTTTTTTTTGATTAATCGCTTATAGATCTATTTTGTGTTTTATCTTTTTTTTTTTTTTTTTTTTAATGAATTGCCTGACAGAATTCTTACATGACTTGGGCTGCTTGTGAATTATGTGAGGTATGTACCTGGCAATAGTGGTCTCTATAATCAACATGATTCCCAAGGACCAAGTTCAACTAACAATGCAACTTAGAACTTCATGAAGTCTATATTAAAGGATTATGTGCATTTTTATAGTTATAAACTTCTAAAAATACAGGAGTTTTGAAAGAGTGTTGTGCTTGACAACAGATTGCAATCTAAGAAAGCTCCTGTCCTTAGATATATAGCCACAGGTAGTGATTGTTTTGGTGGTAGTGATGGAAACTGTAGTCAATATTTCTCTATTTCATTCATTGAGAGCTAATACAAATACCATAATAATCACCTCCATTCAGGAGACATGGACAGGCAAATGCTCAGTTTTGAATCCTAGTACATGGCAGACAGGTCTTCACCATCCAGAAAGAGACACTACTAGATACGATAGGTACAGCGTTCACCTGTGCTATATTGGGACTCTGTTGGCTTCAGCACCAGAGTCCTGTATTCAGGTGGTTCTTCTTTCTTTTGGGCATCAATAGCTCATCCAGACAATGGCCAACAGAGCTTCCTAGATCTGATTTGCTTGCTTAGATTATGTGCTTAAGTACTTCCTGTAGCTGATTTCTTCCTCACACTCCCACATATCACAGATTTAGCAGTTTCCTTGTCATTTCCCTTCTTTTTGGCTCTACAGGATTGATCCTCCTGGCTGGGATCTAAAGGGGAACCTTTGCCTTTTACCTGTTTCCTCCTATGAACCTCAGAAAGCAAAACAGTTTCCCATTTCAAGGGGAGTTATGTTTGACAAGAGGGCACAGAGCCAGGCCAAGTATCTCCTTCCTCTAACACATCTAAGATTTACTGTAAACTGCCCGAGCGCGTTAATCATTGCGGTGTGCTGGGAGATGGTGTTTGCAATGGGAGCAACTGAAAACCATCTTTCTCATTCTTTCCCAGAAATTAGAGTATTTTTATGTTCGCCTCTTCAGAGATAGAGTGTTTTATGGTGACAGGTTTATGGCTCCTCTCTACTTTCAGGGTCCTCCTAAAACATCTGTCAAATGAAGAGAAAAGTTCAAAGTATCTTAGAAAAGCTGATCTCAAATCTGGATGTAAGCACTCCCTACCACCACCATTACAACCACCCTTTATGCCAGATTTGGCTTTAACACACTCTTTCCCCCCCCCCCCCCATACACATGACAGAGGATGTCCGAACATAGGACCAGATTTCAACCCTCCCAAAGATTTTTTTACTGACTTAGAACACAAACTTCAGTTTCAGCCAAACAGCCTTTCATACGTGATTGCCTAAAAGTAGAACTTAAAACTTCAGCCTTTGACGACATGATTTTTCTCTTTTCCCCCTTAATTTCTTATATACTGAGAAGTTACATAAAACATTTTGGAAATAGAATTATATTTACCATCATGAGCTGGATGGCAAGTGCCCTACCCCAAAGGCTAGACCCAGTTTTATCCCACAGAGTATTTAAACTGCACTTTCTTTACGCACTTCAAATTCCAAGGAACAATTCCATCGAGAACTTTGCCAAAAGTATCTCTGGGTTATATATGGCCTGTACACATGGCTGGAGGGAAGGCTGGAATTTCCCATGATAACTCTGGACTCGGATCTCTCCGGGATACAGGTGGCCCAACAGCATGGGGACATGCCCCAGTCTTCAGTGTATGTCACTGGAGCAGGGGACTTCCCCTAAGGTGAGGCAATAGCTCTTACGCTGCTGGTGTATAGAGGGCTGAGGAGAGGAGAGGATGAGTAGCCAGGGCTGGTCATAGCCAAGGTCCAGCACACACCCCGGCTAAGACAAAGAGAAAAATGTCTTACAGCTCTTTTGGCAGATATTTTTTTCCTCAGGCTCCTCTGGATGGTTTTGGATCCCAGCAGAGGACTGTTATCCAAAACTTTTGCAGGCTGCTCAGATGAGTGTCTCACATCTGGTCCGGTTCCTTTGCATCAGGTATTTCATTAGATAAATACAAGTGACAAAAAGGGGTCCCCCCCCAGGATCTTTTTTCCATCTTGTAGTGCAACAGATGATTGGGGGATCATATATAGAGGCAGAAAGCTGAGTCTTCTTCCAAAGACCTTTGAAAATGCTGACAAGGTGAGCCCAGGTACTGCAGAGGCCCAGAGATGGGTGCGATGCGTGAGGCTCAGAGAAGAAAATGGATAAATTCCTCAGTTGCCAAACTTGCAGCGCAGGAGGAATGAGCGTTGAGGTATCTGGTCACTGAAATCACAACGTATAGCATCTGCTCTCTGCCTGAATGACTGAATTCTTTATTTAAAAAGAGAAGAAAATATGAGGTGTAATACACTCTTGATCCAATTTTTCTGCAAAACTACTGCTTATTGCTTAGGATCTGAAAACCCTTCCACAAAAAAAAGAGCGATGTCTGTTTGCAAGCAATAGTTTAAGTCCACAATGAACAAAGAGCAAAGCTCTCAACAGCAGCTGAAAGCATTCAGTGTTATTTTAAGCTATTAAATGAAAAGAGGGGGAGAAAAATCTTGTAGGTCTACTTTCTAAATAATCCAAATCATGATGAAGGCCAGTAGCATGTGGAATACAAAATATTGCAGACACATCTGAATTGTTTGATGTTGCTAATATGCAAACAGCAAATATGTACTAGGGTTTTTTGATGCTTGAATGCTAGTCAAATGGTGACCATACATGTAGAGATCCTACACTCTTACACAAGGAATAGAGTGGGAAATTTCAAAGTATGATAAAAATATGCTAGTATGGAGTTATGGAGCTATAATGCCACAGAGCTATTTGAAAAAGTGGAGAGAAGATAAGACAGAACTATTACTCTGCAAAATCATTCCATATTTCTGTTCATTAATCCTGAATCAGATTTTTTCCTCCCAATTAGCAAGTTGAAAAATGGGGGCGGGGGGAGGGGGGGTATGCTTTCTCTATTCCACAGCTTTTCAAGTGCAGAATACCTATACTTAGTAAATACTTCCAGCTCCTGTGGGTGGGAAGGAGGATGGGCTCTCCAAGGCAGCAGCTGAGTTAATAAGTCCCAAATCACAGCCTGCACTTTTCACATTAGCACATTCATGTTTTGCAGAGGAGACGAGGATTCTCTTGGTGACAACATGGGCTGTTGCTAGCATGACACTTTTCTGCAGGGATAGGATGTCAAACTTCACTGGGCAAGTGGTATAAATTAGGGTTTTTCTGAATGCTTTCCTGAGCAGTCCTCACTGGGTCCACAAGCTGGTAAATGCATTGCCTTTAGTTTAGATCTTTGGGCTTTCAGCCTTGAGCAAGTAGACGTGCGTGCATGCCACTTTAAACTCACTAATAACTCACATTTCATATCATTTGAAGCTTCTGACACACTTAGCTTTGAATCAGGGAAGCCTCCTATGGGCTAAATGTTTAACCTGTGATTATGAGCCTTTGCTGGACCAGGGCTGAATTGTTAAACAAAGCAGAAGGGATGTTTAGACAGAATGGATTTGGGGAATCTTTTGCGGGCTGCATAAAGCTGCAAGATCGTAGGAAGCTGGACGAGGGAAGAAGGACCTCTGAACACTCAGTCATTTGAGTTGGAGAGGTGCCTACCCTTTGGGATATTTGTCTGAACCTTGCGTGAACTGTTTCAGCTCCTTTGCTGAAGCGTGGAGCTGGAGCTTCATTACAGCTTCCCTGCCGAACCTCCAGTTCTTCCCTCCGGTCAGCTCAGAAATATCGACAGCCATGTCTTTCTCATGGTATTTTTAGCATTTCTCTTTCTGCAGGCAGGAAGCTCAGAGGCTTGTGAAAATGCTGAGTGCTCAAAATTTAAAAGATATTAACCGAGCTTTTAAAACCACAGAATCCTGGTGCTAGCTTGGGCTTGAGGCATTTTTTTGTTGTTGTTGGTGGTGGTTTAGTTCCCTAAATTGGCTTTTCTGTGACAGTTTGAGGGCAGGCAGAGAAGGGGAAGTAAAATGGAGGGAATACAGTATGTGCGAAGTGCCATCTTCACAATGGACATGTGAAAGCTAAAAAGTCATCTGGAAGCTGCAATCCTTTAGGAAGATGAGCAAAAGCTCATGGGAAGCACAGCTGGTGAAATGTGGGAAAGGGAGAGTGCATGTGTGTATCCTGAGCTCCATAAAAATCACGCCTTCTACAGAAATTACTTTAGGGAATAATTAATTGCCTTTGCAAGCTGGGTTCTGTCCTTAGATTTCTTCATCGATGATGCATTTTCCAGCGGGATTCCTGTGCTGCCCTGAGGTTTGTGTCCCCACAGTGAGCCCAAATGCCAGTCAGAGACCTGTTCCCGGGAGAATTGTCCCTCCTGCACCCCCCCTTGCACCCCAGCAATTCCACTCCTCTGCTCTTTATGCTTTTTTTTTTTTTTTTTTTTTTTTAAATGAGGGCAGTCACATTTCAATCCATGCCTGGATTTGATTTTCTCATATCTTTGAGATTTAATTGTTTCTTGAAGTTTTACTTCCTGTTGCTTTGATCTCTTAAATACTCTGCTCTCAGGGCGCTTCTCAAGGGTGCAACAGCTTGGACATAGGGTGCTTTAAAGGAAAGAAGAAAGCTCTGTTATATGAGTTCCTAAATCTTTTGCTTTTCAGAACTTCTGGGTATATCTGAAGAACCTCTGGTTATTTTCTGTGCGCACTTGGCCAATTTTTCATCCCTTCGTTGAAACAGTTTTCCACCGTTTGGGACTTTAAATGTATTAGCCACTTCTGACTTTTTAGTACTGTTTTTAGAGCTGTGCTTGAATCAACCATGCAATTAAAGAAACATGTTCATCAAAAAGAATAATTGAGAAGCAAACAAACCAACTAAACTTATTTTTTTTCTTCTACTGTGCTCTAGAAAATACAAACTGATTCCTTTTTCAGGGTTAGAAAGGAGCACAAAGTTTGAGTTCAGGTTAATTGTAACCACACAAATTTCTTCTGAAACCATTGAGCAATAGCTCCAGGCACTACGGTGACTTCTATGCTTTACGAGAAGTGTTTGTTTTTATTCATTCCTCTTATTATTTCATATGAAATAATAACAACAGATGTGATGTTAGGGAAAAAAAAAAAAGTATAAATGTCTAAACTCACTGCTAGAGCAGACACACCAGGTCTCCATAAAACTGAGACTTACACTTTATAAAAGGTTTTAAAACCAAGTTGGATTGATTTTAGGTATTTCCTGTCACAGGCTCTCTATATAGGTCGAGTATTTAGCCCAGATGTGCAACCTGGAGGAGGGCTGGGCAGCAAGTGAGACCAGGCTGTGCAGGGTAACGACTCAGAAATAAACCCTGAGGCTTAAACAGTCGCTCCCACCTCCTTAGTGATCCTTCCTCGTAGTGGGCAGCACATTTACTGCTGCTAGAGGAGGAGGGATATTAATTTCAAGGGTTTATAGGCAGAGCTGGGTGCTGGGGTATGACAGTTGGCTTGGCAATCTCTGCTGAAGTGGTCAGCCCACCTTTGAGGGTCTTCTTGCTTGTGCACGGAGGTGTGTTTGCAACTGTGTGTTTGTCTACATGCAGAGGAGGCAAATTTTAATGTCACTTCTAATTAGTAGTATATTCTTTGGGAAGATTTAAAATTGACAAGGCTTGTTTTTTCACAAGCCAGCAGGGGAGGAATGACTCTTGGAAAGATGATTCTGCACTATTCACTTAGGTCTCATTGCAGATACAGACTACTTCTATTCTGCATTCTGTTGGTAAATGCGTATTTTTAGTTTTAATCATGAAAAAATGAAGGATGACATTTCAACTCGCAGCTAAGTTGATTAATGACTGCCTGCTGCCTAAAGGCATAGCTCATACTGCTTCATCATGCTGGCTCTGAAGTTCTCTGGCTCCCATCAAGAGCTAAGTCAGAAAGTTAAACTGGTAGAACACAGCCTACTATGAAACCCCAAACTAAATAGCAAAGTGATTGTATCTTCATCCCTGATTTACTTGTGTTAGGCTTTGGACTGCTTCATCAAAGGAAGCCAACGCATCTGTTTCAGTATCATTTTCAGCACATTTTCCAGCCTACAGAAAAGTAAAAGAAATATAGTTTGGTCTATGCTAGAGCTTAACTTGCTTAAAAGTTGAATAATATTAAGTAGTACTGACTGGGAAGTGGCTGATTTCAGTCTTTCTCAGGAGCGGAGGTAACTGTAGTAGTGGCAATAAAATTTAATGGCTCGTCACTACTAATGAGACCTCCTTTACAATCTCTCAAGTTTTTCCTGCTCTATATGTGTGGGCTTCATGTGTATGCTAGGGAGAGCGAGAAGGTGAAAACTGGGTGATATCATATTAGTGCCACATATTTCAGTGAAATTAGGTGTTTTTAGAGAACTGCTGAAGCTGTTGACATGTATTTCACTGCTAGATCTACTATAGCCCCAGGTGTGCAATTCTGATCCTCATGATGGAGCATATACAGCACTTTCCTACGTCCTCCTGCTTGGATACTTCTCTTGTGCTGCCTCAGATCCTTGTTTTGCCCCAAAAGCACGGCTCTGCTGCAAAATCCTTAACGCTGGCAGAATTCTTGGTAGATGTGTATTTCCAGGGCCTGAATTTAGGGACATTTTCCAGGTTATTTTTGTTTAAGGAATTTCCTGACTATGCTGTCACTGTGTACAACTGATAGTGAATGTGCTATACCTGACTATGGTTATATTCTGTATAAAGTTGCTACTACAGCTTTCATAGAGGGGAAGGAAAATAATTACACCATAAGCCAATTTTATACTCGTACAACTGTTTTTATGCAGTTGTACTGTTTTTGGTAAAATACACTCAAATGTAATTGTTAAAGTGGTTAAACTTCAGCACTTTTGAGGTGTCTCATTTATTAAGCCAGGGTTGTATCTTAAGACAGTAGCTATTTTCTGTCTTGATTTTGTACTTGTTAATGGTATTCCAAATTTCAGTGTGTATTTTTAATGACCACAATTAATGTTCTTATTGTAGAATCTTTGGCATTGCAGTATACCTCAGTGAGTTTATATGTTAAGCTACTTCTGGCGTCAAGACATTGGACAGATATGCATTTTTAATGGTAATTTTAGTCCTATACCCAGCTATTGTGCGAGCGGTCTGTCTCAGTTCTTTTCTCCATTGTTTGGCTAAGTCTATTTGTTTGGCTCTGGAAAAAAAAAAGATGGTTCTCATTTTTGATGGCTGTACTCAGTTTGTGGCTTTAGCTGGAATTACAGAAAGTCTTCATTCTGTGCTTCAGAAAAATATCAGAGGAGACATTTTAAAATTAATAGCAAAGAATTCAGCCTTAGTCAAAGCTCATAATAAAAAGTTAAGAATTGATATGATTTTTTCAGGCTGTATTTTTTTTGGCCATTAAAGGTAATAACATGTCTTTTTCAGAGCGACTGAATACACATATTCTTTTGCAGAGAAAGTAGACGACTTGTCAGGTTTGGATGAGAGGGTACCTAGTATCACGAGCATCTGGAAACCTTTCCTGGGGCTAGGCCTGCAGTTATACTTAATGCCACCGTATTCTGATGGTCTGCACTGAACACAGCTTGTCCTCACATCATTTCTTTTGTTAATGGCCATGAGCAGGTTTGCAATGATTCCCACCTTCGTCCTTTCCTGTGTCAGGTCAGCAAATTGATATTCCCGTGGGCAGCGAAGCAGAAACTCTGGGGTGCCTGCCCTCACCTCCCTTTCCTCTGCCTTTTTCTTCTCCTAAAGAGACACGGGCAAAGAGAGATGAAACCAGTTTAAGACATGCTAGGTTTCCATACCTACTCGCCTCTCCACCTGGAGGAGGCTGCTGCCTGCAGGCACCTATGGCTGCGGTTGCTTCTTCCCCCTGAGCAGAAGAACCACAGGCAGCAAGGAACGGAGCCAGGAGAAGAAAAATGGAAAATGCTTCTTGTGCCCAAGCGTGCCGACTTTGTGCATGTGGGATCGGGCTCCTGCGTTGTCCACGTCATAAATCACGTCATCTCCTAGGCAGGCGGTACGATGGCAGCAGTAGGCAGATCGGGCAATGTGTATGGTATCTGGAGTTTAGTTTGGTCTCTTGAGTCTGAAAGCTTGGCCAGAAAACTCCCAGAGAACAGGCTTTCTGGAAATTCCTGCTTCCAGCTATGCCAGGAATAACAGAAGCTCTTCCTGCGAAATGTGCTGGTTTGTTGCATCTAGAACCAGCCACAACCTGGGTTTGTGAGGGAGCAAAAATGTGAAAAGTAATGAAAGGGGGAAAAAAAGTGTACTTTCTGAATCTCAGAAATATTTTGTTTCATGTCAGACCTGACCTAGAGGATCAAGATAATTCTTAATTTATTCTTTATTTGCCTTTAATTGCTGAATCTTCCCTCAACCTTGGAAGCAGGAGAAGAGACACTTTTACCCTTGTATAGAGTCTGTACCCTGCAATTTTTCAAGTAACTGGTGGGTCCAATCCTGCCAGCTGGCGCAGAGTGTTTAGGTGGCGTAAAGAAAGCGTGGAAATGTTCGGTGTCTTTGCACCACAGGAGGGCTCTATGTGTCACCAGTGTCAGATACAGTAAGGACGCAGCTTTGGGGGACTTGGGACTGTCTCAGGGCTTTCATTCTTGCCTCTGGCTCCGGTGGACACCTTCCCTGTCCAGGACTGGCCTTGTGCCATCAAGCAGAAGCTATTTGCAACCTCTCTGGAACTACCTCCTTTCCTAAAGAGCTGGTTCAAGCATGGGCAGTGTGGGACACCTGAAGGACCATTGCAGCAAATCTTCTACTGGGGCTCCTGGCAGGGAAAAGAGTGAGTTTACCTGGAAGACAAAGTGGTGCCTAGCGAGCAAGCTAGGATTAAAAAGCACCTTCCTCCCTGCCAGGCTAAGAGGTTGTCAAAACACAGAGGCAGAAGATGGTTGCGGAGAAGAGGCGTATCTGATCATCAGAAGCCGCTCTGAGATATGAGATGGGTAAGATTGGTGGGAGCCTCACTCAGGCTTCGCCTTTACCTAGAGCCCATGAAAATACTGCTGCTCATTGAAGGAGGCTTTGGGTCAGAGCTCTGACAGACCTGGGCTCAAGTCTTTGTGCCTTTTTTTTGTTGTTTTTATCTTCAACAGCAACCGTAAGGATAAGTGTATGTTGCAGTGCTGTGAGAAATATTGCCCTTTCCTTCTGAGAGAACTCCCCGATGTCCTAAATCCCCATGCAGTATTTGTTGCTTGTCCTAGAAAAATATACAGCTTTGATGCAACATTAGAGAACAATTAATGTTGTCTTAGGATAGAAAATTTTGGCATCTATTTAATCTTTTATTTGATATTTGATCTGGGACTATAATTCAGTATTTTAACTTCTATATAGGGGATTTGTTGTAAGTGCACATTGATTGCTTTGTTCTTTTAGTGCCCTGGGAATGGGTTTATAAGAAAAAGCAAATAAAAGCAGACTGTGTGTGCTTGAAGAACCTTCATCTGCCTGTACTGCTTCAATTAATCTGAGGTGCATGGGAGCTGGTGGCCTGAATTCAGGCCAGAAAAGAAACTAGTGTTTTTATTGCTAGCAACACTTTGGACTTGAACAAATTCAGAAAACTGCTCAGACTGCAAGCCACGGACGTGTTTCCAGGGATAAGCTGGGCCATACCAAGTATAGAGTGTGACTCATGAACATCTGCGGAAATTTCACACTTCCACGATCCTATCGTCAAAACAGCAAAATTTAGCTAGACCATGTTCCCCCCACAAATGTCCTAAGACTGTAAATATAACAAATCATTTAGAAAATGGAGAACCTTGTTCTGTTTAATTCAGCCCCTACAAAGGCTGTCCATCGCAGAAAAGCAATCAAAAGATATTTTCAGCAAGTAGCAGGTCAGCAGAACTGTGGGTTTACTGTTATTTCACCTTTCAGGTGCAGTGCAGTGTTAAGATACTTTGCATACCTGTGACCTCAGTATTACTTGAGACACAGGAATTAGACTGCCAGAGTTTCCATTGAAAGCTTCTGCTGTTGGAAGATGAATTATCAAGCACACTTTTCATAGGAAAAGCTCTAAAGCTAGCTCTTAGGGTAAAAATTATTATATTGACCTCATTAAGAATTTTTGTCCAAGACCATAAAGATCTAAGAATAGTATGATTAGTATAATAAGCGTTAAAGTCTTCATCCCCTAAAATATATGCTTAATTGTGTGTTTAACTTACCTATATCAGTAGCTTCACAGATCTGCATCTTCTTGATTAACTATATGTTTAAGTGTTTCGCTTAAACAAGGCCTAAATTCTGCATCTACCCTGGAAAAAGAAACAGGGAATCAAAACCTAAAACTAAGTCTGTCTTATTACATGGGATTTTGCCAAGAGATACCTGACCATACTGTGTTGGCAAGATGTGTGTTGAGACCCCAGAGAACAATGTGTCTAGAGAAGGGACAAGTCTATAGCCAAGTCTGATAGGCAAATGGGGAGACAGAAGGAAGAAACTGGTATTAATTAGAGTGATAGGTTGTTACTAGAAATAGAAATAGCATCCTAGAGCACATCGTGCTGGCACCATACCTGCTTCCCTTCCAACAGTGACACATCATCTCTGTCGCTGTAGGTGCCTACTGGCCACTGTCATTCCCCAACTTGGGCAAACTCTGGCCACACCAAGGCCAAGATGTGCAACGTGGTTTTGACCCTCTAAACCAACCAGCAGCATTTTTAAACATACTTCAGCATCCATTGCTGCTGCTGAATGCAGTGATAACTTGGGGATGTGCTGCATTACTGAAAATCACACTGGCAGTGTATGTTTTGATGGAAAATGCACGACTTAAAGAAATCAGTTACAGTGGAAGGGTGATGAGGTCTTCCAATTTATCACAGTGTTGTTCTTCTGTTGGCTTTGGTGCTGCACGCTCAAGCCCCAAATGCAAAGCTACAGATACCAACAGCAACAAAAATCCTGGCACTAAGCCCATTCTTTGCATAAAGAAAATTCTGTGTTAACTCACCATCAGCACTGCCTCGACCTCACCCTTGTCTTCTCTGAACTTCTGTATCTCTGTAGCGTAACATCCTTTCTCCCCAAACAATATGTTCGAAGTGCAAGGGGTTTCTTACCTATTTAAAAAATGACAAAGCTCCTGGAGCGAAAACACCTGTAGAATCACAAAAAATAAATAGTCAGAGTACATTCTGCCTCCAAATGTCAAGGATACCGTCAGACTGCACAAGGCTGATATTTCTCCATTTCTAGATCTGAGTAGCCCTGTGCATGAGGAGTTAGACAAGCACAGACTTGCAGGAATTGAAAAGAATTATAGGTATGGGTCTTAAAAATATAAGTGAAGAGGAAACACGATGCTTCTTTTTTGCTTTCCATTTGAAAAACTGAACATATTTCTAAATTGATGGAAAATATTCTTCAAATAAAACAATCATTTGTCTGCTGTGCCTCCAAAAGAACAGTACAGAATGATTTCCTAAATGCATCCTTATTAGATACAAGAGCTATAAAGACAAACTGTGCTTATCTGACAATCTTTATTTAGACCAGAAGAAAATAAATGAATAATTTAGACAATAAAGATGAACATAAGTGTTTTCCTTGCCCTGCTCATACATATATCTTCTCCTCATGGAATTAATATGTTTCTAAGAATGCCTGCTAATACAGTTTTATCATAAAGAATAGCTAATGTTGCAGCAGAGCAGCTGTAATTATACTGCAGGTGTAAAGACAACCGAGCTGGCTCTGCAGAAGTGGGTTTTTTTGACCAGACTTTCAGTGGAAGATGCTGCATCAGTAGAGCACAGCCATCATGAGGCTGAAATCGCTTTCAAACTTGGTCTAATATCCTTGCACAGAGCCACGGTGAGATTGCAAGTTGAGTTGGTGGTGGCTGGAGAAGGGAGCTCAGGAGCTCTTTCAGGTAGTGCTCTCAGGATAGGCAAGCCCTGAATTATAACTGGTAAATTCAGATCTCAAGAGATGAGGTTGTGACTGAAGTAATTCTCAAGCGTTTCCCCCTCCTGACTTCAAGGGACAGGTGATTGCTAACGGTGTCGGAGTATCAGAACTCCCTTGCTGCCCTTAGCTGGGGTGCAATCATCTGTCTGGCTAGTAGAAGCATAATTGAAACTAATGGACACTGAGATATAGCCATTTAACATAGCTAATAGGAAAGCTATTTCGAAATGGAAACCTCACAAGAACACCGTTCAAGATACAAATGTTATTAAGGCTGAATCCGAGCCCCATCTCTTTTTAGGTCTTGGAATTAATTAATTTGATCCAGACATCTTATTAATGGCTTGTCTCTAAAGTGAATACCTGTTCAACATTGCAAATCGCACATGAAATCATGGCTGGATATGGGCCAGGAAGAGGGAAATGTCCGTAACTCGGCCTCTTCCCTGCACCTGCAAGCTTAATGCTTGCTTTTTGGTTGTTCTAAAACATAAATACTCTAGCTGCATTTTGTTAGTAAGTTGTTATGTACATAGTAGGTGGTTTTAAATGTCTTTCGAAGCTATAGCTGAATTTCCTGTATTTTATAACGATTACTTTTTCAACCAGTTAAAGGAATGACCAGATAACTAGGTCATTTCCAGTTGAATCTATAAGGTATGAACTGCTCTGATTATTCATGCTACCCAATTTCTGTAGCTTCTGCAAATGTTTTTCAAACTAGCATGGAGAATACAAAATCATTAAGACAGTCATATTGATTGTGTAGCAATTTTCATTGTTATATGGAAGATTTCTTAAAGTTAAATAAATACTTTAAAAGTACAGTCTTTATGAATGCCATATATCAGTTTCTTTTCCTGTATGTTCTTCAAAAACAGGTTGTCCTGGTTATCTCTAGTAGCTTTAAGAAGCAGGGGGGACATACACCAACAAAATAATTTAGCTAAAATTAAATTCACTGATCTGACTCAGGATTTTTTTTTTTTTCCAGTAGTGAATTGGCAACTTTAGGTGGATTGTATTGCATTATAATGAGTAACTTGGAGTTAATCAGATGAGGCCATACTGAAAAATTTGCCCCGACCATCTCTGTACATTACAGACTGATGTTTTGGTCTAATATGCTCCTCTCTTCATCCCTTTATTGACACTGGAATTCATGTGCATGTGGAAAAAATTAATATTCCTAAAGTGTTAGTAGTCAAATATTATGGCTATAAATAGAAGACATAATTTCATTTAAAAGCAAAATCAAAGGTCTTCTCTTGTGGAAAACAGCACAAATTCCATACATCAAAGCTACTGCAAACAATAGGCTTGATGACTCCAAGAATATCACCACCGTGCAGAGCTGCACAGATGGAAACATCTAAAGGTCAATGGTCTTTTATGGAGAATCCTGCTGCTCTGTTCCCGGTTTGGGATGGTCACTGGAGAAAGAGGGACCAACTGTGAAAGGAACGCTTTTCACTAATTTTCAGTCAAGTATTGGAGCAAAAGACTTGATTTTTCTTACCAAGTTAAAAGAAAAATTCTATACGTGATTTGGTAAATTAGTGAAGTCACAGCTTAAAGTCTAGTTCATGTCCAGAGAAAGCAAGTTAGCTGTTCTCCTACTAATTTATATAAATAACAGTAAAAAATAAATTCCTGCATACTATTGAATTGATGGTAAAGATCCTAATGATTTCACTTGAAATACCGTAAGGCTTGAGCATACTGAGAAAGGACAACATACTGCTAACAACGCATCGCCCAGTTTTCATCAAAGGTATCTGTACTGCATATCACAGATAGCTTCTGCCTGCTCTTAGAGCCTCATCTTGCTTTCACTGAAAACTCCTGTTAAATTGAGCATTTCGTAATAATGGCTTGTTAATCTGATGAGTTCACAGACAATACAAATAATTCATCCTTGAAAAACAAAGAGCAGTTAGGCATGTTTGAGATCCATATGAACATCTTTGAGTCTTATTAGGCTTCAGTTTCTCTAGAAACAGAGGAAATACACACAAATATATGCAGGGGATTTTTTCAGCCTGTAAATACCCATCTTGCCGTCTAAGAAACCCTCCCTGAAATCCACAGGCAACCCCAAAATATGGCAGTTTTATAGTAAATTGGTAACATTTCAGTCCGAATAAAACCAGACCCACTTCTCATACATACACTGGCAGGTCTACGTCACTCCAGGTAACTTCAGCCAGGTCTACCAGGCAGCTGCCAGCCTCATCTGAGGATATAAAAGCAGCTTGCTTTTATTTTCAGCTCAGGCCTGGCACGGCTACTTCTGGGAAGCTTTGGAGTGCCTGGGAACGACGAGACTGTTCACACAGCAAAATATACCGAAGTGCAAAAGAGTTTGCAGGATTACACTGTGAGATTGATTTCCAAACCTGTCTTGAGGACTGAACTTGTTGAAGAAAGGCAGGCAGTTCCCAGCTATATAATTTACTCCCAGCAGAGATCTGTCAGAGCCTGAGACTTCTTCCATTCCGAGTATGATGAAAGATGAAACGCTCTATAAGGAAATGCAATTAAAACAATCAGCCAATGAAACAAAAATCCTCTGAGCTATTCCTTCCTCTCGCTTTCCATATACATCCTGACTCTTCTCTGTTTAGGATAATTAGATTGAAAGCTCTTTGAAATGAGGAACTGTCTACATTTTGTCTCTTGTGTAAGACTAAGATCACTGTTGGTGCTTTAGAAAATATTTTAATATTTAGCATTTGTCCTTACTGCCTCTGATGGAGACATTTGGCCCTGGATTTGTGAGAGAACTTTCCTAAGGATGAACAAAGAAATATGAGCGTGAATTGACAGCACGTAACATTTTTCCTGAGGGATTTCAGGTTGTTATGAGCTAAGGAGAAGCATAGGAAATCTCAAACATTTTGCCATTTTGTGCATAGTAATGCAAAACTACGCCTGAAAGTTAGAGACGGCCAGGATGAGATACTCGGGTACGTCCCCTCGTGACATTTTGGTGAGTGATTAAAGATATATATGTAAGTGGGAGACAGGTATAGAGCATGAGAGTGAGCTCTTTCTTTGACGGATCTCCAGCAGCTGTGGCACAAGCGAGATGCCATCCCAGGTGTCGGGAGGCGGGAGGAGGGATGCTCTGGGGACGGGAGGGGTGGCCTGGGGATTGGGAATGGGGTCTGGGCTCCATGACCGGTGCTCAGCTCCTGCCTCTGTCCCAGCTCCTTGTGCAAGTCACAGCAAACATCCCATGCTCGACTGCAGCAAATATCTGTCCTCTACCCAAACCCAGAAGCAATATGGCCACGGCAGTGCAAAACCGAGTCTAACCTTACAAGTACCTGATCGAAATAATAAGGATGACACTTCTTTCCACCTCTGCCTCACACAGACCTTCCAATTCCAGCTGGCGCTGACTTCAGGGTCCCTAAAGTGTGCTCTGTTGTACAATTTGGGTGCTCCCAAACTGTTCCCCTGTGCTTTTGTTCACCTCCTGTGAAACTGAGAGTGGGTCTTCCCCACCCCACCATGATATTTTGAGGACAAATACGCTAAGCATCGTGAGGCACTTAAATACTGTGGTGGCTGGGATCATTTTAGAGCAGAATATTTTTCTGATAATCATGAAGTAGACTCTTTCCAACATCTTATCTTCCAAAGCCAGAGCTCCAGGCTGTAGTTTGCTGCATTGCTGGCTAGCTGCTAAAGTAATGGCATCTGCTTTTCTTTCTTCAAGGCACAATTTGGAGCTTAGAGACACGGCCCCTTGTTTCAAAATTGCCCTCTTTGTGTTTAGTCATTACCTCTGCAGAGCTCTGCCGTCCGCCCTCCCAGCCCTCTGTAACAGATGCTATTGTGCAACGTGAGGGACTGTGATTGAAGTTTCCAGAACAGATTTTAATTAGAAACATAACTTCATACAGTAGCTTGGAATGAGCACAGGGCGGGGGAAATCAAAACAAGAAATGAAAAAGAAAATGCCAAAAAGAGAGAAAAATAAAAGGCCATTTTACTGGCATTTTGTACTGAAAAGCACTTGACAGGAAATACTGTGCATATCCATGAAAAACTGAAGCATATAGCAAGCACTAATAACTAGCTGAGACCCTCAAAAAGCCAGATCCTCAGCTGGTGTAAATCAGCACTGCTTCATTGATTTTATGAGAGCTGCCATTTCTCATTGACTTCAGCGGTGCTGTGCTCATTTACACCAGCTGAGGACCCCAGCCAGTTTGGCACAACTGAAATCCAGAAACTTTGAATACTTGTTTGTTTTGTGTTGTTATTTTGGGGTATTTAATTAAATTTTAATCAACCTTTTGTTTTGTAGATTGTCCTCCACTTGGTCTAGAGACATTAAAAATTACTGATTTCCAGCTCCATGCCTCTACAGCAAAGCGGTATGGCCTTGGGGCCCACAGAGGAAGGCTTAATATTCAGGTAACATCAATTTTTCTCCTAAGTGGGAGAATGGCTTAAGGTTGTACTGTTGTATCAAGAGAACCAATGGATGGTTATCGGTTCTGACTACTTTGTCAGCTCATGTAATTCAAATGAAGGGGAAACACTGGAATTAGAAAAGTGACTAAGGTTGATGGATAACCTTTAGATTCATGGGGTGGAGTTAGAAAAAAACTCCAAACTTAGTGTGCTGAGGGTGCAAATCCAACCAGACCTCTATGAGCAAGCAAAGGTGGAGGCAGCCCAGAACTGCAGGAAATCGTCCCAGCTCCCTTAATCATCAGCCTGGAAGGAAGCTCACACAGCAAGTTGCTTTTTTTATTGTTTGCCTGTAGTTAATGACAATGGTTAATTGGAAGTGTGGTTTCAAGTGAAGCTCTTGCCCTTAGGCAGCTTTTCAGAGGCAGTGATTAGACTACCAAAAAATGCTTCAATTCAGAAGTCACTAGCATACAATCTGGTTTAGCTTCTTTAATTAATATTAAAGGTGTGCTTAGGTGCTTTGCAGGACCAAATTCTGTTTTCCCATTTCTGGTGTTTCTGTTTTCCCCTTAGTGCTGTTTTCTGAATTACAGTCTTTTCCAGTGTAAAAATGTTACTTTTGTATAATAAAGTGCAACACTTACAACTGAAAGTCATAAACAGGATACTAGCACCAAGTCAACAGTGAAAAATCTCTACAGATTATTTAATTTATTAGTTACCTTTTATTATTAGACCCTCCATTAGATTTTTTTTTCTCCAGCTGAAGAGGTTTGCTAGTTAATGAACAGACTGGGACTAGGAAGGATGAGGTCTAATTAGCAGTGCAATTTCACATGGTGCCCACTGCAGTGTAATAGTGGGCAGCTGCTGGGAGGAGGGACCGCTCCTGGTTAAAATCCCACTGTGGAAGCATCCCTCTTTGCTGCAGCTTCTTCTGGTGCCTCTCTACAAAAAGCTCTGTGAGTTTCGGGGGGGGGGGGGAGGCAGTTCCCCTCCCAGTTATTTTGTTGTTTGGGTTTTTTGTTTGTTTTTTTATTTTTTAATGGATTGATGTTGGTCAGAAAGCTCAGTAAATGACTTTGCTATGCAACCCCATGAACAGCAGAGCTGGCTGGAGGTGAGTGGCCGGAGACCAGCACAGAGGCAGGAACGGGCTCCTTCTTTCCAAGCCAGTGTGCAGGTACAGCAGGTTGGGCGCAATGCGAGGTCTCATCTGCAGTCTTCATAATTAATTTCTTTTGAGATTGGAGTGATTTTGCTTCTTTGTTTCATATTCTTTGTCAGGAAAAAAAAAAGCTCTCATGAATACAAAAATGGTGTGCAGATGGTATTCAGATGGGTTCTATAGGAATGTTTAATTATTTTATTACAGTTTTGTTTATATAGTGGCATAAGACCAAAGACTGTGAGGCAAACCTCTGAATTCTCTGTTGGTGGTGGATCCTCATTTTTCAGGCTGGTGTTAAAGTCCAATTTGTTTAAACACAAGAACAACCATACTGGTTTAGACTAGGAGTCCATCTGGTTCGGTGTCATGTCAGCACCGTAACACTGCATTAAAACAAACAGAGAAGTGCGAGAGTCTTACCTATGGATGATGTTTCCCCTAAATGTCATCCAGACCCTCCAGCAGAAGCCAAGGGAACAGTTTTGTTGCTGGGAAGCATGCAGAAGCGAGGTACCACTCAGCTCTTCCTTCCCAAAAGCTCCTGGGCTTGGATTGGACCAAGTGTGTTTCTTTTGGTGTCCCATCAACTAGGACCTTGGAGCTGGTGCTTCTCCCATCACCTTCCCCTGCTGGGTACCAACCACGCCTGGGCCCTGCTGGTTATGGCTGTACGGCTTCTTGCCCGTTCTGTGGCAGTGGTTTCTTTTGCTTTTTTTTGTGGGAATAAGCCCTCCCTGGAGCGCTGCGCAGAGCCTCGGGTGAAAGGACCTTCTGTCCGGGGTAAATGGGGTTTTTGCTCTTTCCCATTCAGAAGATGGGGCTTTTCTTCCTGTGAACAAAGGCTTCACAATGCCACGCTTCTGCTTGATTCAGATTTTCACCTTGTTGTTTTCCTGAGCTGTACGAATTCTGCATGGATTGATTCTCCTTATCACCCAAAAGCTACTTTTGCTCTTTTCTTGTGCAGGGACTTAGCTGATCCCAGGACCGTGGGAGGCTCCTACACAAATAACCCGACAACACCTGGCTTTCTGCTACACCTTTATCTCTAATAAAGATTTCTAGTTATCCTCAAATCAAAAGCTTTTACCCTTACTGAAAGTTTATACAATAGAGTAATGCCCTCAACCCCTTGACTATGTAGAGTTACCACTGTGACTGGCAGTGTTAAATGTATGGCTTGCTTTTATTTTTCTTTAGATACTGTTTCCTTTGGGATTAGCTTAAAATTAATAGCGCTTTAAAATGTTTCAAAGCCACTTAGAATTTGTAGATGTCTTCCCTGTCACTTGAGTTCCAACACTTAATTTTACTTTGCATTAAGACTTCTGAATTTTGGTAGTATTTAGAAGATTTATGCTTATAACCGAGAATAGGTACTACAGGGGACTGATGTGTCAGATGGGTAATGAGGTCCCTGGTGATTTCTGCTTGCTGCTCAAAAGGGTGGGTTGCAGCATGCTGGGGAAAGGCAAAAGGCGCTGGTATTTAAGTAGCTGTGTTTTCATGCTGACTGCACATGAAGAAAAACCCTCGGCCCAAGTCAGAGAGGCTCCGAGAGGCCTCTGTGCCACCGAAGTTTTACCGGAGCACTATGCGAAATGTACAGCAATGAGCAATTTTATGGGCTGCTGCCCTTGCGGCATGGTCCGCGTATCACCGCGGTGCCGTCACACAATTTTCATGTGACCAGTGCGTTCCTCCCCGAAATAAGACAAACCCCACTCTCTGCTCAACCTCATCATCTGATGCGAAGTCAGCTGAGAAGCATAGGGTTCTCCCCAGGTAACTGGCACTACCTCAATTCACAGGGAATTTGCAGAATAATGAAGTTTTTCAAAGGCTTCTGAGGGTTATGGCTTTTTCTCTTTAGATTATTTGAAGTGTATGAAATTATCAGTCAGTGTATGCTTTATTCCAGAGACAGACAGGCTTAGCAGGACTGGATAAACCCTTCTAGGATCTCTTTCTCTTGTGACCTTGCACTGTGGAACCTGATTTTGCTCCCAGTCCTGTCTGAACGTGGTGATTAAGCCGGGACCTCTTGAGCGCAGGAGCGATGCCCCGTATATTGGAGACCTAGCCCGCAACTGCAGTAGCGGCACAACCAGTAGTAATTTAACATCATCAGGAAAAATCATAGCCTAAAATAATATTCATTGAGGCGTTCTGCCTTCAGGGATGAAAGTCATTAGTATTTGTCACTTGTACAATAATTAGCAGTGGTTAAAACCTGAAATAATTAGTCAAATTATGTTTCTTCCCCTTCCTCATTTTCCTGGTTGGAGAAATCCAAACATGAAGATTAACCAAGTAATGCAAGCATGTGTATGCAAACAAGCGGGATGTATTGCTTTTTGGTTTTTCAGTTCTTTGTTTCACTAGTTCCTTTTGAAAAGCTCCATTAAAACACAAGCAAAAGACAAAATTATTGGAAGTTCTACTTTCAGCCTGTGTGTTTTAATTCTTCTCTTCTAGCAGTGGTTGCTATAAATACCTGTGATGAGTAACGCGCTTTTTTTCCCTCCCAAAGTTTCTATGGTAAAATAATGTTTGTGATCATCCTGCTGGGAACGGAAAAGAATTTAAGCAGAAATGGTTTGATATTAGGTATATTTTTACTGCTGCTCCAGCTGACTCGTGGCAGAAGACTAAAATTTCTTTCTTCATTTGAATACATTTAGGCAGTAATATCTTTCTCCTCATTATAGAATAAGGCTTTTGGAACAGTGGTAATGTGAGCAAGTGTTTATTCTGTCTTGCACATGTCTAACTCGGAAGAGAAACATGAATTAAAATTGGAAGTCATATTATTTGTAAAGGAATCATAACCTCTTGTACCCAGAAGCTAAGAAGGGAAATCGTTATAAGCGGTTGACTTGTTTTATTTGAATTGCAATTTTCAACATTCACATTTATAGATAACTTAGGAGTGACAGGAAAAAAAAGTCCCTTTTCCTAGGTCAAAAAGGTATTTTTTCATAAGTCACTGCACATTGAGAAATGTTTTTGCATTTGGCAACAAGTGAATATAAGCTGAGTTAGACTTTGAGTTATTCTTGGAAACTCAGTGAAGGAAAAAAGGGTTTGCTTAAGACCTAGTCCTTACTTCCAGTTGTCATTAGCTCCTTCAGACTCCTACTTATGAAGATAATGCAGGTGTTTAAACTGTATAGCTTAAACTTATGCATGTCATAACTCAAATCCATTATCTCTGTTAATTCAATGTACAATCTTTAAATTCAAGTAAACATCTTGCTGAGAAAAGGTATCTTGAGCTATATTCTCTGACTGAATATGTAATATAATTGTTCTTATCTTTCAGGAATGAAAATTTTTCCAAAGAAATTTAATAGCAATTTAACTGCTAAGTATTTGATTGACTTTATAAGGGTTTTTTAATAAAAACAATATTTTGAAGTGCCCATAGGGCAAATTCAAAACTTCAAGTGCCTTAAGAAAAAAATACAGACTTGAAGCTAGAAAAGAGAAATTTTAACATAAATTTATTGGTTCTTTTTTCCTTCAGAAATATTTCCAGTAAGAACTTTTCATTGATTAAACTCCTCTTTCTCAAGTAGTGCTCTGTGCTAGTCATACACAGACACCTGCTTCTTCTTACCTAGTAAAAATATTCTTTTAGCTTCAGAGAAGCTGATGTCAGGAAATAAGAGAGCAGGAAAAAGTAGCAGCATGGTTTCTTTTTTTTTTCTGCTCTCTTTGCCCCTGTTTAAGGCCATAGTATTTTAAGCTGTGTGTAACTATAAGTGTGCCCTTTAGACTCTCCATATTTGATATACGACTTAAACATATGCTTAACTTTATTTAATTCTGGTTGAAACCATGGAGACTTGAGTATGTAATTAGGGTTGGGCTGGGGTTTTTTTGCAAATAAGCTCTTCTTTCTCTTTTTCTGCTTCCCTCTCCTCACTGTAATGTGGAGGAGAAGTTTACACACTGATGAGCATCACACTCATAGGAAATATCCTCAATCTGAATGAGGACCGAGGATCCCAGCTGAAGCACTGAGAGATAAGGCTACTTGATGTGCAGAAACTGGTGGAATTTCAGCAGTGTGAAAGGGATTAACATGATGCTGGTTCAAGGTGCTCTGCAGATCTTAATGCTTCCTGGCAAGCATTGGTTTTAAACCCTAAGGCTACTTCAAATTCAGTCTTATTTTAAAATGCATGGAGACCTTTTCTTGAAAAAGGTTATAACTCAGGTCAGTGATCATATTTATATTCTCGTGTTTTCCCATTGTTCAGGTCTCCTTGAAGAATTTATCTTTCGTTGTTAATAAGTTTTTCTCTCTATCTTGTACATCAACTTTTATACAAACTTCACTTTACAATATCAGAATTAATACATAGAAGTAGGTAGCTTAATGTAATTTTGGTAGGTGCAGGAAAACAAGTAATTTTTAAGCTGCCCTATCTTAGATTTGAATACTTGAGAAAACGAGAAGTTTTAGGAAGTGAATGTATGTCTATGTATTGCAGCACTCCCCTCAGATGCCACCAGACTCACATTGGGAAAAGGGATTGACAACTGCATCCTCTCTTTGAGTTAGACCCACCCAATGCCCATTTTGGTAGAAATAGTCTGTAAACATGGAGTTAGACAGACCTGTCAATCTCTGCCGTTGTAACCCAGCTATGACTGTAATATCTGCTAATACTGCTCAGTGGGAAGCTGAGGGATAATTCAGGAAACCTTACTGACAGTTGTGTTCTCGGGTACTTCATTTATGTTTTACATATACACAGGCACCAACTGAAACTATAGCACTGAACAGAGAGTAGCTGTATACCAGAGCTTTCAGATCTGCCTTACAAAGTGTTCCAGACTCTTCATGTATATTTGGGAAATATTTAAGGATATCCATTCTTGGAATTGCATGGATGGCAATGGTGAATCCACATTAAGCACTGATGGAATATCGTAAAAATATACGTAGCCTCAGAAGACCATATGAAAAGCTTCTGGCAGTAGCCAGCTCGGTGCCAAATGTTTCCTGGGCTTCAGTAATGAGATAAATACCTGAAGACCTCAGATGCTATGTTTCTTTAAGTGCGATTTCAGATCTATTTGGAATACAGCTTACTCAAAATACCTTGCAGCTATTTCTTTGAAAAGTTGAGAAGGCTGTTTGTGGTGGTTTTGCCAGCATAAATTGGGATATAGATTGGTACGCAACTTGGGTACTGCTGGGCATTCCTGAATTTTTAACCTTTGACACCCTAGTGATGAAAATAAATAATTCTGGGAGTGAAGATTGGTGGGGAATAGTATTACTGTTCCCATATGCCCTACACTCTCCTTTGCTGCTTCCAGGGGAAAGGAGATTGCTCCAGCACTGACCATTATTTATATAGGTTGGAGCTGGTTTTTAGGGCTTTCATAACTGTGAAGACCATGTGGACAATCTGTTCTGGATAAAGGCTCTATCAGGCCACAGGCACAGACAGGTGGACTGAGCCGAAGCTCTGTTTATGCTTTCTAACTCTAACTTAAATTTATATGTAATGGTTCTTAGGTTTTAAAGGGACTCTGCAGAATTTCCCTCCCCGCTTTGAGTAAGAAAACATTTTGGTCACTCCGTATAGCTGTTGAGAATGGCAGTCTCAGGGGTCTTAAACTGGTGCCAAAGGAGTAAGTGGAATGGATGATGACTTCATGTGTTCTTTTCTTTTTCCCATGAAAGACCTTCAGTTTCTTGGTTCTGATTTATGAAGATGATTTTGCCTTCTTTTCAGGCAGGTGTTAACGAAAATGATTTCTATGATGGTGCTTGGTGTGCAGGAAGAAATGACCCCTATCAGTGGATTGAAGTAGATGCTCGAAGGCTAACAAAATTCACTGGAGTCATCACACAAGGAAGAAACTCTCTCTGGTCGTAAGTACATGCTTACTTTTCTCCATGAGATTCTGAGCTTTCAGACCAAGGAAATCATGTTGTATTGTGTTTAGTTTCTTCAAGGAAAAAAAGAAAGAATGGAAATGCTGTGTCACATCAGGTAATTGAACAGAGTAACAGTAAAAGGCAAAGTGATTATATATGGCATAAAATACAAGTTTAAGGGTAGCAAACTTCTACAGTCATTATCTACATCTGGCAAAGAAATCAACATGACTCCCCTAGATTATATGCCTTTATACTCACCTTGCCAAATTTGTTTCTGTTAAACTTCCTCATTCTTTTCCAATATTTAACCTGATTAGTTTTGATACTAGGGTTTTTAGGTATTAGTTTAGAATAACCATTCATCTTTGAGATATCCTAATACATAGGCAATCACCAAATAATTAGTAAAATTCCAAAACAACGTGGTTTTTAAATAAGCAGTTAAAACAAATTTTGTAGCTATACTTTTTTTGTTCTAAAGAGGAATTTATAATATAACCAAAAACTGCAGAGTTTGTGTTGACCGGTACCGTAGTGTTTGGTAGCAGGCACGTTGTGCTCAATTTATGGATGCTAGGAAGACTCCATGCAGTTTGAGCCTGCTTGGGAGGCAGTTATTTCCCTATACTGGGAAATAACTGTCTTGCACAGATTTGCATGCATTCATTTCTTTGACCTGCTTCTGAGTGTAGGTGCCCAGATTGCTCTATAATACAGCCAGTGTGGTTGAGGTGAGAATTGTACGAGAGGACTACAGCAATCAGGTGACATAAACAGGAACTGGAGGTGATGTTTGTTTTTTTCCTGATCTTTACAGTGTTTGTTCAGTCTCTTAATTTCTTGTTGAGTCTCACTCTGTTATGTGAACAAGTAATCCCACTTGTGCTGCTAGACCTTTTGACCAAGTATGCAGATGTACAGCCTTAGATTCTGGTCAGATCTCTCACTTAAGAAAATGAATGTGCCATATAATAAAAGGCAAACCAGAAAAATACCACTATATCTAAGAAAATCCTTCTATAACTTAATTTTCTGGGGTTTTTTTCATTTCTCCTAACATTGATGTGGGAGTAGGAGCCTTTTTGGCAATAAGGTTTCTATATTTATTCCACATTGTTCTGTGTTAGGTAGATAATTACTGTAGCAAAGTCTTATTCTTTTCCATATTCATACTCTTGACATTGCTGTTCCTATCAACACCAGTGCTGTGCTGCTTCGTCTTGTATTGCTATTTTTAGTTTGGCTCTATTGCAAGTTTACAGCAGGACTTGATGCTCTATTTATAGTTGGTATTCACAGTTGTCTCTTTTTTTTTTTTTTTTTTGGTTTGGTTTTTAAATTACTGAATCTTGCTTTTGCCCTCTTCCCTCCCACCAAAGAACTGGTGAGCAGAACTCTGAGGGTCTGCAGGAAGAGCAGGGTCAGTTCTGGGAGAGCGGGTCCAGGTTCCTCCTGGATTGTTACTCAGATTTGTGGAGAAACAGGCACGTTTCTGCTTCGTAGGAGCAAAGATGGTTTCAACTGGACCACCTGCACTGTGGGGCAGGCTAATGTCTCCTGGAAAACGTGGCCTGTAAGATCAAGTTCTGCCCCATGGAGGGGCCAGGGCAGTAGGGAGAAATTGTCCCAGGAAAGAGTAGACCTCCTTACCGACCTCCAGCTCGTGCACCAACGAGTGCTGTGGAGGTGGCTGTTCTTGTAAAAGCGTGATGGTCTCCATCTCGCTTGGCGTCTCTTGATACAGCCTTGGCTGGGGGCTGCCCTCCCTGGAGCCCACCTCATCTTCACTCTCCCCTCATCAGATCGAACAGATAAAATTAGTGTAGCTGATGTTTCTGTGCTCTGCTCCTACACGCGTAAGCCCTTCGGTTTTAAAAACAACTTGGTACTCCCTGAGGTACCAATGTAGATGTTTGTGTTTTCAAAAGAGTTTAGGCTGACGTGTGCAGCCCTCATCTGAGCCAGGAGTGGTGTTTTTGGGTTTCCAGAGTCTCAATGCTTGGGAATGTCATACCCAGGAAGGTGGCAGATGCTGTTTTCTGAATTAATCACGTTGTTGCATCTGAAAGACGATCTTCTCAGTATGACTTTCTACCCCAATTCCTTCAGCAGTCAAGAAAGTGAGAAGAAAAGAAAAATGAAATCCTGGTGTGGAGAAGAGCTACGCAAAGGGAAATTGAATCCAGACAACAGTAGAGACCCTGAGCTTGGAGCAGGAGTTGCCTTAGGGTAGGATTCGGAGGCACTGGGGGAAGCTTCGGTACGTGTGGCAGTCTCAGGAGATAATGACCTGACTGTAGACATATTGCTTGTGTGCAGTGAATTGCCTTTTGTAAGCCAGACCAGGAGAAACAGGCTAGTAGGACTTTTACTGATGTGGGCAGGTTCTTTTGTGACTGTGTTCTCTAATGAGCACTAGGAGCAAAAGAGACTCGTTAGCTTTTTTTCTCTTATACTTGGCTACTGACTGTGATGGTATCAAAAAAGACTATTTGTGATATGAAAGTTTGTACGAAAAGATGCCATTCTGTTACCTGAGGCACCTTCCCAACTTCATGAAGTTATGCTACAAAAATATAGTGCTTTCGTAACTAATAGAAACATATGTTGGAGAATAAGCTTATTTCAGGTAGGAGAGCCAAAAAACACCCCTCTGATCTGTGTTGTATTAGAAGCAAAAAGCCTGCCAAGCTTGAGAGCCAAGGTAAGATTTTTATTTAAGCCTTGGAGATTTTCCCAGCATTATGTTAAAAGGGGGAAAAAAAAAAATCAAGACACTAGGATATATGCTAAGTTCACCAATGCTATTATGTGATAGTGATAAAGAATCAGAAAGGCAGCCTTTTTTTTTTTCCTCTTTGTTAAAGTTTCTTGTTCAATACAAAGTGGAAAAATTTACTTAACTGAAAGTCCTCTCTGAGCTTCTGCCTAGATGAGAATTGTACCTGTTCTGGTCCCTTTCGCTTCCTGCTGCTGACTTAATGAGGACATATAAAATGACAAGGGAGGGCAGGCAAGGACACCCTGCTGAATCCTGCATCAAATAGCTTTGCCCCTCGCTGCAGGGCTGCAATGTTTGAGTTGTTATCAGTCTGGCATTTGATTCTCCTGGCATATCTGATGCCGTAGCCAGAGCTAGTATACTGGTGGTGGAAGCAACCCTTTACTCCTTTATAGCAGCACTGGCAACTGTAGTCTGGTATTGCTGATGGCCCACTCTGCCCAGAGACAGTCTATTCACATCAGCCTGGCTTACTGGGTTTTTTTGGAACTTTATAGGCAATGGATGAATTGAAGGTTACTCCTGACACAATGCAAAGACCACAAAAATGCATGGGGCTGTCACTTTCTGTATGCTGGCAGGAACCGCTTCACCTCAGTTATTCTTCTCCCATTCTCACTTGGGGAGTTGCTATTTCTTGTCTGTCTTCTCCTGTGGGCTGTGGCTCTGCTTGCCTGTCCAGGGCTCTCGTGCTTGAGACACGAGAGCCTTGAGGAAGAGGAGGCCAGGGTGCAGAAACATCATCTTGAAAACACAGATGACCTGATTAGAGAAAGGAGGAAACCATGCTTGGTTAGTAATGAATACTTAAATTATTTAATCATTTCCTTTTTAAGGAAAAAACACTTCTGAGTCGAACTCTGTGCTCAAACCGCCTGGCTGTGAATTCTACAATAGTCAAATCTTTCAGCTTTTCCTTTTTTCCTCCTGTAAAAAGCAAAAAACAGGCTTTGAACAAAAACTCCTGAATTTGAGGAGTCCTTCCTTTTATCAGTCAAAGCAAGCATGTGGACTCGAGGGCTGTTGGTGTTCAGTCATTCTTGGGAAACCTCAAATCATGGCAAAGCGCTCTTTTACCATCATAAATGGCAAACTCTGCTTAGCTTATCCAGAAGATCTGCAGATGTTGAATTTCACAGATAAAGTGGGGCCCAGCTGCAAGCACCAGGACTTCTTTTTGATTATTTTTTTTTCACTGAAGATATCCAAAACTCGGAAATGCCACAAGTGTTGGTTGATATGAATAAAAGCGAACACCTTGAGAGTGGGCAGAGCATCAGTTCCTTTGTAGGAACTGAGAACATATGGAGATCCGTGTCTCTGGGCAGTTACCACACTGTTTCACTATGAATATCCAGTAGTTGATAGACATCAGTGTTATATCGCTGCAGAGCTGTTTTGTTTGCCTTCTCAGGCTAGAGAAAGTGGTGCGAGTGATGTGACCTTTTAGAAAGGCATGTGATTTGCTCCTCTGAGAGATGGATGGTGCCATAGCTGGGCTGCAAGAGGGTTCGTGGCTGAATAGTTGGGGGAGAAATACAGTATGTAATTCTTCATGTTGCTGCCAATACATCTTTCAGTTTTATGAACCAAGTATCTTTAAACAACTATTCAAGACTGAGTGGGACACTGGAAGCATCACTGTGGAATTGTGCCATATATTTAAAGCAGTGATGTGATAGTTTAAAATATGCACCCTCTTGACAGAGGGAAAGAAAATATTAATCACTCTTAGCAGTTTGGCAAGAATCTAAAAAACATGGGAAACGTGTTTCCCACAACTATCTTTTGATAATTCAGCACCATTTTTTGTATCAAGAGGAAACCCAGATGTCTAAATAGGCAGTGTGTCCTGACTAATATAAAGCTTCAGACTGTTTCAATGCAGAGGATGTTTTGATTTTTAGAAGAGGATGCAATGTTTCAGCAAGTAAGATATATTTGTGACTTGATGCATTTTCTTAAAATTAACCTTTCAACCATGTTAAACTATGCACTATCGCTGCATGTCACGAAACAACAAAATTACAACAATAAGAGCATAGATGAAATAATCTGTGTAGAATGCTCAAATTCCAAAGCAAAAGTCTGAATTTTTAGAGAAAAAAAGAGACTTATTTCAAAGTATGTTGTTGTTAAGACCTTTCAGCCTCATGAAAATATTGAAGGTTTTTAGTTTTATGCAACATATTTGTCTTTAAGAAAAACAAAATGGGGGGATGGCAATTTTCAAGTCTGATTTGGGTAGATGTTATTCCGCATGCCTTGCAAACCTGCAACAGCACTTAGAAGGTTAGTTGGTTGGAGGAGACAACAAATCAATGGCGTTGCTGGCTGGAAGAAACAATTACAATGACTTACACGTATTGCTTGCTTCTAAACTGACACACTTTTAAACTGGTCAGCTTTGTTCATCACTGTTGAAGCTACATTAAAACTAGAAGCTAGTGTAGACACCATTACATGCTCCCTACTGTGTCACTTGTTTGATTTCCTTGTGCTGCTCTCCAGGGATAGCAAATAATAAATATCCAGCAGATTTGATTTTGTGTCTGATCGAGCTTTTGCTAAAGACAAGATATTTAGAATTGAATAGGGCAATAATTCTGCAATTTTTTTATGGTACACCCTCAGCCTTTTCTGTGTGCAGTGTAGCCCTTCATGATCCCCCAGCATCCCTTTTGACAAACTGTCCTTAGGGAATTGTAGCTCTGTAGCAAGCTGGGTACCTTCCAGAGATATAGCTGAGGATAAATTTAGGTCAGTGCCATTTACTTGCTTCTAATTTTGGTGGTACAGCATTCTGCTCATTCTTTAGTGACAAAATGAATGTGTTGCCCCAAATTTTAATTTATTGCCATACTCAGTGGCAGCTCCTCAGGAGCTGAGACTTGCTTTTACGGACAGTCTGTATGTGAGGATTACAAGGTGGTAAACTTGCTTGCTTGCAGGAGGGTAAAAAAATCCTTGCTTCCTCCCCAGTTTATCAGTCATTCATGGTATTAAGACCATGGTCTCAGTAGTAAGACTGGCTTCATGAAGAGATAATCATGATACATATATAATCTTCAGTATTCCAATAATAAGAGTATAAAAATCAGTGATAATCCTTTCAGTGTAACTGCATTAGCATTTGGGACAGTGTAGTGGTTACTCATAGGTATTTGAGTTGTTTCTCCAGCCACCTAAGAAAACAGAATTTTGCACTGTACACACTAAGAAGGGGCAAAATACAACAACAGTGCAATGCTGCTTTTGAAAGCAGAGTAGAATAAACTCTAAATCTTGTCCAGCTCACCAGGACAATAGGCATACTTGGCATTGGCTTTCAAAGTGCCTCCTATCCCCACACAGAGGCTGTGAAAACACACCCTGATGAAACTTCAGCAAATTCCGTGAAAACGTCTTGCTGTCTTATCCAAATCATGTAATAAAATAAGCAGCTGTTGTGTACTGACTTGAATTGTTACAGTGCATTAAATCAGTGCAAGCTGTTATTTGCCCTGACTGGGTGACAGGCCTGCAGAGATTATTACAGCTTCCCCAAAGTCAGACTCTCATAGACTGAATTGTTCCAGATCCACTGAAATCATATCAAGTATATTGATGTGAGTTACAAAACAACCTGAATTCAATGTAGGAAAAGCTCCCTTGATATATTAATGTCACTAGTTACATATTATACTAGTGTTTATGATGGGGTTTTCTCAATAAGTTATATTTTTCTGCTAACTCTGGCTTGGTGGAGCCATCTCACGGGCTTTTAGTTCTTCAGCACTGAGAGTCTGCCTTTGGCAGCTTCAGCCTTGAGTGCTCTCCGTCTAGTTGCTTAACTTCCATCCCTGTGCCTTGCTAATCTTCCACCTCGATTCTCGTGTCCTATGCAGGATTTTGGTACGGTGTTCATCACTGCCGATGAACGCTCGCCATCCGCTCCTGGTGTTGGGGACCTGGGTTTGTGACCAGCTCAGATAATCCTGCATCGGTGGAGTTCTGACAGCACCCCCAGAAACGTATTTATACTGTCACAAGTTTGACAAAAATGTCAAAACCGATGATGTTCTCTCGTGGGCATGATTAGTCACGGTGCTCGCACTCCAGTTACGAGGCTTTTGCCAAAGACTCGCCGTGCAGTGGTGGGAGGGAGCAGGTTGCTGGGGGTATTTAGAAGAGCTTTTTAACCTCCGTGGAAGGGACTACGATGGGCAGTTTGAAACAAAACGTCCTGAAACCTTTAGGAAAACGCTCCATCAGATGAATACAGGCGCCTGCTGCCACAGATTACTGGCGCTTGATTAATCGCAGCCTTGATTTGTCTATTTTGCACGTGCGTTATGACTTGTTGCGAGGAGAACGGTCGCGTGGGGAGTGACCTCGGGGATGTCAGGCTCCCGTCCCCTCCACCCGTGCCCTGCGCAACCTTCTGAAGTCAGCGACCCTTCTGTGTGCACCAGCCAGCAGCGCTTGGCCGCATCTTTGGGTGCGCTTGGTAGATGTGAGCCCCTTCGGCGTTACTTTAAATATGCTCACAGCTGTGCACACAAGTGGCAGTATTTGCTGCTTACTGTCAGAGATTTTCATTTTCTGTTACTTTAATATTCACGGGAAGGAGGCAAAAAGATGTATAGAGGCAGTGCTTATGTGGTTCAGATTTTTCTCCTCAAACAGGTGACTGATCTGCAAAGGTGTGATAGGCGCAAACAAGATTGGGAAATTAAAAATGTCACAAAAGGAGGTTTAGAAGATAAGGAATCGCAGCTTGGTTGCATTTAGCAGATATAGAAGATAGGAAAGGGAAAAGTCTGGTGTAGGAAGAATTTCAAACACATGCAGATCTCTTTGCAAAGAGTGGCCCGACATGACAGGCGTTAAGACCACAAAATCTTCGGGGCAGAGGGTGTCTTTGACCCCACGCAGGAGCCCTGGCACCTTCAGGTGTTATTATCTGAACATATAACGGCAAAAGGAAACACCCAGAGCTGGCACCAGATTTTCTAGAAGGGTCAGACAGTCACAGGTTAAAATCTTGTCAAAACCTGGCTGTAAGTGGCAGCCCTTGGGTGGGAAATGCATTTGCAACCCCACCTCCTCCTCACTGAGAAGGGAGCTTTGGAAAAAAAATCTGTGCTTAATTCATTCTGAGCAAGTGAAATTCTGGCCCTAAGCTTTTCTTCGTAGGGCCTCCGAAGAGCTGGATTTCACAGCAGTATATTCATTTAAGTCAGCTAGAAGCAATTTTAAAAATTAAACATTCAAAGATTTCAATTATTAAAAAAAATACCCTTGCTTGCTAGTCAAGCTCCATCTCTTAAATCATATTTATTTTAATTAGTTTGTGAAACTTGCTGGGCTACCTGTGGTTAGTGCGAGTGTTTTTTGGCTTGGCTTGTTTTTGAAACTGTTTGGCAGTGGGTGATTTAATATTTTATCAGCATAAATATTATGATAGAATATTAATATTAATGGTTTTACATTTAATTGCATGAGACTACAAATTACATTTTCAAGCAGAAAGCCATTTAATTGCCAGCATGCTGATTCTGTTGCATGAGTACCGTTTAATCTAAGGTTTGCCTAGCATATTTTTGGTATAGAGATTCTGCTGTTTCAAGTATTTTGGCTTGTCAATTTATATATTATTGGAGGATACACATCTGTGTGCCTGTCTGGTTCTATTTTCTATTAATTTTAGGGTTTTGTAATGCAGATAGATCCGATTATCATGATGGCAGAAGAATAATAGTGTTGGCTGGAGCCAGGTCCGTTGTAGATGATGCTGAAGTGAACTCTGCCAATGTTTGCTAGTCTCGTCCCCGGCATCTCTGCCGCCGTGGGCTTGAGCTTCTGCTGACCAACACCTGCCAACCTTCCTTGCTTATCTCAAGTCCTGTGGGGTTTTAGTGATGTGGAAAAGCATCCTTAGAGACTAGAATAAGAGTATCAGATTTATTTCACTTGTTGCTTATTCAGCTTTCCATAATTGAGAAGCTTGGCCTCAAAACATTACATGCGGCAGATGCTGTTCCAACAAAATAAAACCCTATCCAAATAGTCAGAAGTCTCGGCTGATGTACTCGCCCGCCGGAGGCTGGGCAGCCAAAAACCTGGCATCTCTCCACTGCTTCTCATTTAGCACTCGCTGCGTGTTGTGCTGAGTTGGGTTTCATCTACGTGTCTAACGCATGTAAAGAAAAGTAAGCAAGTTATATTGGGGAATGCAAGGCAGAAAGCTGTTTTGTTGTTCTGGTGCTGTCAGGATGTCTTTCCCTGTGCTCAGTAGCCTGATGATGTGGTTAGATAAAGAAAAGCTGATCCTTTGGACGGGAACCTGCCAAGGCTGTAGGAGATCTGCTTTTAATTCTCTGCTTTGATTCAGGTTTCCTCTCTGTCCCTGGGCAAGTCACTTAATCCCTCAGCTTGTCTTTTTTTGGATGGAAATGGACAAGCTGGACATTTCCATGCATCACAAGAAACTGAATTTAAAATCAAAGATCTTCAAATAGGCCTTGTCTAAACCTAATGCATTACAGATAAAAACCAACTAATTAATAATAATAAAAAAATCCACCACATTAAGTGAATTGAATCGTATTTTTATTTTTGCATTTACTTTCTGTGAAATGAATTGATTAATGTTGGCAATACATACAGAGATTTTTTCAGATAGCTTTCTCCTGAAGAGATAAGGCTGGCATAAATTTTAAAAAGGATTATTAATGGGAAGGACCTGAATCCAAATGATTCCTGTCAAATCTGTATCTCGTGATCCTTTCCTAGTGTTGATGAAATTCATGAGGCAGTCGTGCAAGTAGCACTTTGTGCTAGAGCATGGTGAACTGGAGGTAACCTTGGATACTTTGGAAGATACTGTCACGCAATGGCTTCTTTATTGCCTAGCTTCCTGCCAAGAAAGAGCTTGACAATCGACGCACTCTTTTCTGAATTACATCTCCTCGACTCTATAAAACCAACAAATATGTGAGGAATATAATACTAGGTCCAGGGAGATTTTAGAGAGGGAATTCAGAAGAGTTTCTCTAAAACAACGGTAGGGACGTCCTAAGTACTGTAAAGTTTTATAGCCTCCTTTTAGCTTTCCTTAGACAGTTTTATTGTTCAGTGCCGATGGGCCCCGAAAAGATTCGATGTGACGTGCTGCAGAAATTAACGTCTGCAAATCCCAAACCCAATGAGATGGATCTCCCTGTCATCAGGTAACAGCACAAACAGATGACATTTCCCAATGCTTCTTCTAGCACAAGGCTTTGCTTTAGCTGCCGTGCTTCTGTGACGGATTTCCCTGAAAGCTTTAGATTTCTGTGTCCACGTGAATAAACGGAGCACCCCGTAAGTATTAAACTCTTCCATTCTGGGAAGTGCTGTGCTTACTGTAAACAGCCGGGCTGTTGATTTGAGCATGTGCAACGCATGCATCAGTCCTCCTGTGCTGCACATGTGTAGAAAATCTGCAGCTTAGTACGGGAATGCTCTTCTGCTGGTCTGCATCTATAGAAATAGGTGGGATTTAAAGATACTTAGCGGCGGTCAGAAGCCCCCTGCATTAGCTTCTACTAGTTTTCCAGAAATTCCAAACACAGGAGTGCGTGCAGTGTTCCCCATCCCCACCGTGGGGAATGTGATTTCAAGGCAGAAAATGCCATTTCTGAGGGGAATCTGAATTTACAGCAGCCTTCTTAATATTGGCAGAAGTTGTTCTTCTTATGACATTGGAAAAAAAGGGGGAAGGATTTAAGGCCCTAGAGGCGGTTTTGCATTTCAGGCCAGTGGGAGAAGGTTCTGGTCAACTGTGATGGTTTTATTCTGCATCTCAACAAATGCAAAGCGGATGCTTATTCCATACAGGCAAGCACAGTTAATAGGATGTGGTATGTGACCAAATATGTTACACTGATTTATCTCATCCCATGACCCTCTCTAGTCCTATACTGCAAATGTTACAAGACTGGATATAGTCCCATTTGTATTTTAATTGGCAGACTGCCTCTGAGAAGCACATTACTTGTCACTCAAGATGGAATATGTGTACAACTGATTAGTATACATTTTCTTTTGGGAGAAGTTTGAACCTTTGTAACTGTAGGGAATGAGAAAATTAAAATATGGTAAATAAAAGTCCTAGATTGGAAGTACTGATGTAAGAGTAACATTTTCTTATGCCAATAAAGTGAGCTAATTCTTTTGAAAACTGTCTATATATGCCATGATTTTCTCACAAAATTCTCAATTATACAGAATGTCCACTGTTATCTTGTTTTCATGTGGTTGTGCTATTCTGTTTGAAAACCTTTTTTCGTGTGTAGAGTAATGAATATGGTTGTATTGTGTTTGTCCTCCTAATCTTAGTTGTGCAGTTGAAGTAAAAAATGTTCTGTAATGCTTCAGAAGCAACAATGTCTTTTTGGTTTGGTAACATTGCCTCTTTTGGTCATTTACCCTGATTTTGAGAAATGGCCAAGAATATTAAAAAAAAAAAACCAAACACAAAACAACCCAAAACAACAAACCAAACAAAAAAAAACCCCTAACCCCCCCCAAAAACCAACCCCAAACCCCCACACCACCTTTTTATGTGCACTGAATATGTACATCACCACCCCCACTCAAACCCATGAGTTTTGCTCTCAACCTCGGTTTCTTTTTCAATCAGAAAAAATTTTTTTCCTCTTCCTGGAGTTCTGATATTGGCCATTTCCAAAATTCCTAATTTCTATCTGTGCTAGGTGTAAATCTGCCTGCCTTCAATTTATGATGACAGTGAAATCTGGTGCACCTGCCAGGTTATTGCAGAAGTTGAGGGAAGAAAGTAAAGTTCTTTACAAGAGTTAGTAGAAACTTATATAGCATGCTGAAGTCAGTGTCTTTTTTGTTGTATATCATTTTGTAGCCACGAAGACTTGAGATGCCAGCATGGCATTTCACAGATCTCTGGCAAATCCCCTGCCCCGCGAGATCTTCCATTGACAGGCAGACAATTAGTGTTTTCGGAAGGCTGCTAACTTGTTAAAGTTGTTTAACAAATGTTGAAGTAGTGTGTGCGTTACAGGTGGCAGATGAATTCATCTTTTCAATACAATAATGAAAAGTTTGGTCTGCTTGGCAATTGTCAAGATTTTTCCATTTAAAACAACATGAATGGCAAAATCTATTCATTGAAGAAGGCTGGTGAAAGATTTGCAAAAGACTGGTTTAGTGTGTAAGAGCTGGGTTTGTTCAGTCATTTTTTCAAAATCACACGATCTCATCTTTGACTTTCGGGTATCTGTAAACTACATACAGAAGTGCTTTTCTAAATCCTACTAAGCACTTACCTAATCTTTGGGTTTAGGTGTCTTTAAGTCTGGACATCAGGTTGAGTCTTTTGTGTAAGCGGGACCACTGTTACCCAGAAAATGGGATAGCAGGTGGAAATCAAGTTATAAGTTTTCTGCTGCCATGTGTTGACTTAGGCATTATTTGAAGGTCACTATTTTGTACAAGACAAAGCTGGGTGAACTTGTACTGATCTTGTGGCAGATGAATTTGCTCTTGTTCCATCCCTGCCTCTTTTTTGGTCTTTACTAGAAACCTGACTCTCTTTTAGTGAACATATAAAAGCTAGTTTGTCCCTTTAAACGTGAGCACAGTGAAGTCAATATGTGTGTTCATAGGTAGTTTGCTAATATTTTTTGTTGATTTTAAAAGAAAGAAAAGCAAACGAAGTTACATTTGTATGGGTGCAGTACAAGGGGAAGCTTTTCTTAGGTGCGTGTGTCCTTCCAGGTACTCTGTTATTCCCCGTCTATATGCTCTGCTACTTCTCCCGTAACTGCCCAGATTGCCCCTGTTCTTCTTTGTAGTCCCATGAGCTTTTCTTACCCTGGTTTCACTCCCAGCAATCTGACTGTGTAGCTTAGCTAAGAACCCGTCTGCAAGAATGACTTCTCTAGAGGACTGCTGGTTACGTACTATCAGTTTATATACATGAATATAGAATTTAATCATCCTGGACTGACTGTACAGTACAAAGATACCTCCAAGCCACAACTCTCCTCTAAGTCACTGCCTGTTGAAACCAGGAAGGTGTTGGGGGGGGAAAATATAAATTACTGCTGCCCTTTCAGACCAACAAATATGAGAGGAGAGTCAGGGCATTACCTTCTCCATAGCTGTATACCCATTACTATGGGGAATACCTAGACAGTTTAAAAGCTACATAGCTCTAACTGCTCTCAGAATATAGGAAGCAGCATTTTATTTCTCCTCATACTCTTCTTTAGCTGAATACAGACAAGGCACAATTTAAGTACGAATGAATATTTTGCTTTTTTAGATTAAAGGGGATTTTACAGTAAGTCAGACAACAGGCCACTAGAAAGATCAGCCTACTGAAGATTGATCTAGATATAGTAGCAGTGCACTAGTACTGTGACCAATTGGACTCTGCTGTGCAGAGACAGAATTGTCTCTTTGTTCCTATCTATTGCTAATAAATACAAGAATGACTGTAGGCTCCAGTCATTCTTGTATTGGAAGAAATGGAAATTTTACTGGTTGAAATGCATGGCTTTTCATCCTAGAGGATTTATGAGGTTTTTTCCATTCTCTCTGATAATAACAGCAGAAATAAGAAATGTTCTGTAGCTGAAAAGGTAAGATTTTGGAACACTGGATGCATCTGTTCTAGATAAGCTATTTATCCTAAAACCTGCATATAAAAGGAAAGGAGAGCAGTAATCCCTCCCCTCCTGGAATTCCAGATTATTATCTTTGTTTTTTGCTTCTATGTGCTAGGCTTTTGTAATTATCTGTTGAATCTAGATTTTCATGGCACTTTTTCATCCAAGCGTTGACATGACTTTGCCAACTGGGATTTCCATTGCTAGCAGTCTTACAAGCTTTATTACATTAAACACAATTTGCAGTCGTTCTAATTTATGAAAAAATAACTTAGATACTCTTTGTCTTTTTCAAGGAGTAACTGGGTGACCTCTTACAGAGTATTGGTGAGCAATGACAGTCATGCATGGACTGCTGTCAGAAATGAATCTGGAGACGTGGTGAGTATAACGAAACAGATATTTTATGAAGAAAAGCACAGGTGGGAAAGTGGGGACTGTCCATGTGGAGTTTTGATTTGCCAGATTAGTCAGTGCAAGACTACAAAGCAACATCTCTCAGTGATCCCGCTGCTTTTAAGAGCAAATCACATACTATGGAGAGGGACCCAGAATATCCTATATGACAAATCTGCATGTGTCTGCCGATGGATGTGAATGCCACCCTGGCAGTGGCCTTGCCTGCGATGAGGCGTGTTTCTTGTCGCATGGCCCATGGAAGGGTTTGCGTCAGTCTGCTGGTCCCTGGGGACATCTTGTGCCCGTGAGGTGCCTTTTGTTGGAGGGAGGGTGTGGAGCTCTGGCCCCTTTGCCCCTCTCTGAGGGGCATGGGGGGATTGTGTTCTTTGAAGAGCAGTTTTGGCCTGAGCCACCATCACCCCGGGGCCGTACCAGGTGACTTTATTTGTTTCTGTTACCAAAAGCGCTGAAAGACTTTTGAAGAACTGATCTTGCTATTTCCATATGTTTGGCCTGCATAGATTTTTGAAGGAAACAGTGAGAAAGAGATCCCAGTTCTCAATATGTTGCCGGTGCCACTGGTTGCACGCTATATCCGTATAAACCCCCGGTCCTGGTTCGAAGAAGGGAGCATCTGTATGAGACTGGAAATCTTAGGGTGTCCTTTGCCAGGTAAGAGTCTTTCTCAGTTGATGTTGACGTGGCTGCCTGTGCCAAGACTCAGAAATTTTATTTCCTTTGGATATGTGAGCTTTTTTTTGATATAATGCCTGTCTTTAGTGAGTAGAATTATGCAGAAAGAAACGAGATCTGTCTGTCTACACAGACAGTATCAGGATAACTCTTCAAATGTAACCGCATAGTATCTATAAGTGGCTTTATTAATAAAACAAAATTGCATGGATGATCTAACAAGATTCCTCTGTTGTGTGGGCTGAAGTGCAATGCAATTAATCTTACTGAGTGCACATGTACTAGAGGCAATAGAATTACATTACAGTCACTTGCAGAAGTCTTAAGCTTCTAAGGCAAGAAAGAACCATTGTAATTATGTAGTTTGATTTTTTTTTTTAATAAATTATTATTTCATTGTACAGGCCATGGAATTTCCCTGAATTAATTTGAAGGCAAATACTGTGACTGAACTAGTGCTTATCTTGTAGGGGGAGGGAAGGCAGTTGGGGATGTAAAGAATTTCTAGCAAATTTCAAATGTTACTGAATCCAGCATGATCCCTGGTAAGTCTCAGGTGAAGGTAAATGGCTCTATCCTTGTTAAAGACTGTGGAAAAGACACAACCTGATGTTTAGCACAAGCTTCAGGCGTTAGCTGTTTCTCTTATATGAGTGCAAAATAAAGTTAGGGTTTTGCTAAATAGCGTATACAAAGTGAAACTTTATACAAGGCCACTTAAAAAAAACCAAAAGGGCATTTAATACTGCAAATTATGGCAAAGACATGTTTCTATTAAGCACATTGTAAATAGTCTTATGGTGGATTTGTGTCTACATGTGTATGTACATATATAAATATTTGAAAAACTGTTTCTTCAAACCTTTTCTAAGCTGCCCACTACTCATTCCACATCTCGCATCTGCTTTCTTTCCCTTTGATCCTAAATTCTGGCACCTTGGGGATAGCTCTCTCTTTTTTTTGCAGGGGGCAATGAATAGTATTTTCAGAAATACTAGAGCCAGAAAGAGAACTGCCTTTCCAGAGCCTATCATTACTGCTTTAACTGTTCCTGCTGCTGTTCAGAGACTTGCTGCCTCCAATTCCACTGTTGATGTAGGGTCTTCACATGCCAAGCAGAGGTAGCCTGATTTTTGTCCTTTAGACATTTAAATACTCATGGAAAAAACCCAACCACCAATAATCTGGGGCACAGAAGGGATAATTCTCTGTCAAAGAGAATATGGGGCAAGTATTGTCATAAAACTTAGTCTGTAGGTGTATTAACCATGAAGCAGCAAAGGTTAGCAACACTTAGACAACTGCTTTTCTGGGGCTAACAAACACATCCTGAACTTGAATGGCAGTGACCAGGGGTGTCCTGTGTATGCGAATATTCATGTTTTCAGTAGGATTCTGATTTATTTCAACTGTGGGTTTAGAAAAATCCAGCTCTGGGGGTTGCTTGTTTCCCATTGTAACTTTTATCCTGGAGGGGCAATTGCAGAGCCAGTATTTCCCCTCAGCTCTTGAAAGGACTGGTGGGCTGTTAGAGAGCTGAGGCCTATCCCAAATTCCTGAGGGGGTTTGCAGAGGATCCATTCTCTATAACACAGGGTGTGAGGCTGAAGGAAAAGAGTAGCTTTCTTCAGCATGGTGACTTTCCTGGCATGCAGGACAGGCACAGATGTCTCCAGGGAATAAAAAAGATGACACTCAAACAGTTTTGAAGAGCAATTTGTAGGGAAATTCTCAAAATCCTTTTCTATTCCATAAAACTGTACTTGAAGAGGAAAGAGCAAAAACGTCGATATTTGGAAAGGTGATTTTTATTAAGCGCAGCACTGATTTACACTAGTTTCTTATTGGGTATACACCTATATAGGGCCAAATTCTGCTTTGAAGTGTTAGTATTTGTCACCCTTCAGCTTCATGGGACTGGATCGGTGGATGAAGGTGCTACTGAGGTAAGAACATATCTGCACTTCCACCACTGGTGCAATGAGTGCTGTTACGGCTCGTTGCAGGTCTTGGGTTAGCATGGAAACAGCATCAGTGCTTCTTCTTGGTAGTCATTTATTGAGTTAATTGCCTGCAGTGGCTGATTCAGTTTATTCCTGAAAGAAAATACCAGAATCATTCATTGAGAAACACAATGAGAATGGGTGTGTTTATTCAAAATGTAATTGGACTGAAAGAACTAATAGGTTTTGATAAGCTGCTGACCCGTCTTTTTAGCCCAGAAAGAACTGACATTTCTTTCTTCTAGCTCATTTTATTCATCGCACGCAAGGCTCTCAAAACAAAGCTGTTCCCCAGGTTGCAGAGGCCTTTGCATGCACGTTTTCCTCCTGTAGGACATGACGTTTTTTTCCAGTTCCCTGTAACTGGACTTCTTCACCCTTTATTGGTGTCATCTTACTTGTTTCAAGTTGAATAACCGACTGGTTTGGCCATGGGTCCAGCCTCTTTGATACCACTGCCAAGGGTTCTTTTCTGACAGAGGTTTCCTCCATAAAACTAAGCAAGTCTCCCAAATTCATCAAAATCAGGAGGTGGAGCTCTGTCAGTTCACACACTTCTATTCTTTCCAAAGCCCCAAAACCCCTGAAAAAAGTCATGGGATGCTCAGTTTCTTTGAATACCTGGTGTGGTTTTGATTATATTTACACCATGCATGTGAACGTACAAGAAATCAAGTTGTCAGGAGGAACAGTTTGGTCGTGTTTTAGAGCTCCCACGTGCCGTGACCTCCTGAGGCAATGACCATGCATGGGCAGATGGGGTGTAGGGAAGTACCCCAAGGAAAAAAGTGGGGCTGAAGGAAAGTCAGTCACTTTGCATGACACTGAATTTCTTTTCCTATCTTTTAAACTTGTAATGTTAGGGTTTATGTCTTTATTAATCCCTGAATAAATTAAGCAATTTGCATTCAGTCTGTGCTCTGTATCAACTCTCCATCATGTAGGCTCACAAGGGAGGGTAAGAAAGGAATACCAGATAAAGAAGAAACCTGAATAAGATATTAATATTCTGGGAAAGCTTGTTAGCACTGGTAGTATGTGATGGAAATGGTTAAAGACAGTTAGGACCCATTCCTGTGGGTAGGGCTCTGTTAATAAAACCTTCTGAATATGCTAGGTGCGCTAAAAGTTGGACAAATCATGAGAAAACGCTATTTAGATAATTGGAACAGAGAAATTACAGATTATCTAATTGGTATTACATAGGGTGATTGTAATTTTTATCAGTGAAATGCTTATATATTACTCATAACATACATTTTCGGTGTATTGTAGGCTAGTTTTGACAAACAACCTTTTCTAGACTATTACAGTAGCCCAGCAAAGAAAACTGTGTTATCCAACTGTGTCAGAACTGTCTTTCAGGCAACAGAAGTGATTTGCTGTTTCACCAAAGGAAAAACATTGAGCTGTGGAGGAAAGATGCCAGAAAATCCTACCTATAGGAGAGGATCAGTGCTGCCATTTCTTGCTGGGGAAAAAGAGGACAAAAGCACCAGCATTTAATTCCCTCTCCAGTTTCCAGAAATGCTGGTATTTACATAGATGTAGACTGACACTCACAATCTTTTGCAGTTGCCTCAGAGGGATGGATGTACTTTCCTTGCCTGTTCTTTCTCAAACCTAAGGAAAATCAAAAAGAAACTGCAGATGATCAAAAGTACCCAGAGATAGGAGAGAGAAAATTAGCTGAGCTCTTCATGCATTTATTTATACTGTAGAGTATTCAAGGCAATAGGCAATTATTTTAATGCAATAAATTTGTGATGGAATTTAATTTTTAATAATTGTTACATAGGAAACTATCATTGGTATCATGATTATGCCATCACTTTCAACCCAAGATAAAAAATGAACTTTAACTACTCTGTAATGGAGTACTGTGTTTTGCAGTGGATGCACCATTCAGTGCTATTTTCATTGCTTGTCTCTTATTTGCCAGGCTACCCGGTTAAGTCTAGAAGTGTGCTTATTTTGTATAAAACTGACTTTCTACAAGTATCTTTCATGATAAGTGATCGTGTATACAGCAGTACTAAATTCAGCGAACTACTTGTGAGAGTAAATTTTTGCTTAGAGTGACAGTCTCTCCTTGTGTTCTGCTTTTATCATTGCAAAAACTAAAACTTAATCTTGGGCAATTTAAAGCTTTTTGGGGAGTTTGCCTGAGCAAAGACTGAATAAAAATGAGACCAAATTAAATAATTCTCCTGGGAAAGGCCAATGTATTATATTTCTCCATACTCATCAAGAGAGATGTGTAACATCCCCCAGCAATACAGTGGGTGTCATTAAAAGGTTTTCTTTCGTATTTTATTTGTAAAATCAGGTGTATACTGTTCTGAAGTATTACCAATCCTCAGAATTATCATTATTATCAGAATCAAACTGTAAGAATTCATTAGAAAGATCAAATGTTGGTAGAAAACCTTTAAGAAGCAACTACTGCGGGTTGAGACTTTGGGTTTTCTTTTAGCCATATTGTCATTCATTATGCTTAACTGGAATTAGTTGTTTGGTATTGGACTATACATCAACATATATAGAAAAGAATCCATCCATAGTTGAAGAATATTATTTCATTGCTGATTTAAAGTGAAATGTTAATGCTCGTGACTGACACGAAATAGATCATGTGGAAGAAAACTTACAATCACCTGATATGTCTGCCAGCAGATTTTTTCAAGATTACATGTGTGATGCCTGTGACATGTTCAATTTTGTGAAGACAAGTCAAATTCACTTATATTACATGGAAATGAAAAAATCAGTCATTTGCAAAATGGCACATTTTTAAGGCAGTCTAAAGGATTTAGACTAGAATATTATTTCTATTAAAAACTTATCTAAATCACTTGGATTGACTTCATTATCTTGTCCACTTGGAGCACCATATGAGCACCACTTCTGAGCTTGCGAGCTCCATCAGGATGATACCATACAGCTCACGGCAGGACTTCTGTGAGAATGAAGCATGTGAACAAATCGTGTTGGGAATGGATGCAAGTTTTACTTACTAAAGGAGAACATTTTGATAATATTGTTTTGTGAGCGTTGATTTCATCTTCAAGTTATTGCAAAGCTCACTTCATATCTTTCCATTACAAAGAACAGAAGTATGGAGGTAACAAGCTACCTCTATCTGCAAACTTAATTAACTCTACTGGTAACATAAAGATAGGTTAGTGGTAGAAAAACCTAATATATTCCTCTGTATAAATGGGAGTGCCACAGTTTGGCAGGATCCTTTCTCCATGGAAGAAAGGCTGTCTGAGGTAGTGCCATGAATAGATGAGTGTATTTCAATTCTAATTCTGTGGTTTGAGTCTCTTAGTCTCTTATTCTATGTTTTATAAAAGAAAATAATTTTTGCCAAAGTGGACCTAACTAGCTGTGTGCAAGACTGGTACGCCTTTCTACATTTTAGCTTTTAATTTTCTAGTCTGTATTCCTGCTGCAGTAGAAATACAGTGATCGAAGCAGACTCGCAGTAGAGCTTGGCAAAATACGAGTGTTAATTCTCTAGGGGGCTGTCAAATTGTGCAGGTTTTGAGGAAGGACCAGAGATCCAATCATTCTCATTGTACAGCTTTTTTAAGTTTCCACCAACTCTACAGCATTCACAGTCATTCCCATGATATTAATGTTTGATGTATGGAAAAAGTGCCAGACTTTGAAAGGAATGGGATTAAAGTATTAGGAAAAAAGTATCAGTTGCTGTATGTTTTGGCTCGTGGTAATAGAGAAAACCTTCAACATCTTGGCAGTTTTATGATGTTTATTTTTGTATTTTTACAACAGAGGGATATTTTTACAATGGTGAACATATTCTGTGTGGCATTAAACACATTGTCTCTTCTAGAAGAAGTGGGGTTTTTATGATTTCTATTTCTCAGTCATCAATATATTAAAGAGTAATTTCCATGCATTAACATGGGTTGACCTTTAAGGGTTTGACATTCTAGAGTCATCTGCAGGGTTAGTGCAGCATCGTTGCTGTCGGTGGACTTGCATCAATTTAGCCTGCAGTTAAGTTAGAAAGAAGACCTAAAAATGCAGGTGAATTTTATGTGAAACCTAACCCTCTTGATTCTTCAAAACTTTTTTTTTTTTAAATAAGCAAATCTTGTTTCCTCACCTGATTAGGCTCTAATTCAAATCCATTTCCAGGTGGTTTTGTGCTAGAATAAGTTCTTAAAGGACAGACTGCATTGAATAACCAGATTTTGTTGAGCAAGATGGTTTTTTGACATTTTTCAGTTGTATTTGTAGAACAGCATTCAACTGACCTTCCAGTATTTCTGCTATAGATTTAGGGAATGGAAGTGAAGACAAGCATATGAATGAAGAGTAAATAAGTGGTAGAGAACATGAGTAATGTTACAGCAAAGCTTAATGGAACTTCCATGTTTCATTTCATAAATAACTTAAATAGTTCAAATTTTGCTTTCCTTCCACATAAAAAACCCTAAATACTTTTAGAATTTCATGGGAAGAATAAGTTAGAGAATTTAGAGGTTACAATGTCAGAAATATGAAGCTTAAAAATGTCAAGTTATAAGGTATTTTTAAGTGTTATGAGTTTTCTGTAATTTCATTAAATGTTGTTGCAGAATAGTATCTATGTATTCTTCCTACTAATAATTATGCTTGTTTTCCCCCCAAAAAATCACCTATCAGTTGTGACACTGTTTAAAAAAAAATCATTTTTCTTCTCTTGAGACAGTGTCTTTTGGCTGTGTTGCAATGAGACAGGATAACATTTAGGCTTTCATATTTGGCTTTTTCCCAATAATTTTAAACCAAATGAAGATGATTTTGTGCAAAGGGGAACAATTTTTCATAACAGCCTGACAACCACTGGTTTGACAAACAATTACTCAAAATTCCAGACATCCCAGATACACCAAATTGAAGAATGTGTCTGATGTTTTCCAAATAGACTTGTTTATCTCTAAAAATAGGTCATAGTAGATTAGGCTAGGAGCACACATATCAGGAAATATAAAGCTGAGCCCTAACAGTCTTAGCCTTTTTTTTGCCCAGGTGAATGGCCTGGACAGTGAAGGACACAAAGGTTTTTGTTCTATCCACATGTTCTCCTTTGTGTGTTTTGAAATATCAAACTATAAATTATATCTGTATAGAAATGAATATGCTGATTTTAAAGTAACAAAGGCCTCTGACTTTCATAAACGGTGCTTAGGAAAATAATCAGGAATTTTTAATATGCACAGTAGATCCTTTCTGTATTTTGCAAGCAGTGCATAGACTCTGAAAATACTCATCAAGAAAACTAAAAGATAGTTCCTTGTAATACTAAATTAATCAAGTAGACACAAAACATTTACTGGGGCTTTTTCCTCTGATGTGATTTTTTTCTCCCCACTCTTTTATCTTGCATATGACTCATCATTTTCCAGTGTCTTTTGCCCTCCTCTGTAGCCTAAGGATGCCCTTCTGCTCTTCTGTTGAAGTTTAGTTGTTCGTGCAGAGTAGCTGTCTGGCAAGCTGATGCCTGCTGCCTCCTTGTTTTCGTTTGGATCTATATAAGCTGATTTGTGCAGTAATTAGAAATATTTCAAATTTGCTGTTTCTTTGAGCTTTTCTTTTGAAAACCTGTTTTAAATCCATATAGGACAGTGGAATTCAGATTTCCATGTTCCTTGCATGCATTATGGCTAAGCATCTTTATATTTGAAATTCATAAGCACATGAAAATTCTTTTATTTCTTTTCTCAGACCCAAATAATTATTACCACAGAAGAAATGAAATGACAACCACAGATAATCTGGACTTTAAGCATCACAACTACAAGGAAATGAGGCAGGTAGGAAAAGAAGCTGGTGTGAGACCTCCTTGATGGAGGGTGGATGGGTGCAGGCTTTTGAGCTTTTATGGAATCTGAATTCTACCTGTTAAAAATACTATTAAATGGTGCAATTTATTTTAAAAAAATCTTTTTTTTTCTGTTTTAATCTATTAAAAGCAACAATCTATTAAAATCCCAAAGTCTTAATTTGTACATCATCTAACCTTAAACAGGTGACACTACGTGACAGAGGGAGGTTTTACACATAATGTGCCATCGTTTTTCTTACACATATATTTGAGTGGTGAATGTTACAGTGGTTTCTCCTTTCAGATTTGACCCTGACTTAGCCACCAGGATTCTCTTATATTTCAGTGGGTTTGGATAATTAGAATAAACTATACAAAGTCCAGTTCTGTATTCATAGCTGTGAAAACCACCAAAAACTCACCAAAAAAAATCTAGGAAAAAAAAATGCTGGTAGCATAATTGTAAATCTACTAGCCTTATTATCTTGTTCCTTTAACTTCAATTAGGCAACCTTGCTGTTCTTTTTGTTATTATTTTTTAATCTTGCTTCATATCACCACAGGCACAGGTGAGGGTTGTCCTAAAGTAATATTTCTGCCTGCTTTCTCTTCAACTATAAAGATAATATGTTTGGACTTGAAGTGTGTGAATCATTTGCTGTGTGCTGAATTTTCAATGTATTTATACTGCATGAATCACCATTCATTTTTATTGAGCAATTGTGTACTGAGTCACACATTTATTTCGGTAGAGATTTCGTGGCCTATATTTCTTAGCATAAAGATTAGACAAGTAGAAACTCAATTGGCATAATTACTGTCAAGAACAATAAAATAAAGTGTATTTTAGATTCTCATTGCAGAAAGACAGGTTGGTCAGGTTAGAAATATCTCTGGGGAAAAAAACCACAGCTTTAAACCAGAATATTTTCCCACTTTTCATACAAGTAGAAAAATTGCAACTGTGGCTAAGAGCCGGTCAGTTGTGAGCTGTCTTTGTGCTTTCCCAAGTTCGGGTTTTCTCTGTGTCAAAGCAGTTAATTTGTTTAGAGATCATTGGATTCTAATTGGGTTCTGCTGCTAGTAAGCAGAAGATTGTGGGTTGGGTTCCAATAAGTATTATATCCCCAAAACTAATCTCAGAACTTCATAATCTCTTTGCTGAGTGTAAAATGGAACAATAACTGTCAATTTCCAGAGTCAAACTTAAAAAAAAAAAAACAAAACCCAAAACCAAACCATGCATTATTGTCAGTTTTGTTAGCTGCTTCACTGCCAACCATCTTAGAAAAACTCTGTTCTTTGTTATTTATTATAAACGCTGAAGAAGGGGGAGGAGAGGGTGTTCCCTGCGCCATGTTTTGGAAGCATTACATTACATTGCAATATGTCAAGTATTTGCGAAAGAGAGGGATTTTCTCAATGTCAGATTATTTTAATAGAACTCTCTTTTTAGGAAGATAAAATTTACAGTACCATTTTTTTCTCTTAAAAGAGCATTCAAGGTTCTTCTTTCAGTTGATGGCAATGCTTGCTGTACCTTGTATGCAGAAGTCAGGATTGTCTTATAGTCCAAAATATTTACATGATGTATTCATGCTGTATAGGAAGCTGTTAAAATGGTAGGATAGATATCCCCAGAAATAGTTTGAGATGGACATTTGAGTACAACCTTGTCTTTGAAACAACAAACCCAGGTCATATCTTTCTTAGGAAATAGGATTGTTAATTTTGAAATCCATTTAACTGGATGTGACTCATACCTTTGGACAGGCCAGACTCCAAGCACCCCTGAAAGCTTGTGTGGCTCTTCACAGTCAGCTGTGTTTATGGACTTGATGTAACAATAATACAGAATATTGAAGAGCACAATATACGTTACCAATTGAACAGGTTTATTTGAGGGTTAAACAACCAAATGTAGAGGGCTAGAGCGATACCCAGCAAACATCCAAGGTTGCATGTGATGCCAGGTTGACAGCCTCTATCTGATAGTCTCCACGCTCAAGGAGGAGGTCGTTTCTGTTTTGGCTCACAGCAGAACAAGAAATACAGAGATCTTGGTAGAGTTAGCTTAACAGTTGGATGCCATGATCCTAAGGGTCTTTTCCACCTTAAACGATCCTATAATTCTATGATCTCCACAGAGGATGAAGAATAGCCCTAACCTGAACGGCATTGACTGACAATCCTTTTGCCTCCTCTAAGCGTAGATGGCACCGAGACCCACATTTAACCCACCTTTCCTGCAAAATGGAGGAATTGGACCTTCAGAGGCCAGTTTTGCAGGGCTTCTTCAAAGACTGCACGCAGTCTTTTTCCAGGGCGCTAATAGGGTAAATAATTGGTAGTGACAAACAAATAGGAACTGTCAAATACGAACTGTTAGTGAATGTAATTGTGGAAGTGTTTTACAGTCCTGCTCGTTGTTAATAAAGCCCTGACTGACTGTTATCATCAATTGTCTTTGACAGTTTGTACAAAGCCCAAAGAAAACACTGTGACATTTCAGGTGACCTATTGTGCCATTTGTACGAAATGAGTATGAGAAAAGCAAATATGAAATATGTTCATTTTCAGTATTGTATTTACATATAAACATTTAACTACATTACTATATCCATACTGTTATCAAAAGAGCCACAGTGAAGTCTAGTCCAGAGGCCCTAATTCAGGAAAGGTTCTTTGTTTGACTCGGAAAGTAATCACATGCTTGCAATTAAAGAGATGATGGAGAGTTTACTGAGGCCAATACAAATATTTCCACTGATTGTAATATACTTTGAACTTGGTTCTAGGCATTTTTCTCACTAGTAATGAACATTTAACATCCTTTTAACTGCTTTCCTAAACTGATGTTCTTGGTACCCTGCGCACACTGAAGTGCCAGGCACGTTCGCAAAGCTTCTGCTCTGCAGCTTGATTTTGGAGACGGCTCTGAGAGGACAGGCTCATCTCCCCTATTCCGCATCTTGGGAAGCTGCCTGGATGCAGCGATACATCAGGCAGGAGGGATTTTCCTGCAGTTTGAAGAGAGTGTAAGGAGAGGAATTAGTAAACACAGGACCGAGACAATAACATTCTTGATACATTACAGAAAGCCGGGTTTAGCCTGCTAAATTAGACCTTTTAATGCGGTATCTGTACTCATTGGCAGAGTGAAAAAACGAATATTTATCTCTATTGGAGAAAAATGTGGTATCTGATCCAATAAAAATCCATTTCATCCTCTCGTCAGGAGGACATTAATAATCCCCCCGCAGTAGACCGTGGATAAGGTTTGGTCTGTGAGGCTCTAGCTCCATATCCACTGAAAGTATTTTTGGTTCATTATGAGCAGATTGACCATGATGATTTAAGGCAGTCTGTCTCAAAAAGTCAGTAATTGACTTGTTTAAATCAAATACTATAAAATGTAAAACAGCGTTTTCTGGCTTCACCTATGTGTTTCAGCTGGAACAACAAATGATGACATCTCCACTTACGTATGCCCAGAATGTTAAAGAGTTCCCTGGAAATAGCTGGGTACCTGTAATACCAGCACACTGATGATGATGACTGTGGTGAAAAAAAGTAGATATGAAACTAGACAATACACTAAAAAAGGATAACTGACTGTATTTTTCAGACAAGTGCTGAGTTTAGATTTGCAAAAGTAATAGTTTCTCAGATCTATATTAAAACCAACATGTGAGATGAACAAACGTACAAATATAACATCTTTTTGGTCTCTTTGCGACATGATTATAAATAGAAGTGATGCCTTTTATGAGAGGAATTTTAATGATGTTCTTCCCAAAGTGAATTGTGTTTCCACTTAGATTTGCTAAATGGTGGCATGGGAATCAGACACATCTAATTATTGCATTTTTTAAATCATCAGCCTTATCATCCAATATTGTTTCTAAATTAACACTATGTGAGTAAAGAGTTTTGTTGTGCTACAGTATTTCTTCAATAATGTATGCACCCTTGTTTATGAAAAGATTGTCTAATTAATAGTCCCTAGGGTTCCAATTTACTGTAAAGTTCTTATTTCTTTCTTTAATGCTTTCCAATGGAAAAAAAAATCGAGACGGATAAATTCTTGTCATTTAGAGCTATTTGCAATAACGTCTTATTATTAACACAAAAATTTTCAGTCTTGTTTGTAAATTTTAACATTCACCTGAAATGCCACAGTAAAGTGTTTGTTTGTGGGACAATTTAGACTTCAGATATACTTAAGCCTGGATCACATCTGTGTAACTTCAGTTTAAAGAGACCTACACCCTTAACCATGATCTTCCCTCTGCACTTTAGTAAGCACTCAGGCTATTTGATTTATATTTTAACTATGTCATGCAGTATCTGCAGAAACAATGAATAGCATAGATTTTGATGGTAGGAATGTCTTCAGACCATCTGTTTGCATTTCCATTATTAATTCTATTTTTTGCTGAAACTTGGTAAGCAAAGTCTGAGGAATCTTATTTACTGAAGGAGTATATCCTGTTGAGTTTATGGAGTAATTCAGATTTATATCTATCTCACTATTTTGGCCACAGCAACACTGCCTTAACTATTTTGCCATGTAAGATTTCACATTGTAGTACAAGAAGGGTGGGCTTGGTTTCTACCTCAGCAGAGGCAGGTGTAATCAGAGTTCCCTGGGAAAAATCATGTTTAAGTGGGTGATATCATTCTCTCTTAGTTTGTTTTGAATTGAATTGCTGCCACATAGGACAAAGGAGAGAGAAATCTCCTTTACTGGGCGGAATGTGTCTGTGGCAACCTGTAACGTACGTGCATTGCCATGCTAACACCCTGGGGCATCTCAACTCACTCAGCTATAGTAAATGACAGAGTATGTAGAAGGAAGTGTTAAGGTGGCTAATTATCCTCCATCACATAAAGTTTTCAAAATGTGTTTGGTTGTATAGTAGCAGTGGTTCTGTTGGTTTTATTCCCATTGGACTTCCCCCTCAAGTCCTTAATTGTGTGATAATATTACAAATGCATCTCATGTAAGAAAGATCTTGAACCTCACCTATGCTGTAGTGTTTCAGCAGACTATTCAGCTTGTTCCAGCAGAATAAACATTATTTGTGTGAATTACCACACAACATAAATTCATGAACTAAACATAAAGCTTTTACAACTAAGAAATAATCAGAAAAGAAAATGAAGAGATTTTGCCACAACCAATTTGGAATGAAGTAATTAATCGTGGATCTATTTTGATGCTGCATTGTCTAACTAAGTGTCTTTTTTTTTGTTGGCAGTTGATGAAAACTGTGAACAAAATGTGCCCGAATATCACAAGAATTTACAATATTGGGAAAAGTAACCAAGGACTAAAGCTGTATGCTGTTGAGATTTCTGACAACCCGGGAGAACACGAAGTTGGTTAGGATTTAGTCTAACTAAATCTGTTGACGGGTGCTGGGCTGTGGCTTTTTTTTATCCTCATTCTCTGTATCTGCAGTAATTATCACTGATGGAATTATATTCGTGGCAGCAAAGATTTCAAATGTATGTGGGAGGAACTTCAGCACTGTATTTCTAAATTGGGAAGAGGAGGGTGAGCACAAATAGAAGGCATTTTGAATGTGGGATCAAATTCTTTAATGATAATGAGTTTTATTCTTTACAATAACTAAAAGTGATTTTTAGTACTGGGGAATGGATTTTAGTTTTCAGGATTTAAGTAGCTTTGGATAGAAATTTACCTTTTTTTATATGGGTGGATGCATTGCAAGCAAGGATAGGTCAAATCTCACAAATCGTCTTTCACTGGTGAGTATTGGGGTACAACTTCCTACCGTGATATAGTTCTTCAGAATAGAAACTCATTCAGTCTTTGGCCCTTCTGTGGAGAAAAATGAAGATCTCACGGTGATAGTGCCTGAGGCAGCTGTGAGAATAAAGGTGTCTTGTGCTTTGCCGTGTCCATAAATACCCCAATATGTGTTCATCCTATGCAAGGAAGAGTGCTGCAACATGCTCCTAAGACATCTCTCTCCTTTGCCATAAGGGTTGGAGCACAGTAGATTTAATCTCTCCGTAGACTTGGTGTTGACCTTAGACTACAGTCTCAGAATGTCAGATGTTAACACCAGGATAATTCATCTGATCTGCTCTGTCCACTTACCTATTTTTGAGAGTCCTGCAGAAAATGCAAGGAGTGTGTCACGGGCCGGACAAATTGGGAGGGTGGATCCAGCCACAAGCCGTAGCTTGGCCAGTTCGGGTCTGTCCTGTTAATGTTTGCAAGTGTTATTCATACAAAGGACAACAAAATTACAGGGATTTTTTTAATAGCTGGCACTATTCCTAATAATCTCTGAAGTATTTTGTAATTGAGTCCAAGTATTGTGCCATTCACTATAACCTTGAAAAATATATGTGAACCTGTTTTTTGATAAGTGAAGGAAAAGGAGCGTGTGAAGTCAGAGATCAATTATGTAGTTACTGGCTGTTACCTTTTAAGAGCCTTAACATCTGTCGCAAAGAACTACTAGCAATGTATTTTTCATGTTATTTTTAGACTAACAGAGCTTTTAAAATCTGCCCGTAACATGCTGAAATTGTGAGTATAATTAAAAATGCGTTTCATGGAAAATGGGGTTTGGGCATTTTACACGGTAGCTTAAGATATCACTGATACATAAGCCTGTTCTTCTAAAATAGCAATAGAAAGTAGTTATTTGTTTCTGTACAGTTACATTTTCATCTATCATTTGTTCAGTTAAAACACTTTTCCAACTCTCCTTAAGCAAAATGTTGCTGATTGACATCAATGAAATTTGGTTAGATATTTGATTTGCTGCTCTGACACCACTTCTGCTCCATATGTTTTCAACAGGTGAACCAGAATTTCGGTACATTGCAGGAGCTCATGGGAATGAAGTGCTTGGACGCGAGCTAATCCTTTTGCTAATGCAGTTTATGTGCCAGGAATACCTGGCTGGGAACCCACGCATTGTACATCTCATTGAGGATACCAGAATCCACCTCCTGCCCTCAGTCAACCCAGATGGATATGACAAGGCATATAAAGCGGTAATATGATTATGGACATATCAATGAGTTATTTTACGTCTATTAGATGAACGAAACGTGCTCCTGTTGTCTTTTTTTTTTTTTTCAAAGATCATATTTTACAAGTGATCAAAATAAAAAAAAAAAAAAAAAAAAAAAACCCAACCAAACACATCAAAGCAAATACAAACCACTGAAACATCTTACTCGGGAAAAAAAAGCTGAAAGAAACAGTATTCTATGTGACATTGGCTAACAGGAAGATGTGTATAGAAAGGAGGGTCATGAAGACTGCCAGAACAAACCATACCGAGGTGTATAGATCAATGGGAACACCATTATGGAAAATGGAAAATTCATGCACTCTGTTTCTCATGAGAAACCAAGCTAAGCACATGAAAATTTGCATTCCTCCGCAGCTGAAATTTAATAGTGCATCTTTAAGGAGAGCACAATGTGTTGGGCATTGTAAGAATTCAGTCTGGAAGAAGACAGACACCAGGAGGAAAAATTGCAGGGGCTGGTCAAATACACTGGAAAATCTTCCAGGGCAGTCTGTACAAGACTGGAATACAAAATTTGCACTCACAGCCGTGGAAGGGAATATATGCTATCTCCATTGCAACCCACAGGAAAACCAGTCTTACATAGAAACCTTGAAAACAAACCAGAATATTTTGGCTAACCCCAAGTAATTTTTCATGGGCTTTGCTCCACCTCATTCAAGGTTTCGTACAAAATGAAAAAAAAGCCAATTATTCACTTCAGTTAATTAAATAATTCATCCTTTCATTTTTCTCTATAGAATTCTCTCTGACACATCCCCAAATACTTTGCTGAGGGCTCACAGGTTGTTGTATTCTGAATTATATTTTTTCTGAATTATATTTTTTCTCCCTTTTTCTTTAAACCTAAGGGTTCAGAATTAGGGGGCTGGTCTTTAGGACGATGGACTCAGGACGGCATTGACATCAACAATAATTTCCCTGATTTAAACTCTTTGCTCTGGGAGTCAGAAGATCAGAAGAAGAGTAAAAGGAAAGTTCCAAACCATCACATCCCAATCCCTGACTGGTACCTGTCTGAAAATGCCACTGTGAGTAAGACCAGAGAGCAGGGAACACAAAGGCAGGGGCACGTTGGAAGAGTGAGCTTTGCACTTCTCAAGAAATTAGTAACTTGTGGGTGAAGTTACATACCTGACTTAAGCTACTTGTCTAGGCTTCCTTGCCAGGAAATAAAAATGTGCCACAAAAGTACCATTCACCCCCATATTTTAGAGGCAGCCCTTGGGAAGGGAACTGCTGCCTGGAGGGTTCTCTTTTCCCTTGGCAATTATGAGAACCGGGAGGACTCGATACCCAACTTTTGGGTAGCAACAGGTAGACAAAGAGAATCCCACCTCAGGGCTCAGTCCCGTGAATCGGGCTTCTCCCTAGTTTTGCGACATAGATGAGCTCTTTGCAAACTCAGTTGCCATACAGATATCTCCTGGGGTTTTCTTATTTGTTCTTACTTGAAATATATTCTTATCTGAAATAACACTGCAAATGCTGAGGCATATGCAAAACCAATGCAGTGGCTTATGCTAAAGTCATTTATTGGATCGCAGTGCCAAAAATTTAACTTTTTTTTTTTACGTGGCCTTTTAAATATGATGCAACTATTTCTAGTGGCTGAGATTCCCCCAGCTTGAGGGGAAGGCACTTAACTGTGGCAGTTCTGTGGCCTTTAGAAATAGTTCTGTGTTTAAAACCCCTTATTTCGAAAACTCATTTCAGCCAATGGCAGAGGGAGCAATGTCACGGTCTGACATCTCTGTCGGTTGCTGCTCTTGGCCTCACTCTACGTAGATGTTCCTGCTGCATAAATTACTAACATTAAGGTTTTGTTAGGGTTTTTTTATGCACAGCTGGCGGGCACCGTAATGTAAAGAAGCCCTGCTCCTTGGCCACATCTCTTGTGCTGGCTACTCACTCCACGCTAAGAAACTCACAGCAGGACTCCTGCGTCTGGTCTACCTTTGAAACAAGATTATCAGATTTCACAGGTTGAGTCAAAGCTGCTGTTTCTTTTTTTCTCCCAGGTGGCAGTTGAGACACGGGCAATAATAGCGTGGATGGAAAAAATTCCTTTTGTGCTGGGCGGCAATTTGCAGGGAGGAGAGCTGGTGGTGGCGTACCCCTACGATATGGTGCGATCGATGTGGAAAACCCAGGATTACACCCCTACCCCGGACGACCACGTCTTTCGCTGGCTCGCCTATTCCTATGCCTCCACGCACCGGCTGATGACAGATGCGAGAAGGAGAGCGTGTCACACAGAGGATTTCCAAAAGGAGGATGGCACTGTTAATGGAGCCTCCTGGCATACCGTGGCAGGAAGTAAGTGTCTGTAGAAACTGCAATTAGCATTATCTTGCTAAATATAATAATGCCATCACTGCCTGGTGTACCTTGCAGAGGCGGTGGTGGTAAAACTTTTGCCCTAGGAGGAATATTTCCCCATGTGAAAGTCTGTTTGCTGCACTTCATCAAGTATCAGAGGACTGAAAGAAATTGTGTCACTAAGACCTGGTGACCATTTCATTTACTATGGAGGTTTCCAAAAGTGCACGTGCAATACATTAGTTTTATGGATTCTGTACCTTCGAGATGATTTGCTAGGAGAAAAGCAACCCAGTCCAAATCCGCTAGCAGGGGGGAACCTGTCAGCCTTTGCCATCTCACAGGGTGCCAACAGAAAACTGCTGCTGAACATCAAAGGTAACCAGTGTCAGAGCTGAAGCAGCAACTCCAGGGAGAGATTCCAGTGGCCCTTAGATAGGAAAATCACAATTTCAGCCTCATTCTCATTGAACTTGGTCGCAGATCAGCCCCCACTTGCATTCACTTTGAGTTGTAAAAACATGCCATAAAAAGCTGCTGCTTGCCTGCTACCGTCCTGTTTTTAAAAGACCTGGACATCCTTATACTGAAATTTTTCATGGGCTCCATAGGCATTTCTGCTCCCAGAATAAATTACAGACTGCACCATTCACCATATGCCCAAGCCTGTCACCCCGCTAAGGAGCACGAAGGGGAAGCCGTGTCCTGTAGTGCGGACAAAGCATCAATTTTCAGGAAAGTCCCATTAGAAGCACATTTTTAACAGCAATAGGCATGGTTATCTCTATGGGTGTACACTTTGAGCGGGCTCAGAATCAGGCACTCTGCTGATTCATCAGAATTCTGCTCAAAATTTTTGGTTTTTTATAAGTACATCAGTTAGACAACATATTCTATGAAATTAAGAAATAAGCTGTGCATCTGCCATCACTTGAATAATAATAGGAACAACTGCAGCAGTAATGGCAAACAGATGCAAGCAAGTGTCTGTGCAGACCACTTTTTACTGGCGCTGGCTTGTGTTTGTAACTTGCAGGTAGTTTCACTGCATAAACATTTCTAAATGTTGGACGTGGCTTTTATGGCTTTTACGTTGGCCTGTGTAAAGTTAATGCTGGCCAGCCTTTAAAAGGCTAGAGCCAAGAATTAAATTTTCAAATATTTTTTCAGGAGGTTAAAAAGTGCTGGCTGAAATCAGGGGGGAAAGATTGAACTCAGATCACAAGGCCAATGCCTGACAATACATTTCTATGCATTTCTGCAAATTCTAAAAAAAAATCTGAATGCTAACTTGACTGCTTAATTACCTAATTTATGAGTTTAATTTTCCTAAGTGCTATAAGAAACATGATTATAAATCGATCCAGAAAAGATGACATTGGCCATGTCACTAACAGCTGTCACACTAAGTTACATTAAGTAATGATGTACAATATAGACGCTGAATTGTATCTTGATTTCTTAGTAACAATTGCACATTGGATTTGGTTCATCTGATTTGTTTTATTGCTTTATAATGTTACTTATTATACTTTACATCCTGCTCTTACATTATAGTAAGACTTCCAAGATTGTCTTTGAGAAAAATGCTCGGATACTGCTTTTGCTTTCAATTCTTTACACCTTGGACTCCAGACTAAACCTCAAAAGATGTGGTTTCCATTTGAGCTCAGCCTCCAACCTGCAGGAGGGTTTTAGGCTTCTTCTCTACTTAGACAAATGGGAGAGAGTGATTTGTATTGCAGATATATATACATGCGTACGTATATATGTATTGCAGCTGGTAGTTAACCAATGGCACCTTGTAAAGGGTTGTCCAAATACAGTTCCAGATTTGAAGACAAATTTCTCCTATATTTTTTCACTCTGTAATTCCATGACTGTACAGATGTAGCTGTATAGCTCACTCCACTTCTTCTATTTCTTTACCTTTTAGATCGACGTGTAACACTTTTTCTTCTCCTAAACTAAACCCCTGCTTACTGAACGACTGAGCTGAAGGTGACCCACCACTAGATCCCTTGCAGAAAGCTCCCCGCCTGTCCTTTGGTGCGGGTGCCATCTCCTTGCTGTACCACAACTTGAAGCTGTCCGTCCTCTCTCCCCTCATCCACCTGCTGCCTGGCCTTGCAGTGATCATACATATAAACTTTTCACTGCTCGTGCCATGGGAAAATTTATAAGGGATTTTTCTAATTCTTTTTCAGCACCAGAGAGTCCCTAGAGAATTATGCGCACCACAGATATCTTGCATAGATATCAAACATCTCCATGTGCCTTTGAAACCCAACCATACTATTTCCTGCACGTATTTTGGACTGCAATGAGTGCAAGTTCTTCAGCAATTTTATATATAACACTTCTGCACTGGTTGAACTGCACAAAGGCAAAGAACAGATGAATTTCATTTCATTTCCAGTGTTTTCAAGGCTGGATTTGCATGTTCAGGCTCTACGCGAAGAATTGCTCTTGGCAACGTTAAGCCATTTTCTTAAATACATGTATTAAAACTGAGCAATTACTGTGTATTGCAAAACATTTCACAACAGATTAATCAGGATGCGATAGAGTATGTGAGGGGAAAATAATTGTGGCTGTTTCTCAAACGGAGGGGAAGCACGTTTATGCAGAGTAGCATATGCCACCGTCTGATATTTAGGCTTTCCTCATCAACAAAAGTGTAAAGCTTAACATCTGTATTATATAATCCTCCTGCTCTGCATCCAGAAGGCACTGAGGGCTCGTTAAATACTTGACTACTGCTCTATGGTAATTGGACAGGACTTGGGTTTTTTTTAACTCTTTTCAATCACAAGCACTCAGTGAAGGCAATTCTTGCTAATCTTTAAAATATAACAATTTTAATTTATAACAATTTTAAAATATAACAAATATAACAATTACTGATCATTAATAAATGGTTTTTAAAATATTTTTTTATTAGAACTGCAGGTGGAATGAGAAATGAAGTTCACATCATTTCTTTCTGTAATGTTCATGTACTGTATCATGTTATCTGTGTGATTCAGGAGAACTAACAAGTGGGATTTCCCAAAGGAAAAATAATTGTGAGAAACGGGAGGGAAACCTGCAGAACGGCAATGTTTGAGATCTGTATCTAAATGCAGTCTTCCTTAGTGCTCAGGACCTTTGCAAAGGTCACAGTGCTCTCTGTAACATGGACTTAAACCGCAGCTCCTCAGAGGTCAGAGGCCCTGAGGTTCCTGGGTTTTGATTAGGACATATTTCTGATGGAAATTGCTATTGCAGAGCCTCAGTGCAGATTCCAGTCCTCTGCAAAGCCGTAATAGGGAGAAAACAGAACAGATCCTTTCATTCCTTACAAGCTAGCAGATGCCATATATAACTTAAAAGAATTATTACTACCTTGATTTTTCTGGCTTTCCTATCGTTTAGATTGCTGATGTGGGAAAACATTTACACTGAGAAACTATCTCATCAACTGCTCTGATAAATCACTTTTACATAACAATGACTGTGTGCACGTTGCTCTGTGTCCTGGCATTTAGGGTTGTATAAATTCGGTTAAAGGCTGCACATCCACGCAAGCTAACGTAGACTCATCCCATTTCTGCCCAGAACAATCGTAAGTGAGAGCGGCTCCATGGGAAAGTGTCCAGCATTAGTGAAGTTTCGTGCTTTCTTAAAAGCAAAGCACAAGTTTTTTTGCTGTAAAGAGAAACCTTTCCTAACATCTTGTGGTTGTGTCCCCATCTTCTCCACCAATATAATAGAAACGTTATCTGGAATGACTTTTTGTTTGTTTGTTTTCTGCTAAATCTGTATTTCCTTTAAGTTTTGTGATGGCAGAAGGATGCTGCTCTTTGCAGCAAAGGGACTGGGGATGCGGTGCTGGGCTGACACAGTGGCCCGTGCTGTCACAGTGCGATCTTGTGTCCTCTGTTTTGAACGTGTTGATGGGACGCTGTCTTTAGAAAGTCTTGTTTTGCTAAATGTATAGCTCTGGTGTTACTCTGGCGCTTTGCTATGGGAGATGTGGCATTTCTAAAAATCTTTTGCCCTGCTAGGTCTGCTGACCAAGCCAGCTAAATAAATACCCAGTTCGTGTTTAAATAAGTTCTATATTACTTTGCATAAAATAATCAGATCTGATCAATAGATTAAAAGAGGATATAAAATTGTTTCTTTTTCACCCCCTATTGACAGGCATAAATGACTTCAGTTATCTGCACACTAACTGCTTTGAGCTATCCATCTACGTTGGCTGTGACAAGTATCCCCACGAGAGCGAGTTGCCCGAAGAATGGGAAAACAACCGCGAGTCCCTGATTGTTTTTATGGAACAGGTATTCAACAGAAGAGTAACTTCTGAATAACTTGATGACTCCTTTCGGATTGGAAGGGAGTTTAAGGTTTCTGATATTTTTCTTGCATGGCTAATTACATGACTATTGGTATTTGTGATAGAAACCTTACCTACGAGCAATACTGGCATATCACTTCAGCTGGGCTGTTTTGACTTAGGAGAATAAAATAATGAAGCCTGTAAAAAATTTGGCATGAGTGCAGAGCTTGCTAGAAAGGACTGCCAGAAAAAGACCTTACGTCTGCTGCGTTATCTGCTCGTTTTATCTATCTTTTGAATTTGATGCCTCAGGAATCCTAACAGAATTTGTAAAGCTGATTCACAAGGAGCTAATGCCTGGGAGGCTGGTACTGGGTTAATAATGATATTTCAAAACTGTGTGAACCATAAAGTAGGAATATAATACCTGTAATTCACATATGGAATTAATGATTTATGATATCTTCCTAATGATGGTACTGTTCATTGCTGTGCAATATTTATTTGTTTGTTTATTCTCTCAATAGGTCCATCGGGGCATCAAAGGCATAGTAAAAGATGTGCACGGAAAGGGAATCCCAAATGCTGTTATTTCAGTAGAAGGTGTTAACCATGACATTCGCACAGGTAAAAAAACCAAAACCAAACCCCAAAGCATCAGTGCAAATGAACAGATTTATGGTTTAAAAACAAAATACAGAACCTCGTTGCATCTTTGAACTCTTTTCTGCAAAAAGCCAGCAGATAGTAGAGAGTCTAAGGAGAGTGTTGCAGAAGGAGTGGCACGTGAAGAGGGAGTCACCTCTTTCCATGGTGCAGCTGGATGGACAAGAACAGGATTTTGCCTTTCCTCTCTACCCCTCTTCTTCTTTCCACCTCTTTTAAAGTATTGAGCAAATAGCCTTTTATCGGCCCCAAATCAATAGCCTACACAAGGCTGTGTATAAAGAACTCTTATTGCTCATTTTCTAATGTAAAGGTAGTGCAGATCTAACCCAGAATAATTATAGCACTGAAAAACAAGGGTGTAGGTAATGCCTTGTTGGGTGAAGAATGTTCCTCTGGCTGCTAGCAGTTACAGGACTGTGAATGTGTTGGAGATGTGATTTAGAGCTGTGTCCAGAGGAGAAACAGCTGTTGCAGGGAAAGAGGATTTTCACAACCTGAAGATTCTCCTGCAAAACATTACAGCTTTGTAAAAGATCGTTTAATGGGGCTCAGCAGAAACATTGCTTTGCACAGGTGAATTGCAGCCCAGAGAATTACTTTTCAATATGTATAGTTAAAAAAAAAAAAAGGCACAAATGGCTATTTGCCTTGTTAGCACAGTCTTGATCTATACCCAGACACAGGTATGTATACTCAGAGTAAATTCTAAGCCTATTCAATGGCCTGGAAAGTAGTTATGGTACTAAATAAAGAACTGCTTTAAATAGACACTAGCTAATTACAAGATTAATAGTAATACCTGATAATTGCTTTGACAGGCAGCAGGTGGGATAGTGTCCAATGGCCATTGTGTTTGTGTAGGTACTGTACCATGATTTAAGACACACAGTAATCTTAAATGGAGAAACAACAGAGGGGATATAGCAAGGAGATGAGCACACAGAAAGAAATAGCAAAGCAAGTTGTCATCAGGAGTCTTTAGTGATTGCACTTAAAGTGCTGGTTGCAAGAGGTTAACAAGGTTTCTGTTGGAGTTTTATGGAAAAGTAGCATCATGGTGAATAGTCAGACAAACCATATTGTCGCGTAGTCTAGTTTTGGTTCATTATTAGAAAGAGGAACACTAATTTTACATAGTTTTCATGTCCTGACTGGGATTCTGGGTTTTTCATTTGCTGCCACTTTCACGTGCTTTGCCACTGAGGTACAGTATGGCATGCTTTGACAGGTAAACTAATTTCAGGCTATGGAGTATCTTAGAGCTTTAGGTAAGAGACTTCCAAATCTCTAATGTTTGCTACAGTAGATTATCTGAGCCAATAATAAATCTTGGACTATCTAACTTAGTTTTTGATTAAATTTATTTCAGTGCTACTGTGTCCCTGTTGTAAAAGAAAACATTGAATGACAGATATTTAATTAGGCAATAATGATTCTGCCTTAAATATTTCAAAATAGGACTACTGGGAAATGATAGTGGGAATTAAAGTAATCAGTTGTTTTTCCTTGTCTTGGAAGTCTGGAAAGACTGCCATAAACTGTAGGCTGTATTACTCTGTTAACAGAATTAATGTATTGCTCTGGTTGAGGCCAAGTAAATGCAATGGGTGATTAATCTCCAGCTCTCCGTACACTGGATTGCCACATGAAAGAAAAATGAACAGTTTAAAGACAGCAAACGTGCATATAGAAGGGAGTCCCAGTGGCATGTGTAATAAATCTGCAAGATCCCAGAATCCACCTTGTAATGCTCGGGGAATCTTGCAGATATTAACATCTAGACTTAGAGCTGAGCTTCTATGGCTTCAAGGCCATCTGCAGTTGTTAGTACAAATAAAAGTACTTATTTTATTCTTTTTAATTCTTCTTTTTAATGAGACATTTAAGCTGACACTCTTTGGGATTCACTTTGTAGATGGGAACATAAAAGTTCTATGTTGTTTTATATTATACAGATAACAAAGTATGTCTCGTTAGTCTTTGAGAATTTATGTTGGAGCCAAAGAGCTAAAATGACATGTAAAACTCCAGAGAAAGCAAGCAAATTGTGAACAGTCTTCTTTCTTTTATACCTTTTAAAATGAAATATGTATCCATTTAAACCTGTGAGTTGCCTTGATATAAAAATAGGCCAAGCAGGAGAAGAATTATGGCCGCTATCTCTATTTATATAAGTTTTGTTTGAAGTGAGCTAAGCTGTAAGGTATCTAGTGTTTCTTTGATACATAAATGTGGTCACCTACCCTGTAGAGCCAGACAAAAGTTGTAAAGGCCCTCTGATAACATTTACTTGTTTGAGAAAATTTCTGTGCTTCTTCCTGTGGACAAAAAAAAGTGCATAGAAAGCTTTTTTTTTTCCTTTTTTTTTTTTTTTTCCTTGGATGTACAATATATCTTATGGGAAGAGAGGGTTGCTGACACTAGGCTAACAATATTAATAGGCTAATTGAAGTCATTGATTCTGAGAGTAAAAGCTTTGTGGAAAATTATTCCATTTTCTCTTGATGCAGATGTAACTATTGATTAAGTCTGAGTGATTGCATGCTGTTACAGTTAGATGTGGACTGTGCTCTATGAGGTAACCTTTGGAAAAGAGTTCATCAACTGGATGACCAAATGCACCTGGAAACCTTTTTTCCCCATGGTGCAAAGGCAGTTTTGTGGGTTGCTTCCTGTAATCGCGCACTTTGGAAACCTCAAAGCAAATCTCGATGAAGAAACGTACAGTTTCTTACAGCCAGAGTTCAAAGACAGATACGTGTTTCTGTGTGATTTTTGCAATAAACCATAATTAATTTAATTTCACACAATGTTCAGAGAAATTTTTCTGAATATTTTCATAAGTTTCATATGATTTCAGAATACATTGTGTAACCAAACCCAAAGATTTTGAAGTGGCATTTAGTAATATTTAATAACATTAGTCTAAGCTAAGCATAATTCTGGTATTATAACTCTCCAGTCTCGTTCCTGGCTGTCTGCTCAGTAGAGAAAAGTTAAGTTTTAGTTGTTACATGCATTGGGTGTGCAGCGCTATGGCTAGCTTTCCTGGAGAGTCTTTTGTAGGTAACAAAGCATTAGGATAAATTTTTAGAATGTATTTAAATTAGTAAAATTTGCTATATTTAAGTGTAAATATGACAATTGTAACAAAGTTCTGTCCTCTCAGGCTCAAAGAGTGTTGCTCTTAATTGAAGTGTTTATGGAGTCATCTGACACATTTAATTGATAATAACACTATCTTTGTATTTTTATGCATTGTTATTTTATCTAAGCAGACCTGATAGATGGAGATAGATGTAGTCTGCCTCTAGCCTGCTCCCTCTGGAGCCTATTCTTTTAGCAATCCTATTATTTACTAAATTTATCTGTATTTTTAATTGTGTTTCTCTTGCCATCTGCTCTGCTGCATTTTTTACCTACTGCATTTAATCTGATTTTCAAAAAAACCCCTTTTAGCCTGGTATTAAATTCTGGGCAATGACAGCTGACAGAAATACTAATGTCTACTTACTTGTAAATGGAAAGGAGGTAAAGTGCATCCTGCTAACAGCTTAATATCCAGCTTTGTAATAATTTCCCAGTGGTGTGTGAATGTGTAGATTTTTTTCTGGCCTTGCGTGGGGTTGTGATGAACTGCCTGTTAAATGTGTCAGAAAAATGTGGGTCAGTTTTGAACTCGAGGGGCTAAAGCCAGCCTCGGAGCAGGGATGCATTCACAGCCATGCACAGGGTGATCCATAGCCTTTTGTCAGCCCTGTAGTATCACCAGAGAATTTACAGCCAAAAATGAGCCTTTAGGGATAAATTCAAGAAACTTGGACAGCTTTATGTTTTGCCTTTTGGTTAAGGTGCCAACGGACCCAATAGTAGGGGAGAACTGAATAAATTGCTTCTCAGAGAGCCCTTCCAAAAAATGCCTGAGTCCTGAGAAATAGAAAATCTGGACTTTGATCATCACCCCAAGCGGGGTCAAACTGGCTGAAAGAAAAACCTGATCAAGCTGATATGCAAGAACTAACCTGGTCAGATGTGCTTCTTGCACCCAACTTCACACCTGTATTCAGAAACTGCAATATCAGGGTGCAGTTGATATTGCTGTTTTGCTAACACTTGCAGTTTGCAAACGTTTTGTGTCTTACCAAGCCCTGAATTAAAATCCTATTTCTTTAAACAGAGGCTAGCTAGTCTGATCTTTTCCCAAATATAATATTTTTATGCAAACCATCTTTAGTTTTTGCGACATGCTGCATTGCCAGTGACCCAAGGCTAGTGATAGTAAGGCTGTCAGTTCTCATCAGTGCTAAAAAAACCAACCCCTCTTCATACAAGAGATGTTGCATTTTATTTCTATATAGAATTGCATATCTGAATATGCACTTTCATTCCACAGTGGGTTTTCCTAGGAGAGAGTGCAAAACTAATTTTAGATATTAGCGTTTCACCTTTTTCAGTTCACAGCTAGGCGTACTTGCTAGTTAAAATAATATTTAAAAAGAAGTCCTTATGTACGTATGGGTAATCGGAGGTCATTTACAGGGAAAAAAGAAGAAAACAGAAAGTGCTGATTCAACGAGGTGTTAAAGTACATTTTGCTTTGTGCATGAGTAGTTTAGTTGATTACAAGAGCTCCGCTCATGCATTTGCAGGTAGGCAAGTGGTGAAGTACCCTGATGAGATGAATTATACTTTGTGGGAAAATTAGCGTAATAAAACTCAATGTAAGATTTTTATGGAGGGGGATGTTTACTTAGATCTCTGAGTTGACAGTATGCATTCACATGCTTTGCATACTAAATAGCACCAAAACACACGTGTCCGGGTGGTCTGGCCAGGATCATGAGTGTTATGTGGGTACCCCACTGGGGGTCCTCGTGGTTCACTAGTTAGAATTAGTTTGGGGAAGGTCTTTTATACCCCCAAGGAATCACCAACCGTTACCAGGTGACCCTTTGCCTCAGGATCCTTCTGACTTCAGCTGACAAAAATCTTAAGCCAGATTGAAGCCCGTTGTCCTTTTTTCATCATTTGGAAAATATGTTTGAGGCGTGTTTTCCCGTAGGGTTGGCAGGATGAGGAGGGGTGGGACCGCCTCGTTGACACCTTCCTGGTGTGAGGATGCTGGGATGCTGCTGGTGGTATCATCTTACCCCTGTGCAGGCATTTCTGTATTCTCATAAACAACATCTTCCTCAAGGAGAAAGGGTCCCTGTCCTGAAAACCATCTCTTTTCCTCCTAGGAGCCGATGGGGATTACTGGCGTCTCCTCAACCCCGGGGAATACGTGGTGGGCGTCAAGGCGGAGGGCTACACCACCGCCACCAAGACCTGCGAAGTGGGCTACGACATGGGAGCCACCCAGTGCGACTTCACCATCTCCAAAACCAACCTGGCGAGAATCAAGGAGATCATGAAGAAGTTTGGGAAGCAGCCGATCAGCCTGTCCCTCCGGCGGCTCAGGCAGAGGGCTCGACAGTGGCAGCAGCAGCGATAAATCTCAGCCCGGCAGTCCGCGGCGTCCCCGAGCTCTGCTTCTATCAGCCCGGCTGTAGTCGTAGTGAGAGTTACATAGCCTGTCTCTTCATTCGTATTTCTCTGCACGAGGCCTTTCTGTTAGTGGAGCTGGATGAATAGTGGGGTTTTTTTCAGTTTGGCGAAAAATCGGAAAGAAAATTCGAGTCGAACTAAAAGAAGCCCCAGGTTGGGGGGAGAGGCAGGAAGAATGTAGAAAGTCGGTTTTGAGTTAACCTGGAATGAAATTGTTTGCTTGTTGGGTTATTTAATCCTTTGTAAATCTGTTTTCTTTAAAAATAGAAAAAAAGGGGAAAAAAAGATACTTGTAAAGGAGAAGTGTTGTTTTGAATGAAAAGCTGAAACATGTTGTTTCTAAAGTATAAAATTGGTATATTTTTGCAATTCAAAAAAGTTTTGACACTCTACATTTTATTCTCATATGGGAGGAAAGCTGAGAGGGGAGAACTTCTGTTGAATATCATAAAAATTTGTGTCAAAATTTCAGTCCCCCTTTCCCTGAAAGTCTACCTTTTGACAAGCACCGTAATATTTGGGGAAAAAACCTGAAGCAAATAACCCACCTTAGCTTTCCTGCTTAGGTTGTTTATATTTAAGGAGGTCTTGTGATTCTCGAGTTTAATGCCAGGTTTCTCCTCTGGCTTTTTAAGGCTGTTTTTTTTTTTTACTCCGTGAACTAAACCTATTGAAAAGGGTATGGGATAAGGACCACTTCGGCATGTGGCATGACTCCCCTTCTCTAACCTGGGAGAAAGACTTGAAACTAAAGCTTTTCTTGTGGATACAGCCAGTCGTATCGTGTATGAGAGGAGAGGCTTGGTCACTGATATGTGCATGGTTCACAAATCCACTGATACCACCTTTTTTCTTGATTTTTGGCCTGCCTATAAGTGCCTTTTGTGCTCATGCACACCTTGTGCCACTGTCTTCTGTGACATGCAAGGGATTTGGCATTCCTCTGCATGGTCTGCTCATCTTGCCACTGCAGCTGCTGCTGCTGCTTTTCTGGCCTTATGACTCTATGGGAGCAGGATTTGTGCTTTATTATTGGCTTTTAAGTAACAAAATTGTACGGCAGGACAGGATTGAGGTTCAGGAAAGATGCAGATCAGATCTAGGAAAGAATGAACTAAATAAACACTGGACAGTATCAGCTGGTGAAAATCAGCTTTGCTCCATTAGCTTCAATGTTATGACCTTAATTATACCAAATGAAGGGCCAGCTGTATGACTTTAGCCAGTCAAAAGTCTGTGGCTAAATAAACATCTCTTAATATGCTTGGTAGAAAGACTGCAGCGTACACTTCCAAATACAATTCTGTTTAAAACATTTTAATTGCTATTACAGTTTTTGCCTATTTGATATGATTCTTGGAAAAGACATTCACCAAAGTTTCATTCAAAACAGAGGAAAAATAAAGTGCAAGTAGAAAACTTACTGTAAAAATACCATGTGCCATCTGTATTAAATCTTTTTTCTTGTTAATGAATCTTGCAAACACATAAAAGGCAAAAGATTGCAGAATGAATAATATAATCATGAAACCTTGCATAATAAATAGTCATATTCTTAAATTTCTTAGACAGTTCCAGCCCATGCTTGTTCTGCAGATTCCATTAAATAACAGCAATGTATCTGGCAGCAAGGGCTGAAAGAAAATAGAAGAGTGCATATGTTATTTCCTATAACTTGATTTATGGAACTCCAGCTCCCAGTCAGCATCATTTAAATTAAGTAATAGAGGTAAACAAATAATCCAATCATTACATTAGCATTTGGAATTATATTTTACTTATTTCACTCTACCACCCTTACAACATTCTATATGCCATATATTTTTGTATAGCAAATTTAACAGCAAATTGTCAAGAAGGGGGTTTTTTTGGCAGCTGAGAAGGGATTAATGATGTCTTTGTGCAGGTAGCAATGTGAAATAAGTTTGGAACATGGAGTAATGACAGCAGACTTTTGCTAGCAGTTTAATTCGGCTTGTTCATTGGCATGTGTAGATTTTGTTACCACCACAATAGATCAGGGCCATACATGATTTTTTTTATGGGTTTTTTTTTTGACGAACTGATGGAGTTTCTTAGGTGGCTTCTCTCTGGAGTTCCACGGAGGCTACCCAGTCATCTTGCTGGGGGTGGTTGGCATGCACAGGCAAACGAGGAACTAACCAGCCAGATTTAAATCACTGATAATCAGATTGAAGGTGGAAACCACTGTCTTAGTCTTGGCAGGGCAGTTCTTTCTACCGTGAAATTATGTTTCAGGCTGGTTTGAGATTTACTTTACAAACCCAGAGGTCCCCATGCTTTGTTCTCAGGTATGAGGTTATCTCAATGAGAACGGGGTTTTTATTTAATAACAAGAAGTGGGTTTGATGGGAAATTCTTCAATGCCTATTAGCTAAAAATTAGATGGACTCTGATTGCTGAAGACCTCAGTAACATCAGATGCTGAAGACGGTGGCCTTGGTGCTCTTTACTGGCCGTGACTGGTGCTTACGCATACTTGGGCACAGCAGAACTATGACTAATGCAGGTGACCTTACTCCATTTTAGTCCAGGCATTACTAAATAAATGGCCTAATAGCTGTCAAGTGTACTTGTCTGTGCAATTATTTTTTGATTGTCCAGCACCTTTACACTGGAAAACACTCAAGTTCAAAGGGATTTTACTAGGAACTTCAGATGCGTGAATATCTCATGCTGAGATAAGATGCTTATGCCTGCCCTGAATATAATAATACTGATGTGTGCCCTATTTACTGCTATAGTTATGCACTTGGGAGTTAAAATGTTTATTTTCTTTGAAATACATAGCACCGCTATTTAACCTTTGGATAGACCCAAACCACAAACCAATAAATCTGGATACCAGTGTTTTCTATTTATCTATCTTTTCCACATCTTTAGAACAGATATTTTTTTTCTAAATTCTGTGCTTTTAATCTTTTTTCCTTTCAGTGTTTTAGGAAAATAGGCAACCCTACAGAAATGACAGGAAATAAAACTTGAGGACGGATATGGTCCTTTTATAATTACAGATCCATTTTAACAGCTACTTATACGAGGACTTTGCAAAACTTTGATCATCCTTGATATAAAAGAAAAAAATACAATCCCTTCCAAGTAATAAGAAATTCAGCTGCACAATCTCACCCACACAGTAAAGGTTAAACAAATAAAAGGTTAAACCAGGACATATTCTACTCTCCTTGGTAACACCAGCCATCAGTCATCTGCTCCCATGCAGAGCCCTGACAATCATAAAACACAGTGGGAGCTGGCTGGCTTCTCCTTGACTATCCACATCATTCTATCCAGCTATTCATTTTTTATCTAATTCTCATAATTTTTATCACCCCATATCTCAGTTTTTCTCCTCCATCATAGTAGCTACAAGAATGGTAACCTCTCAAAGGCAGATCTCGGTATCTGCTAATCAGCTTGTGAATGCTGAAGCCAATAAAACTGTATCTACTAAAACTATATCTGCTTGCACACGTTGGTATAAATGTAGTGGATCTTGGTAATCTCTAACCCAAATTTAATCTGTTGGCACCAGAAGGCTGTTAGGAGTATCTGAGTATCTCTTTTATGAGGAGGTTGAGCTCTGTGTGGGTAAAACACACTGATAAAAATGAATGTAAATAAACTTACTGACACTGCTGGTGAAGAAATGCATTTTTTCATTGGATATTTTAGGCCCATCACATATTTTCAGCTTCTGTCACAAGCTACTTTCCCTTCTTTCATCCATGTATAGTTGTGCGTTTTTTCCTCTAACGTCAGCTCATTATTTTCAGTGGATTTGGGACATCCTCCCAAAGCATGGATTTCAGCAGTCAGTGACGGACTTATGCAGCCAGATTTCATTGTCTCTTTTATCATGCAGTGGTAGGTGGCTGACCTTTTTGAGAAACTCTGGAACAGAGAGGAGTTAACTTGAAATCGAGTACAAGTGATTTCACACCAACGACTTTCACTCCTTTAAAAATCAGCATATAATTGCCATGGGTCTGAAAATGCCCGAGTTTGGAGGCAAAAGTGCTTCTTTACCATTTATCTTTGTAAGCAGTCTCTGTGTGTATTTAGTCAGGTTGCAGGCATAAGCCTGAGGGGGGAAATGTAAAAGCACATACGGGTCGTATAAATTGTGGTAGCATCACCTCCTGCTGCAGTACGCTGCTATGCCGGCATGGAAACACCGCGGGACAAAGTTCTGTGGACACTTACCAACTACCCAGCAGGAGCCCAAAGAAGCTCTCGTTCATACTCACTAAGAGAATAAAACTTTCTAAAAGTCTTTTTCTTTTCTTACTGGAGCAGGTGCATACATGGAGAGAGGGTCTGTGATTTTTACAGTTGATTTCATGGATAATTTTAGTATCACTTTTGCCTGTGGTTTTTTGTGCTATCATAGTGGCAAGCAGTTTTCTCAGTCCTTTCCAGTCCTTAATAAATGGCTATGAATGCTTTTTGGCTTCAGGTGATTAACTTTTAGGTCTTTATTCTGGTATTTCCTTAATTTTCCAAGTTTAAATCACATCTATACACTTAGTCTAATGTGCTTACTAGTCTTTAATTTCTTTTTGAAGGTCATTTACCTTGAGATGACATTTCTTTATTTCACTGTAACACTATAATATAATTTTTGAGCCGCAAAAGTTATGTTCAATGGAGCCATCAGGGTGAATGCAATCTTGTGCCTGGAACAGTAAGTCACTAAATAACCATTCTCTGCCATCTTCCACTGATATGATCACCATTTTACAGCATGTATAGCCAGTTTTAGTCTAGGTGAGACTTAGGTGAAACCCACCAAGTCCACATTCAGATCTGCAAGACAATTTGTTCCATTTTGGTAGCTTCTCTGTCCTCTTAACCTGACAAGTTACCCAATTTTATTTTGATGGAGATTTAGATTACTGCTTCACATGAAAATTTTAAATGGTGCTCTCATGCTCATTATCTGTTCCTTGCTCATTAGGCAGAAAAAGGACTTTTTTATGCCTTTCATAAATTTCAGAGGGGCTGTATTGACTGGACAATTTTTGGTATAACATTTCAACTCATAACTACCTGAATTGAATACATTTATCAGTAAAAAATGCCAGGAATGGCATTTTGGAAAGCCCGGGGAAAAAGTTTAGGCAGTGAACATAAAGGTACTTTATAGCTGCATGTTTACATACTTAATCTGCTTTTTCAGTTATACGAGTGCCTTTAATCATCTGCTCTAGTGCCAGGATCAGAGAGGTTAAATCCATCTTTCCCTCCCCTGTGTCTGGTGGTTTGTACAGGCTGGATTAAATGATATCGCACACAGTTTTCTGCTCAAGCTACTTTGCTTGACTGTATTAAACCGATTTTCAGGGACCTTTCCAGCATTTACCTCTTCCACTTAGCCAGGCTCCCAGATGAAGGTCCAGCCTTCATCTGTGAAGATCATCAGAGCATGGCTGGAAGTGCCAGTATCGCATCTGGAGATAACACTTGGGTTCTCGAGGTACACCAGAACTTTTGAAAGTGGGGTTTTTTTCAGCAAAATACTACAAAGAGCATTGCACTGCTCTGCAAATGCCTACTCCTTTAGATTAATACTACTCTAAGAGAAGGCATGGGTAATTTAGAAAGCTCCACTTTCCTGATCAGAACGTAGATAAAGAAAAAGCTGAAGGACTGATGAAGAGCAAATGTTGAAAAAAAAAATAAGATGAAATAATGGCTCCATAAAGAATCCTTTGCAATCAGATCTTAGAATTTCTGCAAGACTTCATGAAGAAGTTATAGATGTATTTAAAGTTGTCTGGCAACACCTATGAATTCTATACCAAAAGGAACACTTTTAGCCAGTAGCTTAAATAATAAATCATCCTGCCTTTCACTCCATACTGAGGAATTGCAATGTCCAGTGTAGACTGGGGCTGAAAGATGCTGTCTCAGAGGGTAAAGAAACAATGTGCACAGTGGCTTTCAAGGCCAGAAAAAGATAAATGGAATACAGATCTAGAGAAATAGAGAAATATAGAAACCCAGAATGTAGCTTCAAGCATGGTAGCTTGGTAAGTGCCCATATGGGGGGACCCCAACCAGGCTTGTGATAAAAAGTATGTGTACAGAATGGGCTGTTCCATGAGAATGAGATGAAAAAAAAACCACAACCAAAAAAAACCAAAACAAACAACCACCAACAACAAAAAAAATGCAAAACAACACTTTGATTTTTGCAAGCAAAATAAGCAAGAAAAAACCCTCCTCTGCATGTTTGAAATAATATTTATGAAAGTAATACCAAATCACAATTATGACAGAAAGCTCTTTTCTGTTGAAGTCTTTTCCATTCCAACTCTTTATTGTGTATTCTGAAATACTGATGTGGTTTAGAGAAAGCAGTTAGTAACACTTCCCACCTATTATTATATGAAGTAATATCAACCACCTGATATTTTAATTATTCTGGTCATTAACTCTCACTTAATTTGCAGCAGCCGCTTTCTAGAATTCAATACACCACTTCTGTCAACAACACAATCATTCTTATTAACTCTGTGCTATCCCAGGAGCAACGAAAAAGAGCATTCAGGGTAAATCATCATTTAAATATCTAACAAATTTCAGCCAGCCTTATTGTCAGCAAGTAAAAATATGAAAAATGGAATTACTTTTTGAGGTTTAGATGTGACAGAAATTCAATACCTGGGTTAATAAGGATCAATGGCAGCATAATCTCACTTGAATAGACATGGGGGATTTAAATTTGAGATGTATTTCTTACCACATGGCTTCAGGATTTTTTTTAATGTAAAAGGCGTTGAAATCGCATTCCTATTTATTATAGTTTTGTGAGCCCTCTAACTCTCAGGTGAATGGAATCATTAATTTGGTTGGCTCCTACTGGCATGCCAGAGCTCTGACCCAGCTCACTAATCAGCTGCTGGTGGTTCCAAGGTTGGATCAGGCTTTCACAAGCAGAACTGGGAGATTTACAGTATAATCTGGGAAGGAGTGGAAAGCAAATGGAAAAACAGATTCTGCTTCTACGATCTCCCCTGTATCTGCCTAAATGCAAAAGTTTATTTTTCTATATTTAGCTAATAAATGGCATCTAGAGCCACTGTAATTAATGAACATAATGGTTTCTGGTTATGTTTCAACCCCCTCTGGTTGCACTGAAGGACCAAGACCATCAAGTCAACAGCTCCACCTGAAGCAAAGCGTAAGCTGTTAAATCTAGCTATTCAGTTTCATTCTAAATGGTTTTTCTATTGTTTGTTGCTATATGGTAATTTTTAAAATCTAAAATATGTTGTTTGAGTGTTAGAACTTTGAGAGACAGAAGGTATCTGGTTTTACTGAAATTTCACAGCACCGTTTCATTGCAGACTTTATACTGCTTTTGCCCTAAGAAGGTCATCAAGGATCAGTTTAATGCCTTTGAGTCACTCTAAATTTGAGTATGGATGGTACTATATTGTCAATAACTATGCCACCTTCTGCATTAAGTGATGTGCAGAACATATGTGGTTTGGAGAAAGTCCGGAATTATAAAACCAGTTTCTTGCTAATGAAAGTGTTCATACAAATTAATTGATGAATTTCCATCTTGGCTTCGGAAGCAATCTATCATTCCTAAAGCAGTGTGAGTCTCCAGAGAGTACTTTTCAGATTATCACTTTTTTTAGATGTATTATTAATTCCTTGACTGCTGGATGATTTGCTGTTAGCAGACTGAAAATCGAATGTAGTAAGTGCTTGAGAATGATGGGGTTTCACCTGGTCACCTGCTTGGTCCTTGCTGGTACTAAATCTGGGGACAATAATGAAGAGCAAAATTTCCCCGCTTTTGAAAATGCATCGTTAATGCTGGTTGAGAAGAAATACTATGGACCAGATCTGCACAAAATATAAACCAATAGAGCTTCCCTGGAACTCATCCTTGTAATCTGCTGGGAACTTCTTAGATTCTTAGGTCTAGTGTTTGGGAAATGAGAACAGAAAAAGCATGATTTGGGGGTGGGAGAAAGATAACCACTTTTTCAGAGGAAAAAGTGAAGCACGGAAAAGAGGATTCAAGTTGAAATCTTCTACTCCCCTATTTTCCTGAATAATCTTCCCTAAACTTGCCTTTTCCTGAATTTTCAAATAGTTCTTGTTTTTGAAGCAGTCAGTGAGATGACCAACAAAGAACAGCCTAAGTGGTGGCATTTGAAGATTTCCAGTCCAAGCCAGGGAGTTCGGAAGCAGATGCTGGCTTATTATTTTCCCCCAAATGTTGATAACTGTAGTTTTTCAAATAACAGAACATTACTGTGAATTTGGGGATCTGGCAGGAAGGAGCAGACTGGGTATTTTTCACACCAGGGGAACTGGAAGAGAGCTGGAGAAAACTCAGGGTAGGAAATGGTATGGTCAAAGAAACATTCCCTCAACGAGTTTATGTTTTGACGTGATTTTCATGTTTGGTGTGAAGGAGGAAATGGTGTGATATCCTTTTCGTGGCAGGAAGATGGATGGTCAGTGGAGCACATGTGAAAGAAGCCAAGTCAGGGCTCTGTTTGCCTCCTGTTTTCCAGAGTATTTGGCTCATACCAGGCACAGGCACGGCTCTGAATCATCACTCTCCCATAACAGAGAGTCTGGAGAGAGGTGTTGAGTTTCTACAAAGATAATATAGAAGTATCATGAACTGCTGAGGATGTTGAAATGATCCATTCCCAATTTAAAAATAAAATAAATGTCTGTTATTAGAGTTAAAAAATAAACTCTGGAGGGTGAGGAAAGAACAAATAAGGATGCTAAAAATAATAGAGTAGAAATGAGTCTCTGTGACCCACAACAATACCGGGGTGTGTGTTTCTGTGCCTTGTGTGGGCATGTTGTATACACTTCATATGTTTACTGTCAGTAGACAGAAGAAATTATGAGGACAGGCAGCCCTCAGGGGGCATCAACACTGCAGAGCTGCCAATTGTTTGACATTAGAAAAACCAAACTGTACAAATGTAGCCTTATTATAGTAACAATCAGAGCAGAGTGTAGGAGTCTGTAGTATTTATCAGCTTTCCTGATTATATCTCATTGAATTTCAGTGATGAAGCTGCAGCCTAAGAATTCAAGATGTAAAACAATGGTTTTATCATCCCTCCTATCCTCCAAAAAAGAAAAAAAGAGGGGAAAAGAAAAAAAAAAAAACAACAAAGCATACTTGTTGTGGTTTAACCCCAGCCAGCATCAAAGCACCACACAGCTGCTCTCTCACTCCCCCCTCACTTGGGATGGGGGAGGGGATTGGGAGAAAAAGTAAAACTCATGCATTGAGATAAGAACGGTTTAATAGGACAGAAAGGAAGAAAATAATAATGATAACAATAACAAAATGACAATAATTAAAAAAAATAATTGGACTATACGAAACAAAGGATGCACAATGCAATTGCTCACCACTTGCCAACCGATGCCCAGTTAGTTCCCAAGCAGCAATTCCCCCCAGGCCAACTCCCCCAGTTTATATACTGGTCATGACGTCACATGGTATGGAATACCCCTTTGGCCAGTTGGGATCAGCTGTCCTGGCTGCGTCCCCTCCCAACTCCTTGTGCCCCTCCAGCCTTCTTGCTGGCTGGGCATCAGAAGCTGAAAAATCCTGGACTTGGTATAAACACTGCTTGGCAACAACTGAAAACATCAGTGTGTTGTCAACATTATTCTCATACTGAATCCAAAACATAACACTGTACAACCTACTAGAAAGAAAATTAACTCTATCCTAGCCAAACCCAGGGCAAATCTGAAGGACACCCCAAAGTTCCCGTGACTTCCCTATCTGAAAATGCTACCTTGAAATATTTAGGAACCTGGCTGTGTTTTTATATGAGTAAGGTTATAAAGAGGCTTTAGAGAGGAAACAAGAGCAAATGCTCATGTGTTGAAGCTATACCAAACCTACTGACACCAAGATAAAATTGCCTAGCCACTTTGTCACTACATTTGATAGACTTCCTTATCAGTAACTCAAAGACAGCTGTCATTACTTGCCAACAGTTAATTTTTATCGGAGTCCTACTGTGAAAGTATGATGATTTTCTACATCAAAATTTGTGACCCATCCCCACTTGAATGTTTGTAAAAGGCCCAGCACATTGTGGGTGCTGCTGTAAACAAAATACTGATAAAAATATGTCATTTGAGCTCTGATAAAATGCTGCCAACACTTGTATTTATACTACAGATCTCGCTGGAAGAATCTCAGCTTTTGTTTTTTTTAAAAGCCTTCAGAGTTGTAGAAGAAAGCCAAAGATCAGAAGTTTGCCAGCATCTGGAGAAACCATGGCCAAATGCCAATGCCCTCAATTATATTTTTCTGTTAATTTCATTATTTTTAAGCTGCATTCATGACTTTGCATGAGCCAGACTAGAAATTTTTAAGACATTGAACTGGTACTATGATGAGGATATTTTGTTTTTCACTTGTTGTTTCCTAAGACAGCTTTTCTTAGAGGAATTTTGTGTTTAACATTAAACTTATAAGAAGGTTTTCTGTACTTAGGAGATCACTTTAATCATGGTGGGCACGGTACCCTATCGCCTTTGCCCCTTCTTCCCTCTCTAAGTTGAATGCACAATATCTTAATCAATAAGCATTAGCCTCCCAGAGACAGACCCATTGTCCAAGTCAGTGCTGAAAGTCACCCTGTTTTGGTGAAAAAAAGGTTTTGTGATGTTGTTCTGCTGGCAAAAGGGAGAAATGGAGAACAGCAACAGTCCCAAGAGAGTCGGGTGTCACAGTAGGGAGACGTGGGGACCGATGTGGATAACTGGTACATCCAGCATTGTCCATTTATTACGGATGGTACAGAAAACTCCCTGAAATTCAGCCGTAACTGCCTCCCTTCATCAGCTAGCTGTGTCTCAGAAGCTGATCACTTGTTTGTGATAGTGTAGATGACTGTGAGAGAAACTGTGTAAAGGGCAAGAAAATAACAAGAGAACACCTGAAAGAAACTCACTGGCAGTGTGTTCATGCAAAACATCCCAGAGGGAGAGGAAGAAAGAGAGAAGAGACTTGGGAGCAAGGAAAACTGTTCCTTGTTTTTCATTCCTCCTTTGTTCAGGCAAACAGTACTTCATGTACAAATAAACTGAGTAGCATCACCAGCGCTTTTCTCTAATCTTTTTTTTCTTGTGAATGCAAAGTGAGAGGGGAGGGGATGGGGGAAGCTGTAGTCACAGCAGTGTTTGGTAGTTTTCAGTTCACTGATATGTTGTTTCAAAAGCAAAGGCACAACTTCTGCAAGCTAAATTAGCTTTAACAATGCACGTATCTGCATGTTATAAACAAATGCATGCTGGAAAAGCTGAGACTAATTCTAGAACTGTACTGTATTTCTTGAGTTCACGGGAAGCATTCCTAAATAGGAGACGTCTTCTTAAATTTATAGAGCCTTTCAAATAATAGAATCACAGAATCGTTTAGGTTGGAAAAGACCTTTAAGATCATTGAGGCCAACTCTTAATGTAACACTGCCAAGTCCACCACTAAACCAAGTCCCTAAGCACCACATCTACGTGTCTTTTACATACCTCCAGGGATGGTGACTCCACCACTTCCCTGGGCAGCCTGTTCCAATGCCTGACAACCCTTTCAGTGAAGAAATATTTCCTAATATCCAATCTAAACCTCACCTGGTGCAACTTGAGGCCATTTCCTCTCGTTCTATCGCTTGTTACTTGACAGAAGAGACCGACCCCCACCTCACCACAACCTCCTTTCAGGCAGTTGTAGAGAGCGATCAGGTCTCCCCTCAGCCTCCTTTTCTCCAGACTAAACAACCCCAGTTCCCTCAGCCGCTCCTCACAGGACTTGTGCTCCAGACCCTTCACCAACTCGGTTGCCCTCCTCTGGACACGCTCCAGCCCCTCCATGTCTTTCCTGTAGTGAGGGGCCCAAAACTGAACACAGGACTCGAGGGGCGGCCTCACCAGTGCCCAGTACAGGGGACGATCACCTCCCTGCTCCTGCTGGCCACGCTGTTTCTGACACAGGCCAGGATGCTGTTGGCCTTCTGGGCCACCTGGGCACACGGCCGGCTCAGCACATTTCTTTCTGCAAGGCAAACCCCCCGGATTTTCTGAAACCCTGATATAAAAACATGTTAAACAATTTTAAAAACAAACAACAGAGCAGGATAAGTCTTCATGGTCAGTGTGGTAGCTAATACCTTTTTCTTATCACTGTTTCTTAAGAAATACCAGAATATATCTGAGGTCGTCATCTTCATCCCTTTGCTCCAAGGCAGGAGCGATGCACTCGTATACCCATCCTGTCCAGGCGAGCAAGATATTTAAAGCAAGCAGTTACACCGCATCAAGTGACACTAAATGCCTGCCTGGAAGCTCCCTTGTTTTATGCACATCAGCCAGTTGGACCAGAAGACTGAAAAACGCAGTATGGAAAGACAAAAATATACAGGCTCTACATAAACAGAAGTCTGGACGTATATCTATTTGGATGGCTTAATGCTTCAGTGCTCTATCCATAGAGGCTGCTGCTGCCAAGTTAACACTGAGGCTATTTCTGTTACGCTGCTGCTGTAGGAAGACTCTATGCAGACATGCATTAATGATGAGAAAAACTCCGATAGCCCTACTGAAGACCGGGAATGCCACCAGGTTAGGTGTTTATCTGCAAGGTGCCCTGTGGCATTTCAGAAACTGTATGCTCAGATCAGCTCACTGTAAGCAATAGTGCTCGTGCCTCCCCATCCCAAAATAGCTGAAATAATATCTTAAACAACCTCAGTGACTCAGCAGCTCCCTAAAACCGTGAACAGGCAGGGGACAATTTATAAACAACAAACAGAGCTAAATTCAATCAGCTGTTCACAACAAATAATTTGAACAGCTCTCTGTGTGCAGTTAAAGCAGATAATTTTAATGTGAAAATTATGGCAAATAGACAGTCACTTTAATAGGATGATTAAGAACTGCAGGCTCCTGGGGAAAACACTTCAGCAGCGTGTGCACCTGCATCTATTAAAAGAAGCAAAATATACAGAATAACAAGCAGTAACTTGTCAGCCTATCTGCACGTCATGGTGCGGGCTGGTGGGAACCGAGATGGAAAGGGGAAGGCGAAAATACATTGTCAGGCAGCCTGGGACGATGTAATGAAGGTCCTGAGCATAATGCAAAACATAAAAGGACGTGGCTGGTTCGGGCTCATGGGTGGTGCAGATGAGCCGAGCAAGCAGCACGAGACTGGAAATCCACGTGGGCCACACTGGATGCTCACTTCCCTCAGGAAACTCTTTAAATTCAATGAAGAGTTTGGAATGTACATGGAATTTGGGTTACGGAGGAAGAAAAAGTAAAATTAGAAAGGCACAGGTTGTATCTTCACCACCTAATCAACTCAATCTAATCTACTTATTTTTACCATAGACAAGAATATGCCTCGGTTCCTGGAAGAAGACTGTGCAAGTTGGCCAAAAAATAGAGGAGAAAATAATCTAAAGTAATCAGAAGTTCTTCTGAGACGACGATCTCACTGCTTATGTATATTGATTGTTTGCTGCTAGGCAGCAATATTCTTTGGGTCCTCTTGACATAGGAGAAGTGAAAATAATTATAATTTCAAAATACTAATATTTTTTACAGAAATAATTGACTAATTTTTAGCAGATAATAGATTTTATTGCCTTCATAGTATTCCTTTGGAAGAATACATTTGTAGAACACATACATATTTATATGCGATATAAATATATACGTATGTAAATATGAAAAATGCATAGATATATATTCCCTTCCTCTTCTTTCTTTTGCATTGCAAAGGAGAAACAAAGTATGAGTAAAAATATCTTTAGACAAATACTGCCTGGCTCTACAGAGTGCTTGTACATTGCTGGTTCCAGAATTATAACAATGTGAGCAAAACAAAGCCCAAGAAACTTATTAACTGTGTTTATACATACCCAATAATTCATAGCTGGAAAGAGGCTTTTAGGCAGCTGGCTGGTTTTATCAGACCTGACACACAGGTTTTTGCTGATGAAACATTTGGACTGCACACATGCCCTGCTTTCTGCCCTTCTTTAAAAAACCTCTTTTGTAAGTCAGCACTTTGCTGGCTAGACCTCCTGCCCAGCTTCTCTTGGCCTTTCATGTTCTCTTGCAGGCACAGACATGGGAAATTGGGAAGCCCTGATTTTTCCATTACACTTATTCACATGACACCTTTATTAGAATGTTGACCAGCCTTCCTGCAAGCATGTGCTAAAATGCTGATGGTAATTTTTGTTGTCTTTTAGTGTCATGTTTGTTTTCCCCACTGAACTAGAGGCCAGCTACTACTGACTCAGGCTGTGTTGAAATTGATAAAGCGATTTCTCGTCCAAATAAAGAAGGCTCCTATGTCCCTCCTACATCGGATGTATGTCCTTGAATTATCAGGCAGCACTTCTTTAGGTGAAATGTCTACCTGCTGCTAAATACACCATTATTTAGAGAACTGTCTGAGTTCAGCATCACTTACATTTTCCTTTAGATTTGGATACCATCTGCTGCTCTGTTTTCTTTTGCCTGCTGTCACAGTCATAAGCATGTAATTACCATACTCCTACTCATTTTTTTCTTGTTCTTTTTCATTACAAGTTTAATTTCAGTCAGTTTTTGTCTTTAGCTTTCTTAAAACCTGCAATTATTAGAAGACACTTAATGAGATCAAGGGCAATGTTTCGTGCTGCACAGATATTTTTGAAATGGATTAAATGAGGACAGACGACAAAGCACTGAAAGCAATCTTTATACCAGAAAACATGGAAGGAAAAAGCAGCCTTGTAAAAACTATCGTATCATGACTTTGTATGTATTCAAAACTTTAAATGAACTACTTTTTTTCTCACAGTGGTAAAACAAGAATCTGCAATCCTGAGAAAGTGTAGACCTTTGTAAATAATCAGTGAAGCAAAGTGCCACCCTGGCTCTTGCTGTTCTGCCCAAGTTCAGAAAAGACTCAACTCGGATCAAGCCTGAGCAGCAGCGTACTGCCAGGTTTGCTCGCTGCTGAAAACCAGCCTGCGACACAGACTCTTCTAAATAGTGGTGAAGGGTCTCGTGCAAGTGCATGCTTAGTAGACCAGGTTACATTAATTTATTGAGGAGTATTAAATTTCCTAAAGTTAGAAGGAAAATTGACTTCTTAAATTATGAAGGCACTGGACATCCTAAAGGTATCTGATATGTTTATGGTTGTTCGCAACTCTTACACTGAATGAGAAGATGAAAATGCATTTAACGCACTTTGTCCTTTCTCACGTCCGTCTTAACGATGATGACTTCAGAGTGGTGACTCAAGGACTTGGTGACGTAGATGAGAAGGTGGAGAAACTTTCCCTGCGAAACAGAGGAGCCAAGGGAAGCCTGACCTGGCACCCAGGGGTGCGTGGGCATCCCAAATGTTGGGTCCTTGCATAGGCGCTGTGCCCTGCGCAGACCCTGGGACACAACATGAGTGGTCCTGGGGCAAACGCGGGAGCAGCGAGGATGGCTGACAGCCCTTCAGGGAGAAAATGCAAGACTGAAGTATGGTTTGTCTAAAAGGTGATAACTAATCAGACTAGAGTGAGTTCGGATCCTCTCGCTTTGCTGGGCTGGCTGTTCATATCACATTTATTTTTATGAGCACTATGAAGTTGTATGGGTTCCAGAGCAACCTGCTTTTAAAAGAAACAATTTGATTTTGACAGTTTGCCTGTGAGGAGCGGAGGGTTTACAACAGAAAGAAGTAGGAGCGATAACAATACAAACATTTTTGGCTGGATCCTGCCCCAGTGGGTCTTTTCCTCAAACACTACCAGAATGAGAGGTTTACCCCAAGATGTTAGTGAAATCTTGTGATGGTAGATTTAAGATTTTGGCAGTATTAGGTTCAAGCACACAACTTCAGAAACAGTTAGAACAGAATAAATCAAGCAAACATTAATTCTTCCCATATGTCATGAAAGTCAGGATATTTAATACATACCAACAGGAATTACTGCTCTGTTGAAAAAGTATGTAATCATGATTTTACTGTTTAAGAAGCTTACAGAACTAATGAAAGCAAAAGTGACATCACATATAGGCAGATACAGGAAAATGCTATGTAGCTGCAGTTAGTAAAATGGGAATTAAATGTGATAACTGGACAGCAAAGGTGCAGTATTAATTTTTAAATTACTAAGTCGGATGTAATGATGAAACCATTAGGAAAGATGTCAGAACATCACTTGTCATCTTGGAAATAGGTTCTCTAAAGCACTTTCAGGAAGTGCGGAAAAGAAAAAGAAATCTGAAAAGAAATATTGGCAATTTAAAGTGATAAAACTCCTTACCAAAACCCAAAGGCAAATGGCATTAGCTATGTCCAACCTCAACTGGAAAGCTGAATCATTTAGACTGCTTAAATTTAGAATGATATGCAGTGTTTCCTCCTAGTGTTTCCTTCAGCTGAAGCCTCTGCATGTTCAAAATTACCATCAAAGTTAATTGATCCTAATTATTAAATAGAATGGTTTGATACATGCATATTCAAATGTGGGGCTAAAAGAGTAATAAAGAAATTACCTGGAAAATGCTGTGCTGCAATGATCTGAATTTATAGAGTTTAATTAAACAAAAAAAACCCAAACAAACAAAAAAACCCCAAGTGCTTTCTTATTTCGGTGTCAAGGAGAGCTCACAGAGAGGGGCTCCAGGGCTGTACTTTTGCCGGCTGGAGTACACGCAGGGCAGGAATGGCTGGAGCTGCTGCTTGCTCTTTTCTCTTGCTTAACTGGAAAAGCTTCTGCTGAGCTGTATCTCCCTCCAAAAGCACTTTTCTTATGTTGAAGAGTGGTCGTTTAATCTTCTCTTCCTCTGGAATGCTTTTTCTTTCTGTTGACACAACGCTAAACGTGAACAGCTGCTTATTTACTGCCAGAGAACTGTGTTTGGTTTGCTTGCTTTAATTTTATCTTTCATTAGAGTCTTTCTGTCCAATACTTTGGGAATGCTCTGGGAGGGATGCTAACACAAATAATTGGAGTAAATGGCACTGATAGGGGTATTCCTGCATCGTTTGCATGGCTTATCCGCACACACCCATTGGAAAACGGGCCTTACAGTCACACACAGGGATATCGTATCAGTTTAGGTCAGCTTGTTGTTATCTAATGGACCATAAACCACCAAGTAGCTCACTGCCTTTCCCCTTCAGAGACCTCTTGGCTACCTGATGTTGTGCTGAGATTTACCTTTTCATGTACTGCTCCAGTGTGCGAGGACCAAACTGACTCAAGGGATGGACTACACCTCTAAGAGCCAACATACATCCCTTTATTTTGTGTTAGGACTCCTACAGCTCTGGCTGGGCCCCTTTTCTACATTGTATGTGCCACTAAATACAAAAGAATAAGTAAGTAGTTTTATTGTTTGAGGTGTCTCGCCACACTGGATGTGTGTCCACTGTGTTGCTGGCACTACAGCTTTTTTCCTTCAAAAGTCTGGGTAGCAGAATTTGGCATGAAGCTTTTAACTGGGTCCTAGCATCATGCTGGCAAAAGAAATATGTTTTATAACCATGTGGATGGCAAGTCCTTTGAAATGAGATGCATTTTCCAGGATAATTATTCTGTCTCTGCTAAATCTCCAAGCAAAACTTTCCAGGAATTAATATTCCTTCGCATCAGCCTTTGTAATGTGAAAGGCAATATTTAGGTCCTTCCTAAGGGATGAAAAGAAGCAGTTGTAATGGAGACCAGAGCAAAATAAAACCTCCCACAGATTCAGAGGGAACAGCCTCCCAGAATCTCTTACATTGTGTTAGCAGGTTTCCTTTGAGCGTTTGTTTGAGCCTGGAGCCGTTGATGCTGGGAAATGTCTTCCCCCTGCGAGAGGACATTATTGTGGCGTTGAGGTTTGCAGAGCCAGCACGTCTCCAGCTTCTCCTTCCAAAGACAACAGCGAAAGCTTTGCGTTTGGAGCCTGATTTGTGCATTGCCCTCGGTGCAAATTGAAAGTGGCTGTGAGCTGAACATGAATAAATTATTTCCCTCGTCCAGCCCTGCCAGCCTTTCTGAGACCGTCTCCGTGTGTGAGAAGAAGGGAGGGCGTGCACAGGGAAAGATGGAAAAGAGAAACTTATTTGCTGAGCTGTTTAAAATAAAGGAGGGGAGAATGGGAACCAAAGGCATAGCACAAAGTAATCATGTTGGTTGAATCAGAAATTATTCGATGTCAGAATTTTGAGCTCTTCTGGGGTCTCTTCTGCTTTTCTACGGAGGAGATTTAACACCTGTAAGGGAAGCAAAAGAGCCCTTAAGAGGCCTAATCTGTGCACTGGAGTGGAATTTAAGCTTCAGCTCAAATCTCTGTCTAGAGATCACAGGGAGAAGACTGGAGATACTGTTGTTGATTTCAATGAGTGCTTACCTACATCTGAGTATTGAAGTGACAATGTTGTTATTAAAGCACAGTTAATGATTAAACCCTGTGAGTCAGCAGAAGAACACATCTGGGGACAAAGATTTTGGACTTTATGTAGACCATAAAAGACTTCTGCTCTGTGAGGACTACCAGCTATTCCTTCTGCAGGGTGTGCCGCCTGGGTTGGTGTTCAGGATGAGTCGGAAACCTCTGGAGACCTTTCTGTGGGAGCTCCAGGTGGGCAAGGATGCTCTGGGAGCAGGAATAGGGAGCCCCACATTACCAGTTCCCCCCCCGCCCCAGTTTCACAGCAACCGTGAAACCTCCTCAAGATGTCAAGGAACAGCTAAATTTAAGTAGGACCATGTGTCTTAAGACTAGACGTATGAGTTAAGACTAGACATATGCATTATGTATTAAGGTTCTCCAATTATTTCACTGGTGTTGCTCATAGTGCAGTGAAGTAATATTCTGTTGCAGTTGACTTTGTGGTTGTTTTCCAAAAATGAGCGGGACTGATCAGGTGATAGCATTGCAATGACATTACAGGCTCGACTTTTGCAACAAAGAGGTGAAACAGACTTTTTAAAATGTTAACTTTTATATGAAAAAATAGCTCACACCAAGTCATTTATCATAATCACATTTCATTAACAGTAAATTTAACAAAATCACAATATACATATATAGTGTGTATTTACTTATATATGTCACTTTGTATTAACCATTAACTCTATGTAATAAAAATATATTACAACATCTGATATGTATTCACAAAGCACAAGCCATTGTAAACAGAATAGACAGCACAGGCCCCATTATTCAAGAATTTAAAGTCAGGACTGAAATTTATTTTATCATATTCCTTTAAACTGTAGGTACTAATATAGCAGAATTTTATGCATCTGCCTTTACATGAATGAATTTGTAGCTCTGAAATATCTATTGGGAGACTGTTGCAGTTTAGCTTACCTGGGACCCTAAAGTCCATGTTAACCCATGGCACTCTTGAGCATGTTGTCATTACAAATTGGTCTGTGCATCTCTCTATCCATGCAATTTAGAAAGGTTTTATTTATATTGCCATTTTTTCCTAAATAAATAGCCTCTGCAATTACATCCCATTGTAATACAAAAAAGTAAAATGCAATAAATTATAATGGTATATTTATAATAATATAAGCAAAACATGCCCTATCTACAGCAGCTATTATTAATGTTATTTCAGACCTACCTTTCTTCAGACTGGCTAGGTGCTTTTAGAAATAGGAAACCATCTATTTCCATTATTTGCAAAACAAAACATAAAAGTTTAAATACACAGGCCGGATCTTTTATACCTGTCATTATATGAATGGTTCTTACTCATCCAAGCAACCTTGGATTTGTAAAACCAGGGCCTAACATATTTTTTTTTTAAAGCAAATAATCATCTAATAATCTAATCTAGGGGAAAATGTTTATATCTAACTATATCTGGAAAGACCGGTGATAAGTTACATTCCTGCAAGAATTCAGAAGGGAATGATTAGTGGTTGCCAAATATATGGGATTTTTTTATCCTAAAATGATCTTAAGAAAATAAAAACACCATGAAAAAATCCAAGGTTTAGAAAAATGCCCTGTGTATAAATAAAGGTAAATCAAGGCACCTTGTAGTTATCTATTTCTATTTTCCAAGGCAATATGTGATAATGATTTTTCAAACATCTTATCTGGGAAGCCCTATGGTTTCTGTTATAAAAAGACCCATTCTTTACTCTGGTTGATGCAGGTAGCTTTATTTTACTTAAATGAGGCTAGGCTGTATGGCAGAGCATGGAGAACTTGTCCCCAGCTTTGTCACATGTTTGCTGTGTGACCCTAAGGACACCGAGTACTTTACTGACATTTTTTTCCTAACAAAAGTCATTCAATTAATGAGATTTCTTCTTTTTTTTTTTTCCTCTATAGCTCTTTGATCACATGAGCAAAGCAGGAGGAGTGGAAATTACCTGTCTTTGCATGAAGATTTCGTGGTCAGAAGCTAATGTAATATACTTTGATCTCCAGAAGGGCTTTTTAAAATTTTTGTTCAAGAACTCAAGGCAGCGTTCAGTGCAACATGACTAAACAGGACTACCTGTGATGGTCAGCAAGAGGAAGGCTACAGCCAACTTTGCACCCTGGGCCAGGTTTCATTCCCACTAATGCTGCACTAGGATGCACTGGCATTTCTTTCAAAAGCGCTGCTTTTCTTTTTCCTCAGGAACTCTTGCTGGACCCAAATCCAAGGGGAATGGAGGCTTTCAATTTTTTGCTATTTGTATGATTTTTAAAAAGGGTTTGCTTTAAAGGTCTAATTGTGTAACTACAGTGACTACAAAACAGTTTCCTAGTATTCAGTAATAACTCCAAATGGAGATCCTTTTCCTTATATATCTTTGTAGGTTATTAATCAACCATGTGGACTCGTGCCTTTGGGTACATTGAAACCATGTGCAATAGGATTTCTTCAACAAAAAAAATCATATTTTACTACACAATTACCACACATGCATGCTGTCATACACCTGATGCATTTGCTTCTCAATACACACATTTCTGAAGTGCACTTACAGTCTATAGGGCTAATCATCTTTTTTATAAATATAGACATATATGTTAAACTATAGCAACCTCTCTAGTTCATTAGATCAGCATTATTTGCTTAAAAACGAACAAACCTACATACATATTTACATGGCACGCACCAGGACTACAGGTAAGTAGACACTTTACAAAGACTGCAGCAGCTCTTTTCTCCATGTAAACTTTTATACCCCCCAACAGGGACAGCTGCCTTTTTGAGCAGGATGGTTTTCATAAAGAAACTTTACCCATCAAAGATTTTTGATATACTGAATGAACGCTGAAAGCATAAAAAGCAAATTTTTTTAAAAAAAATTAGATTTAAGGCTAAAATGTTATTGTTCTCACTTATTCAGGCTCGGGTGGGTTACAAAGACATAAACCCTGATTCTGCAAACACATAAGCCTATGCTAAGCCCTAACTATCACGGGCTACCCACTGAAGCAAACTCATAGTGACCACAGGATCAGGATCTAACTGAGCTTTCTGTGCTGAATGTGATGTGCTGAATTATTTAGTGATTTTTAGGGTCAAGTAACAATGAGCTGACATAGGTGTGAAGCCTCTGGCTTTGCTTTTAGGCTTCATTTAATCACAACAACATTTAATGAAGACAGCTCTAATACTAGTGAAAAGCAAGCAGTTTCCAAAGGGTTGTTTCAAAAGTATTCACTGCACATGTAAAAATGTATAGGACAAAATATTCAGAGCCCTCAGAGCTTTCTTCATTTAGGGTTAAGAGGGGTAAGGGAACTATGAAACCTTAGGCATGTAGGTCCAGAAAAAAACCCACTTTCTGCAAGCTACCTAAACCTCCTGGGCTTTAAGAATTAGCCTGTCTCCAAAGTAATGCTCATCCAGGTGTAGGTGGTTTCTGGTCATTCAGACAATGTCAGTAGTTTCCATAGAGCCCATCTGAAACCCGTTAGAGTCTTCCCAACCCAACAAGGATCCTCCTATGGAGCCTGTGCTGCTCTTGCAGCCTCAGCCCGACTCTATGGCAGCTACTGGTCTTTGATGGGAATTTTACATTTCTCTTTGGGGTAAGTGGACAGCTGAGAGTCCTAGAAAGCTCTCAGCATCAAAATAGGTCACTAGGAAAAGCCCGCTGCAGCCAGGACAACACAAATCATTGCAACGGCGGCAAAACCGTTCCCAACCTTCCTGACCCTCGGCTTCCCGTTCACATCTGTTTCTGCCCCAGTTTTGTAACCTCTAAAGCTGTTCTGATGCAGCTGGTTTTGAAGTTAAGTCTAAGATGTCTTCCCAAAATTATTTAAAAAAAAAAAAATTCTTTCCAGGAAGATTTTATTGTTGACCTGAAGCGGACTAAGATCATTTCCCAGCACTATTGCAAAGCAAACAGATGCATTGGCAAAATTGAGACGGTAAACTACAGCAAAAGGCAGTGATGTGCCTCTTGGGGCTTGGGCAAGACGACCTCCAGAGGTCCCTTCCAACCTCAGCTGGTCTGTGATGCCACGATACGCGTGGCTACTGCTGCAACGGTCGTCAGGCTTCATAAGGATTTGTCTGGAACGTTTTTAATGTCTAGATTTGATTTTTTTCAGAGGTAAGGGAGGTTGTAAAAAGTCTGAGGGCTGCTGAAAAAGATGTTGTTGGGGTCTTTTACTCAAAGGGTAAAACCAGGGATAGAACCTATTTAGAGAAATGTGGTTGCCTGACATTGCAAGCAGGCACATACGCACATGAGGAACTCACTAAATCCTGTTTATATCTTTCCATTTGTAAATACCATGAAAATGGGTCCCTACATATTTAGAAGACATATCTCTAAAACCTGGATATAGTTATCTAATGGGACCCTATCCTCAGGTGAAGCAACCAACTATTATGTTGGTTTATGTCAGGAGAGGACCTGGTACTTATTCTTTATTCAATAAACTCTTACCAGTCTCTCATAGTTTTTGCCAAATGTAATTACTCAGATCTTCACATTCAAACTGGCTTAAAACCATAACATAAAACAGGATCCTAGTTCACAGTTAGGGCTCTGAGATTACATAAATAACTGTAAAATGAATGGAGGAAAAAGCTCAGAATCCACAAAATGACATAGTGGGCTAAATTCCCTTAATCGTTTGCCAACGTTCTGCCTGCCAAATTTACAAGATATGAAGACAACATTAATTGAACATGCGTGTGAGAAATAGATATTGCATATGGATCGCAGATACCAACAAACTGCAGAAAACTGCATATTGCCTAAGCAGCTGCACAATTTTTGCACATGCAGTTCCATATTTTGGGCACACATTGTAGCCATACTTTACAAACTTTTTCAAAAATATTTAAATAAACACATGGAATATCCCTCACAACGCACACACGCGCATTTGTGTTTGACAAGAGAACAGTTCCGCTTCATGATCGGAGATAATAAAGTATTGTGCATTACATTTACCATCATTATTCTAACTCGCTCAAGTCAAAGTGTTGTATAGTACATATAATACTCAGCAGACAGATAGTTACTCATATCTACATTCATCACCTAGACATACATTTTAGAAAATTTTGCCAGTTGCCTATAAGAATTCAGCTGAATATCTAGCACTTAACGAGCCACAGTATCATATTTCTAGTATCTTATAAAATGTCATCAGGAAATGTTAGGGTATTACTTTTATTTTGTATACTGAGTTTGTCAAGCACCAGCATTTACAACTCTTGCTTGCTTCAGATGGTAGAAATATGACAATGTGTCAGAGAGCTGATGTAAGTAAGGGGAAATTATATTTATTCTCTGTTTTAAGATTAATTCTAGAAGAAAGGCACCATGAAAGAAAGACAAATTTTTAAACACATACAAGGGGAGAGATTTATTGCTCATGGTGACACATAAATCAACCGGTGACTGACTGTGATACACAATAATAATGAGACAAGTCCAATGCTGTATTCTTCTCCATCTTTTACTAGCCATCCTAAATGTACAATGTTTTTTTCTGGAAAATTTTCTTACTTTATTTGAATAATTGATTTAAAATTTGAAATCCTTCTGGGGCTAGGTTTTTCGACATACAAACCTCCCATTGACTTTGGCAGCAGCCCCGCGTATAAGTTGACAACAGCTGTGGACTTTAGCAATCATCCTGTTGCAATTTATTTAGGTAAAAGTGGTCTTAGTAAAACATATAACAATCTGATATAGAGCTTTTTATCTTTTCAAACTCACTAATAATCAACTTTCTAATATCCTGTATTCTGATACAATCAAGTCATCAAAATGACTTGAATTTCTTAAGAAACAGGTATTGAACTGGGTGGTTTTATCTATTGCACCTGAGAAAATTATGTTAAGCTCAAGAAGTAAAATGATTAAGATGAGGTAGACTATTTAATCTGGCTAAGGGCTAATTTCGAACGCAGTGTTGTAAAAACTTACTTAAACTCTGTGACTATCTTTGTGTGTATATTTTATTGGAATTATGGGGGTTTTTGTAACTAAGATTAATAGTTAAGCTGAAAATTTTTATTTATGTGGCAGTTGACGATCTTCATTATATTAATGCTTGCATTTATAAAGCAGGTGACAATGTAAATTTATAGATTAACATGGTTCCTTGCAGCTGTAGTACCGTGCCAGAGCAAGGGCTAAGGCAAGGCTCTCCAGACCGACAACTGAGGTATTACCCACGTTCACTGACTTTGGGGTGAAGCCCCCCACTGATTTACCTGTTTGGGCTTTGAATCACTGGCCAAAAACTTCAGCAGTGGACACCTTTTGCAAGGTATGAAGGAAATTGTAGTTGCCATAATGTCTGTTCTATCAATGACTTATGTTCATGGTAGAGCTTGCAAAATGGAGCATGCTAATATTTGCAAAATGACTGACACTGATCGTTTAGCAAAAGGGGTAGGCAATATACTAATTTAGCTCATTAACCTTTGCTGTCGGGGATTCTGCAGAGCTATAGGCACCAAACAGTGGCCTTTGCTTGGGGGAGACACAGGACGTGGTAACTAAAAAAAAATCCCACATTTTTAGTACTCGGGGCCTTATTTTCTCAATATGGTATTGACAGTCAGAATATGAGCAAGGACAGGTGGTAATGTAGCCAGCTGTGTCAGCTGTTATTTAAGCTGCTATCACATGCATGAAGCCTAGTTAATCAAGACTATTCAAAATCTGGGTACGTATTTGCTATTTACCCTCACAAAGGAAACTGTGTACTTTATGGCCACTGGACAGAAGCTTTCTTGACCTACCCAGCAAAAATTAATTTAATTTCTGATGTTAACTTGCTGTTGTCTTATGGACTTTAAGTCACTTTCTGGAGAAAAATGTGTGCAGAATTAAGGTCAGAATTGGTAGTAAGTCTTTTGCCAATCAAAGTATAAATGTGAAGCTTTTGAAGCCAATTGTTCTTTAACTGAAATTAATTTTAAAGAGATTATGAGGACAAAACACTTTGTTCATGCAAGTTGTTTTAGAAATTGATTATTCCTAAAACTTTTAACAGCAGAAATGACAACTGATTTATTATTGCTCTTGATATTCTACAGCTTAATTAACAAGAAAACACTTGAAAAACTGTCTCATTTCATAGTGTTTTCACTGAATTGAGAGAGAATTCACTCAAAATTACCCAGGAAAGTAATTCTTCATGAGTCACTGGAGGGTGGTTTCAGCGTCATGTGTCTATGTGACAGTTGTGAAGCCATCTACCAGCTGTAGTTGTACTTATAATGTACTTACAAATAATGTTTACAAAAATTAAGATACTGTGGCGGTGTCTGAGGAAGTGTGACATGTAGGATTGTTCTGGTTTTGCAAATGTTACTGGTATTTAGACCTATGTTAGCTGCAGGCTGAACTGAACGCATGATAAATGTTAATAACATTACTATGCATAGGTGCAATCTACAGCTATAAAGATCTATAATGAAACCTCCTGAGGTTTGCACATTCGGATGTGGATTCAGATTATTGGCTGCACTTTCATGGTGGGGAAGGGGTCTATTATTTTTGGTCCACTTGCTTTGGAAATTATATTTTTAAACTCAGCTTTAGGCTCGTATTTCCTTTAAGTAACATATCTGTAGGAAAAAAAAACATGATTAATAACAACTCAGGAAAAGATTTTTTTTTTTTCCCCCTGGGCACAGGGCCCAGTTCTGCAGCTTTGGGCAAAATCCGTCTCTTTACAGCTTAAATATACTGGAAGGTAGGCATCCTGACCTTTCCATCCTGTCTACCGTTTTTATTTTTCTGAAATTTAATGGGAAGAAAACTAATGAGATTCTGTGGAAGTTACTTAAAAAACTTAGAGAAGACATGGCTGAATCCAGCCTATAGCATGCTTCAAAACTGATTTTTCTCTTCCTTCAATTCTACAGGATTGTTCAAAAATATATGTATCAGAAGAGGTTGAAAGCTATGTTGGGCACTGTATGAGTATCTAGGTAAAGATTTTTCTATTAAGTTTTTCCTATTAAGACTTTTTGTAAAGCCAGGTTGGCAGCTCCATCAGAGGGAGCCTTACCTGCAGCCAGTGAAAAAATACAGCACAAATAACCCTGTGCAGCTTTTTAGAATAATCTTCCGATGGCGCCAGTTCGCTCCCATTACTTTCGTGAGTCCTTCTGCTGAGGACTAGCTTTTTACCCTATACGTGTGTGTCACTGCTGATGAAAATCAATGGGAGATTTGTATTTGCGAAGCCTGCAGGACCGCGATCAATAGCGCTTTTTCAGTCGGAGGCAGGAGATGCAAAGTAGCCTGCTTCCCTTAGGGGTTACGTGGGCTACCGGAGGGACACGGGCTGGGCTTCAACCTCTCCATGACTGCCTCCCGAAACCTTGACAGCTGAGGAGAGCTACTAGGGATAGGCCAGTTACTTTTGTTTCCCATCTATCTTTCTATGTGTCGTGTAGGTCCCATACCAGGCTCCTCATTCGTTCAGCTGCAATATATTCTGATTGTGCGATTCGCTCGTGAGGGCTGAGGAATTGATGGAGCTTCGTTTGAGGACCTTGTTTATGATGTCTTTCCATGTCTTCTTGTACTGATGCCGTAGCAGAGAGTACACAAAAGGGTCTGAAACAACTTTGCTGTAAGCTAAGCACTTGGAAATGATTCCCCAGTGGGAATTGATGTGGACCACAGAGGATAATTCAACAAGTCTGTGGAAAAAGGAAGGTTGAAAAAGTGAATGTTCGGATTAAAAACATGGAGAAACAGTACAACTATAAGGCAATGACCCCCCCAAAACCGCAATTTATTCCTGGGCAATTGCAAGAAAACAAAGTAAGAAAGCCATACTCATGGAAATGTGAATGTAGTCTTCCCCTTACACATTTCTAAGACTGCAAATGTAAACTTGAGGTCCGTTTCCCAAGGATGGGACGGCACAGCTCCTCTCAGAGCGTCTTGACCTCCAAACTTCAAAGCATCTTTGACTCTGTAGATTTAGCTGTCCATTCACTGAGGCTGGAAGTGGACCTTGGATGTGTTGCCTCCTAAAAGGCTCTCTTGATCATTTGCCTCAACAAATGTTGAAGAGTTTAGTGCAAAATGGAAAAGCTCCATGAGAATATGAGGCAGTCTTCAAAAGAGCCTATTTATTTGTTATCAGAATACACCTTTTGGAGACTAAAAACTGAGTCCAAATCTTTGATGTAGAGCTGGGTTTTCAACTCATCTGGCTCACTCAGCCATCAAGATACTTTATAAAGAAGGGGTACCCCTCTCTCTAAAGTACTGTAACCTAGCCCTAATTTTACTGTCTAGTGAACGCCATGTTTGGGATCATAAATACTCTGTGGTAAGCAGGGAAACACTTCACGGAAAGTTTACTGTTGATGAAAAATATCATGCAGCATCTACTCAAAATAATTTCCTGCATGACATGTCCTCAACCATTACACTTTTAGTCTCTGTACCAAAACTTATCCATACGGGCAATGTGTGTTACTTTCTCTGATGGCTCTAGGGTTCTCAGTCCTAATAAGATCTCTTGTTAGATAGTAACATTTCACTTTTTTTTTTTCATTTAGTGCTTTTGCATTTTTCTAGTCCTGTGTGTCATAAGATCATGTTTCCGGCAGCTGAAGTTCATCACAGACTTAATACAGCTCTAAAGGGAATGAAAGGAGTATGATCTCCCCAGGTATGTTTCCTCATGACTTTCACACTCATTATCACTATTGAATCCATCCTGCACAGCAAATTTAACCGCAAGTATTGTAAAAAATAATTTCTGCATAGCCTAACATAGTTTTCTAATTATTGATGCAAAACCATACTTTGAGCACTAAAGTTTGAGATTGGGACACAAACTGCCATTGCTTGGTCTCATAGGAGTCATATTGCCTTAATATTAGCTATCCAAAAATCCAGCATCTAGTCTGAACTCGTGGTTCTAGGTCCCCTCTAGAGTATCTGAGAAACCACGTCACCAGTGCCAGCTAGCTTTCTTAGCCAGTCCAGCTCCTAGAGAGAGACTCTGATGCTTTCAAACAGCTTGTCTGGGTCACAGGAGAAGCACACAAGGAAGGAGAATTCATCATTGAGAGGTGGCATAATATATCTTGAATTTAAAAACCAGTCAGTTAAAGGCTAAACTTATACAATTGCAACAAATTTAGCAAGGCAAACCTTTTAACTCATTAGGGGAGGGAGGGAGGCAAGAGCTTTATATACTCCTTATACCTACATTAGCACAGACAGTTCACTTTATACTGAGACAGGGTGTTTTTGACAGTGAAATATTGATAACTCCACAAGGTTTCCTTTCTCTGTGTCTTTGAGCAACACTGAAGGACAGTTCTGTTCAATATGTCTCTATAGCTGTTGAGAAACTATTGATTTTTCTAGAGGACGAATAGCCGCGTGTCCTACTAGAGAGTACCCCTATGCAATGGTAAATAAGTTCTTTGCTGAAACTGTCTTCAGCTGCAGGTGCTCTTACACCTGCCTGGAAAATACTTCGGTTGCTGATATTTCTTCAGAAAAAACAACATTTCCAAGGAGCATTCTGAAGTGTGGGCTCTGCAGCAGCAATGACAATAGTGGTGGTACTTCAAGCAGTTGAGAGATGATTTTTTTCCTCAGTCATTTTATTCTCATTCCATAAACTTTCACTACATCATACTGTTTAAAATAGTGCTGGCAGATGGCACGGTCCAGTCATCTGAGCACAAAAGTGGGACTAAGGAGCCTTAATTTGTTACACCACTACTAGCTTCTGTCTTCTCTCTCCGTTCTGGTTTGCCCAGACAGCAAACTCCATGGCAAAGGACTGTTTCTCCCTGGATATGTGTGCTGGGCTTCGCACCCACGGGTCTGCTGCCGGTGCTGGGGCTTTAGCCACTGTCATGGAATTGGTAATTCTAATACCGAGGTCCTAGTTTTGTGTGCTTTGTGCTAGTAATTTTATCATTTTGTGTATCACTTCCATCAGGAGTGAGGCACACCTGTACAATATGATGTTTTTAGGGGTGGTGACATTAGCCAAAATATTCTTTGGGCTCACAGATGCGTGAGATGTTTGAGGTGACCAGGCTAGGTTACAGGAAAATACTTGGGAACGGCTCTTGCCTCTTGGCCCACTGGTGCCTCTTGGCTCAGCTGATCGCTGTTGAGTAACTTCGAGATACCAAAGAACCGCCGTCTGTCCCATTTCTCTCTCCTTTCATCTCAACTAAACGCATGCTGTTCTTTCAACCTCTCCTTGTAACTCATGGTTGATATCTTTCTTACAAGGTAGGATCCAAACTCAGACGTAATTATGTACTCAAGCTGTTGAGGGGTCACATCTGGTGTATTCTCTCTTGTTTAATAAAATGTAGCTTATGACAGCCACATTAATATGCTCTAAAATGAGAATTGACTGTTTGGAAATTAATAATCTACTGAGTCATATTTACTTTGTAATCTACCATGAGCCATCCTTCTTCTTGTCTTTCTACACTTCATATATTTGATGCCTTCTTTGCATTTTGAATTTCATCATGTTGAATTTAATCTGGTTGATATACTTTTACCGAATGCTTTATGGATGTGCATATGATTAAATTTAATTAAATTCAGTGGATGCCTTGAATGACCAAAATATGACAAATTTACATCTGAGTCTCTGTCAATCAGTTCTACGAGATGTTAACAATCTCCATGTAAAGCATATCAAATAGATACTTCAGGGTTGCAAGCCTAGACTTGCTAATTATACCTTCATTGACTGATCAACTGAAAAGCCTACACTTTTATTGACAGAATTTTAAATATTTTCTTTAATTATGTTCCCTAACTGTCCTTGATATTTACACATTTTGCAATTCTTGTGTATTATTTTTTATAGGAAATTACATTTGCAGATATCAAGCATCAAACACAGAAATGCAGATAAATCCTAAGCTATGCTATTCCATTTCATCTACAAACAATTAAATGTCAGTCTTTCAAGGCATATCACATACTTTATTGCCTTTGAAAGAGGGTTTTGTTTCTCATTTATGAGGGAAATTATATGCAGAGCTTCAATTTTCATGAAAAGTTTCAGCCAAAAAGACGACACTTTCAGTGAAGGAGCATTAATATTTCAGTGCTACCTGTAAATTAAATTCTACAATATCAACTACATAATTCCCTATCTTGCTTTCATAACCCACTCTTCTACTGTCTGGCCTTCAATACCTCTTTATTTCAAAGCTATAAGCTGTTTTGCTGTGATACTTTGTTAATATTTTAGAAACTTATAATTCTAGAGCGTGTATCATGTCAAATGGCTAGCCAATTATTTTATTTTACTTTCAGTAAACAAATGAGAATGTGACATTGAGGATTAAGACCTTGATCTTTTATGCAGATAATTAATACACACCGAAAACCCTTTACGTACATGTGCAGTTTATCACTTTAATAAAATATATTACTGAACATGTAAATGACCAGCTGGAGGCTACTACGACGGCAACATATCTGTTGTGCATTGCTTAAACTTGAGAACTTAACTGAGTTATGGGGAAAATTCTATATAGATCAGAGTCTCAAACAAGCTAAAATACCTTGTCGTTCAGGAGTGAAACAAAGCTGGCACTACATTGTGGAGCTGGTAGATGATGAAGTTCTCACAAGAAGAAATTCAGTCCTTTCCCCAGGAATTTGGATCAGCTCTTTAAGCTTGCATTCCTAACATTTCTGTTTGTGTCTAATTCTGATTTTTCTTTTTCCCACACAAGTCCCATAGTATCAGAATTAGACCTTAGTTGTTTCTTTTGTGCTAATGATATGAATAGGCTGACCATGAGTTTTATCTTGATGATGATTTTACTTTATTTTCACTTTATTGCTTGGTAGACTGAATCTTTTGTATGCTGTCTTGCTAGTAAAAAAAGCCCTATTTTAATGATTGCCTCTTGATACAAAAATGACATCGCTGTGGTTGTTAGCTGATTTACCCTTAGCCAGTTTTGCCTCTTAAGTGGTGCATATATTACAACTGGCCAGCTTCTGTGCAGAAGCAGACCTCTGGACTCTTATAGCTAATCTTGCAAATCTCTTGTAGCAAATCTTGCAAACCATTGCTTTTAGCCCTTGCTGTTCCCCAGAGCTGCAGGAACCATCTGTCAGTCCAGAGATAAGAAGACAGCCAGGCATCGTGGAGATATGATGATAGAAAGCAGCACTGTCCAGCTTGTACCAAAAGGTTTTTCTATCCAGGAGGAAAATATCTCTACCTCACATCAGCTGAGACATTTGACGAAGACTAGAAGGCCACTCTCTTCGAGTATGTCAGTCTAAGATTGCATAGGAAAAAAATCATTCATTTATATGCACAGACAGGCAAGAACATAACTTGCAGAGGAATTCTGAACTTGCTTGTCTACCTGAGCAGGATTTGCATGCAGAGGGCGGGCAACCACTTTAAAAACAGAGGTTGGTTACCCCTTGTCCCCCAGAGCTGCTACAAGGGAATTTTAGTATTCTTCTGCCTGTTCCACCATCCTCCTCTGTAACCTGAGGGCTTAGGGCTATGAACTTCTTTCTGATATTACTTCAGGATTTTTAATTTAAAGACAATTTCCTCACACATTGACAGCACTTATTAAGTTACATGAGCAAAGTTCTGTATTTCAGTATGAAATGCCTGGAGTTGGAAATTAATGTTAGAAATTGGTATGACTTATTTTAATTTTTCTAATGAAGAAGCTCCTTGGAGAAAATAGGTTTTGAACAATGTTATTTAATCACATAATGATAAATATAGCAAAAGAAGAGATATGTACTAATAGAATTTTTACAAACCAAGAACCAAGCTATGCCTAGAAATAAATAATACAGGTACTACATCTGTCACACTGGTACAGTGGAAATGAATCAAGAAGAATCAGATTCTATTGATATACTACCTAAGGTCAGCCACTGAACTAATTAGAAGGGTGTTTTCTCAATAAAAGAGGTGCCTAATCTGGTTTTTTTTTACTTCAATATAATCTGAAAAACTCTGGTTTACCCAGAGAAGAATTTATCTGGCAGGGGTTATAAGCACAACTCCTTCACTGGTTCGTGGAATTGCTGGAGACATGTATTTGGTTTTAGTGTGGAAGCAGAAAGATGTTATAGTAAAGCCTTGTGATTTGCTGCTTTCAGGCCTCAATTCATGAAATACTTAAAAGCATGTTTAATTTAAGCATATTGCTGATTAGGGCTGGCTGTCCAAATGAAAGGCTGAGCAATACACTTCATCGGCTGTCTTCTGTTCGCTGCCTTGAACCGTGATTGATTGCCTCTACCTTGTGAATGCAAAGCTCTGAACATAATCCAGAAAATAATACTTGCTCAAAAGCCTCCTAATCCCCTTGACTTCAACACCCTCAGACGTACGCGTGAGGCATCGGGAAGCTCAGCAACGCACGTCCTGGAATACCCATCCACGCGCTGTAGGGTCAGTAAGGTCTCGAGGGGGATCCGGGGAGCTGAAGAGGGAATTCCTCATAGTTTGATGTGCAGTGATGCCCCTAGACGTGTCAGAACCGAAAAGGCCAGGGAAGTGACAGCCTTTACCCCACCTGGCATGCCTGGGCAGTGCCCAACCTTTCAAGAATTCTTCGTGCATTCAAGACCCCATGTCTTGAGTCTTCTTGGAATTGCTCCCTGCGGCAAAACTGTTGGTCCTCAACAGACCGAAAACTCAGGGGAACATTTAAGTGATCCTTGTATGGACTAAAGGGAGGAGGATCGGGATTTTTGTAACCCCTCTTCTGTATCTTAGGGCTACTGGGACACCAATTAGGATGCCACAGAGTTGAGAGGAGGTGGGGAGGTGGTGCCTGAATGCTGGGCTGAGATGCCTATGGAGAAGCACAAAAATACTTCTGACAAGCACAAAAATACTTCTGACAGTCCTGCTCGGTGTCACTCGGGACGGAGCCGCGAGCTATTCTGTGGCTGCGATGATTTTCATTAAGTTCCGAGACCCAACATAAAATGAAATTTAACCATTTGTAATAAGACAAATACTCTAATATCTTATAGCCTGAGAAGTAAGACTGAGTGTCTGTAACTATAAATCCTTTCATACCCTTTTAGAGTGTGTGGCATGGAGTGTCTTCTCATGACTACTAAGTGAAAGTAAATCTAGTAGGTAAATCTAGAAGGTAAATCTAGTAACACTGATACAAATGTATTTGCAACATTGTTACAAATAAACAGCATGAATCAATTAGCTGTTAATCATGAACAAAAAAAAAAAATCGATGTGACATGCAGGTTTCCATGTCTACCAAGAGACTACAAGACCTTCTTGAGAATTGTTTTGTTAGAATTAGAAATTCAGGATATTATACTGAATTGGAAAAAGTTGGGGTTGGCTATGTGCCCACTTATATTGAGTCTTATTTCAGCTTTCTCAATGATTTTTTTTATGATACAGCTGAGTTTGACTGAAGTCCCCCCCAATAATTTCTATTTGATACTATTGGAATAGGAGATACTTCAAAAATATTTTTCCTCTTTCTCTGTTCTGCATAGCAGCAGTTCAGTTTTTCCAGAGTCTTTTAGTAAGGAATGCAAGTTGTAAATTTCCTTCAACAACTAGATAACACTTTGCTGGATATACTCACTTTTAAATACTTTTTGTTTCATAGGAATAATTTTGTGTTTCCCAAAGGAGCCATTTCCAAAGATAAGCTAGTAGATAGATAGACATCTGACCATAAATCACAAGAAGTTTTTTTTAGCTATGAGCCAGAACAGCTTTGATATTTGATGTTTATGACTAATAAACTCTATCCAGTCAGACAAAACTATCATTTAAGTCTGTGGACATGTTCTCACCTCAGCTGGATCTTGTTGACCAGATTTTATTACAGTCTGACCTATTCAGACAAGTGTCTTCCCCTCCAGATCAGCCCCTGAACTGGGGAGGCAATCTGAGGAGTAGGTGACTGCTTGACCTGAAAAAAGTCTGCAAAATCCTGTGTACTGACTTCCTAAATCATTCCCATGTGGCCAGCGTCTTGACTGGGCTGACTGAACAGAGTTTGGCTCACAGACTGCATCAGGATTGTATCAGAGAAGTGCTATGACATTTTACATAGTTCTGTTAGCTCAGTAAATGCAATCTCTGTATAGGAGTGGAAACATTGCACAAAATTTTCACAGGAGACTTGAATCATTTTCTGGTTAAGAGTCCCCTACTTCTGTGAGTTAAGAGTGCATCTCAGTAGTCTTTTCCGGTACGTAGGTTCACACTTACCTTGTAATTACATAAGGTGCAAAACAAAGTATAAAAGTACCAATAAAGGTACTTATTTTCTTTGTTGCTCGCTGCCTCCGTCTCTTTTGTTCTTCTAGACAACGCTCTCTTACGCTGTGTGACATTCAACACAAACAAGAACATGAATCATAATATCAGGTAGCAGATTTCAATGGCTTTACATATGGAATGATGGAAATCAATCTTTCCAGTAACTGTTGTATTTGCATAAGCCAATACCAGGTTCACTGCATTTATATGGGACAATACCCAAGTATTAGTGCATCGTATGATTGTCTTAACCTCCAAAAACAATTACTGAGAAATACGTGATTATATATTTATATACACACACACACATTATATCGATTTATATATAGTCAAATTGGTGGAATTCAGCCTTGAATTCAGTTGCAGCTGCTTTTTGAATTACTGTAAGCTGTATTTGCAGGCCAGAGTTTGCCTCATGATATTCAGAGCTTTGTAAAATATCCAGAGTGGGGTAGGCAGCATGCTACTTCCCTCGAAACAGCAATTCCAACACCACTACCTTAGACAGGAGAAACTTCCCAGCAAGATAAGCAAGAAAGCACAATGTAATCATAACGGGAAAAAAACATGCTCTGAACATTCAGCCCGATGTTGGAGCAATCACTATATCCCATAGTTTTGAACCATGTGGCCATAAATCTTTCAGCAGCCCGTGCAGCTCTGCACGGCTGCCGTGCTGAACGCTCTGCAAAGCCCAGAATTGTACAATAAATCCACAGCACTGTGATACCCTGACTCCTCGCCTCAAACCAGCCTTGTTCCCAACTAAACAGATACAAATTAGTCACACCCTGGGTTTTATCCTACCTGTGGCATTTTAGGACAAGAGTTTCTCCTTTGAGTTTCTCGCTGGTGGTCTCGCCAGGCCACCACAGAGCTGCTGAGACCCTCGGTGTGCCAGCAAGGTCATGGGAGCACGGTGCTGAGACCACGCTTCCACTGCAGGAAATCTTTGAAATCAGCACATTTCCTTGCCAAAAGAGTGATAACATGAAAGCCCATCTCCTCCTCTACCTGCTTGCGTGAATCCTGTGCTGGCTGTGCATTTAGGGGGAAATGGATGAGTTACTGTCTTCTCCAGGTGGGTAGGTTGGATGAACAGCACTGGTTGTATCTCCCAGAGCTCCAGGACTATCTGTACCTGAATCAATCCCTTTGGGAAAGGGCAAAACCAAAGCGGGACTGCAGTCCTGAAACCCCCCTCTACGCACGTGTCGATTCATTGCACAGGTCTCGTGGTAACGCAATCACGTCTCGGGCAAACCGAATGGTCTGGCCCGTGCGCTGTATTTTGTGACTGCTTGGCGTTGGTCTCGCCGTTTTTATTGTAAATTCGTAATTGGTGACTCACTGTCAGCTTCCACGCTCACATATGTTAATAGCTGTGAGGTTTATGGCCATACCCTTACGTTATTTGCTGTACCTGCAAATGTTTGATCATCATCTAAATGCACGTTATATCCTGAGGATCTCAGTGTGCTTTGGTGATCTCTATGGCAGTGAGTTCTTATGCTACCTTTTGGTTTTGTTAAAGAAAGTGTGTTTCCTTTGATCCATTTTATATGTGGTCTTACATTGCCAGTCCCCAGAGCAGCTATTATGATGTGTAAAATGAAATAAATACTGGAGGAAAAGTTTGTTCTCCCTGCAATAACAAATCATCTTGCTCTTAAAGAATATGCCTAAGTAGAATGAAAACACATCTAGAAGTGTTACATGTTCTGTGTCTGAGTTATTTGCAGCTAGAAATGACAGCTGAGAAGGAAAAAAAAAATCCACCTTTTCAAGGGAACCTATGTGTTTTCATTTCTGTAAGAGCTGGAAAACCTGGATTATTTTTAGGTGCAGACAGATGATCTTAGATGTTTGAGAGCTTCACTTAAGATCTGTGTTATTAAATTCATAATATTCCAGGCACACGGCAATATAGGAAACAAAATCTCCAAAGTAGGTTCAGTTAGGGTGTTATTAGGGTGTAAAGGGTGGTATTTTTTTTGTCTCTAACAGTTTCCCCAGTTACATCTTTTCCTTACTGGCATATACAAAGCTGTCTTTGACTCTGGGAGCTCACACATGACTTGGGAAGTCCTGATAGACTTCAACCAATTTCTTTTGTTCAGCCTTTCCAGATGCAGCTAATAAATACCACACCACAGAGGAAGGTATTTTATCTCACTGCTTCATATAGACAATGTACACAGACGAGTATTTTGCTTTTGCACACACTTTCATGCACTAAGATAAGAATGCATATGCAAGTTCTTGTAGTGACACTAGTAATAGAACTGGATTATTGACTAAGCTTTCATTTAAATATTCTAATATCCTGGAAAATCTTGGATATAACCCTTTGAAGGTCTGACATTTTAAACAAAGTTTATGAGATACTGGACCTTAAGATGTGTAGAGCTGGATACACCGAAAAGATAGTATAGATAATTTGAGTGAAGAAAATACATGGCTTAAGCACTTAAGTGAAGTCTTGCCCAAACCTCTCACAATACCTAAGATATCTTGGTTTTAAGAACAAAGTCAAGAAAGAATAGTATCCAGTAAAAATGCCTAAGATAACTTGAAAGGACATGTGCCCTAAACATTCACACGAATTTGTGTGGTATTTAGAGGTTTCCTTTGTACTCGTCTTGAATGATCTTCAGAAGATCACTCGTGTCTTTCCAAGTCACAGGTAATAAAGCCATCTGTCATAATGCCTGTCACTAGACCCCCTTGTGGGTGGATTCTGAGTCATAGGAAACAGAAAATTGTCTGTACACATTTCTCAGCATTGAAACTAGACCGTGCAAAGAGCCAGAGAAGTCAAGGTAGTCTAAGGTGGGATCACAAACTTTGTTCTCTCACGTGCATTCTCCCAGCATCCATGTCTATGCTGCGAGGTACTATGGTAAACACTGAAACCGCCTGTATATATACCACTTATATAATTCAAATGATGCCTTTGGTATGTCAGAGCTTTATGAATGTCGCTGACTGCTCCAGGAGACCTGCAGCCTTTGTGTAGCTCTCACAGCAGGGAAGGCAGTCCGAGGTCTGACCCTTTCAGCGGCGGTAGCTGTCCCCAGTTAAGGCAGCACCACCGTAGGTCAAACCGGCCACTGTTTCTGTAGTCTAGAAAAGAAGCTAAAACTCTCCTTTCTTAGAGAAAGGCATTAGAATAACCTGATGCGAGAGAGAAATAACAGTGAGTAATATGCTCGCAGCAAAGTGCCTGTACAACTGTGTCTCCTCTGAAGAGAGGAGGTATCATTCCCACAGCCCCGCTGAATCCACCCTCCAGTGAGATGATTGCAAAATGCACGAGCACCCTCAAATTAACCTAGACCAGAAAAAATGCAGAGGAGGAGAAATACCATTGAGATTTTTGCCCTTTTCCTAAACTTTGCTGTGCAGTCCAGGCATACTTTAGGCATTAGGCATAAGGATTGCTATTTCAAATAGTCCCAGTGGGTTTATGACACTGTCCTGGGAGTAACCACCACATCTCGTAGTGCGTGCAGGAACTAAGACCAGTCGAGGTACGGTTTAGCAACCAGACAGCACGTAGGACAGAAGGGTGTTTTTTCCTCTGTGTGACTTGGTGAATAAGGGAAGATTTATGCATGTGTTTCCCAAGAACAGTAACAGGACTTGCCCGAAGTTCTGCTCTGCATTCTTGGTCAAGAGGCAGATCAAACAGCTTAACTGGAGAATTTTGAGCAAATGTTTCTGTTCCTTTAACAATCTGCTGTCCTGCCCTGATCCTTTCAGCCTCGTTTGCCTTAGGCTTAGGAATCCCCAAAATATGACCTTTTTTTGAGGACAGCCACATGTGCTTTCAGTCCTGCAGCTCTGCTCCTGGCTGCCTGCAAAAGGAGAGAGCTGGTGTTTGCCTCCAGCTCGCAGAGCAAATGACAGCAAGGGGGCCAGGTGGGATGTCTGGCGTGGGGCTGCCCCCTTCCACTGTTCTCCGCTTTCCTCCCTTCCAGGCAGACTTCTTCCCCCGTATCAGACAGCTCCCTGCGCTGCCAGCTGCCAGCATTTTTCTGAAAGACGTTTCCCTTCCCTTCAGTCTCTGACAGACAGTCTAAACCTGAAGATCCCGTCTCTGACCGTCTCCCAAGCATGCCTCCCAGCTGCTCTGCCGCCCTACCTAGCCAAACCATTTTCTCCCTTTTTTCCAGGCAAAGACATCAGACCCTTCCCTTTCCAATCACCTGCTCCAGCCATGCTATGACAAACTAGCTCCTCTGAGCAAACAAGGCTGATTTCTTTCCACGGTGTGACCGGTGCCCCCGGTTCCCCTCTGCAGAGCTCACCCGTTGACTTTGCCACCCCCTCCCAGTCATAGCTGGGTCTTAGCCCCATCCACCCCGGCTCATCAGAGCCTCTCAGCCAGGACATGCTTGATCCATCAGCCACCCTGTCCCACTCCGCCCTGCCTCAGCTGGGCAGGTTCATTTCCCAAATCCCCATTTGCCGAGCAGATCGCTCTGGCTCGTCCCGCTGCTCCTTTCTCACCAGCCTGGTCCCGTGTCCTTCCAGCCGTGCCTGGTTTGGTCCTCTCCCATTCCTCCTCTCTCCGCTTCTCGTGGGCAGAGCCATCCCGTACTCGCGGCACACGCTGCCTTCCTCATCCCCTGTACACCGGGCACCTTCCCCAGCTCCTCACCAGGATCGCTGCCTGCTCAGCACCACCCTTGGGCTTCATCCAGCAAGGCTTCCCCTCCTTCAGCTTTACCACTGACCCAGGGAAAGCTGTCTCTCCCACTCTCCCTCCTCCAGCCAAATCTGCATCCCTTCCAGATCCAGACATACCCTATTCACGCAAGATTTATAGTTTGTGCATAATCCCTGACGTGACTCTTTTGCACAGCATCCCAGCACCAATTTAAACCAGTCTGGTGCTTGCCTTCAAGCCCTTTACCCTCCCAGCCCCTGGAGACTTTTCTCCTCCTGTGTCTAGGCACAAGGGGCTTGCTTAAAGACTGTAATTCGAAATGAACTTTCTACATCTTGTCATATTAACATTGCTGCTGAAGCCTCTCTCACTTAGATTTAAGTACAGGCACTCAAGCGTATGCGTTTTGCAACGTTATTCCCTTAGAATTCTGCCTTCAGGAGAGATAAAGTTACAGAGAGCAAAGCAACAGGGAAACCGTGGGGCGAAGGAGCAGCACGCAGCGCCCAGCTTCCCTTCTAACTCCGACTGAAGGGACATGTGCAGCCTCAGCCTGCTCCCGCTCAGGGATCCAGCAACGTTTTAGGCTGACAGTGCCAAAAAAAATGCAAATCTATCGACCACTAAAGCCACCTTCGAAGACAAAGAGCAGTGATCTGATCGCTGTCTCAAAGGGAAGTGCATGCTCAGCCCAAACTGCCTGTTTCTTTGCTCACCCTGCCAAAACAAGCCCTTAAGCATAATAAAAAAAAAAAGAGTTGCTTCTGCAAGCAGAGAAATAAACACGAGTAAAAAGAAACATGCAGAATAGAGACTGGCAAGAAGGATGCTCGTTTTCTCGCCCTCCCCATCCCCTGCTGTGATACAGCTCAGACTGTATTTAACATAACACCGAGCCCCGTCCTCGCTTCCTCTGCGCTTGCTGAACACACAGGCACCTTACCTGGGATGGATGTCCACAAGCAGCACCAGGGTCTGCATAGTGATCACGTCAATCCGCTTACAGTGAAACCGTGCCACCTTCAGCACTTTTAGATATGTGAAACACAGGACTATAAGGGAGAGGAGGAAGCTGAGGGTGTGAAAGACCCCTGTGAAAATCACAAACTGTGTCCTATCCTCTGGTCTCTTGTTGTACAGGGTGCAGGAGGCATAGAGGTGATGGAAACCCACCCAGGAGAGAGAAGCTGCCACTATCGGGAACGACACCGAGTGTAACCACGTGTAGCTCAGTATGAGAGCAGCATCTCTGTACCTCATTTTGGAGTGATAACTTAGAGGGAAGACCACAGCAATCCACCTGTCAATGCTCAAAGCTGCCATGCTCAACATGGAGTTCGTGGTGAGAAAAGTCTCCAGGAAGCCCACAACGTGGCAGATCTGATCTCCTCCTGGTTGACTCTTGTAAATGATCCCAGCCAAGGTCAGGGGCATGTTCGAAACAGTCATCAACAGGTTGCAGAAGGTGAGGTTGAGGATGAACAATCCCGGCACCTGCTTGCGGATGTCGGCGCTGTACAAGAAGCACATCAGCACCAGCACGTTGGCCAGCAGGGCCACGAGCATCAGCACCACCACCACGAAAGCCAGGATCACCTCCCAGATGCTCATGGTGCGTCCAGTCACAGGAGGGACATCTCCGAAACTGCGCCGCGCCGGCACCCGGGCAGCATGGCGCGAGGCGCGCTCACCTCGCCCTCCTCCCCAGCCTGCTCGCACTCTTGCATGCCCTCCGTGTTTTTAGAGGAGCTGCGGGGTTTTTTTTCTCCAACCTCCCCCTCCTCGCTGCTCCTTTCCACGTCAACGCTTTCCGAGACGTGCACAAAAGCACTGGGAATGCCCATCAAACTGCGAGGAGGGCTTAAAAAATATCAGCAGGACTGAACCACCGTCTTCATTCGGTCCGTTTGGAGGAGAGCAGGTGATTCTGAGAAACTGCTCTCCCGAGATCCCTAATTATCAGCCCAAAGCTTGCAAGCGATTCACCGAGTGAATTGTGCTCTCTTTCTCTCTTGCTTTCTGTCTCTCTCTCTCTTGCTCTTTCTCTCCCCTCCCCTCTCCTCCAACCCTCACTCCCTTCCAGGCTGAATGTAACCTGCTTTTTATGATCACAGATAAAAACCCCATTAATGGATTAAAGCATGCACACTGCTGGTGATTCGCAAACGTGATTATGTCATCCCCGCTCCACAACCCCTCCCCTTCTCCTTGCGATTGTGACTAGACTTTCCTCAAGAGAAATCCCATGCTTTCATTTAATTGATTTAGCCATTAATTTGCAAACAGCCATGTAACCAAATTCCTGCGCTCCACTGTGTTTCCTACAGTTCGGTGCATCACTTCCCCAGTTCCTGCCTGCTCTCAGCCAGGGCAGGGGTTTGCTTTTCTCTTCATTAGCTGCGCTCAGAAAGATGGGGGAAAATGGATGTATTCTGCCACTTCTCTGGAGCTGTCATTAGGCTACCGGCACGGTTTTACTGCTCTCCTTTAGCACTTTGCAGTCCTGTGTCTCCAAGCACGATGCGTAGGAGGAAAATTATTACCTCCCCTCCTCCTTTAAAAGCAGGGAAACCAAAGCCCCAAATGTCACATGCCTAAGGTCATCGAGCAGGTGAGCGGCAGAGACAGCAACGAGCTGCCGATCTCGCTGTTCGGTCAGGCTTTGTCCCCTTCCACAGCCTTTGCTTCTTCCTAATCAAAGCCTCCCTCCCCGTGAGGGCGAGCACCCTGTGAGATCAAAACCGAGAAGCGGCTTCGAAAGGAAATAGGAGTGAGTCTGTATTGCAAATAATTAGGTGTTAAAATTAAGTTTGTTTTAAAAGGCGGAGCGGGAACTGTTTTCCGATTACCTTTCCTGTCTCTTTAAAACAGTTTTAACCGGGAATGCTGAGAGTTTGCGAGCAAGCCGGACAGCTTTCTCATCAAGGCAGCCAAGCCTTAATCCCTGCACAATAAGAAGGCGAAGGATACCCTGCAGCACAGTTATTGTGGCTTAGTAAGTGCCTCTGCACGTGTGCGAGAGCTGGATGCTCAGGCGGATTTTTTCCTCCGCTCGCAGCCCTTGCCGGAGCCGTGCATGCTGGGTTGACAGCAGCGATTCATCGCAGACACTCGGGCTCATCCGCTCGGTAGCGGGGCTGTCACGCTGCACGGTGTCAGAGCTTTACATGCTGTGGGAAGGCCCTTCCTCTTCCAATTTTGTTTTGTTTTGTTTCCTTAAACCAGGCTTTCAAGGGCTAATAGAGACAGAAGACGGTCATCAAAGACAGCTGGGATTCTCCGGGATAGTTTAGCTGGGCGCGCAGCAGCGGAGGAGCAGCTCAGGGTGCAGAGCTCAGGTCTGTCCGTGATTCCTGGGAGCTCCCTGGCTCCAGACCACAGGTACTCGTCCTCCTCCTGGGTGGATGAGGAGCAGGACTTCGGTGTCTGGTCTTTTCCTGAGGCAGGGATCCAAAGCTACATGAGAAAAGCCTAAAGGTGACTCCTCCTTTAAATAAGAGGGGTCTTTACCCTCCTAGGAGAAGTAGGCTGAGGAGGTGAGAGAGAAGATGCAGATCTTGCTGCTGCTGTGTGGCACCAGAACTGCAGCAAGTTTCCTTCTGGGGTAGGAAGCAACAGCCCTGGCTGAGAAAGGTGTCCGAGCACCAACAGCCTGAGCAGGGAGTCCACGTTACGGTACCCAGCACGACACCAGCCTAAAGCTCAACAAGCAAAGACAGCCAGAGGGCCCTAAGGAAGAAGCCCCATGAGTTGGGAAGCACTGAGAAGAAAACAGCAGCAAGACTTGCTGTGAGACTAGGAAGAACAGGGGGAAAAGGAAGGGAAAAGCTGGGGACATAAGGGAAGCAGGTACTCTGTGACGGTGGTAGAGGGGAATTTCATACTCACTTGGTGTCGAGGCGATACCTGACGACTCCTTCCCACGCTCAGCCTCCTCCCTGGCTCCAAGAAATGCTGGAAGGCCCCCAGCTGCACAAATCACTCAAGGGCCAGCAGCACAGGTGCTTCAATTTAGTCATTTATCTTGCCTTGCAACCTATAAGGCCATGGGTTTCTCAGGTTGGTTTCCCGAAGCAGTGTGCTGTTTTCCCTCTAGGGAGCTGTGGTGCCTCCTGGATTCAAAAGTTCTGCTTGTGAGTAAGTCCCTGGTGCGGCAGGGGGTCTGGCATCGCTGTCGAGCCTGGGTGGATAGGGCAGGAGGGAATTTGCATCTGGAGACAAAGGATTTGGGATTACAGTCAGGAAAGGAGGATTCTCCCAAAGTGATGGATTGATGTGAGATAATGGGAAGTAGAAGGAGATTGTTCAGTGATGGGATACAAAAGGTCAGATTTGGGGGTGGCATGGGATAGACACTGCAGTGGACCTGTGGGAAGGGGGCTAACGTGGAGCTGATGTTGTGCAGGAAACAGTGGGCAAAGGGTAATGGTGGAAACGCCTTGAAGGGCAGGAGAGTGCAGCAGGACTATGGACTGGCTCTACTGGATCTCTTTACTGGGGAGTGGAGAAGCACACAGGAGTGGATGGCTGCAGGACGGTCAAGAGGAGACCTGCTGTCTCCTCTGTGTGGTGTCTGAGCTCCTTCCTCCAAGAGCTGCAATCTCCCCTCCCTCCACCCAGCCCTTTTTCCCCAGAGTTGGGTAGGGTGCTGCGGCCGTTCATATCGGTGGGAGAAAGCTAAATTAAAGCACCAAGTTTGGCATGTCTTTCAGTAATTGTTGGCCTAAATGTATGAAGCATTCCTAGTCCTGTGCTTCACAGCTTACTGATTGCTTTGCCTTTTTCTGTTCTGTTCTCCTGTCAAGCTATTTTGTGTTGTACAAGTTTCTCGGGTAAAGAAAACATTGTTATCGGTAAGACTAAACCCCCAATGTTCACGGGGAAATTGTAGCAGCTAAAAAGGGCTTAAATCTACAATCAAGTGAAAAGCTTTCTCGATTTCAGGAGAAAGCTGAAGTTTTCTCTTGATGACTGATTTGAGTCTCAGTATGAAAGTCTAACTCTAAAGGCCCAAGTAATTTACATAATTGATTCCCCCGTTGGTAATCCCTGCAGCTGAGGATATTTACCGAATGTGTCTGGATTTATTTATTATGCATACCTAAAAGAGCATGATGGATGCATCAAATAGCTTCATTTTGTACAAATCAGGAGGAAAGAATATGCTGTGCATATTTTATTGCTGTAGAGGAAACGACTGTGTTGCCTGCGAGTCCCTAATGGCAGGGACTGCAAGTTTGGTTTGTAATATTTCAATGACAGACTACATTATGAATTAGCAATAAGCACTACTAATAAATATCAATTCTCACCAATGAACTCTGACAGTAGTAGGTTTGCGTTTAGATCGGTAGTGCTTTGGCATTTGCTCCATTATCAAGCACATAAAACCACAGAACATCTATTGTACTTTCTATATGTTAACTGCAGAGGTGACTCTGTGAAGCAGCAGATAGAGCAACAGGTTGGTAACCAAGAGACCCGAGTCCTATGTGACCACGGGGACATCGGTTCATCAAAAATCTCCCATCTTTGCTTTATCTCATAAACTCACAGGGACAAGGGCAAGGTGTTTGTACACAGTGAGGCCCTGATCCTGAGTTTAAAGGCCTTATCTTAATCAAATGATGAATTTTATCCACAAATGACCAGGTTTAGATGGATCACACAAATCTCTTGCCATTCTTTTACAACAGCCTATAGCTAATGGATTTGTGGCCTACATACTGCATACATACCAGTTTACCCTGATGGAGATATGATTTGTACTAATATTGTACCAAACCGGAGGGATATTGCAACAATATGAAACTCCTCTAGATAAGAGATTAATTTATTACTCTCCATGCAGTAATTCTTATTACATTTTTGTCTATACTTGGCAATGGACAAATGCATGAAGCTGATTAAATCTTCAATATTTAAGGTTGACCTTTCAGTTTCAAAAATTCTGTGACACATGGATGGAAGATTTGTCTTTGCTGGGGTGTTCATGAAGGGAAAAACTTTCTTGGCATGTTGTCCCACTGAGACAATGAAATAGCTACTTCAGATAAATGAAATCTTCAAAGTTATGTCCTAAATAACCTAGATAGAAGGCTATTCTGATGACCTAAATAAAACATCTAAGATGCTCATTTCACAGGAAACTAATGTTTAAGACTTTACACCACTGAGAAAACTACTTGAAAATGCATTTGAGATCTGATGCATTTCCTTTGTACTGAAGTTTGCCCCTTTCCAATTTTCCTCTGTCAAAACTGGGGAATCTCAGTTTCATGCTTTCACTGCACTTTCCTTCTCCTGTTGTCTCACCTTCCTCCTTTGATCAGCAGTGTACAAACTTTACAGGACTTTAATAACAGCAGTATTGACACATGGAAGAGATTGTTTCTCCTTTATCTGTGTCTTAACCAGTTCAAAGACAACCAATTTTCCCCAGAAAGCCAGTGTGCCTGCAGACAGCCCATGGGTATTTCTTCTTGCCTCCATCAGCCTTTACTTTTTGCTTCATGGCTGTTTGGAGAGTTTGTAATACATTCATGAACTGTAGAACTGGGTTATTTCACTTTATTGTCAATTAAACTAGATTTGAGTAACAACGGTATCTTTAGTCTGATTATTTGAAGGTCAAGTGTCACATTGGAAAAAACAAAGTGTTATCCTCTTCTACGTGAGTAAGATAATGGCTCATGAAATCATCGTTCTGCTGAATCGGTGGTAAAGTCTCAGTGACTCCAACTGTCGGAATTTCACCATGTATGTATCGTACAGATAACGTGAGTAATGACTTGCGTAATGTCTACATACTGTGTCAGGATGGTAGACAGACTTAATGGGGCAGCTGGCCCTGGTAGTTCATTGCTCCATTAACAATGTGAGAAGCAGCAGAGAACGTTTTCTCCTCTGCAGCTGCAAAATCATAACTTTTGATTCACTGCATGGCAAGTGATCCAAGCCTTTGGTTGCCGTGCCAAGACAGAAGCTCGAGAAGAAAAGGCACAAGGAAGCTCTTTAAGCACTCGGGAGAGTTGACTTCGGTCTGTCGTCAGCCCAGTACCATGCAAAACCTTGGCAAGGTCGCTCGGTGGAGAGAGAAGCCGCGGCTCTGTCCCTCTCGGGCCCTGGCTGGCAGGGTGTCATGGTGCAGAGGTAGCTGCTACACCTTCTCTGTCACCTTCACTGACCAAAATTTATTTTATTTCAGCCCCGACTCTTCCTAGCCCCAAATAACTAGCATCACGCCGTGGCTTCTTGCCTGGTTCCTTGCTCTCCAGCAGCTGCCGTGTGCTGCACACAGAGAATGCTGTATGGTACACTGGGACTAACTGGGGGTTACTGGTTTCTCATGGGCCACTGCTTTGGGGAACTGGGGAGAGAACCCCTCCACTGCCTCTCCTTGCAACCCATGCGAGTGCCACCCCAGCTACAGCAACGCTGCTCACCAGAGCCCTCCTGGAGAATTATTCATGCTCAGGTTGTCGCTGTTAGTTTGCTTCATGCAGTTAAAGAAACATCAGGTCCTGAGGCACGTGGCTGATGCTGCTGGCACTTCTGCCTGCTGGATGGATTTTTAAGGGCTTTTAGGGCAGCTAAGGAAACCAAATCAAGCCAGCAGCAGCAAGCCATGTGAACCTTCGAGTCGGGGACATTTGTGGGTGGATGTGTGTGTAGGTGGAAGGCACTGCTCTCCCTTTCCCTGGGCTGTTTCCGAACCAGGTGAGAGCTCTTTTCCTGGGGACCAATTAGTCGATGAGCAACCTCAGTCACTTGGTGCGAGTAGGAGAGTGACTTGGTCAGTCTGTGTTATTCCTGCAAATGCAGGATGTTAAATGACATATTCCAGCATGGGATTTGGGTCACAATTTAGATTTTGGAATCACTCCATATCAGTGTCATCAGTGATGCAGATATTGAGTCACGCTTCATGTTGGCCTATATTAGAATGGTATTCATTTAAAGGAGAGAGTGCGTGGATGTACCTGCTTTATTTGGTTTACCTGTAAAGACGACAAGGAGGGCTCAAATGAAAGCTTGGTAGATAGATTTTAAATGCACTACTAGTTCTCACAAAAAAATATATTTATTAGCAAAGAATAATTAGTTACTTTTTTTTTAAAAGATGTAAGTCTTTTTGTTTTGTTTTCTGATTTTTTTCGTTCTCATCCTGTCCTCACCTCTTTCTTACATGCAAATGAATAAAAGAATAACTAATCTGAAAATTAACATAATTTTTGAGGTGTTGAAAAACTCAAGCAAAAAAAACCCTATTTAAATTAGAATTAAATGATTAATTAATTCCCATAATATTGCAGCCTTTAGAATAATATCACTACTTTCAGAGAGGGGAAGTAAATTTTTCCATCAGCTCTTTCACCATTCAACTTCTTGCACACACATCTGCAGAGGTTAGCATTTTCAGCACGCCCCAACACACTTTCTGACCCCAAACCTGGAAGGTATTTCTAGAAAGGCTGATTTCCAGCCTCCAGGAACTGTTGAAACATTATCTAGTATGCTACTTGCACCAGCTCAATGAGAATTGCCTTTGGAAAATTGGGAAAAAGGAATTCACGCATTTGAAGTCTGCTTAGATGATGCCATCATTATTTGCAAGCTGCATAGCTATTCTGGTGTTATTCAGATGAAAACATGCCAATCAACTATCACCTGAATTTAAAAGAATGTTATTATTGCTCTGAGTTACTCTTATGTTTTCCTGTCAATGTTGTCATGAGAGCAAACTGCTGTGCACGTAAAAGGGGCTCCGTGAGTACCCACGAGTGTTTCTCCCACAAGGAGACACGAGGAGGACTTTATCAAACCTTGAGACTGTCTCGACAAGAGCTCAGCTGTCCCAGCTGATGGCAATGACCTTTTCTTTTTCCGGTTTGCTCTAAGGATGCGGCAGGGTCCCTCAGAAAATCAGAGCTGCCTTGTGAGTTGATGGTAGCAACGTGAGCTCAGGTGGGGCTGCATTTCAGGCTCATCGCTGACAGAGGTCCAGCACGGGTTTATGGCTAACGGGGATGGTTTTCTCATCAGGACGGTTTAAGGCACGAGCCATGCCCTTCTCTGTCTTTGTTCATTAACTTTAGAGGCTCGTGCTCATCTTGCTGTGTGGTTAATTTGCAGCAGGAGTGCTAGAGGTCTCCGACAAATCCAACGGCGTTTCATTTTAGCTATGTCTACATATAGGTGGGAGGAAAGCTTTGCCCTGGGAAGTCTGTGCTTGTGCAGGTGATTTCAAAAGTGCCTGAAAAGATTTAGAGACCCATGGCCAAATGAGAAGGCAATGAAACTGGAAAGGCACTCATTCAGGGAAAGTAATTAAACTCAGGAGTGACCTCTGGTACGCTGCTCATAAAGCCACCTAAGATGTGGCAGTCACTCTGGGGTTTAAACTGTCATGGGAAAAGCATTGGATATTTGAAATGCAGAGGAAGAAGACAGTCACTAATTAAAAGACCCAAAATATTCTTGGGTGTCTGAAGACAGGTAAAACAAATTCATTCCCAATTTTTGTGGAGGAAAGGCAGGACTGAATTTGCTAGATACTACATTTTATATTGGTCCTGTGTTCTGATAACCAAGTGATATCCATCACATCCACACTCTTCTAGGCAGAATTTGTTCTTTTTACGCTGTAGTTCCTCAAAATGTCAGAGCAGAAGTCACTTTTGTCACACTTGCTCTTTTTAGATGTGCAGTATTTCAATTTCCTCTTGCCTTAAACTGGGCTGGCTCCTTCTCACTCAGCAAAGACAAAAATAGAGGCTTGCAACAGAAGGCTTTTAAAACGACACGTAGATTTTGGTGCCTATTTCTATATATAAAGTCATGCATAAGCACACTCTCATAAGCTTCCATTTAGCAATTAGGTATTTTATTATTTAAAATTGCTTCTAGTATAGCAATTTTACTTGGATATTCTTACCTATTCACTTCTTTGGGTGACATGTCCATTATTAAAAGTGTTATCTGTTGATTGAAATAAATGATTTTTGCATCTTGTTTTTCTATTGAGCAGAGTACCATTTCTGCCCTTTCTAATAAGGTCTGTAGGGGAGGAGGTTATTATACGTATGGGGATGATCTGACCAAATACCTCTGCTTTAGTAACGAAGGATATTTGGATCTTTGCCTCAGGCTGGGCAGAAGAGTTTGGGTTCAAGAAAATTTTTAATTTACATGATCATATGTAATTTTTACACAGCTTGCTTTTGCTTTGCCCCCCTTACTGTGCTGGATTTGTGGACTTCAGAGCTCAACTAATTGTGTATCACCTGCAAATTCTCCACCTGATTGCTTAACTATTTTAAATATACTGGAAAGCTTATTAATGCCATTCCAGCTCAGGGAAGGTAACATTCAATTTGTAGGTCTTTAAGAGACTAAAAGACTCATTGCGAAGCAGTCTATTAAAGGCTTAAGTTATTTCTCTGTAACAGCTCTTCTGGGTTTGTGATTCCTTTGGATTTGTGATATATTGATAAGGTTTTATAAGGCTTCTTTTCACTGGAAGCTCTTCTACAGGTCCACTAACTTCAAGGACTTTGAAAGTCTAATTTTAATTCTTGCTTTAACTGGCTTACCATGGTAATGAAGGAATTATGCAATCCCTTCGATAAGCCCAGGCAGCCTTTTTAAATAGATATGTTATTTCCAGGCCCGTAGTTTGGGAAGCACTGTTAATGAGGTATGGCATGCCCTTGCTATCAGTTCAGCCTTTTTGTTTTAAAATGTTGTTAGTGTAAAGGTTTTTAGTTAGAACCTGTAAATCTTAGTCAACATTTTACAAGCACAATGGAGGGCAAAAAGGAAGTGAATACTAACCATACTTGGTTTCTGTGTTAATTCAAAACAATCATTTGACCATCGACTACAAGCAGCAGGTTCTTGGACAGATTGTCATGTGAAATTACCACAAATGCAGCTGTACTGGCACTTTCTTTGTAATCAAGAAAGATAGATCACCGACTTCTGTTTGAAAAAATCCTTGCCTGCTTGTATTTTTTTTAAGGTCATGATAAACTAGAAGAGCTGATTCTGCATTCCTCTATTGATACCAAATAGGACTTTATCTCCGAGATATCCCGTTCGTAGTTCCACCAGTTGCTTTCTACAGCTGGGAGCAAACACGACATTCACTTTTTTGCAAATCATGTGCAATGGCTCTCCTTGGGCCTAGAGCAGAGCATGTTCTGGAAAAATACAGATGCAAAACGAATTGGTGGGTGAGTGAGTTGCTGTAGCTGATATATGCAGGTGCTGCAGCCTGCCTGGAGCAGCAGGAGGTGTCTCTGACCTACAAGAGCTCACAGAGACACCGGAGCCAAGAAGTCAGGATGCTCTGCAGGACTGTAAATGATTTTAAGCAAAATTAAAATGCAAGGCAATAAATGTGCTGATAGCATACCAAGTTGTACAGGAATATCGCTGAAGAATGGAGCAAAACCCTTTTGCATTTCTGTTCAGCAAACGCTGCAATGTGTGTGGATGCATGAATCAGAAAGCCATGGATCGAGCATTAGTTTAAATTGTCTGGAGATTAGTGTCTACTAAGAAACAGGGTAACTGTATCAGACTGATTTCTTTAATTTCATCTTAATTTCATCTACCTTAGATATCATTTATGTGCATAGTCAATAAAAGATACTGTTATTGATTGATTAATATCTTAGACTTAAAAGACCTCTTCAAAATTGCCTAATGATGAAGGAAACTTTTAATGTATTAGCATTTTTTGGAAGGGGTACTCTGTTCCTCAGGAAAAAATGAAGTGCCCAATGAAGAGATTTAAACCCTTTTTTCTTTCAATCCAGTTCTCATCATGACCCAAAGCCAGAGGACTGAGCCATCCACAGTGCCTTTATAGGTTAGGTCTCAGCCACGAAAACGAAAAATGTTCTGAATCCTCTGTTGGCAGCATCAGTGGCAAAGTGTTCATATATTTAATAAGATCTTGTTTTCCTGCTAGTCTTGAAGTGAAGTAGGCTTACAGAAAGGAGGAATGGGAGCAAAGCAACAAGACAAATACAAAAACTAGTTAACTTTTCTTTGGATTAAACAGGAGTTAAATTTCCAAAAGAGAGCTCAGTAAGTGACTGATTTCAAAACAACCATTTTGAAAGCTCCCACCAAAACACAGGGCATTCGACCCACCTACCTGGACCTTTTACTAGTGCAAGTCTCACCTTAAAAAAGAATCAGTTCTGCAACAGCACATGCACAGCCAAAACACCGTATTGCCACTCTTCTCCTGTGAACACGGGAAAAATCCACCAGGATTCGTGTTCCATTCATTAAGTAGCTCGACCAAAAGCGTACTGAGGTCTGGTTTTGATGCAGAGTCTCATATTTTTCCAAGATACGTAGCTGCCACCGCAGCCTGTGTTCAATATGTTAACAACAACCCTTACCTATCCCCTACCATAGAGCGTGTGGATAAAACTCCTCTAAAAAAGTCATAGCCTTTCAGTCAACTGTAACTCTGCCTTGTCATCTCCTTCAATTTTTTTTCAATGCAGTATATGTTTAAAATAAACCCAAACAATGAAATAGTAAATATTGTCTGCTTTCTCCTGTGTTTTTACCAGTCAGCGTACTCCACGTGCATTACTGATAATGAAAGAAATCTTAAGTAAAACTCATGCAGAGAGACAGAGCCAAACTGGTGTCCAAGGTCATCAATATCCTGATGGAACAATTTGGAAAACTACCCAGTTCACAGCAGTACTGTGCAATTACTAGCTGTAAACAAATGGGGACAGCTTCAGTTTATTTTTACCAAGGACTTCTTACGACTGGTCTCAAGTAAGTTCCTTCCTACAGTGGAAAAAGTGAATTTAATCCACATTCGTATAGATCATTTCCATGTCTACTGGCTAATCCATTTGTCTTTTTAAAACACTCTTCTGGTAAAGGTTCAGAGCAACCATGAGAAAAGAAAAAAGCAACCACACAAGAAGATTTAAGATTTGTGGAAGGAGCAAGTGAGGACAGAGACCCTGAAGTCATCTATTATGTCATTTATATCATAATATTCTAGAACATCTTTGACTTTTCTCATATTAAATTTCACCTGGTAGTTGAGAATCTAGCTACAAAATCTAATTATAAGGCAGAAAAGAAGAAAGTGATGAAGTTTTGTCTATGTCCTTAATCACTATTGGATTTTTATCAACCCTAGGCATAATAAACTTCGCCTGCAATTATCTCCCACGCAGAAAGATTACTTCCTTTTGTCATAAATACCTGTCATCCAGACCCAGGAGCCCTGGGTTGTTATTACTTGGGGCTCGAGGAACACCTGCGTTTTCTTGGCAAGCTCTGGAAATGATAATGCTTTAGCAGTATTCATGTAAGTATTTCCCCTGCATTCATGAGTATCTCATTGATCTGGTAGCTATAAAGGAAGAAAAATTAAAGGAGTTGCTGACTGATTTCTTTTCACAGTGTTGAAGATCTTCCACTCTTCATCACAAGTTTTAGGTGGATTACATTATCACAGAAAGTCCCCACTTTCGTTATTAGTGGGAAAGCTGAGCCCCCTAAGGATTTGGACAGAAAGGTCCAAATGTGTATTTACTTTCCTGTAAAAATGCTGATGCTTCCTCTTATATAAAAGAAAAAAAAAGATAATTATTGCTAACAAAAGGTTTATTCTCTTTTAATTTTAAATCAGTATAATTCAATTAGCTCCGAGGAGTTGTTCATCCTCTACCTCGGGACCCCGGGATGTGAGGAAGCTCTGCAGCCAGAAGGAGCATCTCCACGCCTGGAGACACAGGCAGTGTCCCTGCAGCCTTACAGATAGACGATGCCGAAACTTCTTTTCTCTTCCAGGTATATTTTCTTTAAACTGAAACAATGTCTTCAAAAATGGCTTTAAATGCAGAGAAATTGAGGTTGTCTTCATATATATCCTCTGCAATATTTCCTTGTTTGCAAGCAGTGTTGCCATTTTGGACTTCCAGCTATCATGTCTGCCCTCTCTATGTAGGTTTCTCCCCCTTTTTGATACCAGCTATGTAAGGTCACAGTGGATTTTGAATTTATTTTCTTCTAAACTTTCTTGCAAGTTAGTGGAGGGAAGCAACCAAAACGTGAAACTCTGTTACTTGCCTTATTTTTTTCTCAGTAGACCTTTTTAATATCTGACAGTCTGTCTTTTCTTCAGTGTTATCTTAAGGGAAGGAAAGAGCCTAACAATGAGTTATATCAGAGAGCACACACAGAGAATAAAAAACTCAATCCAATTAGTATAAACTGCATGTCTGATCCTCAGAAAACATACATAGCATACATTGGCAGGGCAGAGATTCAAGGGTCAGTGACCTCCTTCAGATAAAAGGCCTTTCAAAACACCATTCCAGATCTAGCTACCAAACTGCACGCTAAGTCTCTTGGACAAAAGGACATCTGCACAGAGTCTTGCCAGCATTTTCTCGGGAAGGTATTTTGTCGGAAAGGCCTGGAGGAAGAGCCACCATGTTGGCCGTGCTCGTGCTCTGGAGGAACTCGGCAGCGGTGATCAATGCACGGTGATGTTTGGAGACACCTTGGAAGGAGTCAGTCGAGAGAGCTCCGGAGCATCCACACATGGGCTGGATTTTGAGGCAGCTTTGGCCAGAAGTGGAACTGATGTGGAACGAGGTGAAAGAAAAACACGTGCTTTAGGACGTATGAGTAAGCCTGTCCTCTGGCTCCCGGCACTGAAGGACCTACTATCAAGACCAACTAAAGACCTCATTTATGGTTTCAAGGAGACCATCATAACACTCCAAAATCCCTGAAATATTCTTGTTCCAGCCGTGCCCTTTTCTTCTGTTCACGACCCTAACGTGTCCTCTTAGCTCGGTGGGGGTCAACAGCTGCCTGCCAAAGCAGGCTTTTGGGCTGCCAAAAGAGAAAAGGACCCATCCCAGGAGCAGGATACAGCATGAGCTGCGGGAAGGTCTGTTTTTTATATACAACGTGCATTTTAGTTCTCTTAATCCCCCTGTCAGGCCAGAAGATCACGTTTAGTAACACCTGTCTACTTAGCAGATAGGGGATTAAGCTACTGGTTTAAATTCTGTTTAATAATTTAAGAATTATGAGATGAAAAATGAGTGTGTGTGTGATGTATGCAAACCTCTGTATTGGAATCCGTACAATGAATGCTATTATTTCTCTTTGCCTACAGATACTTAAAGAAAAAGCCGCAGGGTAGCCTTCTCATGCATGTCTTTCTTGCGAGGGTGATATTTCAGATTATTTTTCTCCGCCTTCCATCCCCGGATCGTTTATAACTGCTGAACAGTTGCCTTTGGCCTGGGAGGTCTTGCCATGGTGAAGGGCACCTCAGCAATGCTCTGGGTGCAACTGGTGGGGCAGTCCAAGAGCAAAGAACGTGCCTGAAGCCATCCTAGATGTCGTCACCGTTTGCAGTCTGCTGCCACGTTCCAGGCACTCAGCCTGCCTCCTTGGTTGCATCTAAGATAAATCAGTTGGAGAGCATGGTACCAATCTCTGTTCACAGCTGCGTGATTTCCCTGTACATTACTCGGAGATGGCAAGGTGATTGAAAGGGCGGAAAATCTGAATCTTTGATTCCAAAAGGCTGGAAAATTGCCAGTCATGAATTGCAAGTGGTCCCTGGCATGATTTCCAGAAGGAAATCTCGGAATTTGCCTGTCTTAGGGGCAAGTAAAAACTGCCTTAAAAAGACTTGATGGGCTATTGCAGCTGGAGGAGATGATAAAGCAATGTTGAAGCAAACTCGGGGGCATTACCAACAAACAGTTTGCTTGGTCTAATAAACTGAAAGTGTAATTCTAGAGGCAGCCCATCTCTCTTAGCAGCAGGGACATCCAAGCCGTGTATTCCCAGGGTTCCCAAAGCAGGATAAAAGCTTGTATATATCCACTGAGTCACGAATCAGCTAAAATCAATATTTTTATTTTAAAGTATGGCTTGGGAATTTTTTTCTTTATAAGGCTCACAGGATGAGGGCTGCACTGCTAAATCGCAGCTTTAAAATAATTTTTTCTGACAAGACATGCATCACTGAAAATACGGGTCTGTAATGAAAGTGATGGCACAAGTTTATAGCGCTGCAAACACAAACACGCAATGACAGTATCTCAGAGTAATGCTCTGATTTTTATGTGTATGTTCTTCAAAAGCCGTTTTGCCTTAGTGAGATCCCATAAGGGTTTAACCCACAACAAATCTGAGCAAAGGGTTTGTGTGGTTTTCCAGCATTAAATAAAATGGTCTAATCTGTGGTGGCAAAGGGGATGCTGCAGGGTGTAAACCATCCCCCTGAAGATGCTCTGGTGTGGATGGTGTCCCTGGCTGGAGCACTTCAGCATTTACTACCCCTTCCTCGGTCAGATCATATAGGTGTAGGGGCTGCGGTGGGTGCAGCCCTGCCCTGCTACCGTCCCAGAAAGGACTGGAGGCTCATGACAGCCTCAGCTTGCTCTCAAGTTATCTATAGAGAGCCCACAATGAGGAAGGCAGAAAAATAGCCTCTGTCCTCCATTCCTGAGCTGATAACAGGAAAACTGGATTTTTAATCTTGTTCATTCTTCTTATACTTCTCTCTTTCCTGATAGAAATATAACTATTTCTTCCCTGAGCATGATAATAACCCTTGCTTCTGTAATCTTTCTTAGTAAAATAGTGTAGATAGATAAATAGACAGAGTTACAGACAGAGATACAGATAATATCCACAAATATTCCAGGATATTACCTTTATCCACCAAAGGATAGGATTACTTGCTGTGCAACTTTATTAAGCGCTATGTTAGATGACTTTCACCATAGAAAGCTGTATCATAACATGGCTGAAAAAAGCGCAGGACCTGCAATAAAAATTCTAAGAGGCAATACATTATCCAAACTGAACTTTAAATCTTCTAAGAGATTCTGGTAACAAAGTGCCACGTCTCATCTCCTCAATTTTTTTTATTGCCCCATTGCAAGATGCTATACTTCGCATATAGAAAGCCAAGGAGGCATTTTCTGATCATCTGATTTTCAGAATAGCATACAATATATCAATTCAGTAACTCCTGGATCAGATGTATCATATTAGCTCCAAGACAAAGGATCCTCCAAGAAGGGTTTTGTCTATATGTGTATTAAAGGAACACGAATTCTAAGAAGGACTGGGTTTATGTGAGCACTTATAGATATAGGTGGGTACGGGCTTTGAAAAGTGGGAGCTGGGAATTGTGACATACCTTACAAAAACAATGATCTGCTCAGACTTCCAGCCATGCTAACAAAATATTTTCTAGCTACATACTTGGATCACTTGGGATCTCTCCTGACTGCAACCAGGCTTTGCAGCTGCAGAAATTACCCTATTTATCTGCTACTGTCTCTACCAGAGGAAGACACTTTAAAAGACAGCCCTCTTTATTAAGTTCTTCTTCTGTGATTTACTGGATGTATGTTGAAAGGGTTTGGCTGGGTTTTTCTCAACAAGAACAGTATCCTCGTTCCATTTTCTCCAAAGCTACTCCTTCCAAGTTTGCTGAGTCTGTTAGCCCTGAGCATTTAGTTTCCAGATGAGTGTGGCAGCATTACTTGTTTCCTCAATACAGCAAGAGAAAAGGGACAAGCAGAAGTGCTGTTTTCTAATAGGATCTGAAAAACTACAATTAAGGTTGGTTTTTTTCCAAAGCAAAATCTCATAGGTGAGAAAGACATGACAAGAAAAAAGACATTCCCAGCTAATACACTGAAGAAACTGTTCAGGAACAGTTAATCCCTCCAAAAGATTTCTTGAGCAATTCTGGCAAGATTAGATAGAAAAGACTATTACTTATGTGTCTTGCTGTTATTTGCAACATGGATAGAAGGTGTCAAGACACAAGTCTATTGGGGTTTCAATATTTTAGGTCATTCTTTCTTCCACAATGAGCATTATTTCTCATTAATGCCACTTCTATCCTCTTTTCATTATTCGCTTTAGACTTCCATCCCTATGGTGTACATTATTTAAGGCTGATCCTAAGCTTGCTGTAGTAGAAAGACTTATGGAAAGACTAGTGGAAAGACTCTGAGGGCTTTTAATTAACCCTTGTTAAGCTTTAAAACAAACAGGGAAAAGCTTCCCAAATAGGTAAAAATAACCGGTTCCTGTATTACTTGGGAAAGGCTACTGACAGACCATGCATCAAGTCATGAAACTATAACCATGGCCATTAGGTATATTTGTACCAAATAAAATGAAAAAGTAAACCCAATAGTTAGTTCACAACCAGTCAATCATTCATGAAAAAAAGGCTGAAAAGCTATGATTGATGCTAACCGCAAAAGAGATGTTTGCATTTCAGATCTACGTCATTCTGTGATGCTGTCTTTTATACACTGACAGTATATAGTATAGGATCTGTCTAATCACCACAATCACTGTATTTATGTTTCTTGCAAAAGACCAAGTATAGCAGGTCTGGGTAGAGCTGAGAGTCCAATAGAGTACCAATGATCTCATGGATGAGTGTCCCATAACCTTTATTGGTATAAGTATCACAGGGCACCAAGATATATATGATCCCAGCCATCCTAAAGTAGATAAACCAGCACATGGAGTAATCAATTCTGCATGGAACCGCAAAGAAGTTTTGTTACTGAGTAGTCTATGATGTGATTGACCAGGAACTAGCTAACTATAGCAGATAAAACTCATCTGCTTTAAAGGGAAATGAGGTAGAAGCCACAAAAAAGATCTGCTCAGGTGTAGAGATGGGTCTCCACTGAGTTGTAAAAGCCCAAAACATGAACAGGTTGTCATGCTTTCCAGAGCCGTGGAGACACTTCTCCATTGGACTCCCTCACCACTAGTGTCTCTCAATGGCATTGAAAGGAAAGATGAGTGAGAGCCAGTCCCGGTAAGTGTCCGATTTAAAGCCTTCACCAACTTCTAACACACCTTTCTCAGCAAAGTGTCTGCCAGCCTAAAGGGTTTTCTTCAATCAGTTTTTACTTTACTCGTTGATAATTGAAAATCTTCAACATGTGTCTGTGAAGATCCCTCCATCTTTTCCTTTTCCAGGGAAAATTAGGAGTACATGTCTCAGTTCACATCTCTTGGGTCCTTGTAATCCACAGTGTTTGTTGTACCTGCCCAAAATAAACTCTGTCGCATTATAATGTTCTACCCTGTACAAAGCGCAATTAAAGCACCCTGACCACCAGATCATCACAACCCTCTGAGATTAATCTTAATCTTTCCTGCCTATTTTAAACCTCATTAGGCTACAATAAACCAAGGCTAGCCTCCTTGCAGAAGTCCCAATGAGCTCACATAGTAGGACATGATGGTTTCTTTCTGGCATAACTTTGTTACCCAAATAAACAATCATCACTGTGTGGTTGTTCAGCTGGGGGTGATCTTTGATTTTAGTCTGGAGCAGGGGAGAAATTCATGCCTCTGGAGCTGGGCAACCAACCAGTGATCAACCATGTCCCTTAAAAAGAGAGCAAAAGTGGAACTCGTTAAGATGTTCTACGTCTTAGCTGAATAAATGCATTCAGGGATATGAAAGTAAGGACCCATCCAAATATGAAGGCTAGGCTGAGACTCCTTTTAAGAGTTTGACCTCTTATTCTGAAGAAATGCCCAAAGAAAAGCACATTGTCCCTATCTTCTGTGAAATATGGCTTACATTTCAGAAAGGCAGTAGTTATGTTCTTGTGCTTCTAGTTCATTTATTGCCCCAACAGCCTGATTTATATAGAGTCATGGATTTCTGTAGTACTCTAATTCTTAATCTGTTCATAAACATGAACAAGCTTCCTAAACAGCAATTATTTCTTTAACAGAAAGAGTTTTATATTTGTGTGGCCCTTGTTCTAGTCATGTTTTAAAGTGCAATAAGACGACTGTACTAGATAAGATACGTTACAAGCTTTAGAGTTAATTTAGTTAGCTTAATTATAAATACGTATTTTATTCAGCTTCTTATCTGAAATTTATCAGCCTCAAGATACTCTGTTGCCAAGGTAATCATTCAATATTTAATAAACTGTGTAGGCATAGACTGCCATTAGAATTCAATGGGAGTGGTATTTCAAAGAGCATTTTGGATAAGGGCTGATACACACCCAAGTGGTTTGTGCAATACAGACATGCAAGGAAAGTTTTCCAGTTCTGTAGAATAAAAGACGCTTAGGAAGGCATGGCAAATGGTTCAAAATGGGGTAGAAGTCCTCAGTAGCATCTCCAGTATAATATGGGCTTAGTGAAGAGACTGGTTTAAAAAAACCCACTAGTTCTTTTCTTATCAACAGTGCAAAGCAACTCACCTTCTTCCTGCGACTCACACTTTCCTTGCGGCTGCCGTAGCTTGCCTGGGAGAGCAACATTACAAAACTGAGTTTTAATATGATTTATTTCCTGGACCTGAAGAGGAGTAACCACAGTAAAATCAGCCTGGTGTCTGTGAACCATCATGAGTCTGGGGAAACAAGATTCAGATGTTGTGGGCATCTTGTGTCAAACCAGACTGCAGTGCAGAGTTTTGATTTAGTTTAATGAATCCAAATTAAATGCGTTGACTTGGGCACATCCAAACGTTTTGCTTCCATTTAAAAAGTTAAAACCAAATGTTTTGCCATAACCATGCTTTTTTCAACTTTCCATTCTACAAATCACTCAGCTTGCTGACTTTTCAGCTGGGCTTAGGAAGAAAAACATCAGGTTTTCCACAGAGTGGAAAAAGAGCTGGGAAAAAAATGCTTATGCTAAACCTAATTGGCAGTAGGGAATAATATCAGTTTTCTGAAAAAATGTTTATGTATGACAATCCTTGCTGTTTAACTGGCAGGCAGGCTGAAAAATGCAGCTGGATTAATCGTGTCCCAAACTCCTGGCTTTCCTGAAGAAAGTGGCACCAGTTGACACGGATGCCAGATCAGTAGTGGGGAGGTGACTGTGGAGCCTCCAGAAGGAGCAGGGGATCCAAATCATTCCCAGTTCTGTGACGTTTCTGCTGAATAACCAGAGCAAGAAGCTGTTGGTCCCCCCAGCTGCAGCTTGCCCCATGGCAAACGGTGAGCACACTTGCCCCTTACGTAAAGAACTCTGCTCGTGAAAGAGCGTTCAAATGTACAGATATGAATTCTTCTGTGTGAGCAACGCAACGTTGCATTTTTCTACCTCTTCAATTAATGAGAGGATTTCTAATGGCATCATCTCTGGGGTCTGTCAAACCTCACTGTGGTCCTATTCCATATGGAAAAAGCAGTCAAATGTATTGAATCCAATTAAGTTCACACTTAAAATTAGAATGAGAAATAATTAACAGTGAAAGTCTGGGAAATTTTTCATACAGTAAAGAAGTGGTGAGTTTTGCTTTTCCATAAACTTGCTAAAAAGCTTAAATATCACTGTGCTCTAGGAGAGTTTGGGTAAAATGTTATGTTTGATTCTCAAAAGCCAACATGAAAATGGTATTTGGAAATGGAAATGGTTTTGTTTTCACAACGAAACCCTCAGCAAACCTTATCCTCTCTCCCCCTCAGTTTTGTGTGACAAGTTTCACTGGCTCAGATAAAATGTATTTATTTCCAGAGAACTCTTTCAAGAAAATTATTTTGAAATGAGTGTACTTTGGTTTTTATCCTACACTTTTTCACATTTTATTAACTTGACTCTTAACAGATGGCGTTTAATGAATAATTACACAGTAATGAAAAAAATATTTTGCATTTAAAGAAAGCTTTATGCAGATTTACTAATCAATTTAGACACTATATTTCATTTGTTTATAGTACATCTCCCAACTGGAGTGTAATTATCTAACTTTGTATCTATATTTAACTGTCTAAATTGAAGGAAATAAAACAGAGTAGAAGTAACTAATTGTCAGCATTACCCACCGATTTGTATTGAAGGATTAATCAGTACAGAAGAGTATGTGAGCTTAAAATATTCTAGGCTTTTGTAGATACTGAAGAATAATATTTGTACGTGCTTCCCCCTTCTGTGGATACTCCATTAGATAGTACTAGAATCTGCCCCATCCACTAAATATCTGTTGAAATGTACAATTGGATCTGAAGTATCACAGTCGTTTTTCACTGCAATAAAATAGTGGATGGAATTAAAAAAGACACTTTCAGGGCACTGTAAGGCATGATGCACCTTACTGTACAGAACCATGAACTTATTAAGATGACGAGCCTGGTCCAGCCGCCTCTCGAGCCTATGGAGAACATCCCACTGATTGCTTTGAGCCTTTGATCTGTACGCTTAGTTTAAACATGATGCTCAATATTTGGATTTTTCCCAGATTTGGGAACAATGTTTTCCAACAGCTGGTGGATGTCTTTGCACTCACACAAACACCAGCCTCCCAGTTTCCCCATCCCTCAAGAGCTTCTCAGTCCTTTCATATCCCTTCCTCCCCTTCCATCATTTGGGTCTCCCACAATACTTTTGCACATCCCTCATCCCCATACATATTTTTATTCATGTTTGAGCATTCAACTTGTAAAGCAGAACTAGCAAATCCTGGCAATATTGTATTTGTCACAGAGCTCACCACTAAGCAGAGTCACAAATTGGGTGTACTTGCTCCACCGTTACGTGCTGTAAAAACCACAGCAGGAATCCGCAATGGCGTGAGTAGCTGCAAGCGAAGCTGATTTTGTGGAGCTGTGAGGCATGATCAGATTTCACAGTCCTTGCGTGTTTTTATGTCTTTTCTGTCACTGAAGATTTTCCATTCTTCTCAGCTTTTTCCTTCTCCTTGAAACGAGCTCCTATAAAGAATACTGTCCTGTTTGGATTTAGAAAAAAAAAAAAGCCTTTTACTTAAAAAGGAAAAAAAAAATTTAAAAGGAATGCAAAAACACTCAACCAGCACCCTGGGGCACTGCCTGGTGTAATTTATTTTTTTTCTTTATTTTGCCTATCTATTTCCTGTCTGCTATGTCTAGCTTGGCTTCCATATTCTGAAAGACTATTATGTTAAAGCTTTTCCATCCAGTGAAACTCATCTTAAACACCCGTAGGGTTTGGTGTTCTGTGTATACTCCCCAGGTATTTTTCAGCTCTAGATGCAAATTGTAGAAGAATTTAGGACTAATATCTAGGTCACTTCAGCTAAGTACATGAAAATTTTAGGCAAATAAGTGAAATTACAGATCAATTTCAGCTAGTCCCTTATTTCTTCTAACACTTGAGATGGGCTGGAAGGACTGAAGGTTGTAATCTCTTCTTTTTTTTAAAAACAGCTGTTGTAGCTGATCTGAAGTACTATTAGAATAAATATTTCAAGTATGTTTGGTTTTGTGATTTATTGCATTGTTGCTGTTCTAAAATGTGTTGCTGATATTCTACATGACATCAGAGAGCACTTTTAAAAGGTCATTTAGCACATTAAAGAAATTTAACTGGATGAATGTCTATACCAAGAAATCTGGACAACCTCAGCACCATGTTCTAAATAGCAGTAACCTCTCACTTCCTGGTTATAAAATATAAAAATCATTGAAAGATTGAATTTGCTTCCTGTGGTCTGCTACACTTGAAAACTACCTTATATTCCTTTTTTTTTTTTTTTTTACAGTCCCCTAAAATGTGCTGAGGAATAAATAGAAAGCTTAAAGGTAAGGAGGATAAATTTCCTGGTATAACATTAGATGGGATGTAGCAACTGGGCACAGACATAAAAATACAGTGTATATCTGGAATGACAATAACAGTTGACCTAATATAATTACTACTAATACAAATATGCAGATTAAATGACCCACAAATGTGATACTTCTCAAAGACTCCAGGAATGCAGCATTACCCAGTAAACCCAGAATTGTCTCAGAATACGAGTGCAGCAGAATTCTAAAACCGTTCTCCCTGGAAAAGTGCACCAGCCACCGGGCACGGATGTCACCGATTAATCACATGGGAAAGGTGAGTTGCTGCGTGTCAGCTCCTCCTCGTGCTCTTCTTTCCCACGTGGAAGGATGCTCGAGCATCCTTCCACTCTCAGAATAGCAAAGGCCTATTTTTGACCTCAGTTACTGCAGCGTCAAACACAAAAAAAACTCTGATGAAGTCACTTTAAAGTATGCGTATGGAACAGCCTTGAGGTCAGCGTCTTTGTAACTGCCTGCAGGTGATTTCCAAGAAGTGCGAAAGTGTTAGAAAAACACTGCGTTGCACTCAGCGTTTCACCCTCTTCTGTAATACTCAAAAGCAACAGTTTAGCACAGCAAAGAACATGTATTATGTGCCATCAAATAAGACCACTCGATACCAGCAAAAGACGTCCTGTGTACGTAGTATATACATACGATGTACTGGATAGAAATACCTTTTTTAGTCATTAGTTGCTACCTGTGGCTGAAAACACTTGCAGTGCCATAGGGATGGCTATCATGGGAAACCTAGGGAGAGAGCAAGTCAGAGAGATCTAGATTGATCCAGACGGCTTTAGATATAGAAAGAGGAGGCAGGACGTGGTAATTGTAGGTGGTAAGGCTCTTGACTCCCTTTGCCCTAGTTGCTCTTTCGGTGACAAGTCACTTTAGGAAGGAAATCTAACCGTTCGTGGCATTCTGCCTACAGGGAGTGACTTATGAAGATTGGAAAATGTCAGCCCGTATGAAGGAATTGTTAACCCTTCTTGGGAGGGAGGAGTGTTAATTGCTAATGGAGGACAGGGCAGGAATAGCTGTGAGAACACCTCTTAGCTAACACTCAGGGAGAAAACAACCCCTACGTACAGGGGATGAAACAGCAGGGAGGGGATCTGCTTTTCAAACCCAGGCCTAGCTACTACCTGATTAATCTCTCACATAAAATGCAGCAGCGCTAAATATGCATAGCATCAAAGGGAGGATGTAATAAAGCATGAGAGAGGATGGCTTGGCTCTTCCCTGCCTGGATTTTTTCTCTTTGGGAGCACTCTGCAGAAACACTCAGGACTGCACACCAACAAGCGGGGCCGTGGGTAGGAGCCGGCGGCAGGTCTCACCGCTCCGTGCGGATCGGTTCGTTAACAGCAGGTTTCATTACTGTTGCTTCTCACTGGATTTTTCAGCTCTGCCTTCTCCACCCCGCAGCAAAGCACTCAAAACTTGGTCATCCTCTGTGGAGAGAGCTCCGGCAAACTCACCCTGCAGCCAGCCAGCTGGGGCGATGCGGGAGAGATTTTGGAGAGGTATATTAGTAAGCTCTAAGCGACGTTGCTTTAAATCTGCAAGGCTAGAAATGTATGCACAAGGCTTATTTTGTTCGGAAGTTCTGCTTATTTGCAAGCACATATTGAACAGACACACTCCTATTTTAAAGACTTCTGTAATAACTTTATTATATGTGCTACAGAATGGTGAGATTGCCCAAAGATGCTGTGAATCATTTTATCTTGGCAGTAAGTGTTATAAAGTATATACAAAGTTATGAAGTATTTTAATACTGTTTTTTTGTCAGGAGCTTGATGCAGGATGAGATCTTATGGGAAATCTTGCTAATAGGGAGGTAATTGCTGAGTTAGATGAAAGGCTTACAGCTGCTGAGAGCTGGCTGCAACAGGAACGGAGAGGACTGTCAAAGGAACTGAAGGGAATCAGACACACAAATCCCACTGAAACGTAGCAGATGTGGGGTGTCTGAAGCTCCGTTAAAAACCCCAACCTAAGCAAAGAGAGCGATGATAGATTTTTTTTTTTGGTTTTTTTACACTTGAAAGGCGGTTGTGATTTGAGGTCGGTCCCATTGCAGGTGCAGCGAGAAATGCCGCGGCAGCGAGGTGTGTGGGTTCTGCTCCTGGAGCTCTGACGGAGAAGCGGGCAGTGCCACTGGGAAAATGCCGCAGGCGATCAACGGTTGCATTTCATGCAGAGAGACCACTTTGGGACAGAAAGGTACGACGCGTTTATCTGAGCACAGGTATTATAAGCCAGCCCTTGAAAGAGGCAGCAAAAGCTGCGGTTTAGAGAACGCTGGGTGAGAAAGCAAAGAGCTTTAAGAGCATCTTCTTGCCTTGATTCTCCCAGCCCCTTATCTCTGTTTAAGTTGGGGAAATTAATATCACTGAGATTATTAAGGAAAAGTACTCAGAGGGCTGAGCTGTCGTACAAAGACAGTGCAGGAAAAAAGCCATAAGCATCAGGAAATCACCCAGACCAGAGGAGCTCTCATCTCAGCTGCCTGCCAGAGCTTCAGAGCAAGGAGAAAAGCCTGCTAATTGCAGGGGACATCTCAGTAAATTGGTCCGTACCCCAGACTGGTGAAAGCTATTGACTTTCATGCCTATCCTAAGAAAGGCTCCATGGTGCTTAGCTTATTTTTCTCTCATACTTTTACTGAATTCCAGTGGTTCTTGCATGCAAATGAGGCTGCCAGAGAATATTCAGTGACCTCAAACATAGGTATCTTGTGCTATTCTCACACCTCGGTGTGTCTGAGACCTCCTTCAGGACTGGGGGGGGGGGGGGGGCAGCTCAGGGGCCAGCACAGACAGCCTAGAAGGACTGGAATAGCACAAGCACTTAGTCTGGGCACCCAAATTGCTCCCATAATTTGAAATTGTGCCAGCAAAAAAAAAAAAAAAAAAAAAAGGTCATTTTTTTTTGCAAGGAGAAGCCTCTTGCTGAGTTACCAAGGCAATGCCAACCCCCCTGGAAATCACTGCGGCACCCAGCAGCAGTGAGTTGGTGCAGGATGAAGCTGCACAAGTCCCTTAGCTGGGGAAGGGACAGATCTTTTGTCTTGAACACAACCTGGCTCTTGCACACAACCTGGCTTCCCCCCCCAACGCACGATCGGTTAAAGCCCCTTGCACCTTCCCCAAACGCGGCCCTGGCACGCTGAACGCCGGGCATGGGTTTGCAGCACTTCTCTCTTCCAGACACCCGCGGCTGCTGCCATGTGCAGATCTGCCAATGCGCAGGAAAGAAAATCGCTCAGAAAGTCCTTCACCAGCCCTGGCATACACGTGCCCTGCCTTGCTCTCCTCCCACGCTGTCTGGCTGCTTAGGGAGGCCACAGAAATCCAGCGTTATTTTAATTTCTTTGCGCAGCTATCAAATGAGTCAGGTCTACCATGCTGAGCAAGACCATAAGCAAAATTATGAAGAAACTGAAACCCACCAAACTGGGAATACAACCCATATAAAAGCACACATGTTTTTTAAATCCACTGCAATGTTGAAGTTGAATCTATGGCAGTGTGGCAGTGCTGTCAGATTTTTAAAAATAGGCTATGCCAGCTGTTTCAGGCTTGTATCCCAGCATTATTATTTAATAAGTTCCTTCAGCCAGAGTGTTCACAAATAAACAAACCAATAGGCTAAGTGCAAAACCAGTTCCACTAAAAGGATGTACTCTATTTGCTCTGCTCAGGTATTGCTAATGATAGAGGTATCGTAAAGTGACTCAAACTGTAGCAGAAAGGTGGAATGCTTGAGTGCGCACTGCAGAGGAATACCCGGCCATACAGACACTGAAATCACGTCCTTTCAAATCAGCGTGGGGAAGTAAGCGAATGCTGCATAGCCCTAGTACACCCTGTCCAAGCAGCAGGGGTTTAACGACATTTCAGTTCCTGTTTGCCGGGCTCTGTTTGGGGAAGAGAGCACTCCCTTGGAAAAACTACCTCTTCAAATGACAGGCACAATATTTATTCATCAGAAAACGTGCATTTAACAAGCTCAACTGGCTGCCCTCTGCTCCGGCAGTTTCAGGAAAACCTCTCCTGCATTGCACTCTGCTTTCCTAGCGGGCTGGGGATGCCATCCGCTCTTTCGCCTCTGCTGGCTGTTTTCCACTTATTTGCTTACTCTTTTCCATCCCAGTTAGCTCTGCATAGCCTGGAGGGAGTGAACTAGATTCTCTTTCTGGGGCATCATCAAAAGAAATGTTTACCGAATTGCAGACAATCACATCTGTGTAAATCTGGTGGCAGCACATGTGCACTGCAGTGGCCTGCAGAGATTTTATTTTTCCTGATAACACAGGACGAAAAACATCCAGTGCCCCCCACCCCAAGCCCAGGACCAGCACACAAGGCTGGCCATTTGTCAACACTTTCTGTCTGCTTGGAAACAAAAGCACTTAAACTGAGACTATTTTGGGATTATAAATTCCAGGCTACTATTTAATTTGTGTATTGAACAGTCTTCCTCTGAAAGAATCTTCTTAAGTCTTCCTCCGTCAGCTGCAAATTACAAATAGCCAGATTATCAACTACCATATTAAAGAGAAGTTTGTAGTTATTTGGATCAAATGTGCCAGCCAGAAAAGTAAAATATTCAAAGTAATATAGAGTTAACATGCATATTTCTTGAAGCAGAAATTATTTTTCCTGTTTCATAAGGCACCAAATTCACTCTCAGCACCTGCACCGACAGAAACAAGACTTCCTTTTACATTGAACTGTTTGGTTTCCAAATACAGTTTTCCAAACAAACTCTCCTTTTGAACAGATAGCATGCTTAACAACAACCCAGTCAAATTCCATGCTGGGTAATGCCAGGCTGTGTCAGTACTGGAGCATCTGCATGGAACCAAATCCTCTTTTCTGGAATTCCCACCTGAATTAGCCAAAGAAATAAGCATATGCAAAAGTAGAAACATTCACTCACATTTATAGGTTTGAATCACATCAAAGCCATTTTTTTGCATATGCACCCACTGGGTTTAATCAGAATTTTAATGAATTTGTCTTTCAAGATATTTGCCTTTTTTCAAGAATTGGATAATGCTCATTTTCTAACCATTTTCCTGGTCAAGCCCTATTCCTAGATCAATCCTTCCACTCTTGATCTGCAAATGAAATCTCAAATATAGCCTAAAATATCCTCAAACAATTATTCATCATACAACATAAAGTTATAGCTCCAGAAAGTATCTCAAGGGACTACACAGTTCATGAGCCTGCCCTGCAGCACCCGTTGCCCTTCTGACCAATCTGCCCCGGTGCATCATCAGTCTTCCCCTTAGCAATATTTGGTTTCTTCTTTAAGTAACATCTCCAGCAGGTAAATCATCAAGACCTGATGATTGGAAAACATGTAGTTTATCCAAATTTTATCTAACCTGTTTTTTCTTATTCACTGTCGTCTTGCTCTTTTGTTACTGGAATTCATTGTGCTAGCCACCTGATTACAGTTGACCTCACTTATAAGGATTAATGCAAAAAGACACTAAACACTGTTTTCATAGCATTATTTATTGATTGCAGCAAAGAGTCTGGTTGGGGCTGAGGGACACACTCAGCTTCCAGATGGTGCCAGCAAACTGCTTTCTCCTGGGGGGGATTCACACACGCACATCCGAGGGAGGTTAGACATAGTTATGCATTGGGATATCACATTTAGAACGCTAATCCCTAATTAATATCAAAGGCAATAAGTTTATGACCTCAGGAGAGATCTGCACCAAAGGCTGGTGAGGCAGACGCACACGCGGAGTGGAGGGCACACCACCAGCACAGCCTTTCCACGCGGGACGTGTGAGATGCCTGAAAACTGAGCGGTCAAATCAACTCATATGGGAATAGATAGGACGAAATGTGGGAGTGAATCTGGCAGAAAAGGAGGCAGGTAAACATGTCACATATGCTGGGAAGTGAAATTATTAGGTGAGGGAAAGTAACTTCACCAGACAAACTTTAGGCTTTGCTCAGATTTATGGTTCCACAGCGTTCCTACCTTTCCCCTTTCTACTGGTAAAACTCAACCCGTTGGCTTTCTTCCCACCAAGAAATCCATCGGCCCTTGACTATGCATGAAGATTTATTTTGCTTCTTATGCAGCTGGGGAGTAAACATTCGAAAAAGGTTTCTTTCCATGCGCTCAGCTTTAGAATACAATTCCTCTTACCAGTATTCTTACAACTACGTTTTCTTTGTGTTTTGTTTTATTTATTGCAATTATGTGGGGTTTATTTCACATATGCTTTATTGGAAGAGCAGCACTGCTAACTGAAAGGCAGTTTTTACTTTTACTGGAAAGGCTTTTCTGAATATTAGCTTTGGATTGGCAAATTTTCAGTAATTTGTACTCCCAGCAACACATTGGTATGAAAATTGGATTTGGGCAATGGGCACTCCCTGAGCTACTTTACTTTCAGTGTAATGACTTTAGCTAGAAGTTGAGCATACATCATGCTTCCATCCATTGCTTCTCTGCTCAGGATCAGCTACACATTCGGGGTCTCAATCTTTAACCCTTATTCACACTGATAATAGGAAAAATACTATCACTTCGAGTGACTTGTAGAGCTTGACAGTTTAAGCCTCTGTTAAGAGAGTCCTGTGAAAATTAGGGCATAATTTAATTGTGCTTAGACCACAAGGTGACCCCAATTTCTTTTTAAAGCATCCTGATTTCAGTGGCATGCTTCTTTGATTTCTAGACTGATATTTTAATCATATTAACATTTAAGTGGCTCTTGTTAAGACCTGAAGTAGCACTTATGAAGACAGAGGAGGAAGGAGGATTGCAGTCCCTGCATCAGCTCTCGTGGCTGAGGTTGTGGATGGTGGACATCAGGGTCAAAGTAGATGTCTATATTCTCTTGTACTGAGAAAGTTACTCTCTTCTTAAGAAGAAGGATTGCAAGTTTGATATTAAAAATCAAAATATGAGATGATATCCGAATGTCCCTGTCTGCGAGTTTAAATGAGAGGCCATTGATTTAAGAAATAAACAGACTTTTTTAAAAATGGCACTAAAATATCATTACTGCTTATCCAAACAGGAAAAAGAAAGGAGGGGGAAAAAAGAGATCCCTCTTTTTCATCAAGTCTTGTAGTTTTGCTATGTGAAATCTGGTTTTATTGCCAATTAAGTTCCTCTGAATGGAGGAAATTCTTGTCTGCCTGGGGTTATTCTCTCTCCGATGTAAACACCAGGCAAATTGAGTTAGAAACTGCAGCTCCCGAGTTCCCTCTTTCCTCTTCTCTAGGCCTGGTCTGTCACTGGCAATCACGCTCCTTTGCTCCCTGCTTTCATAGTGGTTTGGGGGAAATCACATAATTTGGGTAGCCATAGATCTAACCAGATGCCAACTCTGTTCACCTGCTACATGGCAGAGGCGATACACTTATTAACTCCACTGATTTGCCTAATGACCCTGACGAACAAGTTCTTCCTCCTTTAACAACTTGCAGGCCAGGTTTTGATGCCTGGTCAGATACAAAGAGTAAAAGTTCATCAGCTCCATGGTATAAACCATGCAATGTTTTGGGTTGTTGTTTTTTTCTTTCTGTCCTTGAGCCCCACATTTGTATCTCTTAAAAGTATCGAGATATATATGCAGGATGGTTTTGGATTAAAATTTTAAAAGGTAGAGAAGCAATGGTGGATGTTGATTTCAGACCTTTAAAAGAGGGATAGATGTAAAACAGTTTCTCCATCCCCATACCACCAATGATCTAGAAATAAAACTCATCATGGATCCCATGCTGTAACTAAAGGAAAGATGGTCGGAGAGGCATGTGCCTGTCCTTCTTGCAGTCATTTAAAAGCAGAATTTACCTCCATAGCCAGCTGAAGGAAGGAAATTGTTGTAGATGACATTTTTTCAACTATCCCCTGCCTTCAGATGGGGTGACACCCCCTCTGAAGTCCCTCGTCTTACTATTGATGCTAAAGTCATATAGCCTAAGGATCCAAGACAGCCAGTTCAGATTTTCAGGTCACTTACAGTAGTGAGAGGGTTTCTTCCTTAGGATTAATTGGAGTATCTTGCTAATCTTCCCTCAGGAAATATTTGTAAGAAAAACAAAGGAAGAGAACTATGTCCACTTCTGTGGGGAAGTTATTCCTGTAAATGAATGCACTTGCAAGTAACAAAACTTAATTACTTCTCCCAAACCCTCTGAAATCCTTGCTTTATCCTTCCGCATAAAGACTTGATGCTTACAATATTTTGCAAGAGCTCTGAAGACCTAATTTTGCATACTCCAATTAATAATATTCTAGAGAGACAGAAGATATAAACAGTCTTTCTAAATTAATACTCATGTTTCTGTGCAAGCTTTTAATCAAAGAAGACAGCATGACACCTCCAGAGGCTTGTATGCCATTGTGTTGCCAATAACATTATATTGTTCTATTCAAAATATATTTTATTCCCTTGTTCTCCTGATGTTTTCAGTTCCTTATAAATCACTTCTAGTTATTAGTTTTGTCTGTGGTTGGTCTTCAGTTTGGGAGAATGATTTGGATTTGGAATGGATTTTTATCATATATATTTTTTCATTGCTGCTGTAAGATATTTTTATCAAGTATCTTTATTTCATGTGTAGTTCTGGGCTAAAATGCCTGCCTTATTAATATCCCTGTGAAGTGCTAAATACCAGCTGGGGTCCCAGGAAGCTGGAGGTCCTCCAGGCCATCCCATGTGGCTTTTGACATGTGTGTGGGAGTCCAGGAGACACCTACTACCAGTGGGATGTTTCAGAGGGGGCTCCCATGGGCTCTTCCAGAAGGTGTTACTAACACTTTCCTCCAGATTTTCTCCATACGCTTGTGACAAGTCGCACAGCCCTGGGGTGCATGTGCTGGTAGACACGGCGGCTGCAATCAAGTCATTTTGTTTCGCATTAGAACAAAACGTTGTCAACAACAGACTCATGAAAACAGCAGTACTGCTGGATATACCATTCCTTATAGCTTCGGTCCAACAGCCTTTCCAAAGGAACAAATCTCCCCAGTTGTCTTGGATTCCCAGAAATCTGAGGAATACAGGCCGGTATCTCAGGAGATACTGATTTTAGCAGAGAAATGGCTGAAATCAAATCCTCATCGTAGTAGGCATTGCCAATTTTGAGAGATTCCTGGCTCAGAAGAGTTTGCAATCTTTTTAGGGGCATAGACAAAGATTTTTGAGGAAACCCTGGCAAAAAAAAAAATAGTGCTTTGCTACAGCATTGATCAGAAAAAGGAACCAAACCCTTGGGTCTGTATTCAGGAACTTCACCAAGAGCTATTGCTGTTGCTTCTCGCCAGCCTTGCTTTCCATTTCACGAGGATATTTTTCACACAATGGTCCTCAGTGTGCTTGTGGGTTGGCATTGGCACTTTTTTTTTTTCTCTATATGTATACACAAGCATGTATATATATATCTATATACAAGCATGATGCCAGTTTGTAAAAATACCTGTACCTGCTTACCTGAATAAAAATAGCATCTTCCTCCAGGCTACCTTTGTAATTCCTCCTACAGTCTTCGTGAATATCTGTGCAAATGACCTTTTTTTATTTATGAGAACATTTTTACAAAAAAAGAAACTCTGATAAACTCTTGTATCACTATGTGTTTTCATGACTATTTCCACAGTAACTGATTGTGAAGGCTCATTGGGAGCAAAGGTGGCAGGGAGGAGAAAACGATGTGTACAATTGGGCTTCGCAGTTTTAGGAGTCCCTAGAAGATGCTCAAGTTTTGGGCACTTCTCCCTCTGTCCCACTCATGTGCTGGCGACTCTACCTTGTGTTCCCAGCTCCCAACTGGGTCAGTGCAGCTTACTGGGAATGAGGAGGCAATAACCACCCTGAGTGTGGTCCAGGCACGCACCGGGGAGCCCAGCAGTGGGGGTTACATCCCCACGCCAGCAGTGAGTGGTCTGTGGGATGCTTCACATCACCTAATGTGGTCTAGGCCATGCATTTGTGCCGTTTCTTTAATTTAGAGGAGCCGTTGCCCTCCAGCTCTCTTTTGGCTGGAGACTCCTGTTTCGGTCTTTGTGGATGAGAGCCCAGCACTTCCATACGGCACACAGGCTTCTGGGGAACAAATGCTATTCTCACCGTCTTCCTTGATTCAAGCCTGGAAGAGTAGCAAGCTGTGATTTACACAACTCACTGCAGTTCTGCTCCTTTTCTTTTGACTGCAGAGGAGTTGCAGTGGGTACAGACCAACAGTCCAGGTACGCGGCACAGCCGGGAACACAGACTTTAACACATGGCCCTTTCTGGTCCCACATAGATATTGCACAAAAATGCTCCTCTGGTTTCCCATTCCGTGAAGCCACCACGGCCCTACTCCAAGGAGTAAGGACTCTCCAAGGATGGTGCAGTCTGTAGACTGGTTCTCTACGATGGAAACCCACGGGTAGATCCAGGCTGCAAGTAAGTCTAGTACCCAATTTTTCAGTTTATCTGTATAACACAATCTGGACATCTGATTCCAGCAAGTTTGTAGCCAGCCAAAAAGTGCCCAAGATAAAATAAAAGGATTGTGTGCCTTTTTTCTTACCCATTCTTCCTTGCTTACACCACTGAGTTCTGCTATGCAAGTAGATGGATTTCTCATATCTCTTGATTCGGCAGTGCAAAGCAGCACAAATCTCTTGACGGTACATGCAGAGGAATTTTTAGATTTGAAAGCAGACAAACCATTGCACTTGAAAAAAATTACCAAGGATACATAAAGGATGGGCCAAAAAGACTGTCCTGGTTCTTCTGCTTCATCTCACAGAGTGAAATACACAATGAGTCTATCACAGAAATATGTAGATCCTACAGTCTTGATATTTGTGCTGTGAAGCTTAAATATCTTTCTTTCTCACCCAAGGAAAATGTCAAAGGCACATAGAAATAAATTATTTTCTTCATGTTTTAGGCAGCTGCATCTGCAGCGATGGATTGCTATTCTGGAATTTTTCCTCTTACAAAGTAATAAAAAGCTTTGAAAAAAAATTAGTAAGCTGAGGACTTGTATTTTTCTGCGGTAGATTAATTAATTCTGTTTAACAGAGTTAAAATTAGCCTGAGTTGTTTGTAATTGCTTGGTTATTCTTTTCTCCTGAATACATAATATACAATTTATTTTGACAAGTACTACTGGGCGATGCACAAGGAGACTGCTTCTGTTTGGGGTGGCGGGGGAGGTGCCGCTTTTTTGGCCTAAGCAGAAGAATATTTGGCTCAGAGGGCTGGAAACCTTCTTCCAGCCCCACCTCTTCTTTTCCCTTTGAATGAACGGGTTTATTTTCATGCCTGTTTATGCAGCATGGTGTATAGCAACCACTCCTTATATGTTGGAAATATTATGGTTTGCCATTGACAAAATAGCAACGTAAACTAAAGAAGGTATCAACACTGTCCTTAGCCAAGGGAATAAATATTTTCCAGTAGAACTGCATCAGTTGTTCCAAAAAAGAAAGAAACTGAATGAATTGGAATGAATATCATTATTCTAAAGAAAGTGAAAACGGAGCCATTCAAAAGATTGTTGTGATTTTAAGAATGTGTCCTGGTTTTATTCCTGTTTTTAAGAAGACAAATGATAAGCAAGATTAATTCAGATTAGAAAAACAGATGGCTGCTGTTTTAGGAAAGGCAACTGGAAATATATACTTTCAAATGGTTAATGAAACGTTAAAATGGGTAATAAAATTTTACTCCAAAGTATTACTTGTTGAGTGAAATTCATTTTACTCTTACCCAACTTGTTTTCCACTCACTCTCTGTATTGTTGCCTACATTTGTTAAGACTAACATCCTTGCGTATTTGCAAGTCTTGCAGAACATATGCAGGCTGAAATGCTTTGTTTCTAGAAGGTAAAACTGCTTTTTTCATCAACAAACAGAAAACTCTTCCCCATTAAGTTATTCATTTACGTCAGCTAAACTGAAAGCTATTTTGTCATTCGAAAGGACTTTTTGAGATTTTGAAAACTTTTCTCCTAGGAGCAATTAAAAAAGTAAAAAACCCTGTGATGCTCCCCAACAAAACTTAGGTCAAAAGCTGCGATGGAAATAAGAATTACATATTCTTCACTGGGCTTTGAACTCTTCCAGATTTCTCCGTAAGAAAGGCACACAGAAAGGATATGCTTTGATGGCTGAAATTTCTCCCAATTTTACAATCACCACAGCCTTCCCTAATATTGATGACATGAGAAGAGTTTCATTTCATGTTGCTGTAGAAAAGAGTGAAGAGCACAGAGGTCTGTAAGAAAACACCCGGTGTCACAAGCTCTGTGACTCTTGGCATCAGTCTGTAGGAAAGACCTTTCCTCTCCAGCACGAGGGGAAATTAAAGAACATAAAATCTTTGCCTTCCAACCTCAGGTTTTCTGCTCTCTCTCTTAGCAGTGTAGGTAGCAATACAAGGTTGGATTCTTGCGGTCCTGGTATTTGAAGTTTAAGATGAGTTCAAATGCTCATACAGACAATTACTTTTGATTTTATCAGAGCTCAGCCCTGCTACTGTCTTTCCCAAGAAAAACATAAAAATCAAAAGGGGACATAGATTAAAAGATTAAAAAAGAAAAGGGAGAAAGAAAACACTGAGCAAACTGAAGTTTTATTGGCCTTTTTTAAAACTCTACTTTCTTAAAGGTAGTAATTTCCTTGTAAAAGTGACTTCTGCCATGGAAATTCTAAATCCAAATACTTAACATATGAGTATTTAGGAATGGGGTCTTTCAATGGGCAGCGGTGAGCAGACTCATTAGTACAAAGCCCTAAATACAATAACAAGAAGAAAATCAGTGACTCTATTTTGAAAATATATGCAGCGTGAATTTACATTAAGAGCTACAGAACAAGTTACCTGTGAACTGTGATCCTGCAATACCTTGCTTGTACCCACGGGACTTTTCCATAGCAGAGCAATCAATGTTTCTCTGCTCCCCTTCTCAGCTTCTTCATCCCCTTGTACTTTGGTTGAATGAGGCAACCGGCTGCCACAATTATCCCCACACATTGTGGTTTATTTTCTTCTCTGTAGGTGCTGTACTTCAAATTTCAAACATTATCAACAAAAATTTGGGACCTATTCTAAGGACCCTTGGCAGGCACAGTTAGCAGACAGGGTAAGAGAGCCCAGGATGAGTTGGTTCATCATTCTCCTTTACCACATCCACCCGATTTCAGTACATTCAAATCCAAAAATCACACAGCAAAATAGCCCGTGATGGTGATGTGCTGCAATGCCTCACCTTCCCGTGCTCCTCAGCTTCCCGCTGCACCACGCAGAGGTGGAGGACATTTGAGCAGCGCATTTGGGGGAGAAAATAAAATGTTGATGAATCGTTAGTCATACACTTTTCCTGAACTCTGTCAAGACCTCTTTGCAACTTGAATATAAAGTTGCCCACAGAACTTGGAGGTCATTCCAGTTATTTTAAAGTAATAGAACAATTGGTTAATATTGACTTGGTTCTTGAGGAAACTATGACTTTTCACTGATGCCTACAAAGAAAGTAAAGAAAATTGGGGTAAAATGTATTTGAGACCTAAAAAAATGTGAGGAGAAAATTTGGGGGGAAACAATTTGTCTTGTGTTTATAATAAGGATGAATAGATGTCTTTCTGCAGAAGAGTAAATTCTTTATGGAGACAGTAATAGAAGCTAACAGGCTACTTGAATGCAGTATGATGGAGAGGCAGGGTAAACCATTGCTAATAGTATCTAACTTTTGCACACCTATGAAATCATCATAAGGAATATATTATTGAGCACAGAGATGAGTAAGCAATAGGAAATGTCTGAAAGGATCAATATCTTTAAGGATGCTTGTCTCGTCCCTTCCCAGCTGGTCCCATCAGCCACAGGTTCCCACGCACAAGGAAATCATCCCACGGGCAGAGTTACCTGAGTCATGATTATGGCTATGGCTGTACCTTCAAAGAAAATACAAAGTTACTACATATTTATCTTTTTTCCTTTATTTTGCATTTCTTGAAAATTTTAGGCTGTAAGCATTTAAGGGAAGAAACTGATTTTTTTTTTCTGTTTTAAAAAACAGCTGCCACTGGTAGTGGTTAAACCTTCATTTCACTGGTTTTTTTTTAATGAAGAATATGAAAAATGACAGAAAAACCATGCACTTCCTTCATAAACTGTTTTTTGTCAAGAAAAAAAATATTAAAAAGTTATTAACTGAAGACAAACCTGCCAAAATAAAAAAGGGATGGAAACTTTCCACTCCAAAAGTGAAAGATGTGTTAATGCTGTTGGGGCCCTCATGGGACGTGCAGCTCTCCTGCGATGGGTGGCTTTTCTCCAGGGATGGCAGGAGGTGCAGAGCAGCCGACCCAGGGACTGTCACAGCCTCTCTGGGGTTTCGGCAAAAAGGCAGACTGTGGCACATCACAGCAAATATTTCCAGGCAAGAAACCCAGCACAGCAAAGAGTAAAATGAAATACCTGAAATGTCATCAACTGGGGTGAATTATTTTATTCCATTTTTACAACACAAAGCTATCTCTGCAAGACATAAATACAGGTGTATCAAAGCAGCTAATACCTCTACTGGCGCTTAACTGATTAATGCTGGCTAATTATCCAGCTGATGGGATCAACTGGTCAAAGGAACTGAGATATCATGAACCAATGTAATTATTTTGATTGCAACATTTTAACTGAACTGAATTACTTTTCAATTCCTATGTCAGAAAGCCTACATGCAGAAGTTTATAATTAAGCCGCTATTATTCTGTATTGCTTGGTAATTGCCATATGTATCTAAATGATGATTCTTTTTCTAACTATTGTAAAGCTGGCTATATTGGATTTTTTCATATAGGCTGAAGTCATCTGTGATTAGCCCACTTCTCTCTACAACTATTGTTTAAGCCACTGAGAGACTCTGAGTGCCTGAGGGATCTGGCTCTCTTCAGTAAGGTTTAATTTTATTTAATTTCATATTTAAAGCTTCTGTGACCTTTTTCAACATACAGATCATAAAAATACTTTCACACATGGATATATCAAATGACATGTCCACCTAGGCTTGCTAATAAAACTGCATTGCTCTGTTACTGCTGGCCCCTGGCTATATTAGCTGTCTGCTTGCCTTATTTGTGAGTTATAAATAGCTAAAGACTGCATACTCACTGTCTGGTTACATTGAACAAACTGTGATTTTAATTCTCTCAAACAAGCCTGTCTCCTGACACAGGTCTGTCCTGAATGCTCAGTCTTACCTGTTTTCCTTTTTTTGTGTGTGTTTCTTACATGGCTGGGAGATTCTTAAGCAAAATTCCCCAACTGTAAAATATTCTAACAATTAGCAGAGCCACTGAAGGGCATTTTTACCCTGTTAGCAAGCCATTTGTCTGGCAAAATAATCCTCCACGCTGTTTGTTATGTTCTGATTTGATAACATTTCATACTCACGTTGCACAAATGAAAAGCATCAGTGTTTCTGACCTGGTCTTCCTGGCTTAGCTCATACCAAGAAGTCGGGAAATCATCTCAAGGCCTCCCTGTGCTAATTTCTCTGCAAACTGAAGGCAGCAGGCGCTCACCTCCAAAAGGCTTCCAGCCTCAGGACAAAAATGCTTTACAGGTGAACTAAAGCAGAGACAGCTGAAGACTAGATTGGATACAGGATTAAATTACCTCAAGAAGGATTTAGGTGGAATTTGGCACCTAAATCCAAAACCGCAAGCTGAACACCCTCTGCTCTCGAAGCTCATGCTGTATCTGGGCATCTCCCTGCGTGTCTGGGAAGCTCTCTGGGGCGGTACGAGGATGCAGAGAGCTGGGTCTGCCCTTGGCTTCTCAGCACCTATTTTTTTCTGCTAAAGCTCCATAAGTGCTCGTGTGCTGTAAGACATGTCCGGAGCACACCCGACACCCTGCCGTGCTGTTGGGTCACACCACATTGTAGGTTTGAGGAGAAGAGCACTCCACCGTTTTAAATGCAATAAAGTCCTGGGGGTCCAGTGGGCAGCAGTAATTGCTGAAGCACGGTGCAGGAAAGCACAGAAGGCTGCCTCTTCAGGAAATTACGTTGAAATGACTTAATGTTGGCCTCTTCTCAAAAAAAGAGAATGGGTTCCCAAAAATCTCTGTTCTGTTTAACCAGTTCCCTGGTGAGTCATTTGGTCTCCACTGGCTTCCTGAAAAATATGTAAGAGGTACTTGAGTATTTATCTTGGAAAGACTTGCTTGGGATAACTGATCCTTTGGTGAGAAATCCAAAACCCAGCCTCTAGTGCCTCCCATCCGTCAGAGCATTGCCCTCATAGAAACAGAGAAATTGGTATTCCCGGGCACCGTCCTACAAAGCACTGAGCTCCTCTCGTTCCGCAGGACCTGGGCAGGCTCGGGGCTCTCTTGGTGAGACGTGCCACCCCAGAGGACTATTAGTCAGGACCAAAAGCAAAGCACAGAAGTGCAAATATCTGCAGAAGAAATTATGGGCATGATTAGTGCGTGAAATGAATTAGAATGAGCAAGTTCCTCAAAGAAATTACAGCCTCTGGGGAAATCATTTACAATGGCCACAATGAGTAATATCTCACTCCATGACTCCGTTGACTTCCATCTTCCCCTACAGTTACAATGAGCATGAGAAAGATCAGCTTAAAATTGTCATGTGTTTATACTGGCAGGAACTGGTGCTAGTTTCATCATTTTTATTAAGACTCATGAGGCGTTTGTATTTTGTTCAGCCATCCTACCAGCAAGCTCACTCAAAGGATCTTAACATCTCCATGAAAGCTTTTCCATGTATTTTCCATGTATTTGTGTGCTTGGCTGGAATCATAACTCATGCTTATGTCCAAGAGAAGACATATACATTCTTTTCATATCTTTACATACTGCAACATATAGCCCATCCAAAACCACAGCAAATTACAGTGCTTAGTAATGTGGTTTGCTGCTTTTTTTCAAGCATCATGCCATTATGTCATATGTTAACATGAAAACAGACATAGTTTTTTCTCAGTGACATTAATTGAAAAGCTAAGTTCACTACTTCTTCCCCTTTCCTCATTATATGTTATTTGCTATTTTCTTATCTGCAGTTGTCGGCCTGCAATTTAATACATTTCTTCGAAACAATTGGTGTCAGATGTCATTTCTTGTGGCCAGTTTCTTTGGCTTTCTCTGATGCAAGTTGTTTTATACAATCTGCATTTATGAAGCAGTTTGATGCAGTAATTTCCATTTACTTACCCTCATTCACTTTCTCAATTTATTTTTTTCTGCAGTGCTTGTTGTCTTCATCTCTCAAAAAATGAGGAACTTTAATTAAGTTTGGGCCTTATATGGATTATTGCTAATCTCTAAAATATACTTTCTGCACGATAATCCATCTTCTTTCCTTTTTATAGTCACCTGCTTAAACAAGTTTTTGCTGTTTGTATTAAAATCCTTCCCAAAAATTTGATTTTTGTGACTTCTCATTTTATTCCCTTACTTAATGACATCTAGCACACAGAACTTTTTCTTATTATGCTTTTGTTTTTCCACTCTTCATAAACTATGTTTTTTCACAATACTGCTTTCTGACACAATTATTCTTCTGGTTAGGCCTGGCAGCTCATCCAGCACATTCAGCGACTTTTTTTGAATATTAATTCAGCTGCAGGTAGTCTGTGCACCTTTGATTTAAAGACTCATTAAAGTCACCAGGTTACCATGTTTAATTTCAACAATTTGCTTATTACAGCCTACCCTTCAGAAAATGAAAATGTTCAGACTCTCAACTAAACTTTCTGACATCTTTAGAGGTAGTTGTGACCAAAACATACTATACTTTACAGATTTATTTTTTTTACTGTCTACCCCAGGTTTATCTAAGGACTTCTGAGCCTTGCACACCTCAACACAGATGAACAAGATGCCTGTAGCACAAAAGCTTCCCCTCACTACAGTGCTGAAGTGTTGGTCTGGATTTCCCCAGGCTTCGCATCGCATCCAGAGAAACCTCCTTGCCTTTAACCTCCCAAGTCGTATTATTTATTTTTTTTATTATTATTACTATTATTATTATTATTATTATTTCCCCTTCATTTTAGGCCTTTCAGTTTGTTGCTTAATGCCCATAAAGGCAGCCGTGCTGCTTCTGGAAATGCAGTTTGTCATCTCTGTCAGCACTCAGCTCCATCTGTTGCCACTTCATAAGCAACATAGCAGGCTGCTAGGCAATATAAATGAGCCAGGCTGCATCGGGCTGCATACAGTTTACATTTCATCTTTTATAATCAAAGGCATGATTTCTCACCCACATTTTTCACAGGATGCATAATCACCGTGTAATTTCTGTTTTACGTGATTTACAGTGCACTCTAAATTTCGGTAACTGTATAGGCTTCAAGAGAAGCACAGCTTACACGCTCATTCTGACCAGCCTAAATGGTTGTGTACGCTTTGTAACACCTTTCATCTAAAGAGCACAAATAATCTACCTATTAGCCTATCCAGAAGCATTTGAAATTCATAGGGAGAACTGGGGAGAAAAGTAGGAAGGCACTGTTTAATGGCCTTGAAGGAGAACTCACACAGAGATCTCCTCTGGAGGCAATCAGACACAAATATTTAATATTATATTTATTGTCTGGCTCAGGTGTGAGGTTCCTCGTCCATGGATGTTCACACAAGCAAGTTTTCTGCTGCAAGACCCTGTTCCTATCTCTCCAGCTGGTTTTGTGTGGAGACCTAGACAGGTCATGTTCCCTTCTGGTTTTCACCATTCGTCTGTACGGTTTTGGAAATGAAGTTGGGACAGTCTCTTCACCTGGACGTGGAGGTGCTGCTGAAATCCTACCTTGGAGCCTCTCCTTGCCCCAAAACAGGTTTGTCAGCTTGGGTCCTCAGGCAGGGACCTTCATGCCCATCACTCGGGGCACACCTCAGGGAGAGGACTTTACCACATCCCTGGGAAAAATGCCCAAGGCAACTCCAGCTCGAGCTCATGAGTCCAGCAACAGAGGGGTTCTGCTCTGGAAGCGGTGCCAGAGCTCAGAGCACCTTTGTCCTCTGGAGACTGAGACAGTGCTCAGAACCAGAAAGCTGAAGATGCTGATGTGTCCTCAATGCTGAGACCAGGCTGGCCTGTGGTATAATCCCTGCCAGAGAACCAGGTCCTGTGCTGCAGACAAAGGCAAAATCCCTCTACTGTGATCAAATAAAAACTGCCTCATGGGCTTTATCATTATATTCTCAGCTAATCAGTGGATATGGTAACCCCTAACAGTGAACTGATGCTGCTGGTGACCTCTGTACCAGCACAGCTGGGTCCCAAAAAGTGCAGCTACCCCTGGCCCGAGAAGGGGGATCCTCTGTAACACCCCCACATATTGGGTGCTGCTTGGTACCCACCCTTCAGCTGCAGAGAAAAACAAAATTAAAGCCCACATGGGACATCTAGACAGCTGAACGTCAGGGACAGCTTCCTAGGCCTTGAAATTGGCCAACACAAGCATGAGATCTGACCATAATCCACGTGTCGGCGCACAGCTCTGACCACGTTACGAGTATTTTGGAGCAACACAGCCCTTCCGATACTCCTCAAAGTGGATAAGACAAGGGCTGTTACTCAGAGACTGTCAGGCACCAGGATCAGAAAGGACCTTGCACCGTCCTCAACAACATCAGTCCCAATGCTGATTAACACTCATAATAGTAGACAGTGCTTGCAAATGTCCAAACAGAATTGGGAAGGACACAGAGTAATAATTAATAACAGGGATAATAATCAGCCTATGACTATCTGGATTAATTGCCATTCCTTTGAATAACAGAGATGCCAGAACTCATTCCTCTAACTACTTTTCTTACGGCAAACATAAAATCAAGGACATATCTGAGCAAACAGATCTTGCCACCAGCAGTAAAACCTATAAGCTACAGTGAGTGGCAAAGCTTATCTCTCAGCACACCATTTTTGGAGCTAGAAAGCTGGTCTAACAATTACCTATTGTTGTTAAGTGGGGAAAAGCACAGGAGGTTAATATGTAATGGCATCTAGCCTGTTTAATCTGGTTTTTATATGCCCATGGCAAACACCATACTGGAGAAGGGAATGGGCAGTCCCGTTCAGAAACAAAATCTCAGCATTCATACGGAAAAGAGGAGTCATAACTCTCGCGTGTTGCTTTTGGTTTGTAGCTGTGTCTCCTCTTAGCTCACGCTCAGTACCCCATTGCTGGATCTCAAAAGCCTGTTGTTTGTAAAAACAGTCATTTTTCATGGACTGCCCTGAAAAAAGAGACTTTAATTGATGTTTCAGATATTGTTCTGGGTATTCTCTGTTTTCAGCCCTCTGGAAACTCGCTGAAGCCGCTGCCATTTCATCTACTGATCCTAGAGACATATTTGTATAGCCGGAGGACAAGGTGTGTCTAAAGCAGGTCTTAAATCTTCCAACTGAACTTGACAGCACATTGTTAAGTTTAACAACTGAACTAATTAAGAAAACTATAAAAATACAAAGTCATGGTAAAATATTTAATCAGGAAGCTATTTGATACAAATAACTGCTTAAGGGAAAGATTCTGCACTATATGCTACAAGAGATTTCTCTGAAAGTGTGTGGGTAATAGAAATGTATGCTCAGTTGTTTTGGTCCACTATTGCTGGTGAAAAAAACCCCACACACGTTGCTGTTCTAAAAAGGCCCTGGTTTGCATGCATATTTCTAGGATGGAATATTTTTTTCATTTGGAAATTCTCAGCCCAAACTATGTCTCATAAGGAGAATCAAGGAGAAAACAAACAAGGTATGACCTGACTTTTGTGAGTAAACAAGAATAGGTTCTGAATATTTGCTGAAAAAAAAAGTGTTATCACCGAGTCCGAATAATGAAGAAAGTAAAAAATTGTGTTTGCAACCAATTGTGGAAAATAATGAGATAAAATTTGAGGAATATACTGTTCCTGCAGTAGTGAAGTTGCATCATATCCAGAGGGCTGGGAAAAGAGTGATGCATTGTGCTGAGTGTGTTCAGGTACTGTGGGTTGGTGGTACAACTGTCATCTAATTTTCTATGATTGCAGTCCATATCTACTGCTGGTCCTACAGCCCTTACCTGTGCCACCATCAGTTACTTGCCTCTGATGCTGAATTCCCAAGAAAAGCCTCCGGGCTGGTTCCCAAGTCTGCTACTAAATGTGGGATCTGGGTAATTTTAGCTGTACGCCCCTGGTATTTCCCAGCTGTCTGAATCTTTAGGTGGGTATGTATTTATGGCCTCAGCCACTTAGCTCTAAAAGATTTAAACTCTCTGCTTTTCATTTCTGCTGCAAGTTGCTGGAGAATTTCCTAATGCTGAGAAATCCCCCTTAGCATATTTTAGCCGTCACAAGTAATCACAGGAACATTCATATGGTTATATCTCACTTAGTTATCCTCTTGTACAGAAGAAATAATTGCACAGAAGCAATAAAGAGCAGACAAAAAATTGTACGAGACTGTAACCCCAGGAACACAGCAGTCGCTGCAGGGTGTATTGCTGTAAATCATCTACAAAATGAAAGCAGTTGTCACGATTTTTTATGAAGTCATGGTGAAATGAAATATAAAAGACATTGGAGACAGGTATAATTGAGATAATTTTTAAATCCCATTTTATTTAAAATACATTTTTAAAGTATCTGTAATTCAATAAGTTCTGCAAATACATTATACAGTGACTGTATGTGTCCTGTATGAAACTTGGGAATGAAGACTGCCATTTTGGGAAAACTGTATTAGAAGCTCGGTCAGGAATCCTAGCAGCTCAAAGCAGGAACTTGACTGAGACACGACATTTAAGAGCGGAGGAAGAATGCCATTTTTTGCATCACCAGCCAAGTATTGATGAAGCTTGACCCTTCTTCGCCCATGTAGACTGAAGCAGCCACAAACTCCATCACAGACCTTCCCTACCGTGACTGTGCCGATATGCCCCTCAGATCCATGCTGAGGAAGGACGAAAGGCGGCTCCAACATTTTGGGAACACCCCTAACAGCCCTTAGAGACAGATTGCCAGCTCCAAATCCAGGGTGCAAACCTGCGCTGGTGACTTTGTCTTCCTCCATGGACATCTCTTTGGCATTTCTCCTCTCTCGGTGGGTGACGCGTTTTCTCCATACGTGCCCCGGCGGTTTGGTTTGAACCCAGGGCATAGTTTCACCAAAGTGAGTGGTGCAGAGGCTCTACAACCTTGTGACACCTCCTGTGCTCATGGATGGGCAGTTCCATGGATGTGATGTAGCAGGCACTCGCTCCTCCACCCGTACTCCTTTCTTTAAAAGGAGTAAATTATTAAAATAATGTTAACATTAAAATAATATTAAAATTAATCATTGCTAGACCCGCAAAGGTATTTATGCACCTAACCCTGATTTAACCACGCTAAGTGCCTGCTCCTTCACACACACACACACACCACACACCCCCCCATGCCGTATGCCCCAGGAGCTGGAAGCAGGACTGTAGAGATTTTTTTTCCTTTAATCTACTCTATGGCATCTTGGCCTCAGCAGCGCATATAACTCGTAAAAGCAGCAGCCTGTAATGGTAGTGGCAAGTAGCCTTTGGGCTTCTAGAGCAGAAGAAAACCTTTCAGGAGAAAAAAAGCAAGTTTTCCCCTGAATTGTATTTATACCTGCTGGATAGCTGTGGGCAGAGCAGGCTCTCAATTTGTCTGAAAACACTAGATTTATGTTCAGCAGGACGTCCCGAGCGCAGGGCTTTGACCAGCGTCAAGACAGAGGGCAAACTGCCACGGAGGATGGCTGGCACGAAGAGAAGATGCCGGCATCACCCTGCAGAAATTAAATTTTAGAGCCTGATACCAGCCATCCTCCTTCACATCAGCAAAAGCCATTCCACGACCAGCCAGAAACCTCCCCGGCGTTAGTTCCCAGCTGTGGAAAAACACGAGTGGCGTTTTTCTCTCGAAGGCTGCCAGGTCTAAGAGGTCATTTAATTCCCTTTTCATTTCTTCAAGCTGTGATTCCGAGTGCCCACCGGTGCCGGGGGATGCGCGGAGTGGGGAAACGCTTCTCCCTCCGTCCGTGGCTCGACGGTCCCCCCGCGTGGCAGCGGAGGGAGATGCAGGGTCGGGGAGTGAGGGGCAGAGATTTTTTTTGGGGGGGGGGGGGGTCCCGGTACCGGCTCAGCAGTGGGTGGTGATGGTAAATGTCGGAAGGAAGAGATGCGAGTGTGGAGAGGGGTGGTACTGGTAAAAAGGGGGTTGAAGCAAGGAGAAAAGTTAAAAGTAACACTTGAAAAAATACTCGGAAACTTGAGAGGTTTTTCAAAGCATCGCTTTAAGGGGCTGACCAGAGGTTCTACAGGCAGGGTCTGAAAGATCCCAGAAGTAAAAGCAGGTCTGCAGGGATGCCTTGCCAGTTCTTTAGTCAAACACCCATCCCATCTCGCTCATAAATCATCACCCAGCTCTGAGGATTTCTGCATGTTCAGGGCTGCAGCACAGGAGCTTCAAAGCCTGAGTTCCAGAGTCTAAAAAGACATCCTCCTTACCGACATAACTAATTAAACATTACCGATTGCTAAGCAAACATTAGTAATTACTAAGGAAACATTACTGACATATTTCACACAGTTAAAGCTATCAAAATCCTGAAAGCATATTTCTCCTCTTACAGATGTCTGTGGGGTCTCCAGACACTCTCTGTGAAGCCTGGTGCACCTGCTTTCATCCCTTGAAAACCATCTGATAAAATGGATTATCAGCTCTCCTGTAAGCCTAGCAGCTGCCAGCACAGCAGAAAACGTACTCAAATTAGTATTAGGGCTATGGGAAATTCATCTTCAGGTCTTCCACAGCAGTGAATCAACCCAGGGCTATGCGAGGCATCATTAGTAGTTCAGAAAGGAACTGTTCCACATTGAGTTTAAATCATTGGAAAGAAATCTATTGATTCACTGAACCTTGGGCACAGCTCAAACTCTTTGGGCTTTGAAGACATATTAGGTCTGAATTTTCTCAAATGTTTTTGTAGCCTGAATTACATTCACTTGCACAAGTATTTTTACATAAAGGGGTATCTAGTCCCACCCTGAGTTTTGTCCAGGCAGCAAAGAAATTGTCTTTAGCTAGGAGAATATGTTTGCATTTTTGGAATCATTTAATTTGCTGATTATAGGTAAAACCCTGGCCTCACCGAAGTCAACATGAATTTTGCTAATGACTTTAAGCAGAGTGGGGTTTCACTCTGTGACTTCTAAGGCAGATCAAACATATCCTTTAGTAACTACGCTGTCATTAAATCTCATTACTCCTGTACAGAGAAGGATAGTTTCATCTTCTGTAATACATACCAGAGATTCATAATATTGGCTTTCATCCTACCCAATTCTTTCTTTGCTTTCAGAGACAGCAGGACTGGCATCCTCCAACACATGGCAAACGTGCAGGAGATCGCCCTGGCTGTCTGTGGGATGTGCTCTGGTCCTCCTTCCAGCAGGCCATTAGCAGCCCAGGACCCTTACAGCATAAAGAGCTGCATTTAGTAAAAGCTGCACTTTTTCACCAGAGGTTTTGAGAGATGATGCAGGAAATCCAGCAGGAAGCTGAGCTCGGGTCTCTCAGGCCTCACTTATCATGAGATTATCCTTATTCTCTTAACTGTGAACTTGGATGAATCTTGAAAAAGGTGTCTGAGCTGGAAGAAGACAACTTTGTTTCTCTGCAATAGATATGCCAAGATAGGAAGTTTTACAGTGGGATTTCAGAACAGGCTAAGAGGTTCGTAGTGTGTTGCAAAGTCCTTCTTTTAATTGTGCATGTTACCTCCCTGACTTAGACCCCCTCCATCCTCCTGTTCGGACTCTCCAAACAAACACTTTCAAAACTTTAGGAAAACTAGTTTTCCTATGAAAACTAACAGCTCAGCCTAAAAGGGAGTTGCTGACTCACGCCTGCACTAGCAGGGTAAGACTTATTCCTAAAGTAGCAGCAAAGAAAACAGCAAAACCACGTGCAGCATGAGCAGGGATTGCAGCATCCATCCAAGAAGGCTCTTCCACCACAGAGACTATCTCAAATTTTTTCTCAGGCACAGCATCCTGTCTCATTAGAGACAGGAATATTCCCCTATCAATTTTACACTTACACTGTATTTCATTTTGTTATGGCAATCTTTTTCAAATTTTAGCATTTGCTTTTCAAAATGTTTCATGTCTTGAATAAAAAATGAAGTAATAATATAAATCAAATTAAAAATAGCCTGCACTTTTCCTTTCCAGATGCATCCGTCTGTTGTAAGTTTAGTGTTACTGATCTAGTAGTTATTTTAACTGCTGCTTGGCTTCAGTTCTGTTGATATATTGGTTATTTTTATATATGGTAGGCCATTTGTGTGACTGATTTTGCAATTCATGCTGCCTGCTGAAGGACATCCCTTGAAACAGACCTCGTAGCTGTATTCGCAAGATGAAAGCAATTGGACAGAAGTACCTTTCTGAAAAGAGGGGCCTCTATTACATATATTTTTTTTCTGAATTGCTTGCTCAAGCCAATTGGTTGGGTTATTGGAAGAAATGAAACAGGGAAAAATTGGTAGGATTCAGGTGTCGGTGTGTGGCATTAAAGCCATTTCTTATCCTTAGCAAATGGTGACTGTTGGATCAAATTCCAGTATATGGCCCAAATATAGTACAAGGGAGAAAATGATTATGCTTATCATGCTAGCGTGGGGTTAGGGGAGGTGAAAACAAGTGCATCAAAAAAGCACAACCAAATTACCCAGGGCTGTTATTTTAGGCCACCAGTTGCTCAGTCTCCCTGCCCATGGAAGAAGGATGTTACAATAACTGTAATTTCACAGATAAGCTGTATTTTAGGGGCATTTTAGGTGTCAATATGAAAAAATCAGGAGCCAGGCAGGAAAATATCAAAGGCTGCAACAGAAATAGACTTTACATTGGCAAGGAGGTTTGTTTAGCTTTTCTGTTAATACTCTTACAAGATATGAAGATGTGACCAAAAGGCATCCTAACTTCAGTGAAATCATTGATTTAAATACATATAACCTGTGTGCTAAGGATCTATGATTCTTCAAGATGTGTGAGCAGGTGTACGAGTGCTTGCCAAAAATTATGCCATGAATACCACTGGCTTCATCTTGTACATGTTGCTGAACTCAGTCTGTATGAAGTTTTGGGGATGATGGGATCTGGTTCTATGTGATGTTGAACATTTCTGGCCTTCCTCATTGAATGTGAACAAAAAACCAGCTGCACTTCATCAGAGCAAAGGTTATTGATATTATTATTCCTTCCCTAGTAAACACTTGCAGCAGATGCTTAGGTAAGAGCAAGACAATTTATAGTGAAATGTTTTAGAGTAATCGTTAATCTGGGGGGTGGTCAGTGCCTTAGAGACCTTCTGAGTCAGACAAAGAGATTATATGTTTAAATGAGCAAACGGATTTTTCTTCCATGAGTTTGTCCAAACACTTTTGGAACCTGATCACACTGTGAGCATCCACACGGTGGCAAGGATTAACTACGCCCTGGGTGAAAGAGTGTCCCCTTTTGCGTGGTTTAAACCTGCCTTGTGGTCTCATCGGACGCTCCTTAGCTTTTGCCCTCCCTGCCAACATGTGCCAACGCATCTTACACGTCTGTTGAGCTGTATCTGGTTCTTACACACCTGGTTGAGGTGTACCTGATGGATACCTTGGGCTGAATAAAGCCCAGCTGGCTGAGGCTGAGCTCAGTGAAGCCTGAGGTACCACTGTGTGGTTATGGGGAGGAAGGCAGCAGCGCGATACCTGTGCTGATGATGGATGGAGTATTGCTACCCTTCTTATAAGCAAGTTCAGCTATAGAGAGAGGTCAGAAATCACAGCTTGCTCTGTTATCCCAGGTGACATATGAATGTATTTTTTAAATTTCTGTTCAGTTCAGTGGCTGCAACTGTTTCTGTCAGATGTGGACCAAAGTAAACAAGCCCATAACAAATAAATACGTAACATTTAGAAATTACAGCTGTTTTCCAAATAAAAAGAAAGGAGCCTAAAATTCTCACTTTGAAATAGTCATCCATCTGGATGCACAAAGCACAACATCTGCGTGCTCCGAGGGAAGCGCATTGATTCCAAAAAGCACACACAAAACCGCAACCCGAGCAGACTTCTTTATTTTTTTCCTAATTTTCAAAGAGTTGAGTCCAAAAACCAAGAGTCATTATGGGGCTACTCAGATTAAAGGTTTTGCACTGGACCCATCTTTGGCTCCAACATGTTCGGAGAGATTTCTTATGCCCAAACCGAATGTGAAAGTCTACTAAATTTCACACTATCAGGACCAGTTTCCCACCACGAGCAAGGATGAGACACCAAGCTGCCAGACACGTTCCTAGAGCATCACTCCAGTCACTCAAGGACACTGAGAACTTCCCCAGTCAACTGAACCCATTACAAAGCTTTTTGGGGAATATGGTCTGGTCTACTTCGCTTTAGTCATTTCGTGGCTGCTGCTCTCGTATTTCATCATCAGGATGCCTGAGGGACTGGGTTTGGGTTAAAAAACTGAGCATGACATAAGACATTTTCATTGGTCAAATATAAATAAAGATGTTAAGCCAGAAGGTTGTGAAACACCAACAGCCCAGTTACAAGCTCTGTCTGAACACTCGCTAAATTCACTGGAAAATGCCAGCTAATGTCTATGCACAGTGGATTAGACCAAACATGCTGATACTTTGCAGCGTCTCGGACTTTCTTCGGGGAATTTAATGTTTTGTGACTGCTAGCCAGGAAAAATTTACAAACAAAATCACATGAAGAGACAATACACAAACGCTACCATCAATTATAGAATCAGTTTCCTCCATCCCAGAAAAAAATATCACTGTGGGGTGAATACTCAGCATCAATTCCCACTAAAATGAAGACTGATGTGATTTTCCCAGTGAACTGACTAGTTTATCAAATACCTAGTTTAAGTGAGAGGTGTTTTATATGGGAGTCACTGCATATTTTTGACACTGTGCCATTTTTGTTCATAATCTCCTCTTACTCTTTTAGAAGAAGGCATTTTCCTTCAAACCCGCCTTAAGAGAATTTACAAACATAAAAGATTAAGTGATTCTGCATTTTATTGTGAATCAAACTGATAAATGGATTCTTCTGGTTTGGGGCAGAAAAGACAAGAAACAAGGATGGGTCGGTTCTTCCACTGCATATATGTCATTTTGCTTGAAAAAGGCTGATAACAGAAAACTAGACCTAGGTTCCAAATATGACGTTTGCATGTTTTCCCTCTGAAAACTTGCTTTCTCAGGGTCACATGTCACTAGCCCACAGGGTAAGGAGCCCATTTGAAGTAGGCTGAACCAGATGGGGAAATCTCATGTACCGGCTGCGGCAGATGGGAGCTCGGGAGAGCGATCCCACAGAGACCCTCTGTCTCAAACTTCCCTTCCTTGCCAGAAGCTCTGTTTTTTTGAGGCCTGACCAGATGGTTTGTAAAGCTCTTGGATACAGCAGCTACAGGGGTTTGGGAAAAGATGGGCAAGTGGAAATTAAAGTTAAAGGTGAGCTGCTTGGTGTGATGAGGATATGTCCATTGCTCCAATCTGTTCCAGCCCTAAGATGCCGGTATCACCCAGGAAACTCTTCAAGTGCAAATTTTCATCCAGGTGCACAATTAAGTTTGTGCATTTCTTAAATATCTAACCACTGAAATAACTTGGCATTCCTGTGTATTTCCCTGTGTTCTGGATAGTTTTTTCACAGAGCTGCTGCCCAGCCTTACCCCAGGTACCCCGTGCTCAGAGCAGTAATTCCCTTCCACCTGGACAAAGCATCGCTGTGCTGCAGCTTCACCTGTCTTACTGGTAGCATGCGTTTACCAGTATATTCAAAATGTTGGAAGTGCCATAAAAGGAAATAATTGTGAATTAAGAACTTGCTGCAATTCAATTTTCAGAGAAGTGGAGAAGCTTTGTAATAAAACAAAAAAAAAGCCAAACCAAAACCAAAACCAAAAAGAAACAAGCAAAAAAAACCACACAAACATAAAAAAAAAATAAAATTAGGAACTTTTTTGTTCTTTATGAGCCAAGCCCTCATTCGTAGCCCCCGCAGAGATTTCTGCTGGTGCGTTTGGCATCCCCAGTGCAGTGCTCCCTCCTGTCTCTAGAGGGCTGCCTTAAACCACTGAAAAAGTGCCAGAGTAGTCTGTTTTCAGCACTTTCTTTTACCTCAGATCCCAATTTGTGCGTCATCATCAACGAGTTACCATCGCTGTATGAATTAGCTATTGTCATGAGCCAGGAGCAAACGTCCTTTGGAAGGATATTGATGTCTGCGGCTCTAATCTTCGGGTTTTCCAACGTTATACGAGTGAACCGGCAGTGCTGTGCTGAAGGTTTATATTAAATCTTCTTGACATTGTGCGTTTAGGCTCAGACTAGTGCAGAAGTGTAGGTTTATTATCTGGCTGGTTTTCATTCCGCAGCCACTTCACTGAGAAGGATTAAATCAGGAGCTCTGAGCAGTTTTAGCAACACCAATGCAGCTCAGAAGCTGATACTTCTTCTATAAAATTGTAATTCCCAGAAATCAAGAAATGAACACTCAGAAAGAGTTAAAATAAACAGCTCTACCATAAGTGTGTCCTTGTCCAAAACGATGCAGTGTTATGCTGCATTGTATGTCACTGCATAATAAATACAAAACAAATGGCTCAGATACTAGTTCATATTCCATTTTCAAATGTCATATTTTAAAACTTAAAATGACACCTTTCATTTTTGATGGCTCAATTTTTTTGAGAATAGATCTATTGAGGAATATAAGTTTCAAGAGCTCAGTTTTTAAAAAACTGGAATACCGATTAAGAAGAAAACATGAAACAATGTAATCCAGTAAGGACCTTCACTCCTGAAGTAGTTTATGTTGAAAACAGTCTTGTTTTGTAAATCCAATGACAACAAAGAACTGGCTCAGTTTTAAAATAAAATAAATTCAGTACTTTTTCAATTACAGGAAATGCTTACAGGAAGCATCCCAACTTTTTGATAATTTGCAGCAAGCTCCATTCTCTGTAGCCCCCAGATTAATTCATGAGCTGATTCACAGGCAAAGCAAATAAAATGTTACACTTGCGTGAAAAACAAATAATTAATCAAAACTTTGAAGGTACCTGGAGGATTCTTTTGAAATCTACCACAGAAACCTTGCGAGAGCAAAATCCCTTTGTGGTTGTTTGGTTACTCTTGAAAACCAGATTTTATGTCCTTACCATTTCTAGTACCACTGTATAGTAGGTACGGTGGAGAAGGGGAGGTTAAGAGTCCTCGGTCCCCTCAACTTTGGCTTGAATGCAGCCAGGTAAGGTCGCAGGTTGTGCGCACCCTCCGGCACCCAGTCCCGTCCCCATTTCATTCAGGAGAGCAGTACTGCAGGAATATAGAGCTGCATTTCCACGGGTGAAGGTTTCCCCCGCTGAAGCCCTCCCGTGTGCCCCCAAACAGATGCCACCCACACCCACACGTGCCATCGCCCCCTCCTGCAGCTGAGCCCACCAAAAGCCCCCGCAAAACCCGAGTGGGCTCACGCTCCGGTGGCCTGGTCAGGCCCACAGCACAAAGCCACCCTAAAAGCTTGCGAGTGAGAAAAACGCCCTTGGAAGTCTGCGGCTCACGGCTGCACTCAAACTCCGTAAGAATAAAAACCCCATTCCTCTCCTTTCCCCTGCTTCTTTCAACCATTTAGCTTTTTTTTTTCTCCTGGGTCAAGCATCATCTATTAGAACATATTGAATTAAGGGTGTTTTCTTCCCACGAGTGCTCGACCAGTCCCACCTGAGCCAAACCCCTGAGACGGGATTAGCCTCCGTGCCTGAACGTCCCCTTGTCCCTGAGGGTCACGCTCCGAGGATGGGGGTGAATCTCACCTGCGCTCCCTCCCTGGGAGTCTGGTTTAATCTCAGAGTCATGAGACACAAACAGCTGTGTGGAAACCCTTTAAGGACCCTAACATCTTTAAAAAAAAAAGCAACGCTTGAAAAATAAGATCGTACATGCAAGGTGAATGTGCTACACTGTATAGACACAAACACATTAAATGAATTTGCAACTATTCCATTTATTACATAGCATTTAAGTACGTACCATCCATGGGATGGTTGACAAGGGGTAAAGAGGTTGCATTTACTAAGCTGCTGTGAAAATTATAGTAGAAGAATCAAATGCATTTCCTGGCTTAACCGAACGTAGGATATGATTTCTCTAAGTACTGTCACTAGTGCTAAAAATATGTGATGGGTTATATCAGTAAGAAGCATCTTCAAAGAGGATTAAAGGTTCCGATTTTTTTTTCTTTTGTTTGAGGCAATAATATATTGAATTCTTCTGGAGTAATTAAACTTGAAACTGATCCAGCTTTTTTTTTTTTTTTTTCCTTTTTGGGTACAATGCTTCTTACAGTTTATAGCTAATTGGCAGGTGAGCAAGATAAGTAGCACTGAACGCCACTTGATGCTGTTACTGCCTAAGGCAGAGACGGGCAGCCTGTTGTACAGGAAGAAGCCGTTCAAACACACATAGAAGATGAGCATAATGAATTTTCACCTGAGGAGATAATGCAATGACTTAACCTCCCACAAGAAATAAGACCTCGGTGTTCCAGGAAATTTCTTATTGAGAAAGTGTTTCAGAGATGACAGCAAAGCTGCTTTGTGGCAACCTAAACACTAAAAAGCCTGTAGGTTGCTTTGCTACTTGGTTGAAATTACAGAATCAGACCACTTGACTTGCATTCAGACTTCACTAATCCCCGTGGAGCTTTATCCCCTGTTTGTCATTAGCTGACTGCATTGACAGACTCCCCTGCTTGCCCTCCCTAACCAAAACAGCAACAAAAACTCCTTTGCATCAAAGAGAATTTTCTTTCAACTTTGATCACATTTCTTGCGGTGCTCAAGCCTGTTGCTAAGAGAAAATACGGTCGTGAGGAATGGGCAAATCATTATTATAATTACTCTTGTTACACCCCAGTGAGAACAAGCCTTTCCTAGCACTCAGCTGAATTATATAGCAGCGTACGCTTTAATTGATAGAGTTAGTGACAGGCCTGCTGGGTTTGGAGCTGCAAGAAAAACCCAGCCACAACATCAGCACGTGGTGCAGGAGCTTGTGCCACCCTGGCCGCTGCTAGCGAGGGTATTAAACGTCCTCTGCCAGGTAAGGGGATGTGCATTGCCCTGTCTGCCAACACCGTAGATTTTATTGCATCAGCCCACTTATTTCAGTGAAATCGGTACCAGCCAGCAAGGAACATAAAGGTTTGCAGCTCGTGCAATGCAGCCTGTGCTAAAATATCTGCTCCTGCTGTGCCAGTGCTTCTCTGTCTGACCCAGCTGAACCAAATTGATGGTCAAGGCTGGAGCAGGAGCAGAAAATGGCTCGCTTGAATTGATGCAATGGAGAAAGTAGGACCCAAGTCTTCTGGCTGTGACTTGTTCCACTGACCTAGCCCCATTCCCCATGTGATGTCATTTATTAGTCTGGAATCTTTTATAAAAACTAAAATAAATAATAAAGAGCACTAATAAATACTAAGCGGAGATATGTGGTTCTTCCAACCATATAAAGAGATCAGGTAGCAACTTTACAGCAGCCAAGTGATGGACCAGACTGCGAAGGCAGGAAACCATAGGAAATTAACAGGCTTTGATGTTTTTCAAAATTCAGTAGCAGACTGACAGCAAAAAAAATTTAAAAAAAAAGGCAGAAGCAAGCTGCAAGCCTAGTTTGGGCTTCCTAAGCATGCTGAAGGAGTGAGGCTCTGGGTTTATTCAGAACGTTTTCATTTTTCACAGAAACTGATAGAAGCTAAACTAGTTACTCAGGGACCTACAGAAAATCTCTGAGCAGATTAGGATTAAAGTTCCGTTTATCCTGGCCTCATCCTATACAAAACAATCTCACTTGCAGTTTCCACAGTTCACTGATAATAGCAGTGGGCTAAAGGCAATTTTCTTCAAAGGTCCAATAGCAGGAACTTGGCAAGAAAATTCTCTAGAGCCTTGAAAGATAAAGCGTGAAAATTTTAAGACTGAGTTGTATATGAATTTAAAATGCAAACTTGATTCTTTTTATTTATAAAAGTGTAAGTCAGAAGCAGCTCCTATTCATTTCTATAGATCTCTATTAGCATAAACCAGAATTAATTTGTACAAATCTACATTAGCCTAAGACACAGATGGTTGTAAGGGGCTTGACTACAGGTTTTACTGTGTTGTGACCAGCTTGCACCCTACCGCAAATCTTGTGACTCATCCCCACCTTTACATCATGCACAAATCACCATAATCCAAGGAAACACACCTTCGCTAAGTGTTGAAGGTTAAAAAGAGGGTTTAAAATAGTTGCATTGCAAGAAATCAGGTTTTAGAGGCAGTACCTTAGTTAGTAGCAGGGGTAGGTGTATGGGATGAGCTACATTCCAGTCTCAGGATCAGCAGCAGCAGGGAAATGGAAATCTGAGTCATTCTTTGCATCTGAACACCCTAAAATAATGTGGTACCCAAGCAGACTCCAAGCCTTGACATCAACGTGGAAAAGCTAGAAGTGGTGTGGCCAAAATCATGCTCCATTATTCAGGATTCGGTAACGTAGCACTGGCGCCACAAGCGTCAAAATTTCTTAGATGTGCAGATCTTCTTTTATTTCTGTTCTGCATCGATTCAGTCTTTCTGATTGTATAGCATTCAGAGCTGAGCTTGGTTATGCTCCAAGAAACACCTGCATAAGCTTTGGAGAGAAGAGGGGGGACTTAATCTACTACCACTTTCATCTGGAAAAAGAATGACAAGATATAGTACATGCTAAAATAAGAGGCTTTTTTCTTACATTCCCAAGTACATAAGGAAAACTGCAGCATATACCCTATCATCTGCTGGAGACATCATGAAAAATATAAATACATCAGCTTCTGAGACTGTAATGCAAGAGCTATAATAAATACATAAAGTGGTGCTGAGAATAACTGCACTCGTTTGAAAATATGCTTCTGCATTTCCAAAGTGCCTCTGTATTTCATAAAGGTGCTTGTTCTGAAACAGTGGTGCTAAATAAAAGCTTTTTAATTTTCCAGACAGTACAAATAGAGTGATTTATCTTTCAGGTGAAAGAAAGAAGGGAAAGGATTATCTTTTTCACCTCCCGTGTTTAAAAGGTATCCCATCAAACTCGAGATGACATGACGTTTACATGGATCACTGCTTAGTCATTCGAGATTCAGCATGGCTGAAAGATGTCAAGTGTAGGGCAAACACCTGCATATGTCAAGACAGTAGGAGTTACACATTGCATTTAAGACCACTAAAGTGCGGAATGAAAGGGCGAAACTGAAATTAACGTGATGAATGCAACAGTTCTGCAACACGACAAGGAAACGGGGATATTCATTAATGTGGAATTATGGCTTGTTCTGGCCTCAAATATTCAGGAAAGGCAGAGAAATTTTGCAGAGAGCAATCCCCGAAGCGGTGTTTGCAATCCTGAAAGTGACTTTGAAAAAGGATGTGCCCCTGATCAAACAGCCCTGGCCGTATTTCACGTTCCGTGCTGCTGGTGCCCCGCACCACCGCTGATGGGTCTCGCGTGCATTAGCGGGTAATGAAGTTCTCAGAAGTCTCTCCGCAGTATCTACGATCCTCGGTTCGGGCGTCGTCGGGTCCAACGCTGGCAGAGCAGCGGGGAGGAGGAGAAGCAGCATCCTGCCCTGTGGAATGAGAAAAAAAAAAGAAAATTGATGTGCGGGCTGGGATTTTTTTTGAAGGTGCAGTGAAACTTTAGCGCTTTTCTTCGTCAGGGCTCCCAAACCTTTCGGAAATGCTGCTTGAGGGCTTCCTTTCATGTCACGATGCACCTGAGGAAATTACAGCTAAGCAGAGTGTACCCACGTGGATAGGATGGTCTTTATCCATTTCTCTCTGCCCGTTATCAGTCATAGCTTGAGACATTAAACTCTATCCCAGGCTAAAAAAGCCTTCTCTTTGCTTTTAAAGATAAGAAGTGACAGCTTTGTAGAACTGGACAGCTTGGAGATCCTTTAAAATATAGTTTACAGAAGTGCTTCTTTGGCTTTACTGCACTTCTGAAGTCAATCAAGGAACAGGGCAGAGAAGACTGAAAGTCTGCATCCAGCTATTTCCTTGGAGTTACAGCTATTGATTACAATTGCATTGACTACCAGACCATTTAATCTAATGAAATTGTTCTTGAATGACAATACTGCAATTGAGATGAAAGTGTAGCCAGCTTGGAAGGAAAGTTTAAAAGTGTTGGAAGAGGCAATGGTTCGATTTCATGGTACAGATGTGTTTGTCAGAACATATTCTGCACTGACTGTGTTGTGTTTGGCTGTACTCCTGTAGAAATTCTGTTATTTCACCAGAAGTAATGCAGAAGGAGAATGGTTAGTAGGTTTCCTACTATTTCTATGAATGTTCTCCCATACAATAAATTTATAAAGCTGTCAGGGCCTAACGCTGAGTCAATAACAAATTATTGATTAGGAGGCAAGTGTAGCTCTCAAAGGCTTTCAGATAATTCCGTTACTTGTGGCTTAATATGAAGACAGAGAGTTAATTATTTATACTATGCATGGGGTTCACTAAATGAGAGCTGCGATTTGCAAGATGAGATAGAGTCATAAATTAATGCTTTGTAAAAATTGTTCTTTACTCAAAACCAAAAAAAAAAGTATTTGTGGGGTGGAGCAGTGATAGGCATCACTGAAACCCAGTACGTCAGGCTGCTTCTGGAGACCCTCCCATCACTCGGAGGTACTTACACAAAGGGGCTGCACTTTATTCTGGGTTTCCTCATGCCCTTGTCCCACCCTAAATATAACAACATATCTGGTTTTTGTCTCATTTCCAAACAAAAATTATCAGAGTGTTAGTTTACCTGTTGAAAGACCACTGCACGTGTAAAGACACTGGTCTGTCATGTCTGAACCTGACATGAAACCCAGAAGCATTTTATTAAGTTCTGTGGTTTTATTTTTAAATTAACATTGCTGTTTCTTTACTCATTTTTATGTCATTAGACCCCAAAAAAAGAGAGAGTACCTGGTTCCCCAAACTTTTTTTTAAGTCACCTTTTCAAATTAGATAATTTTGATTAAATGCTTCAGCTAGCAAAGGTCTTCAGAGCGGGCTTTAGAAAAGGAACCTTCCTAGTCAGGACAAAGGTGCAAGAGATAACATGATTGCTCTCAGACAGCCCTTCATTGATTTTAAATTATGTTGTAATATTTCACTGCGTTTACTAGTAAAGGATCTCTTTAGAAGAGGATGAAGGCAATTCTGCTACCGCCACAGTGGGCCATTGCCCACACCGTGCTCCTTCTGAGCCCTGGAAAACACCTGCAGACTCCTTTCCTGCACTCGTAACAGCTTCTAATTATTCCTCAGTTACTTCTCAAATTTATTTCATCTTCTTCCCTATTTAAACCCTGAAATTCTGTCCCAGGCATCTTTTGTAACTGCAGCCACCCCATCTTCCTTCAAAGCTCTTGGGTTACCTATTGCCTCTGTTGCTCAGACCTTCAACCACTTCACACTTTTGTTGCAGCACTTAACTGTAAGTGTTAATTGATGGACTACAACTGATGGGAGCGTTCGGCCTCATGGCTCGTGACAGCGAGAGTTTTGCTATTGTGCCAGACAAAAGAATTAAGGTAACTGCTGGCTCCTATCGCCTTACATGCAAATAGTGCCCCAGCTCAATTATTAATGGGGAGGGTACCTGCTGCCTGGCTTGAGTGGGTCTTGGCATCCGAGCTCGGATAGGGGACACTGGGAAGTAATTCAGGAGGGAACAACCCTTTTAATAAATTACGGACGAAAATCTCTTTGGCCAATGAAAGGTTAAATAACAGGGATAAGTGAGTCACTCCGTCTCCCTTCCTTCCCCCCTCCCTGCGCTGCAAGTTTAATAAGCCAAAATCAAAACCATCTAGGCCTGGAGCTTTCTAAGATTTAAGACTTTAAAATGTGAAGCACCTCATTATATCTGCCTATTTTCAATAAAAGGGGAAGATAACTGGTGTCACGTCAATGTCTTATCAGTGATATTTGTTTGACTTCTATTTCAAAAGTGCACTGCTTGCTTTTTCTGGTGCTGGAATCAAACACTTCTGAACAGTACAGTATAAGAAGATGTATCGGTTTTCACCTAAGAACTTTAAAAAGGAGGCCAGTCTGTTTCGCTCTGTAGAAATAAAGAACTATTGTACAGTATAGCATATAACACTTGCAACATGGCCAATTGACTTCCTTCCTATTAATCAACTACTCTGTTTACCTTCTTATACAAACCATTTCAAAACCATTAAAACTAAGAGGATTAGCATCACATTTCTGGCAAAATGCACCTTAATTTCAGCAAATGCTACTTTCACTCTCTGAGGAGATTTAAAAAACCTTGAAAGAAATGGATTCTTTATTGTGGCAAATTCACTGAAACAGATATAAATTTTATCTCCCATTTTAAAAAGGGGGGCAAGGAGGGAGGGGAGAAGAAGAGGGGTAGAAGAATACAATTCTCTCAATCCAGTGCGAGAGGACTGCAAAGGAATTAAATTACCAAGAAAGAAAAATTTTCAAAGCACTCCTGAAATGTGAGATAAATCCTGACAATGTGAAATAACTGTTCTGTTCTGGCAATGTACAAATAGTTCCTACTTTTGTAACCTTTGCTGGGAAATAGTTGGGAGTGGTTCACTTAGTCTGTGAATAATACTGCAAGCCAACAGTTGAAGGCCCAAAGGTCCCCTTTTCATACACCCTGGGAATTTGTCTGGTACAGACAAGTAGAAATGCTCATGCCATTTATTCTAACTTAATTTTATTCAGCTTCCAGTCTTGACAGTAAAAGTTTTGCATAGAATTAAATGGGGGAAAAAAAATTTTCCCAGTAAATTCATATCTGCTCTAAGCATAAACACCATGTAGCATCATCAATATAAATGTTTGCCTCGTGGCACTGCAGCCATGCATCGTGCTTTGTCAAATGTGAGGTTTAAGAGATGTAACAACTAATCACGAGTCTGAGAAAAAAATGTATCATAAAAGCACACTGAGTGGGTATAATGGAGACCTAACGCCTAAAGGACACATACCCCAACACAAAGGCACAAGAAAATGATATATAAGGGAATATAACAGAAAAATTTGCCTCTGAGTAATGTTAAGAGAAATTCTCCAGGAAGGGAGGTAAAAAGAAGAGAATTTAAATATTTCCAGGAACTTGTCATAGATATCCCATGGAATGAGAACACACAGTGGAGTCTTAATCCAGACAACCAATAAACTTCATTAAACACCAATAATTCCACACATGATAAATAAAGTTGTCAAGGATGCTGCAGGGCCCTCCACGCAGGGCTGGCAGACGGGGTGCAGAACAAGTAGGAGTCCCACTCCCTGCGGAAACTCTGTCAAGAGACACTTTGGGATGTCCCACAATGGCAAAAATGACACACAAGGGTACATTCAGGGGCCTAAATTGTATGAAAAAGTACCAGAGATAGGCATATTAGATTATTTTTTCTGTTCCTTCGCTAATAATTTCTAGCAGGAAATTTGCTATTCGGTCACTAAACGAGTGTGTCCAGAGAAACACCTAAAATCCCTCTTGTAAGTAAAAAATGTTAAATTAGAGCCACAGGTCACTATTTTCTCAATAGTGTTACTAATTTCTATCTATATTTTTGTCATTTGCTCACAATAATGAAAAATATCTTTTTTCCCCCACTTTTGTTACATAGTTTGAGCCTGCTGAGCAGGTCAGAGGCTAAGTGGCACTATTCTGCCTTCTTCATGCCATCCCTGAAAATTAAAGATTGGAGGGGTGAACAGAAGAATTCACAGAAGATATCATTTTTATTAATGAAAATCATTAAAAGTAATTATAAAAGGAACACATTTTCAGGAGGGGATATAAGCTGAAAACAATATTTTCAGAAAAAAATGTTTTGATTTTAACCCTTTCTTTCATCTAACACCGCTTAAATCATGCTCAGAAATAAGACAACAGTGGTTCCAAAGAAAAGCTACAGCTCGATGATAGAAGGCGCCAGCTAAAATACCACTGAAGTTCGAAGCCCACCCTACTGGCTATTTTTCCAGTTACCCATCCAGTGCAGCCCAGATAGCTGATATATGGGTATTGCTCTGTGATTGCTGGTTTGGGATCAGGTTTTTTCAGGTGCATAATTTTTCAGACAGACCTTGAAGATCGGTCTCTGGGGTCTGATGGTGATGGCCCCTTCTGTCTGACAAGATAAATGAGCCTTTATAACTCTTGTCATATCATAGAGCTGGCATCAGGAAATTAAGATAAAACTTTTTTGCTGGCATTGCATTGTTATAGGTCTGCATGACTAAACTCCTCGTTGCTGGAAAAAGACTAGCTACGCTGGGGCTTTTTTTGTTGAACAAAGGACACAACCTCACCAATTGATAGCTTGCTTGGAGGAGCTATCCCCTTGCTTCTGTAGCTTGGGGCAACAGGCATTAAAAATGAACTGTTTATCTCTTGCAGCTAAAAAAATCAGTCTCCTGGGCTTGTTGATCAAAAAGAAAAATTATATTTAAACACAGAGCCTTAATTCCAATTTAGTCTGAAGAGTTCAATCAAAGTGAAGAACTCCTATGTGGGAACTTCTTCATGAAAAAAAGTTTTAAAAAAGAAAATGCCTACCTCTGTCTGTTAAAGAAAAAGCTTCTGATAAAAAATAGTTTGGGTTCATAGAATCATAGAATGGTTTGGGTTGCAAGGGACTTTGAAAAGTCATCTAGCCCAACCCCAATTATTGTCAGAAAGTTTCCCGATCAGTGGTGCACAAAACACTTACACAGAGTGTATGGAAATAACTTTTTGACACAGAGTAGGCTTCTTCTCATTACCAGGTTGTAACAAACAGTTCTTGAATATTGTTTTTTCCATTACAGTAATAGCTATAAAAATTCTAGAAATACAGTTGAGAAAAATAATTGTACACAAAAAAACCAAAACATTGCCATGGTCTAAGCAGTGGTCCGTGCCCTACGCCACTGCTCCAGTCCGTCCTGTAGCTCTCCTCTGGTGTGTAAAAACACTGAGGATTTTACAAGCACCATCCTTTCAAAGCATCTTCTTTCCCAAGTCCTAAATTTCTTGCTACACTTTTTGGGACTGCAAGCTTAGAGCTATAGCTTCTCCTTTTTGCACAAAGAAAAAAAAAAATATGGGAATTTCAGCATCATCTGTCACATAGGTCCTTTCATAAATGGACCTGTGTTTCTTCTGCAACAAAAGATAAGCTGCAGTAACCCAGCGCTGGGCTGCATCTGATGGCCATTAGGCGGAAAATGCTGCCAAAACTGGAGGCTTAGCCTTGGTAGGATGGACCTGGGCGTCAGCGGCCTTTCTCAGCGTCCCCAGCCAGGACAGCAGGGAGCTGCCTTTAGAGTCCGCTCTGCGTTTTGCATCGCAAAGGGTCTACAGTGCAGCTGCAAGCTGGGTATGAAGAAGGGGATAAAGAAGCCCGGCTTAAACCCGTGTTTTTGTCAGAAGAGTTAAAGGCCATTAAGCTGGGTCTTTTAAGCTGGCTAAGAGAAAGCCACCATAGATTCAGCAAGATATACTGTATATTAAAAGGTTCCTGATTTTTTCAAAATGATAACCTGCTGAAGGAAATGATGTCCTCTGCCACAGTACCTGGTTGTCTAATTGCAAACCATGCAACCTTATCCCCCCAGAGATTTACAGATAAAAAAAACCACTGTCATCACCTCCACCCTCCCTGGCTCCGCTCTCTCTGTACAGCAGGTAAGACAAGAAACAGCGACTGGAAAATTTAAATAGATAGAGTACATTTGAGAAACTGGACAATTACAAACACCAGCACGGACACGCGTGCAGCAGGAATGTAACAAGTTAGTGACAGGAGGCTTTTCAACTCAATACCAGTAAAATAAATAACGAATGTGACTTTGGAGGAACATGGTAGCCCCGAGTACTTCAATTCAGGCAACCGATGGAAGTACCCATCTGGATAAAGTTTAGAAGTTATTTGTTAAAAAAAATAATAATAAGCAAGGTGCAAAATTCAATGTTTCCCTGGCAGTCAGGATGACAACTCATAACAGTGCGAGGAGGAGGACCAGGATAACTGATCATCTGTGGGGGTCTTTTGAAATCTTTTGGCCTTTCTTCATCCTCTCACTTCAGTTGTGACACGCTCAAACCCTCGTGGTGTTTGCCAGTTTGACTTTGCTGTTATTTAAGCTTTCTTGCTTAAGAGCATTTTGGCAAGCCGTGTCAGCAGGCTGATGGTCATAGGACATTTCCTTAGTTTGGTTTAAGCCTAGGTAAAACCAGACTGGTTTCAAGCTGCGTTACAGCCCCAGGCAATCAAAACCTGCAAACCTTAGGGGCAAAACCTCAGACTTTTTCTAAATCCTGCAGATTGCAAGCTTGCATTAGGACAGACTCCCCCTTCCGATTTCTTTTTTTTCTATCTGCCCTCCTGCTCTTCAGGACTCCTGTCCTGGACAGGCAAAGGTTTATCTCCATTTGGCCCATTCCCAAATCCTAAGAGAGAGAAAATCCTATGTTGATTCTGTAGTTTCCTGCCTGGTTAATCCCACTGATGTTGATGCTGGGATTTGTCTATAGGATTTTGGTGATGCTGCAGCCCAGACAGCAACATGGGGAGGTTACTGCAGCTTCAGACTTGAGCAAGAGACATTAACCCTTTTCTAATTCTCAACCCCTACAGATTTTACAGTAGAGGTACAGCCTTACGGAAAAAAACCTAAGGTGTGGGCTTGTTCCCTTTATTTACCTGCCACAAACCACCTTGTAGCAGATTGCAAACTAGTTCAAGTTTCACAAACCAGAGGTGGAAAGCAATGTTGTACGAAGTACTCATGATCCCCACGGGGCTTGGGGAGGGCAGTGCAAGACAGTGACAGCCTGGCTTGTGTCAAATCTTTTCTCTGCCCTTCTCTGGCTCCCAGAGCACTATACTTCCCTCTTGTCCCATTCCTCCGCAGGCTCAGGGAAGAGAAGGATAATAGTGTTTGAGATAACCCACCTTCATGTATTTTCTTGGGGTTTTTTCCCCCACATGTATCTGAGGAGCATTGGCTGGGGCGGTGCAATCACAAAGTGATGCGATGCTGCTCCCTGTCCCTCTTTCCTGCACCTGGGTCACTAGTGGAGGAAATCCCCATGTACGCATTCAAAGCGAATCACTGCCGATATCTCACTCCAAAGGATCCACGCTACCAGGCAGCAGTCTGTGAAGATGTACAACATACATCCGCAGAGAACTTTTTGCCTGTCCGTGTTATAAATGTGACTATATCCATACGCCTTGTTCCTGTGCTTGGCACTGTTATTGAAGACATCATTTTGTTTTGTTACTGCTTTGCAGAGCGAGGGTGACTTTGTATAAATATTTTCCCTGAGGTTTTCCAGTTTTGAAAGGCAGAGGTGGAAAGTAGAGATGAATTGAGAAGGCGCTCAGAGGCAGCGATCTGAAGGTACCTGCTGGAAGCACCCTCGCTGTAAAACAGGACAACCTGTGGGATTATGTTAATTCCTGTGATGAGTTTCAGTCCAGGATTGCTCTTTCACTCCATCAGTCTAGAAATCGGGGTCTGTTCTTTGCACCTCCATCGCTTCCCTCGGGTAGGAAGACTTCTCTCCACAATCTAATCTTTGGAGACATCCACCACTGTTTGGGTACTTTTAATGCCTGCATCTGCCGGACCTATTTGCTCTGTGTGGGAAGGGAATGGCTTTACTCTGGAGCTCACCTTTGCTGCAGTGAGTGGCTGATGTCCTTGGCTGCTCCAAAGCTCAGCTCATAGTTACACCCAGCTCTGACAGTCTTAGGGTGGCCGGCTGGGATTGCTGAGCTGTGTAGGGCTTGCGTGGCAAGGTTTTGGTAGACAAGGGGCTACAGGGGTGGTTGCTGTGAGGAACTGCTAGAAGCTTCCCCTGTGTCCGACAGAGCCAATACCAGCCGGCTCCAAGACGGACCCGCCGCTGGCCAAGGCGGAGCCCATCAGTGACGGAGGTAGTGCCTCTGGGAGAACAGATTTAAGAAGGGAAAAAAAATCTGTGCAACAGAAACGGCAGCCAGAGAGGGGAGTGAGAAGATGTGAGAGCCCCAGCCCTGCAGCCCCCCAGGTCAGTGCAGAAGGAGGAGGAGGAGATGCTCCAGGCACCCGAGCAGAGATTCCCCTGCAGCCCGTGGTGATGAAGACCACGGTGAGGCAGGCTGTCCCCCTGCAGCCCAGGGAGGTCCACGGGGGAGCAGATCTCCACCTGCAGCCCAGGGAGGACCCCACGCCGGAGTGAGGAGTCCTCCGCCTGAGGAGGAGAAAGGAGCAGCAGAGACAACGTGTGATGTACTGACCACAACCCCCATTCCCCGTCCCCCTGCGCTGCTGGTGGGGAGGAGGGAGAGAAAAATGGAGTGAAGTTGAGCCTGGCAAGAAGGGAGGGATGGGGGGAAGGTGTTTTAAAATTTGGGGTTTATTTTCTTATTATCCTACTCTGATTTTAGTTGTTAATAAATTAAACCAATTTCCCCAAGTCGAGTCTGTTTTGCCTGTGATTTGATCTCTCCCTGTCCTTATCTCAACCCATGAGCCTTTCGTTATATTTTCTCTCCCCTGTCCAGCTGAGGGGGGCAGTGATAAAGCGGTTTTGGTGGGCAGCCAGCATCCAGCCAGGGTCAACCCACCCCATGAGCACACAGCTCTCGGCCCTCGATGCGTTCCTTTGGTTGCACCATCAGGGCAGTTTTACATTCATTCCCTGCTACCAGAGGAAGGATGAAGGAGGTGTAATAGGGGGTGAAGATCTAGCTGTCTCATGCAGGAGTGTATTAATTGAACAAATTTTTATGGATGTGGAAGTCTAAATGACTTTTCTGCCTCTAGGCTTTCTGCGCAGGATTGTATATTCAGGTGAATGAAATATATGAGCTAAGCTGGGTGAACATTTAGCAAAACTAAAATCTTTAGCTAAATTTGCCACCCCTGACCTCTACACACATTTATTTGGTCTCATTTTAGAAAACCATCATTTTGCTGGGCCTAACATCAGGTTAGGATGAGAGAGGGCAGAGAAAACTGGATGAGGGGAAAATGCCAAATTTCCTTTCTGCTGCTTCTTCCCCTCCTCCCCACCAGTCTGGAAAACACTTTTTGTAGGGCGATGGGCAAGGTGACCAGGGACTTGGCAGGGCTGGGTAAATACACTTTTCTCAGCATCAGCTATGCAGATACGAAGAGCTAAACATTACCTCCAAAGCCAGACCATGAGGAAGGTGTCTGCAGACACAGGCAGGGGGAAGGTGGCTAACAGGGTCATACGTGACCTTGCACAACTCACTCCATTCCTATCTCTTCTCAGCTGTTTTAAATAAAAAGTCATTTGGGACAAGGGTTTTCTGTAGCCCTATGACTGTAAAAATGAGGCCCTGGCCCCAGACATGCAAATACTGACACACAGCTTGTGAGCGTTTCTTCTTTAGATTTGCATGGGGAAAACACCCTTCTAATTCCTGAAGCTTTAGCAGCTCATTTCAGCTTTCTCTGGATCACAAAGAAACCAGTCTCAGCAACCTGTAGGTGCTACCCTGCCAGAAAAAAAGAGACATCTGATCTGACCCATTTGCTGGCGAAGGAAGCAAGACTAAATATAGACAATTTCTCTGTGTGCTGCCCAAGAAGGTTACAAACCCTGACTTCCCAAGCAAAAGGCTAGGAGGGTAAGCTGTTAACATTTGCAAATGTACACCTCCCTCGTTATCTTACAGTCAAGCTTACACAGTCTATTTAGTATCATTCGAGAGTTCACTGAGATGAAAATAATGACAAAAAATACTGTGACAAGATAAAGTACAGTGCTATAAAAATTCTCTACAGTGCTATAAAAATTAGATTCTTAGCAGAAAAGAGAATGAAGAGGTAATTTAGTAAAAGTGATGGATGAACCTTGGAAGGTTTAGAATTTTAGTTCAGTGCAGTTGCTTATTCAAACCTGGGAAATTCAGGGGAATGGTCACCCACCATGATAGCTGGTCCCCTCTGTTTCTCACCCACCTTAAACCTGGGAATGGGAAGAACACAAGAAACAAAAGGCAATCACAGTGTTTAATCTAGCTAGATTCCGGTTCTCACATTTCCTGCAAGCAAAGTGCATATATTTCTATCAGGAAAAATGGAGACACTTGCTGCAACGTGGGGCAGGACTTGCACGGCGTCTGAGGTTGCCAGAGTATCACCTTTTACGTGTGTCTCATTTTCTGCAAGTAGTTTGTATAATTAAAAAAACCCTTTTGACTGGTTAACAGGTTAGGAGTAAGAAAAGGGAATACTTTGGTAGTGGTATGATTGTCTGGCGTTGATAAATCGAAGTAATGGCTTGCATTTCACTAGTACTGTTGATCCTCAGATGTCTAAGTGCTAAGAACTAAATATCTTCTTTGCCGCTGTTGTAACTGGAGAAAAGTGAGTCCTAGCTAAATGAAATAATGAACCATGGTCACCATGGGATTGGATGTTACAAACAGGAATAAAATTCAGATCTACCAAGCCCAGGATTTCATTTTGATAAGGGAGGCTGTACCTATTTTATTGAATGATAAGCAATGTTTTCAACATGTGACCATATTCTCCCTAGGCACTTTGTATGAGCAGAAGAGTATGAAGTATAGACCTTGGAGTTACACGAGCACTAACATCAGTTGGCTGAACTATTCATCCTAAAAGATACACAAATGCTGTAAAATAAAACTACTTCAATACTTCATTGAGTTTTGGCCTGACTATGGACTTTTGTCTCTAAGCAACTAAAACCTGACATCTATCTCCACAAGGCCAAATTTTCAGTGATGGCATTGCTTAGAATTTATTACCTAATATATATATATGTATGTATATATCAGTCTGGTATTTATTGTACACACCTGGCTGCTGAGAGGCTTTACAGCTTCACAGTGAATGTCAAAGGTAGGGTTTGAACTGTTTAGATAGTTGCATGTAACAGATGCAAAACGTGTAGAGCTGAACCCAAAACCACAACACTCTTTGTATAGGACAGTTGCAGTTTGCTGTGAGCTCCCAGCAACATCCATGAAAAGCCTTTTTTTCTTTAGGCAAACACTTTGTACACTGCCCAACTGTCTGTACATGCAAAATAATACCTTTCTATTTCTCACAGTGTCAGTAAACCACAACTGAAACGAGTTTTATTTGTTACAGTCTTTAAAACATGACCCTTGATAATTTTTCTTAACTGTATTGTATCTGACCTCAATTAAACTTAAAGAAATATTATATACTTTCAATTAAATACTTTTAATATGTTTCATTAACTAGAATGGAAAGAAATAAGGCAGCTCCTGGACAAGACTTTCTTTGAAGGAGTGATATGAAAGCATACATTAAAAATTATTATTCTTTCTAGCCTTGAGTCTTACCTGGCTGGCAGAAATGAGAGGCAGCTGCCTTGAATGTAGGAGGGATGTAAAAGGACAATCGTAAGCTAACACAGAACGTTTCGCCACAGGTGTGCCCAGTGAGGTGAGTGGCTGGTCTGGGTCAGAGCGGAGGTGCTGGTGGTCCAGGGCTCCCTCCCCAGCTGAAGAACATGCACAGAGCACGCACACACGATGCTCCCCCTGATGCTATCTGAATTTTTTTCCACCTGAAGACGTCCTGAGCCAAGTATGGCCAGATATATTTATGCACATACTGTACAGAAGAACTGGTTCTTCTTCAGCGCTTCTCTGGACGTGCAGTGAGGGCAGATTATCATTTGTCTGTAGCAGATTAGGCAAGAACGGGGGGGTGTCAGTGGCCTTGCCTCTCTTGAGCCTGGGATCTGACTGAGTAAAGGCATTATTCTAGCAAGCTGTCCTCCTCCAAAGGGCAGGCATGCTCCTCGCGCCCTCCCCATCTCCTCGCTACCCCCTTGGGAGAATGTTTTTTTTCCTTTTGTCATTTTCCCCTCACACTTTTCTGATTGGACACGTTATTTATGGACTCTGATATACTGTATTTCTGAATTGATTTTGTGTTCAGCTATTGTAAAGCATTTTTGTGGACCAGTACCTCAGGGTGATATATTTTTTTTTCTTTACTGATGTTCTGACTTACCTTTTTCTCCCTGAGTTTCCTACCCTTTGCCTCTTGTTTTCCTCTTTCTTCCATAGTGGACCAGAATATGCAGCTAATCTCCTCAGGAAATAAAACCTCATTAGAAAATGATAAGAACTAAAGTGCATTCATTTTAATGAGACAATTATATTAATTTGCTTATGGCCAGTAATAGAGAATGAGAAAACCTTTTCATTTTATGTTTTTCATCTCTTTTTTTTCTCCCTTTGGTCCCACTGCCGTGTAATTTCATTCCAAAGCCCTCCACGAAGAACTGACAGCATTTCTATGGACATGCTGGTGGCAGCCAGCGGAAGCCCAAGAAGGTGGAGACAGACGGCTCTCCATCTGCACTTCACCCTTCTCCCCAGGAAAAGTCTCCCAAAGAACAGAGTGTGGAAGAGCTGGACTTAGATAATATACTCCTGTCATGTCAATAATTAAACTAGAAAAATCACCAAGGGATGACTATGAGCTGATAATGATCCTTTGGGCTTGGTGGTCTTCCAAATCATGACTCCAAATCACTGACTCTCTTGTTAGAAGAATAAGTCCCTTCCATAAATGAGGCAGGTGACAGCAGTTTAAGCACCTATAATGTAAAAATCAGGTGGCATAATGTGTTAGAGAGATTGTCTTGATCCCTTCCTTGTGGTCAGAACTGTGGCTGCCATTGAACTGTTACTCACAAGTTGGAAAACATTTATTAAGAAGGTTTATAGGTAAACACATAGGGATTTTAGCTGTGGTTGGAGTCAGAAGACAAGGATATATTTCAGGAAACGGACAATCTGCTTTACGAAACACGAGCACAGAAGCACCAGGAGAAGTTGTTTCTACAGTGCTGTTTAGTTCCTGCTCACACCTTGCATTTCTCTTTTAAAGCATCATTAAAGACATTCAAACCTTATGCTTTGCTCCAGCCAAGAGGTAAAATTTCAGAGATTTGCTGTTAATGCCTTTAATTAATAAGGAATGGCAGTGGTAAGTGGCTCGTTCAGGGATGAAGGTGGGTACCTCTACTGTCCCTGCCTCATCACAAGGACTCAGGGAGGTGCCAGCTGCTCCACAACTTAGCAGCGAGCACGAACAGAGATGTGGAAAATAAAAAAAGAAAGGTGCAGACGGTCTTGTAGGCAGATCAAATATTTGAGAAGCAGAATATACACATACTGATGTTCTCTCCAGAGTGGATCACACACTAGCATGGTTATATTTCTCTGTTATTTGATCTGCCTGACTCAGAACTAGTTGGGGGCACTCTCCCCAGCCCTGCAGACAAATATATATAAACATCTAATTTCTAGCTCACTTGTCCTTTGGGTGTCTCAGAACTCTTTTGAATCCTAAATTACACAAACAGACAGACCTGACAGGTCCGTGTCACATCCAGGAGCTGAACTCCAGGTTGGGGCTGACCGCCATAATCCTTCTCTTCAAAGAGAAGTCCCGTACCGTCATCCATGCAGATGATGGAGCTGATGTTGTAAAGTCTCTCTGTTCTCAGCCAGTTGAAGATGAAGATTTGTAGTTAATCTGGACAGATAATGTGGATTTTATTACTCTTGCGGCTGCCTGTTGCTATTACTGAATGGGCAGTTCTGTACCATACTCGGAGTTATGTATCAACCGCAGCGACAGTTCGAGTTTGGCCGAGGTGCGCGGTAAGCGCTGAGAACAGAGGCCATGCTTTTTATCCCAGGATTTTTATCATTTTACCAGGTCCTATTTATTTTCAAGCATCTGTTCAACCTTTCATGCCAGATGAAAACAATAGCTTCAGCTGCTTTCTACCTGAGCGCTGGAGGAGTTCAAGCTGATATTCACATCAAAGCACTCCGCATATTTATCATTCCTGATTCTGTAATAAGCAGCGGCGTCTGACAGATGCACAAAAGCGCCACAGTTTCCACTTGGCCCTTACAATGACTTCAAACTAGGATTAAAAACTCACTCAGGAAATACGGAACATTTTCCTTACTGAATAATTCCAATCTCCTCGCAACTTGCGTTGCTGGCAATGCCACGCTACACCCAACGGCCGGGGAGTAAAGGGGACGCGTAAAGGGGATGCTGCAGCAGAGTTCACTGCTGGTTTTAGTGGGAACAGGAATACACCTATAATTCTTCTCCAGCACTTGATAAAGTGACACATTATCAGTTTGGTTTAGAATTTTTCAGACATGATAAAGATGTATTTCCTTGCGGGCAACCCTAGTCTTATTCTAAGGAATAAGTCACTTTTTCATTTACCAGAAAGCAAATCTTGCTCTGCAGTTAAAGCTTATGTTTAAGAGAAAAAAACATACCGTAAATAAAGCAAAAAATCTGAATTCAGCTATCAGGGCGCAATTCTTTAGTAGCTTGTCTCAGAATAACTTGTATCGGTGACAGCCCCAAAAGTAGGGAAGTAAGAATATGTAACAACTTGACATTATTTAATACCTGGAAAAAGCTGTTAAAAGAACATTATCCAGCCTGCAGAGAGAGGCACCTAATCACCCTTACAAGTGTGTCAGACGCCATTATTTTTTTTCTTACAATTTTTGAACCATCACATACATTTTTTATTGAATGTACTGCTTTATGCTATGTGAGAGAAACCAAGAGCATTGGCCACAAGCTCCAAACACATTCAGTAACAAGAAAATTCAAAGCTTACTGGAACATTTGAATTCCATTATGGAAGATTGGCATATAAACAGAGACAATACATGCTTTACTCAAAGTAAGAGAGTATAGACACATACTGATTTTAAAAGACAATTAAAACCACTTTAATTAATATTATACTAAGATTTTTGGTGATTTTAGTAAGTAATAATCCCATTTAAGATTATCAGATTTAGGCGTAGATGCTTTATAAAGAAACTAGTTTGTTTAAAATGTGTTTTTCACATGATTATGGGATTTGGCTGAAGAAAAAAAAAAACTTTGCAAAATTTAAAGCCTCTTTAAAAGTGAATAGTAGTCTCTTCACCAGTATGCAGTAGTTGCTTGCTTTGGATTATAGCGTGGAGACATCTGCAAATCAATAAAATGATACAATAGAGTCTTTAAATTGATCTTTTTAAGGCATAATTTGCATTATGGGCTCACACCTGGTGAAATTTATCTCAAACAATAGCATATCAGTATTAGCATGCTCAATTATAGGTCTTCCTACTATACAATAGTTAGTATGAGTCCCTAAAGGCTAAAATGGTTCTTTTCCAGAAAGCCGTATATTTTTATGTTTAAATAATCCATAAAGACTGTCCCTGTTGAGAAGTTCAAAAAGACTGTTCTGAATCCTTCATTGCAGGGCTTCAGGCTGTATGATATAATGCAAATCCTGGCAGTCATGCAGTAGGTCCCTGTTTCAGCTCTGGATGCCCTTTTTTGGGGGCTTCATGTTGACTGCCAGAATGTGATTCTGATTTACCTTTCATTTTATAATACAGCCTAGAGTCCCTTAGTCTAACGTTAGCAAAGGACTTAAAACTTATTCAAGCAGCAGTGCTCAAGGAGACCTTGAAATCAAAGGCTGCAACGTGTTGGTGGCCAGCGCACCCCCAGCAGACACCAGCACGCTTTCATTACACTGATGTACAGATACTGGTCAAAGGGCCGGAGCTCGTGCGCGATGCTCTGCCCAGTGCTGTGAAAAATGGGGTATTGATAAAAAACAGTGTTCTGGCTTGGGGCAAGCATGTAACACCTAGTCAGTACGTGCACATGGACACAAGTTGCCCCGCAGAAGTCTTATTACATATGTGTTTAAAGCGCATACACACAAAAAGGCACAAAATTAAAATTACAATTAAGCACATGCGTAATATGACTTCTATGGGGCAACTTGTGCCCATGTGCTTAAAATATGCCCATGTGCTTGTGTCCATGTGCTTAAAACTAAGCACATACTGAAGTTTTTGCTGGGTTGGGTCATCCCGACTTGCTCAAGGTCAAAGAAGAATTTGACACCAGGACTCAATGGGACCCAAACCTCGGGAACCAGCTGCAGTCCCCGATCTCCCGGCCACCCTTTTCCTCCAACACGAGGCAACTGGAAGCAGACAGTCATCTGTTGCATTCAGTAAATGTCCCCAGGTTTGGGGATTTTTTCTGACAGGCTTAAGCAGGAACTGAAGAACTCATAGCATCTTGATCGCTGTTATTTGCTTTCTTTTGCAGGACTTCTTCTTACCTTGCTTGAATTTGCAATTCTAAATAATTCTCTAGCATGCTTCCAAATTCCAACCTCATATTAAATTATTAAGGAGGTGGTTTTGAAATATCTTATCTTGACATGTATCTCCTGAGCCAAATGACCTCAGGCACTGTTCCTAATTAATTTCATAAAGAAAAAAAAAAAAATAATCTGGCAAGAGGTACCGGCAGTGACCCTTCCCAAAGTCCTCCAGACTGCTGGGCTGCTCCAGGCTTGGAGATGCATGAGAGGGAGGGCAGGTCCGACATGGCCCTGCGGCTTCATCTCCTTGTACCACCGCTCACCATCACGGTGGCAAAGCATGGATGCTTCCCTCCATCTGATACCGGGGCCAAAGGCAGCTCAACCCTTCCCAAACACCCACCGGGGCAATAACCAAATGTGAAATAAAAAGCTCTTTTTTTTCAACATTAAAAGCAGCTGAAACAAAAGGTCTTTTTTTTTTCTTAAACAATATATTCTGAGAGAATGAGAGATTAAGTTTGAGGAGTCACTTCCAATCAGAAAGCCACCATTTAATTACAACACACAGGAAATTACAGAGTGAATGGCCGGGACAGTGATAAGAGACTGACACCGGAGGATGACAGGTACTGAAATCCGACCACTTCATCACAAAGCTACTTATCACAAGAGCCTGTCTGGAAGGCTGACAATCTGATTGTACTGTCAACTCAATTCATAATTAATATATTTATCAAATTAATTACTGAAAAAATCTCACTGGTGCTCGCCATAAAACAGTGGCTAAATTCATTGCCTGTTGGCTTCGTTTACTGCTAATAACTGTGCTGTCAGTTTAATGAGGGCAGTGAGTGGGCCCTGTTTTAGCTGCATGACAGACAAATTGCCCTCTTATATAGAATGATACAGAGAATTTAAGAGAAGAAAAGAAATATGTCATTGTTTGGTGACAGCCACAATCGGAGCCTTGTCTCGGAAACTTAGCATCAGCTCTAACGTACATGAAAGGGAGGTTGGGAATTCCTTTGTCAGCTAAATAAATACTTTATGAAATCCTGACTGATCCCTTCGTCTGAAATGACCTCGCGGCACCGCGTGGAGCTCTCAATAATTCCTTGTTTATTCCAAAGACCTGACAGGAGGTTCTTGTTCGACAGGACGCAGGAATTTCGGTGCACGCCTGTGCCGGTGGGACCACAACACCGATCCCCGACTGCCTTGGGAAGCGGGAGACCCGAGGAATGGCAGGGACGGAGCTGTGGGTCTCCTAACGGCCGCGTGATGCACGAAAGCGGCAGAACCCAGCACCCATCCGGCACGGGCAAACACAGCACTGCTGTAACTTGGACAGAGGACCTGTCTATTATGCTTAATTAACTGCTCGCAAGCTAATTGAGGTGCCGCGTTGCTACGTCTGAGTGTGTCGTGCGGGGTTGTGCAACTGAGCTCCGGTGAACAGCTAAAAGCGGCTCCATCCCCTTGCCAAGCGGGATTTTAATAACGCGAGAGTGGTCCATGCCTCCAAGAAAGAGATGCTTCTTCCTCGGGCAAGCAGTATTGGGGCTAAGCAGCACCTCAGCAGCCATCAGCAAAATTTCCAGTTGTTGGATCAGGTCCTAGCCACCGGTTTTAATGGGATTTCTCGCACATCATTTCAATTTGTTCAGCTCAGCCTGTGGAAGCTGCGCTGCAATGTAACAGGGCGAATCTGCCAAGGAATGAATATTTAATCACAAAAGTCAGAAGAAAGTTGGGGTTTTTTTTCTCTAATGACTATTAAATCAGGCTGTCAGTTCTGCAAGGTCAGAAAACCCAGCTTCATTTGGGCTGATCCGCTCTATGTGGTGAAGAAAGGAACAGGAACCACCATGGAGTGTGTACATTTACCCCATAAGTCAAAATCCTGTGCCCTGAAAAGCATTTAGTTGACCTAACAGCTTGCTAGAAGTTCAGAGGGGTTTTTTATTACAATATATAAGCAGTATTAAACTAAAGCCCAGATGATTTAGACAGTGTTTAACTAGGTTCTAAAAACCTAGTGTTTCTTGTTTAATGAAGGAGTTGAATAAAATGTGGACAAGTGGTAAAACAATGTGATTCCACTTCACAAAGGTTAAGTGATAAAATTAATGCTGTGAAAAATCTCTGTAGCAAGCATTCACATTAAAATATAATATGTGTTATAAAGAAGATAAACACCAGTGATCACTGGGGAAAAAAGTTTGAGGGAGAAGAAAAATCCTTGCAGGTTACTAATCATACCAGGTATATTCAAATCTTTATCACTTGCTCCTGCCAAAAGTATTAAAATTCCTAAATCTAAAGACAAGGAGCCTGAGATGATTGAAAGGTTATTTTATAGAGGAAGGATTTCAGACTCTTTCCTGGCAATGTCCTAATTCTGTGTGATTGGTTCAGTCAAATAGCAATAAAAATATGAAAATAGTTGACAACTGTGGCAATGAGAGTTAAAAAAATAAATATTCAGCATTAAAAGCACGCTCCCCTCGTGCCTGTGCATGCATATATGTGTCTACCTATATATTTTGTCCTTGTATTACGTTCATGCGTCATCTTCCCTGTCTGAAATACCCTCCTTTCTGTTGTCACCAGCAGCTTGTATTTTCTAGCTCATTTCTGCCTGTCATTGACTCCAGATACTCCAATGAGGACGCCACTATGAACACACAGCCAGCAAAACCGCCGGGCTCAAGCCGCCCCTGCAAGCGGTTTGTGACTAATATTACGGCATAAAATTCAGACCTGGGGTTTTTTTATATTTTTTTTCTTTCATCTAGGTCATACCTAGATCACAGACTGAGATTACAACCGCTGGCTGCTGCCCTGTCTGCCCTCCTCTTCATCGCTCCAGCTTTTTCCCCTGCTCTCCGGCTCCAAGCTCTCCATCTCCCCCCCAGGACATCACCTTGCCCGGTTGTTTCAATGCTTTCCCTTGTCCACCGGTGGCAGCCGCAGCAGGACGGCAAACGCAGCCGAGTAATTACACAGCCATTCTCTGGTCTGCTTGACAGCGAGAGGATCGCACACCCCAGCTCCAGGGAGCTGCTGGCGTTTATTGCCGAGAGCGTGGGGAGCTCCAGCTCGCGACCCCAGCCCTACGTCGACTGTATCTTGTGCTCTGGGATAAGTCTCGCCTTGCTTTGCCCGCTCCTAAAATGAAAATCGCCCTCTTTCCCAGCCTCGGAGCTGAGGTCGTGCGTCTTGCTTGGGCGAACGTTTGCAAAGCGTTAGGAAGTGCCGGCTGATGGGCAGAACTAGGGGCTTTCATTTCGGATTTCTCAGCGACTAGCCACCATCTGAATTAATAAAGATAAAAGTGCAATTGTATCAGTATCAGGCAACGCTTGAAAAATAAAAGGAAAGGCTCAGTTTGCACCATCCCTCCCTAAGGAATAAGAGTATGTCTGCAGCGAATGAACTCGGCTAGAAAGGCTGTCCACAAATAATAAAAATGATCAACTCCTTAGAGTTATCTTATCCAGTCATCTCCTGCGAAACATTTGGATCAGATATCCCTTACCTGAGTTATTTTATTTGGCATATAGCACTTTAGGCAAGATTTTCAGGAGGCAAATAGGAAATGAGAGTTGGAAAACATTAATTAAATGTGAATACAACAGCTTAATGGGTTTTATCTTCAGATGAACTGGAGATGACTCTTTGCCATTCACTCCTTAAAACTGCAAGCAGAGATAAAGGAAATGTAGCAAGAAAAGGCGACCAGGGAAAAGATGAAAGATTTGGTAGATTGACAAGGCCAAAGTAATTTGATTTATATTCAGGATGGACCAGTTCACAAATTTTACATATTGCTGCTGTATGGCGGCATATCAGACGAGTAAAAGAATACTTGATTCTTGCAACAGCCACTTTTAAAATGAAAACTATCCTGTTTGAATGCTCTTTTACAAATAGCTGTGTGGAGTCCTCTCTCTATACACAAGGTTTCTTCATGTCCCATTGAAATGACCAGCTTTGGTTTACACTAGTGTTAGTTACAAATAGTTTATCCTGAAAATTACCAGGTCTATCCAAAAGGCAAAGAGAGTTTTTCTGAAAAGTTTCAAGAAGTTAAAAGTAAAGGTCAATGTTTTTTAAGTATCAGGTCATCCAAAACATATTGCACTTGAAATCTACTTTTGGGGTTTGTTTTGTTTTTTTTTTTCTCTTTATAGTTCAAGCAGTACTTACCACTCCCTGCCAGCTTTTCCATAGCTCAGCGTCCTTGGGAAAATCTTGTACTTCTCAATACTCACAGAAAATGCTTCCACTCTATGCAAGTAAGTGGTCGAGCTGATGAGAAAAAAAAATAGCATTTATTTTAGTCATAATGTGCTTTTAAAATGGCAAATAATTATTTTTTTGCTAGCTGTATGTGCACGTACATGTGTTCATACTTGTTATATGTCTGTGTAGATTTAACTACATAGCTTTCCTTCTTCCTTTGCACATCATCATCTGCTCCTTGTATACATTGAGCCACCCATACCTTTGGACTATTGTTATTTCTGCCTAAGGATTACTCTTCCACATCATCTAAGGCCCAATGACATTCTTAACATTTGGCTTTTTGCTCTCTAAGTTGGACATGGCCAAGAAGTATCGTGGGTTTTTTGTTTTGGGGTTTGTAGGGGTTTTTTCACATTGTCTACACAAGAAGAAAACACAAATAAATGGAAAGTAATCTCAGAGTGTTTGCAGGTTACTTGCAATGTCCCTGGATTGGCAACAATTATTGTCAGGAGTTTTGCATAACTAGCACAACAGAAAAAAGGTTTTCAATAATGCCCACTTTTTAAACTGCCACTTTTGTGCCATGTCTTTCTTTTTAATTAGAAGTTATTGACACAAGGGTACAGTCCATTTTGACAGATCCCACTCCAGGAAGGCACATCACCATCTATCTCCCTGCTGACCTTCTTTCTCCCCTCCTGATGCAAGGATGTGCAGTTGGCGATAGTTATCTATAGATGGCAATCTTCTTCTTAGCACAGAGCTGAGGTGAAACCTGTCAGCTGTTCTTCCAGAAGAAAAATAAAACACATCAATGTGCATATGTTTACAAGTACTGAAAAACAGGCTTTTACGTTGGGGTTCTACAGGATACATTGCAACAGGGTTTCAGGCTTGATTTTGGTCCAGAGGGGCTGCTTTACAATTAACTAGTCTGCTATAGCAATAGGAATTTACTAAAGTCTGTTAAACTACTCAGTTATAATATCATGTGAAAAGCTGCTCTGAGTTCTGCGCTGACTTAAGTGGGCAAAGCACTAGCGTTTCCATAGTGTGTGGTCATGTGCATTACAGCAGAGTATTGTGCCACACACTTAACACTTTTTTAAAATATTGCATCATTCATACTATTTTTTTAATGTTTTCGCTAGAGAAAAAAGTGGTACCATTTTTCTGGAACCGTGATGGAGAATTAAATGATGTTCTGGCATTCTCGCTACCTCCCCTCAGGTTAAACCTGTTTAAGAGAAGATAGAGGGGAAGGACAGAGAACCCTCCCCCCTAAAAAGTGGAGAAATGTTTTGTGCTTCTCTCTGTAGGACGAGGGAGATGATACCACGGGATGGATGGTGAGCATCCCACACATTCCCCAGAGACTCAAGAAAAGTGCCTGAACATAGGACCCTGTCTACATTAAGAGAATAAGCTGTTGTTACTAATGAAAGTCTGGCTCGCTGTGTTGTTACTAATGAGAGTATGGTTCACCATGGAACTGGTGACCAAATGTGGTTGCCTCTATATCCAAGACATCCGTCCACAGGTGGTTCTCCAAAAGCATGCGCGCTGAAAAGACACGGAGCCAACTGCTGCAGATATCACAAAGTCTGGGTTTTTATTTTGAAATTAATTTTATATCAAAAGAGTATGCTACAGTGCTAATATGCTTAATAGACACGTCATATACACCTCAAAGAGATTTTGATATGTATTTGAGATTGTTATGGCCTTCATTTAGCTTTGGACCTGTGCTAATACTGATAGATATCAAATAACCAGCACTGACAATAGTACTATGTTATTGCTGGAAGTGCTGTTAAATGAAGCCCCCTTCAGCTGGTAGGCTGGGGATACAAAATATTGATACAGTCAATTACCCAAAAGCCAGGTAATTAAATGCACAAAATATCTTAGCAGATATGAAGTTCTCACACAACCGAAAGACGTTAAAGCTGATAGTGGCAATATTCTCAAAGTACAAAAAAAAAAAAAAAAAGCACCTTTGGCATAACACTGCACAGCATTTTAGACTCATTTAACAGGTATTGAGGAGCTGCTGTGCTGTCTGTTTTGAAACAAGTCCCAGAGTAGCCCATTTATTTAGAATTCACAAGCTAACACTTTCAGGGCCCACTTCTGATAACCTGCAAAATCTAAAACTCCTCATTAAATGCCAGATAAATTGACTGGCCTAAGGGCAGGATGGGTGAATGGGAGACGTGAGCATGAGTCCAGTTTCCTGTAATTAATGAGATCTGAATAAGCAGAACCAATCCAGCCCGATCGTGAATAAAATTACTGCACCTAGCAAAGTTCAAATAAGAAATATGTGAACTTTAAAGTAGTTGAACACAAATCAAGATGTTGAGTTTTTATAAAAACCTTTATAAGCTGCAAAATCTGGAGCTCAATATGCCTCTTTTTTTTTCTCATCAGCTGGCAACTTAAAATTTAGAGAATAATATATTTCAGGGGCCCCAATTCAGAAAGGCTCTTGAAATGCTTAACTTTAGGTATGTAAATAGTTCTATCTCTGTTCAGCAGACATTTAAACACAAATTCTTGCCCCACTCTATTCAACCAGATGTAAGAATGTTTTTAGGTTTAAATCTAAGGTAAAATATTTTGTTTCATCCAGATCTGCTCTGCTTGAAAAATATAGTTTTTAAGAATTTTGGCATCTTAATGAAATCATTGGGTGGTTTGTTTTTTCCTTTCATAGAAATTTTCTATGAAAACAGAATTTCTGTTTTCACAGAAATTTTCATAAATTTTGTACACTGGAGTCAAGAAAATCTTACTAAGGTCACTGTGCTATTACGTTGTCCAAAATGCCAGAGAAACATTTCTCTGCTGTGCTATCCTCTTCTGGGAAACAACCAAGTCTCATTTGTACGAGGGGAGGGGAAGGCAGATGCAAGAATAAACACTTCAGTAGCAATTAACCATCTTAGCCTGGCTAGGTCAGCAGAGAAATTTAAATTCATGGCCGGTCTCCATGTGTCTAGAACAAAATTTGCTGCTCTCTCTGTCCTCCCGCTCCTTTGCGGCATCAGCCTTGAGTTTGGTGGCGCTCACCGCAAGCAGAAGGACCTGAACAAGGGCTAAAGCAGGGTGGAAGTGGACTTTTCTCCAGTAAAACCCAAACTGTGGGTTAAGCATCAGCTTAGCATCCCCTGGCATAGCTCTGGTGGGCTGTTGAGTTTGAGATATCAGTGCTATAAAAGCTGCTGTGCTCCCGGTCCACGCAATGGAGGACAATTGCTCTGAAATCAGAAATTGAGCTTACTTACCCAGGAGCTTTCTGATTGCTTTAATGTCTCTCTCTCCCTCTTTAATAAAATTCATTAAAATTTACATTTGCCAGAAAGGACAGATCAAGCATCCATCTTTTTAAAGAGGAAGAGGAGTGCCCTTGTGTCATAAAACACTAAAAAACGGGACCTGGGTGCTTCTGGCAACTTTTTATTAAAATGCTTCAGTTTTGCCACTGACTTGAGGAACAGCAAACGGAGCTGAAGTTCAGACAGAAACTATTACATCACCTTGCCTCGGCTTCTTCATCTCTAAAATAACGATTGTAGTAAATGTCTGCTTCACCAGCTGGGAATGTGAGATTTTTAAATTTCAAACTCTTTCTCAGGAAAACTGTTCAAAATATTGCATCTCTTCACTTACAGAGACAGTCATATGAAACACAGTCATTCTAGGTTAAAATGCATGGTGTTTATATTTTTTATATATTGGTCAAGTTAAATTTCACTTCTTGCAGCTTTTTATTTTCCTTCTTGATACTTAAGCACTGCCATAAAGTATAATTGCAGTTCAGAGAAAATTATGGACTGGAATAGAGGATTTAAAAGAGTTTTTCTTTTTTAAGTAGCAGTGAAATTCATGTGTTGGCAGAAATATTGGTGGAGACTTTGCTCAGGGGAAAATCCAAAAGCAACATAAATACAACTTTAAAGAACTCACATTTTCTCTGAAACGCACTTTCTCAAGAGACTATGGTCAACTTCAAGGGTGCCTTTATCAGACATTCCAGGGGGAAAAAACAGGAAGAAGAGCTGAACGCCGAAGGTAACACAATAGGAGTCTGCAACAGTCACAGGAGTATCGGTTACGAAAAACCAAGCTTTGCAACAAGGAGATTAAGATGTGGATTACCGACCACTTACTATGTGTCATAAAGAAAAGAATAGTTTCAGATGCCAGCTTGACTTAATCTGGTACCGGCGGTCTTTCCTTGAAAGGATTAATGGGCACTTTTTTCTACCCAGGCATTTTTAAAGGGTTTGTCATAATAAAGATTGAGAGGAGCAACAAGTAATGACAGAAACTTCAGCATGAACTATTAAAGGATTTGATCACAAATTATCCATTTCTGAGTTAAACCAAATCACCATTAGCTGTATGCCTTATTTAATTAAGGAAACATTGTATTCCAATTGAAATTAGCTGTGGCAGTGATAGGGGGCCTTTAATCAGTTTCTGTAAATATGAAATCAGCTCAAAATGTGAATTGATTTGGAGTGTGGGTCTAAAAGAGTATTTTTTTCTTTAGCATGGTTTTGTGATGCCATGATCTTTTTTTCCAGGCATTCCTCTATCATCTTCCAAACTTCCCTTGTGACACAGTCTTGCTGCAGATGCAAGAAGTAACTAAACACCCCTCTTTTCCTGGTGTGTATGTTAATGGTTTGCATTTGTGGTATAATTTGAAGGAAAGCCTTCGCTATCCAAAAATTGGTAAATTTTAAATTTAAAACAAAGGAAATGCTCCTGCAAAAAAAAGATTGCCAAAGAGTGAATGCTACAGATGGCACTTTCCAACAGAGACCAAAGAGCACAAAGACTCTGCATGTAGGCAAGGGAACGGAGGGAAGGGAAAGAGAAAAGAGTCTCACACTCATACATTCAAAATATAAGATGCCACTCACAGCAGTTTACCACATAGCTGACGTTGAGGAAGGCACCTCCAGATACGAATCAGAGCAGCAGTCACAGTAGGAATTCCTGTCCCTTTGAAAATATGGTCCCATTCCCATATGTCTTCCTTCTTCAGCAGTGTAGTTATTTCCTCTAAATAAGTGAAAGATGGCATCTTTCTCTAAATGGAACTCTTTCTGCTCAGTTCAATATTGCACTTCACTATAGTTTTATGTAAGTTACCGTACACATTAAATACTGACCTCTGGAAGGATTTCCAGTCTTCCTGGTGGATGCAGACCTCCATCACAACAGATGGGTCACCTTAACCCACTCCTGCAGCCGTAGATTTTCTGTTGAGAATATAAGCTCTTACTTTCCTAACACTGATGGCTGCTGCAGATCAAAAATTTTCTGTTCTTAAATGCTTGTATTTATCTCACAGAGTATCAGGTTGTTCTTCTTAACATGATCCTGGGCCTTTCCAGGTCAGATTCCTAGAAACAGCAAAAATCAGGAATGCTGCCTACGCTTTCTACATGCGCATTATGCCAGAAAGATCCAAAGGCTCCCTGCCCCATTTGGTGGTGGTGATTTCTAATACATCCTGTTCCAGCGGGCCAGGAATTCAGTAATTATCCAAACAACATCAGTTACCATGACACACAGATTCTGGGTTTTTACGACCCTACAGCTCATAGTAATATAGATATGAAAAAAAATAGTAATTTTTCCATTTTTTTATTGGCAAGACAAAAAAAAAAGCTAGATAAAAGGCATAATGAAAGCTTCCTTCTGTTTTAAAACCAACAATAATAACTAAACCTTGCAAATCTTAACAAAAAAAGCTTATTTTAGGTTAATCTTAAATTGTGAAAGACATTCGAATGAAACTTTATTGTATTTTCCTTATACACATGGAGTTGATTTACTAATAAGACTTTTACAGAGTTCTTAAAGTTTTCAAAATTTCAAAGCTGTACATTATATATTAATTTTTCCTTCTAAAATCACACAGACTATCTTTAAAGGAATAACTTTTTAAACCTACATTTGTAGTTCACACACTATCAGGAGGTTTTTTGCCCGTTAATTGTGACATTGGATATTTGACTGACAATTTCTTTCTTACTACCCACTTGCTTCAACAGCTTCCTAGCCACTGGATAGTCCCATTTCAAGACAGGTCACTGTCTCTATTTCTGTCTGAAGCCACTGGCTTTCTTCAACTTTTTTCCCACTTGCTTTGGGGCAAGACTGTGACAGTATTCCCCAGTCACCCTCATGTCCAGGGTTTCCCAATTTCAGTTTACAGCTATAAAAAAACAGAAATCAGAAAAGCGAGAGCACATTTACCCAGTACCTCTCAAAGAAAATCTCAGCTTGAAAGCATTAAGTCAGATCTAAGATGTTGGTCAGGAAGACCCACTGGTGCTGGTTGGGTTGCAGGTGGAGCTAAGCGTGACTGGCCTGGGTCTAACAGGATCAATTGAAAGAGCATCATCAGCTTCCACCAGCTTTGATTAGTCACCAGATAAGAAGAGAATAGCGCTGGGCTTCCCTGGTGCAATCCCAGAGATATTTTCTGTCAGTCTGTTCTCCATCATTTCTTTTATAATCAAAAATTTTTTTCTGTCAGAAAAGCAGAAACATGAAAAATTCTAAAAATGGCTTATTTTGAGACATAAAAAAAATCTTTCCTCATTTTCCATAATGCGCAAATATTTCTCTTTTCAGATCTACACTTTGGGTCTATCCATTGGTAGAGTAAGTGTCAAATACTGATTAATTTTTTAAATGTGAAATTGAGCCACTTTTTTTGTTGTTCTGAATATCAGAAATATTCTCAACACGTAGGCAAGTCACAGAAAGACTCTTCTGCAAAGCAAATTTAACTGTGGGCATTTATGGCTCAGTTGAGGAGCTTAGTATCCTCTCAGAAACCAAATTCTTACAAAGAAACTCAGCCATAAACACACACAGAGTCCCATTGCCTGAAATTCTGGTCATAAAAAAAGAGTAAACCTTAGCTGCTAAACACTGTAATTCACTTACTTGGGCGGGTGCAATGTCCGTGCTCATGATTCACCATTTAAAATGTCTTTCTGCACAGGTTAAGAGATTGCAGGGCAAATCTTTAGCAATGATGAGCTCCATGGGGCTATGACCGTTTGACACTATCTAGAGCTCACGCCTGACAAATATGTACCGATGCTAATGGATGATGGAATAAACATATTCTCCATCCTGAAAGCAAAGGGAACAGTTACACACTCATATTTCAACACGTGTGGCCTTTAGGATTAAAGTTTGTATTTATTTCATAGCATAAACACATTTTAAAACCATCTCCCAGGCAGTCATCTGATGTTTAGTAAAGGGTACAAGAGGTTAACTTTCTACAGTTATAATTGGAGTCCCCTAAAATCAACAAAGCAAACCTGTTGTGATTATGGCACTGGTTACCATGGTACCAAATTTTAGGAGCAGAGGCATTTTAACACCTTTTTCAAGGTAGCTTTTGTGCACTTGTGCAGGTTTTTATCAGCAGTAAGCTTGATGTCCTGTCTATACACAGCTGCACATGCACAAATGTCAGAGTTTACCTACCCTGGTCCATTTACACAGAGAAACTGAGTGAAGAAGCCAGGCAACAGCTAGAGAGCATCAGAGTGATGTATATATGTACATACATCAGGTGTATGTATATATGCCTATTTACATACTCGCTACAGCATCAGTTCAAGAAAATAGATGAATTGCTCAGGTGCTGACGACTCAGGACATTCTACCTGATGGGAGCTGATGAAGGCGGAGGTAGCTGGAGCAGCTATGGCCGAACCCAGGAGACTGGTATTGCTAAAGTTGGAATCAAGATTATACTGTAAGAGATCTGCCACGCATAGCCGCATCCCTATAAGATTAGTAAACAAGACAAATAAATGCTGGGATTTTTTTTCTTTTACCATCTAGGCGGTTGGTTGGATTTTCTCCAGCCCGTTTATGATCAAAATTAAAACCTTCCATTTGGTCAGTTCATAAATATGCTCTAACACACTCCACTCCGACCTTTAGAAATGCCAATGTTAACTGGAGCACTCAGGGACATCTGAAGGATATTTGTTTTCATGGGTTGACTTGCAAAAGAGCTCGCCTTCGTTTTTAGCAGTTTTCCCAATATACACATGCAAACTAGCCCTGATCTCATCACATGTAATTTAAAATGTACAGTTTTGTCCTTCCGTACTAAAGTGAACAAGCAAAACAACAAGCTCCTATTCAGAGCTAATTCCGAAGCCGGCTCTGCCGTGTCTCGCTGGCTGCTCTCTAACAAGCCCTTCATTCATTGCGGTTTCATGCAGCTGAGCTGTTTCTACCTGAGCCGGTGTTACAGACCTTTAATCAAACAAATGTACAAGGAAGCTCAACTACTTAACTGCCGTGCTTGTTCTGCGGACTGAGATAGCCAAATACGACAAAAAGAATTTTACCCCGCTCAAGACGAGTACATTTCCTTGCCGTTGTTCCCAACAAAGGGCAGCAGGTACAAATGGCCCCACTATCTGTGTCAGTGAGAAGTGGAGAGCAATTTGTTTCTATTAAACAGGATGGTTCTATTTTTTATTTTGTTGGCTTAGCCTCTCCGCAGCCTGTGCCAATCATGGTCTTTAATCTGAACTGCCCTTGACCGTTTCTGCTATGCCACAGAAGAATACTCCCTTCTTTTTTTTTTCTTTTTCTCCCCCCTCTCCTTCTTGCACAGGTAATTGTGAGAAAGCAAGTGAAAGCCCTGGGGTATTGGATTCAAAACACAATCCTGCCATTCTCAGAACCGTACAAAGAATAAACTTGAATGCGACATTGAGTCCTCCCAGACTGCACCTGCTGGAGATCTCCCATCCCCTCCAGTTCATGGTGGGGTCACCGCAGGCTCCGCTTTACTCTGGTGGCAGGAGAGCTACTATGTTTTCAGTTCACAGTGAGATTAGATCTACAATGTTTGACCCGTCTAATTTATTTTTTGTTTGACGAAGCAAGGAGAGCCAGGCACACGGTTAAATGCCTACCGACTTGTTCCCCTGGAGAATGCTGCTGGTGTCTTTCAAGGACCATTGACGTGGTGGCATTTTGAAAGGTTGTGGATTGGGGTTGGTATAATTTAATGTGACCTCGGTGTACAAGACAAAACTTTTCTCTACCTCTATATACTGGCCTGGATCGTCTTTTCTCAGGGGTCTAAGAAGAAAACCCAGTATAACCTATCCCATGTGCAAGTTCTGAATTACACGGCATTTTGTTTTCTTTTTTGATGTAGGTTCCTTTGGATTTGAAACCTGTCCTGAAAGCACTGCTAAGTCATTTTGCTCACTGTCTGAATTTCACGGTCTCGTTTCCCTGCTTTGGTATGGGGAGTTAAGGTTGCCCGGTGTAAAGAAGTCAGAAGAGCACAAGCTCAAACTAGTTCTTACTGCACCAGCCTTCCTACGTGAAATATTGCTGAATGGTGAGCCATGTCATACTGCCAAGATTCACCTTGAATAGTCAGGGCAGAATCCCAAATACTTCACATTTCTGTAAGTTTTTGATACACCAACAGATGCCTCTATTTTCCAACATCTGCTTACATCTGGAAAGATCCTCTATTACTTCTTGTCCAGAAAAGACTTTTCTCAGGTATTTTTTTCTCTTTCTTATTTTATAGCAGATAAAATGTTGATTTGGTTCAATGCAGGGTATAAAAGCCATTTCTACTGGTCTCCCTCAGAGGCATTATTTCTTCTCTTGTTATTGATACCAGGAATGCTGTAAGCTGATGTCCCTCTAATGACACTTCTGCTGTCTTTTCTTGCTTCCTTTTCTGAATACGAATCTCAAAAATCCATAGGACACTCACCAATTTGGCACAGAAAATTTGCAGATGCACCTACTATTTGTTGGTTTGCCTCCATTTACACCCATCAAATCAAACTCCCAAGCCATTTCACAGGCTTATACAGTGATTCAAACACACCCAAAAGCTCAGGATTTACAGGCTTGAGACAGCCACAGCTCCCTTTGGAGACAGAACATGTACCAGAAGAAAACTCAGAATTTTGAGCAGTCACCAAAAAAAATTCCATAATTTTTCATTTTGTTCTGGACATCTTGCAGTGACCCAAGTCTTCTGGCAGGTACTGTTGCAACCCCTGGGGAACTGGAATTAGATCTGCTCTTTCTTGACCATATTATCTCTGATTTTGAGATAAAAATCAGAGACCTCTCTCTAACATAAAACCAGGTTTCTGTGGAAGGGGAATAAAAGCTGAAGTTGAACAAGCTTCTAACCTTTAAAAATACTGCAGAAGGAGATGTTCCAGTTTGAATTTTTTAGGGAAAAATTCAGGTTAGTTATAATTTTTTCTGAGTATTTTTATCTACCCCTAAGGCAAGAGATAAATGAAGTGTGATAGTACTTTGGAGAGCTTAGGAACTATTTGTAGTGAATAATTTATTCGACAAATTTTGCCCTTATTTCAGTTCATGAATTATCTGTGAACTGACTGGTACTTTTACGAATTTATTCATAATTCAAAATTATTCAAGAAATGTTTCTGTCCAAACACATTTTGCTGTACAGTTTGCCTATGAACAGATTATTGATTTAGCTATTTATTATCCACAATGTATTACTTAGGGGGGAGAGGAAATTACTCCTTTTCAAAGGCCCTGTAACTCATCCTTAAACTGCATTTCAAAGGTTTCAGGAGAGCTAACCTTTCTGTTTGCTGCCTTCGTGGGTCTGAATTCACTTCTGCTAATTTTTGCCATCGTTAGCAATTCAGGCAGCTCTTTAATTGAATGTGTGAAACTATTTTAAATAAACTGGCTTTGCTACATAATTTGTGACTCTAATCAAAACAAATATCAAATTTATGAAAGAAAAGCAGATATTCTGTTGATACAAATAAGAAAACCAACAAAATAGGTATTGTCCTGTGTCTAGGTATGATTTACGTATGATTTACATGTTTTACATACCCAGACATAGGGCAGTTAAAAATCTCTTCTTAACCTATAGCAGTGTCCATGCATTTGAGCTTGCTTTAAGAAGAAAAATGTATTTAAAAGGAAAATAGAAAGAAATTTAGTGCAACTATCTTCCTATAACTTCAACTTAGTTTTCTATGGTTCTAATGCCCTGATTTAATTTGATACAATTACAATAAAAGCTGCAATCTAAGGCGAGTAAATGAATTTTGTGTCAAGAGTGAAATACAATCTGTTAAAATTGGTTTGAAAATACAATTTTAGGTCTAGTACAGCAAGTCCTGACATTTCAGATTAATCTGTCCTATAACAAAATTAATGACACTCAAAGTTGTTTAAGAATGGCTGTTAACTATACTTATCCTATTCATCACCGGCTCTATCAGTCTAATCCAAGAAGTCACCAGGCTATTAAGTACAGTACATCAGTTCACTTTAAGGACATTCAGATTGTGATTGTTTGAGGGATCAAATTGCCTAGGAATAGAAATACAAGGTACTGCAGTAAATAACAAGAGAAATACTCCCCGAAATTTGTTGATGTGATGCTTGTGCATATATGTCACTACAGCAGATCTCCCTGCTGAAAAAGAAAATAAAAAAGTTAAAAACCAGAGGTCATTTCTGGTAGGCACATCTGGATGAACTTATCTGGATGATCTAACCTTTTAGGACTTCACGTGGGGCAGCATATCTCATGAGAGTGGCTTCTCCTGCGTCACAGCTTGAAGATCCTGCCTCTGGCCATGCAAAAGCCGCGCAAAAGCCGTGTCAAAGTGAGGTTCCTCCTGCTCCGGTCCCCCTTCTGTCTCAGCTGGAGCCTGGAAGGAGACAAGCTCAGGTTTTATTCTGTACATCAGCTGGGAGGGCCGAAGGGCTGTCCATTACTCTTCGCTTTGTTCCTCTCGTTAGCCTGAAGCATGCAGCAGTAATTGCAATTTGGGGTCTAAACTGGCCATAAAAAGCTTTGCAAGCAATTAAGGCAGTGCAGATAGCAGGTGTGTATGGATTGATTTGCAGAACGCCAGTTGAGAAGAGCCAGAGCAAGCATTGTTCTCTTCATTCTACTCTTATTTTTTTCTAACTAAAAATAAGAATAAAACAAGAAATATCCCATTTGTATGTAAAGTGAAACCATTTACTTGAGCCACGATGCTTTTGGTATACCTCTTTTATAGTCTGCTTTCTGTTTTTTTAAGGAAAAAGTAAAACTAGACTTTTTCACTGAAGGTGCAGGGCATAATATTCTCCTTTGGACACGTGTTTAAGATCTGGGAGACCAAGATGAAGCTTCTCCCTCTGCCGAATTGAACTTGAACCCCAGTCCCCAGTTCCATTGGAGACTCTTCTTCCCAGCAGACTAGCAGGCATCTCACTGGCTGTGTGGTTCAGTCCGTGCCCAAATAATGTCGTGCAGAAAGGAACAGCTCCAATGTTACGGTCAATGAAGACATTGTCCCCAGTACAGATTCACTGGAACGTATCTATGAAAGGTGGAAGGTGTTGGTTCAAAGGCTAGAATATATATTTTTCCCCTATAGGGGAGACTACAGGCAGCTCATTTACATTCTCCAGGAGTGCCTTGAAATAAAAAACGATGTATTGGTTTTATGTGGCAAGGTTTTGGTAGCGGGGGGGGTTACAGGGGTGGCTTCTGTAAGAAGCTGCTGGAAGCTTCCCCTGTGTTCGAGAGAGAGCGAGCCCATACCAGTCGGCTCTGAGACGGACCCGCCGCCGGCCAAGGCCGAGCCAATCAGTGATAGTGGTAACGCCTCTGTGATAACATTTTTAAGAAGGAAAAAAGTTGGGAGAGTGAGAAACAGCCGCTGGAGAGAGGAGTGAGAACATGTAAGAGAAACAAGCCTGCGGACACCAAGGTCAGTGCAGAAGGAGGGGGAGGAGATGCTCCAGGCGCCGGAGCGAAGATTCCCCTGCAGCCCGTGGTGAAGACCCATTTAGTGACACTGTCCCTGCCATCCCATTTGACAAAAGCTATCTGGATCTGTTCATTGTCATAGATTAACTGAAGCTGTTTTCTGCAGAAACTGCAGTATTCACTTTACCCTGAGACACCCAGTGCTGTGAATATTAAAATTCCTATTATTGATCTAAAAGAACTGGCTGCTTGTGAAAGATACCTTGCATCTGGTGATGAAAATGGCACTCATACTTCATTTGGTTTTGTATCTCTTTTGATCTGAATTACTTGGGTTTGCATAAATTGTAGATTCTCTTTTCCTGCTGTTGTGAATCTGGAATAACTTCCCTGAGGTGGCTGGAACTGATAGATATGAGTAGCTCTGCCCGCGGATTTTGTGCCGAGCACATGCCAGGCTCAGGCACCGTCTTCTCTCGCCTCCCCGCGGAGTGAGACCATTCTAGGATTTCCCACCAAAAAGTTTCATAGCTCACATAGCTGAATTGATTCTTCTTTACTTTTGACACTGAAGGTGATATCCATTCCTCCAGGATAAAGTGCTACATTTGCTCATGTAATAGCCATACTTTTTGCCCAAATGTTGCCATTAAAAACTCAGGTATGGCCATTAGGCTCTCCCTAGAGTAAGGCTGAAGAAAATTCAGGACTAAACCTAAGCTGTAATTATCTAACTGAATGTTCAACCACTCACACATTTTTCATCCACTTTGAAATTGCATTCCCCTATACGTTTCCTGTATTCTAATGCCTCTCCTGCAGCTTTTAGCTCGAATCACCAGAGTAATCGGTGTCCTTCGTTACAGTCTAGGCAACACTAAATGCAGAGCTAACATCCCATGCTGAAGTGATATGAATCGCATCACCACAAAAAGCCTGACATCTGGGTTTACCACATAGGCATGTGGAAATGAAAAATTGCTTTTGATGCCTCTCTCTCTCTCTGTTATTTTTATAAAAAAAAAAAAAAAGGAAAAAAAAAAAGGAGGGTATGACCATTACACAGAGATTTTCTTTTAAAATCTAGAGGGATGAAGTGAAGAAATGTCAGCATGGTACCTGCCTGAGTATTACACACAGAAGCAAATGCAAGCTTTCAAAGGGCAAGTGTGAGTTTCAATGCGATGGAAAACGCATAGAAATGATAAAACCTCTTTTCTAAGTGGACAGTGTAATTGCCCTTAAAAGACCATAGCCCAGGCAATCCAGAGCACATGGGGATCCAGCCTGAGTATTTTTTCTTCTGTTTTAATAAGAAGTACAAAATACAAACATGCATCTATTATTGAGGTGTGGGAGGAGGAAAGGAAGCAGGAGTTACGTGCTCAAATCCATTTTGTGCTATGCCAGGAGGTAAGAAAGGACTAGCAATGGCCAAAAACTGGCCTGCACCACCGAAGTGTCTACTGGTATGAATTTGCCTTTGCAAGTGATAGTAGTGATAGCTACCTCTGCTGTACTAATGAGTCTTACCTTACTGTATTGATTTCTGTCCCCTGCAAAACAAGCAAGAGCTAGGGACTGATGTTTCCATGATGTTCCTGCTCCAGTATAAGCTTGGGGTTCACCTCTGAAGCTAAATAGCTTATATAAATACAAACCAGCCCATAACAAATGAACATTTGTTCCCACTTAAGATAGTCTATCCATCAACAGTTTTAAGATGACAGTAGGGGCAATTTAAATGGTAGAAAATAAATAAATCCCATTTATTAGCACCTGAATTTTTCATGACTGTATAGAATGTTTCTATATCAGCTTCTAAAAGAGCATGGAAATTGGTTTGCAAGAAAATTGCTCTTAGTTACACATACTCCTAAGTCACAGAGACTTCAGGATCTTTTATTACCATTTTAAAGTACAAAGATGCATGGAGATAAATTTACCTCGAAGGCAAGCGTGCATCAAAGGAAAGGGCAAACAATAATATTTATTAGCATAGTAAAATCCTATTTTCTGTTAGGCCTGTGTCAAACTAAATAGACATTTACAATAATTTATTTTTTATATTTTATTTTATTATTTAAAAAGAAGTAAACATGATTAACAGACACGTTGTAGAGGAAGAGGTGAGTTCAATTACATGGGACTATAGATATAGATATAGTAATATCCTTCTGCCAAAGAGGTTGCTCTGAAGAACTTGGAAGACATGTAAGACATTTGAGTTTGGGGAAAAAAGTATGATATTTTGAAACTTATGAAAGTTTGAGTGGAGAAAGTGTTAGTCTTCCCACAGAAACTTGTGAACGTGAATTGCAAGAGACTGCTGGTGTTGTCAAGGAAAACTGAGCCTTTTAGGTGCTGGGCAAAGCTGCTCTTGAATGGGGGTGAGACAGGAGGTAACCCATGGAGAGAAAGCAGCTCTAGCTGAAAGCGGTGAAAACAAATATATTGATTTGCTCATGTAGGTCACAGAGAGAGAAAGGACCTCAGGAAAGGAGGGAATGCCAGCAGACACGGTGAGGGGCCCAGCCGGGGAGCAGAGGGCTAACCAGTGCCCCTAAGTGCTTGAGGACAGACATGAATAAAGGGATACCTTGCATCAAAAATGGTCATTTCAACTACCAAAACCCCAAGTGATGGGGCAAAATCAGTTTCTGACTACGGGTATGAGCAATCTCATGGCAATTCCTATTGCTTTTCCCACACATAAGATGCAACCGAAGTGATTGCATGTGCCGAGCATCACTCAATATCAAGGGTGGGCCACTTATTCCACAGGAGCTCATCAAGGCACCGCGACTGCTGCTGTACTGCAAACGCGACACTGAATTACGCAAAAGATGAAGACTGGTGTTACATTAAGCATAACGTTACAACCCAAATGAAGCGGGATGATCGTAAAACCCCTGATGACAACCCTTGGGGCCGGTCACCATTCAGTCAGTTCTCTGGGCCAAAGGACCTCTCCCTTCCTCTGCCGAAATGTGAACAATTTGATAACTGTTCTACCTTCTCCTGCAAGTTCCCATTGAGATTTTTCACTAGATGGTACATGAAGCCTGTGAGCTGTAAATTAAACATGAGAACAGCTTGGCTGGCAACGTGCAGCGATCTTGGGACAGCCAGGGCCAGGGCTGTGCCCTCAAATAAAACCAGATATAATTTGTCTGCTGTCACGACTCTTCTTCCTTTGTTTTCCTCCCGGTGTAAATCCCACCTGTCTGCTTGCTCATCCTTTTACAATCCTCAGCCACTGCTGGATTTGCATTTTTAGCTTTCCTTCAACAGAAGTGACAAATAGAGCTGCTGATTTAAGTTTTGATAACTCCCCTTGCTTTGATGTTTCCACAATAATATCCACTAGGCAAGTGCATTCCCCAAAGACAAAAAAAAGTGTAGAACTTTTGCTGGATCAGTACATCACAACTGGAAGTGGCTCTTTATTTGAAAGCGGATGACATTTGTGGCTGTGACCATAAGGCTAGAGGTACTAGAGGCAAGTATCTTAGCGGCTTTCACATGAGTTTATTGATGCTAAGGAGCTCTTCTGGCCAACATCATCTCAGGAAGAAGCCTTTGGACTTAATTCCTGATCCGTTACGCTGGCTTTACACCAGTCTGACTGCACCCATGCAAGTGTGCAGTGCCAGGGAACCAGGCAGCCTGCAAGAACAGCAAATCCAGCCTTCTGCGTGAAGCATGCTTTTGCTGCTGAGTTTTGTGCTGTGATATGCAATTCCATCTTGCTGTATTCTTAACTTAAAATTTATGCTTCTAGCTGTTTGCGCTAAATTTTGAAATTTGGGGCTATCTCTGGGCAGGAGCCGGGCTGAATTCTTTAAGAGGAAATCATGATAAACTGGTTTTCTTAAAAGTGGCCAAGCATAAAATGTTTTGTCCGGCTGTAATTTGGACACAGCTGCTGTACTGGATTGCCTCCTGCATCTCATGTTATGAGATAATGGAAAGAAAGCTTAAATCTATTTTGCTAAAATTCTAAACTGCGTTAATGAAGCCTTTAAAAATATCATGTACTAATTTAAACAGCTATGAGGGTGGTCAAAAAAGCTGACCCCAATATCAGAAGAAATAGGAGTTCAATGGAAATCTGTTTTCATTAAAACTCATATAAATTTAGTGAATATTGAAAACATTGGAAATCTAGCTGCATGATCACCTTGGTGACAGGGTCCCTCTCACAATAATTCAAATCAGATCTCAATTTGAAAACACAAAATCAAACAAAAAACACAACATAAAATCTTGACATTAATTCAAGGAATCACAGTTACAATGTCTGAGTCCAGATTTTAAAATGCAAGTATTGATGTAAGCCATATAGAAATGGCACTGAGCTATTGCTAACACATAAGAACAATACATTTTAAGTCAGGCTTAAAATAGTCTCATTTTAACAGTATTCTTATTCTAATATCAGGTTTCACAATGAATTACTTTGATGTGTCATTTTTCTTACTCCACAGAAATGTTCTGTTCCTTGAAGAGGAAACAAAGGCCTTTGCTTTTCCAAGTTATACATGTCAAAAATATCGAAACTTCATAAAACATCTGGTTCTCTCTGTTTCGCAGGATTCTTATTTGGTCACTGACTGAACTCTTATGGTCCAATTAATTAAATTAATGGCTATCTCATAAATTTAAAAAATATATATCCCATGTCCTTAAATCTCTGAATCCCAGCTGGGAACCTGAAAGGCGTGAAATACACAGTAATCATCTCACATCAACAGAAACTGATCTTAAAGCTGTAATTACATGATAAATGTCTTTATGACACATGCCCACTATTTGGTCATGCCCTAGAGACAAATGCTAAGAGCCAAGAGAATGGGGAGGGGGGAGGAAAGGTAGCTGATATCCAATCCCTTCAGCGTGTTTGCAATTTCATTGGCTTTCTTTCAATGACCTGAGACTTCCAAGAGCATGATAGATATTTCCTAAATATTTTACATTCAGGTAATTACAGTAGTATATGGATTTGCTAGTCAGCTTAGAGGAGACCAATTAATTGCTGCGACTCGTGGTATAAGGGATGAGCTTGCAGCAGGAGAAGGGTCACATCTTAATAAAATAGGCAGAGCTGGATGCATATGACTAAAGTCAGTCTCATGCAAGTTTGCTACAGACTGGTAACCTCTACAGCCTTTGCTTAAGCAAAACCTTCATATATCTGAGGTTTTGCTTGAGTTAGGACCATAGACTTAGGCCTTACATTTCTGCAGTTTGCTGCTAGCCAAGCACTAGATTTGAACAATTTTACATCAGCTTTTACTTCAGCACAACATCCTTTACTTCGTTATTTTTTACACAGGATTTCAATAGCACGTGACTCAACTTCGATTATTATTTTTTGTGGGCTTTATCTCTCCCAAGACACTAAGTTGACACATGCCTTTAAAAACACCAGTCAAGGCAGATTTGGGACCATATTCTCAATATTTTTCTAGTCCCTTAATGCATATAGTATGCAAAAAGAGCACCAGCAAAACCTCTGTGGTGATCTGAAATGCACTTGGCTTACAAGGAAAATTACAGGTCCCTAATATCTGAGTCTAGTGAAACTTGCTAGGACAGACCATGCCCTGCAAAATATTATCATCCACTTGGGAAACACATGGACAAAGTGTCCAAAAAGGGTTCTTTTCTTTCCAAATTCTTTGGTTTTGATGTCTCTGATGAAGGCAATGTAAAGTAGGCCAGATACTTATTTAGTGTTGGAAAGCCTTAAATTGAGTGACAGCACAGCTCCCTTTGTTAAAAATGCATTATTGTGTATAATATATATTGAGAACATTGAAAGAAAGGCAGTTCCACCGGCTAAAGTTTAAACATGCAAGTCCTTAATGGCGCAGAGCCTCCGAATGCAGAATCCCCCACAGAAGCCAGTTTTGTACTTTCCAAACACTCTTTCAAAAAGACTAGAATTACTGGTGTTTTATCTACTGGAGAAGTAACATCAATAGTTTTAAGAACTGCTGATGATATAGGCAGCTAAAGTTATCAAGGCTTGCAAAGCCATTTCAAACCGAAAAGCGGGATAGAAATCTCTTTGGAATTACGTTTTGATATCTCCCAAGCCCACAAAAAACACATGTGTATATATTTTTCCCTGTCAGGTTATAAGCATATGATAACATTTTCAAATACACATGAGTTACAAAGGAGCTTAAGTGAACAGTGCAGCACAGTAGTGATCACTTTGTTGATTAAAACGATCTTGTTAGAGCATCAGCATTGCACTAACATGGCTCTCTACTTCTATTAATTTCTGCGTCATAGGCACATGCTAATTTTGACTGGAAAACAGGCAATGTGGTGATTTTTACCTTCTTTAGCATACCAGCAAAGCTAGCTGAACCGCATTACAAAGCTATTCTGAGCTAGCTGTACCAAATCATATCAATGCCATATTTTTGTAGCTTCATCTAACTCATTTTTAAATATGCCTCGAAAATTGTTTTTGAAGCAGTTGTTTCTCTAAAACCATTAGATCTTACTTACTGCCAATAATCAATGATGCTTCTCAAGGTTAATGACAAAGATAACTTCCATATTTTGACGTACACATGACTTCTCCTATTGACTTCAAAGGTAATCTATCTGAAGACTGAAGCTGGCATTCAGAAAGGAATACTAAAGAGTCAGGTTAATCATTAATCAGCATAGAGATGTAATTATTTTGATGTGAAATGCTATTCCATATAAAACTCCATTAAGAGCTCCCGCCTACTGCGTAACTTGAATCCTAGCTCCTTTTTTAACTCAGCTTGCTTAAAAGTAAATCAGCTACTAGTTTAAAAGAAACATATGCTTGTATAGCTTTTTAGATGAAGGCTTTTAAAACAATTGCCTTATGCACCATGCTTATTCACGCCAAGCAGACAATAAAAAAATGAGAGAACCTCAGTGCGCTGATCACATTTTATAGTTTTATTGCGTGTCAAATGTAGCAATGATAGAAATAAAAAGGCATGCAAAGTATCCTGGAATAATCATCCCGTTTTTCAACAACCCCTTGGGTATTTGCATTCTCTCACGTAAGGAAAGCATGGAAACAGCAATCGTAACGGGCACTGCCCGTGCTGTGCAGGTGGGAGCCCATCTTGTCTCTGCTGGGAGTATCCCTGCTGCAAAATGGGCTTGGGGGAGTTATCGCCCACCCTGCCCTTACAAAAGGTCAAAGCGTGACAGCGAGTTCCCCAGACTCCAGCAAACAATAATAATTTATTCAGTAAAATGTAGCCGCCCCCAATTTTTTTCATTTCTAAAAAGAGTCTCATGATATGAAGAGTGACAACAAAAGGTTTTGCCAGAGCCATAGAGCAAGGAGGGTACTGGAGAGAATGCGAAAGGGCTTCAGGTGCTCAGGCAAGATTGACTGAATGCCTGAAATAGCCCTTCACGTAAGCTCTCGCTTAATTTTAAGCCTGTGAGGAGTTTTGCATGCTCAAGGTTAAAATAAGTGACAAATAGCTTTGTAGAATAGGGGCTGGAATTCAGGAAAGAAACCGAGCGTGACAATGGGATCTATTATACAGTTATAAAAATACATAGGTGCAATAAAATGCAAATTTGAGGTATACAACAAACCGAGTATCCATAACGTTCGTCTCAGCTTGGTATTCTTTGTGGAAAGACGAGTATGTAGAGTGGAATCAGCTTTTATACAACCTTAATCTCAAAGAGCTTTCCTAATATTAAATGCATAAATGACGGGGGGGTTTCACTAACGGTCTCTGGAAAAGCTGCAGTTTTAATGCAAATGAGTCCCAAAGAGACAAAGAGAAAATAAATATTTGTTTTTCATTCAATGATCCTTTTAGGTTTTATCTGCTGTGACCCCTCCCCTAGCCTTACCATCAGATATCTATGAAAAGAGGGTCATTAGAAACGAGCAGCTTGCTTTGAAATTAAATATAGATTTGCCTGAAAATTTCCTTATCTCTTTACATTTACATTTCTAACAATACCCGTGTATTATTCCTAGGCTCACTAGTAAAATTCAAAAAGGTCATTAATAAAAGCTCGTTCACGTATGAAGGATTTTAGTGACTTGTTTTGCAAAGAGAAGTCTGCTTGTTTAGTACACAGCATAATTGCTTCCTTTGGCCATCTGCTAAGCAGAGAAAAGCCTTGACTTCACGAAGGTATTTTTTTTTCATTTACAAACTACTGCAAACACTAAAGGAGAGTATCCACATCTTGTATATATTATCTGTGCCATCTTCGGAGGTGAGGATGTAATATGTGTGCTTATCTTCATTTTACTGGCATTACCCTGAGTAATGAAGCACACAAGTCTACTTGTTGGGGCCTGTCCCTGCTGATGTTGGCGTGTGACCACAGATCTCTATATGCTCCTCAAACCTGCTCTTCTATACGTCCTCCTTGGCCTGCCCGTGTTGAACAGCAGGGATACAAATTCTCTTTCTGACTTCCTACTAGTCCTTTCAGGTGGCAGAAGATTTGGGGTGTGTCAAGGATGGGAAGTGTCAAGCAAAGAGGAAAGTGGATGCCACCTTCAAGTAACTGCAGTCCTGCAAATCTTTATATATTTTTCAACATTTATATGTATTTAAATACAAATGTGTTCGCAATCAGATATGAAGTCCCATTAATAGAGCTTTTGTCTGGGAGTGTATGCATGAATGTGAGTTAAAGGTGTACTTGTGACTGTGAATACTAATGAACAGTAAGTAGATGGTGAAAATCTTTCCAGGGATGTTGCAATGAGTCAAGCAGGACAAACACCTGAAATGTAGAACTAGGGCTAAAGGCAAAAGAAATAAATATTTTTAAAATTTTAGAAATAGTATAATAAAAGACAACAACGTAATTGAGTAACAGCTAATATTTTTCCGTAGGGGATTTTAATAGGCCATAGGACATTTTTTAATCATCTGTGCACAAGATTCCAGTGAGTTTTAACCATCTGGAAATTTAGAAAAATTACAGTGGTTACAAGAATGAGCTAATGGACTGACTAAAAAGATCTGACAACATGTACAGAAATTATTTAAAATCCAATTTTATGTTAAACTAGATCATAAACTAATTAACTGGCATCCTTCAAAATTCTCATAGAGTCATTTTAGGCTCAAGGAGAATATAATTTCAAAGATGGCCCACTGTATCTCTTCATACGTGAAGCAGCTCAGTGACGGCATTCTCACGTGAAGTCAGAAAGCACTAGAGATTTTTGTTGCACCTATGCGCTGTGCTCATACACAGCGTACAGCTTTGTACCACCGGGCACAAAAAAAAAAAAAAAAAAAAAGGGGGGGAAAAAGGCATCTACCAAAGACACTTCTGCTCCGAAGGGCTCTGCCATCTTTAGAGCAATTTTCCATTGGGAGCCTGGTAACATTAAATGAAAGATTGCCATTTCTTTTAGTGGGTTTTGGATGGCCCACAGAAGTGACGAAACATTTTCAAATCACTGCCAAGTTTTACAAGTATCCTTTCTGAGCACAAGGCAAGCGCTTACGAAAGGGCTGCAGACTATTCTAGGACTTGACCTTTCCTTGCGAGGAGAAATTTGGCTTGCTGCAGCAGAGCCCAGAAGCATCTTTTTAGTTGAGCACTGGATAGGCTGCCTGTGTGCTAGTCACCTTGCAGGCTCCATTCTTTCAGAAGTAAAGCATCCGTTGGGTTTTATGTCTTCTACCTCCTGAAATTACAAGGAAAGAGAGCCTGGTCCTCCTGCCCCTGTTGAAGCCAAGGAGAGAAAACTCCTTGACTTGATTGGGAACACATTCAAGTAATGAATCAGGTGGTTTTGGTGTAAATTTGCAATTCAAAAGCTGCCATTAGAAAAGTAGCATTTGAAACTGTGTTGCTGTGTTATGCCTCATGTAGATCAGTATCAAATTAAATTTCCCTATTGTACCTCTTATGTTGTTAACACAATGCAGGGAGTGTTGTTTGCCTCATCTCCATCCTTCTAACTGCAACATCCTTTTCAGTTTAAACTATACAGAAGTGAATAATTATTGAGGCCTTCTGTTTACCATCTTTAGAAGATTTAATTTATCCCAATAAACATTGTGAAGCAGACCTTTTGCATTTGCAATGACATATAATTTACTTGGAACAAATGCTTTGGGTTCAGTATAAAGACCATTCATCAGGCAAATCTGAATCAGAGGCAGCTTAGAAAAAGAATCCTTTGTCTAATTGTTTTCCATCACAAACAACATGTGGGAAAGAGATTTAGGCAATATTTTCAAACATTATAAGCTACATAATTATTGTCCTCTGCAAACCTCGTGATAGTTTTTGCAATCACAATTGCACTTTATCTGTCTAATCACCTATTCACTGTGACCAATTACAGACTTGGCATTGATGAGGAGGCATTTAATAATATTAAATACAAAACCCTACATTTGAATAATGTTGAGTTTATGACACAAACTAACAAAAGCCAGGAAATTCAAAGGCAAGGTTTATGCTCCATCCTTAATTCATGGCATTCTGCCTAGGCATAAGAGCACATATGAGCACTGCGGAGATCTCCACTACACAAAGATCATTGCAGTGCCGAGTTACAAAGGAATAATAAAGTCTTGAGATTAATTTTTAATGTTTAGGTCTTTTGCAGATTTACCATGTAACTGCAACAATATTCTTGTTACGTGTTATGTTTGCAGCACTTTTTTACTGTACAAACTTTGGGGGGAAAGGGGTTAGAGCCTAGTATTTTCTGTATCCGTTTAATACCACTGTCCTGGCACAAAAGAAAAGGTCAATAAAAACCAGGAGTTCCCCCTCATTTTTTTCCCTAGTTGTATCTATGGATGCAAGCTTCTTTCTGCAAAAGTGTAGTCTTCTGTCAAAGAAAAGAATTCAACTGATACACAGAAAGTCCTTCTCACTGGCACAAATTAGAGGAATTTTGAGGCTGCTCTAAATTTAACCAAGCTGAAATCAGTTTCTGGGTACCCTGAGCAAAGAGTGATGGAAGGAGAGGGTAGAGTACCATATCCTCTCCATCCTCCTGTCACAGATTCAGTCCAGTGTGGCTACACCTGACAATAGGTCACAATATTATTTCAAGTTTTCCTAAATCACTATTGAATACAATATGTCAAAGTAATGTAAAAAAAAAACTTTTGTCTTTTTTTTTCTCAAGAAAGGTGCATGTTATTCATAGCTACACAGTCTGCGCAGATTGCTTTCTTCTAAATTTTCAGTTTCAATCCAAGAAATACGGTTGCTCTCAGAGAGGTATTTTGAGGAAACAAGTAAATAACCTATTATGATCCTGTTTCTAATTTTGACGCCACGTATTTGTTATGCTGTAACCTAGAATGGCAGCTTCACAGGCAGCAAGACCGCTCATAAATATAAATATTACTGTAGTTTAAAACTAGATTTTGCCTTGATAAAATGTAATGGCTCTAAACCAGCTGTTATGGTCTATCATGTAAATCCTTCCTAGTTTGTGCATTATTGACCCAATGGACTCTAATGGGACTTCTTTGGAGATGTTCAGTCTATTGTATCCATCCAGCTACATCTGATGTGCTTGTTCTTTGCCCTTTGCAGCTTTAGGGCTATTATGTGAGTCCAGCTGCTTTTCCCATACATGCAAAAAATTCTTATAAACTGTCAGGTGTGTAAATAGGAAAGTTAACCCCTCGTTTGCTTTTCAACATGCATTTTTGTCACTTTTTTTCCTAGCCGTTATCTTTATTGTTTTTACAGACACTTTGGCAGAGAAGAGGGAGCAAAGGCAAGAGCAGTTATTGATTTTTCTGAGCATTCAGCTCGGGAAGCATGAAATAGGAGGAGCATCCTATAAAGAAGGAGGTGAACGAAGCCACAGAGAACCTCGTCCTTGTCTATCTCTCGCAGCTCTTCTAGGAATGGCAGCAAAATAGAATCACTTTTATTGTTCAACGGCGTTACAAAAGTGGATCGGTTATTTCAGAAGTGGAGGCAGATGGGTCAGCAAAGACACATATAGAAGTAACTTGGGGGAGAGAGATGAAGTTGCTGGCCCAGCCAACCCCTGGGTGTCCCTAGCTCCACCGCTGACCAGAGTTACAAGTCACCTAATCCTGTTTTCGTTCCAAAATGCAGGAAAAGGGGTGAGTCCCTGCCCTACAAAAAGAAGTGACTAGCATGCTCAGGTGCTGTGGCAGGAAAAAAAATTAGTTGAAAGCTGCATAAAGCAAAAAACTTCTCTAGCAACGTGTCAGCAAGCAAGGGGAGAGAAGATGGAGGCACCTCTGGGTTTACGGTGGGAAGTAATCAAATTTTTATATACAGAAAATGAATTTAATTACATTTTTTAAAATAATTACTGGGAATAGCCCTTGTTAAAATATTATTTTTTCTTGAGGTTATTTATAGAGGCTCCTCTCTACTTGATATAGCCTAAATTTGACGTCAACAGAGCTTGAATGTCATAAATATGCTTATATTGGCATGGTTCATACCTATGCCACAATATGTTAAAGAAGCCTTTATTTTCTTCTGAATATTATGCTCATTTTAAAGACAGACCAAAAAAACCCTAGAGAAATCACAGATGACTTCTCATTCATGAGGCATGATTTACCATGGCTGTAATTCTTGACCTACAATTTCTGCAGACATTTTAGAGCTATCAAACAACAGAAAAAGCAGTCCTGCACTTCTGGTGAATCAGTAGTAAAAGGGGAGAATTTTGCTTCCTCAAGAAAGAAAGATCAAAACACAAATCACCCCACTGCATAAGAAATACAATTAAATTAACAAATATAATCTATCTTAAAAAAATACATTCAAACATTTAATTTGCATAGAAACAGGCAGTGCTATTCATTTTGAGACAAGAAAATCAAAAGTCATAGCTAGCAGCCACTCTTCTAAACCAGATTTTGAGCACAACCCCCCCAGGGCTGTTTCTACCAATTTTCCAATAAATCATGTAATGACTTTTAGAAAAGACAGATATTTAATTCTTGAATTAGAACTATAGGACCATAACCAAAGACTGACAGCCCTCTTATTCTGCCATACTCCCATACAAACCCTTTCAGCTGATTGGCTGTGAAATAATGCAATAATTAGGCAATTAGATATTTGGGAGAATGTAGAATGAAGCACTGAGCGCTGACCTTTATTACATAGATCAAAGTACACTGGAAGAATGGCCAAATATATCTTGTTTACAAGCCCTTATCAATTTTTTTCAACATTTCAAAATTAAGAATTAGGGGTTGTACCTCTACAGCTATGCATACATTTGGAGTTGATATTAGATACAAAGGAGAAAAGTCACATTCTCAGTGCATAGAAAGCATCAGCTCTTTAATTACTAGTTCTTTAGTTACACATATTGATTCAAACCTATAACATATATTGAGTAGCAATAAGATAAACATTATAAACTGAATATTCCCAAATAACTTTTCCATTACTGTTAATGGTGTTACTTGGAAGAGTGAAGAAAAAAATGAAAAATAATTATAAACAAAATCAGCCAGTTCTGGAGATCCTCTCTTCTCTGAGTCCTTGCTCATCAGTAGAGGGAAGTATCTCTGGACACCCAAACTTACAAAGGAGCTTCAATTTATTTTTTTTACTCTTAATGGTGAAATATGTGAGCATTACATGAGGCTGCTAAGATGGGCTTGGGCCTAGCAAAGCCCACTCAGAGCTCTGAATAAATCCTTTGAAATAAGGCTGTAGGACAAGGCAGCATTCAGGGAGAGGGAAGCACAGCTTAACAGGTAAATTATCTGAAATTCATGTATTTCAGCCATGGGGAGAGCCAAGGACTAGGTCTGTTGAGCAAAACCTCAACCCTACCCCAGGGTAGGGATTTTTTAGAGGAATTCAGGTATGTGTTTGATTGCAGAGTGATGCTTCTGGAGCCTCTGCTGATGTATATGGACTGTACAACAGACAGCTCACGTTTGCGTGGGCATACCTGTGTTATGGAGCACACGGGTGTGGAAAATGAGTTTGGGCATAACATCTCTATGGCTTCTACATTGGCATCAAACCAGGGAGGCAGTTAGTTGTAGTAAACCGTAGGCACTGGGTGTAAACAAACTAGGGAAATCTTCAGATAGTGGAGATGTGAGCTGTCAAAGGAGGAAAGAAAAGCACATCACTGCAAAACTTGTTTTCTTCACTTCTATGGCTGTTGGGATTTTTGTATTTAACTCTTATCCTGACTGGAAGGAGAATAATTTGTAAATTTTTCAATTAGCTGGTCAGAAATTTCATATTTTGCCCCTCAGTGGCACTAAGCTTGTCATCAGGGACAAAGAGCTAATTAGAAGGTGCTAGAGCTCGCCCTTTAGTGGCAGCTCCTTTGAACCAGTCTAACTGTGGAGAAACTCCTTCTCAGTCTGTAAAACTTATGGCATAAAATTTTTATAGCTTGCACAGCTGGAATCTGCGAACGTGGAAGTTCCCTCTGAGCAAGACGTATAGTGAGATACAAAGCCTCTTTCATGCATAATTTGTGAGTGAAGCTAATTTTCTACTTTAAGTTGCATATTGCCTCTTTGGGGTTTTAAAAGAATATTCTGGCTCTAAAAGCAAGGAATGTGATTATCTGTGTGGAAGCTTGTGGAAGCCAAGGAGAAAGACTGGAAGTAGCAGATGCACTTAAAATATAACTATTTAAAATAAAAACCTGGTGTTGAAAATTACTCACAGCCCATTCCATCCCCTTCTCCCACCCCCAAATAAAAATACAGTTACGTTTGCAATTAGAGAACATCCTCTTACTCCAAAGTAGTGCTACCGGAGCCCCCGCAGTGCTACTGCAGACCTTGGAAAATTAAACCCCTTTTGCAGAGGTGAATTTTCCCAGGCTTACATTAGTTAGAGGTCATCTTGGATGTAAATAAAAATATTCAGTCGTAATTTCTTCAAATTTGTATTTTATACCACTTTTTTTCTAGTATTCCACAAGTTGCTGAAAACAGCCAGTGGTGGCATTCATGTGGCCAACTACAATTTAAGAATTTCATTTAGAAATGTCACATTCTACAGCTTGTCCATCAAGACTTTTAAAATGAATATACTCTAATGTTTAAACACCTAAGAATATATGTATATAGTTGTCTACGTATTTTTAGAGATTAGTATTTGTATGAATATATTATACACATATTTTATATATTATATAAATCTCAAGTCAAATTAGACCTTCTGTAGTCTCCACACTAATCCCAAGATACTAATGCCAAAAGGAATTTCTGAATTAACTTTGTTGGGATTTGAATTAGGTTTTATAACAATCTTAAGAGTAGGGAAAAACTGAGGTATGAACAGCTGTATATGACTATTAAACTTTTACAAATGAAACTTTGCTTCTTTCATGCACACCTGAGCTGCATCCCTCTCCCCTGTGCATGTAGATCATCTAGATGTCAAAGGACTTTTGCGAGTCTCCCTCATTTTCATATCATGGACATGGCTTCTAAAAAGTATACACCACCAGATAACTCATTTGAAAATAATGTATTGATGAGCTTGAACCCTTTTGTTCACTTAGATTCCTATTAGAGGACAAAATGAATGAAAACCAGATACAAACAATACTCACTTATAAAAATTTGCTACTACACCTGGGGATTCTTCTTTCCGGCGATCTGGGTGCAGTCGGAATGGAAATCTCCAAGTGTGCTCTAAGGGGAGAAGTTTTCATGGAATTTTAGCTTATAGAGTCAGGAGTTTGGTTTTATGCCCAAATGTGTATATAGTGCAAACTTAAGAAGGTGCATTAAAAAGTTAAAACAATATATCTCTGTACCAGGTGTAGGCAGAGGCTGTGTTACCAAAATGCCCTTCACTTTCATTTTTAATTAGTATCAGGAACACAATAAAATTAAGTAAACCAAGTGAACAAGTCAGGAGAACGTGTGCCCAGTTTAAGCTAAACCTGCCATAAAAGCCCTTTTCCAGTATAGTACAAACAGCAAAATTATTGATTAACTTGTATTACTCCACAAGAAGAACAAATTATTGCTGATTAAAGCCATGCAGGTGATAAAGGAACTTAACCAACAAAAGCTGGCAGCTTTAGGTTAGGAAACAGCTGTGTCCCTAATTATGCAGTCTGATTTATACTCTATTAAATCAGTATATAAGTAACCCATTTCTCTGAAAGCATTTAAACCTCTTATATTCCACCAAACACAGCAATTTTATTTGAAATAAATGTATCCAGCTCTTTTGGGAACATATGGTATATTTCTCTCTTATTAATAATTCAGTTCAAATGAGCAAAAATTAGTTGGTGCAGTTACAGCTGATTTTGTCCTGAAAAGATCTGCATTAATTTTAGACGTTTTGTAAATTGGGCTATTAAATAAAAGCATTATATGTGAATTACCCTTTAAATTTTAAGCAAGTTGGTAGTTTAATGGTATTTTCTAGTCAGATTCATTTTCGATCTCTAAAAAATTATAGTCATTATAGTAAGACAAATTTTTGAAACCTGCTACTTCCATCCAATTACATATTGTACTAATAAGTAAACTAGAAAACTTTTATGCCTCATTTTCTCTATTTTGTCATTTCCTTCAGATGACACCTTCTCTCTCCACTTTCTCTTGTGTAAATAAGAAGCCGACCTCCAACCTCCTCACCGATAAGGTCCACCTCCAAATGTCTCTGCGACTTCTGCTCCTCATCAGTATAACTTCTGCCAGTTGCTCTTTCCACACATCATTTCTGGTACGTGTGCGTGTGTTTCTGGGCTGGCAGTGATATGCATCAGGGACTTGGGAGGAAAGCGAGTACACATTTTTGTATGAGAGAAATTTCAGTATGCTACTGTGTTAGTCTAAGATGATCATCAGCTCTTTGTGATACATTCTCCTCTCAACGCAAGTGCATAACTTCTATTAACGTTAATGGGAGTTATGTTCATGAATCAAGAGGATATGCCCCCATAAGTTTAAGTTCTACTTCTATTGCAATGACCAAATTGCTTTAAAGATATGTGGGTAAAGCGGAACACGATGTGATGTAATGATGTTCCCAGCTAACTACTTACTGAGCAGTAAGTCTTTAGCTTTTCAAAGGACATAGAGAACCATAGGCACATGTATAAGGTACAATTAATTCAGAAGTGTGAAACCAAAGTAGGTTTCTAGGCAGCTATTTTTAGTGTAGCTTTTTGATCCTTTCAGACAGTTTGTGGTCTCTGACATGCTATCACAAATAAGTCCATTGCTAAACACTTTTATATTCCTGTTTTGCATGTGAGTCTAGAACAAAGAAGCTTAACTCTTTGATTTTATTAACAAATTTGGACATTTGAGCCAATGCCATTTTCCAATACATTTGTAAAGTGTCAAAGAAGCAGTCTTTTCTTTCCTGTTGCCCAGGGCTGATTTTTGTTTGGGTTAGTTTACCTACTGAGTGCCCCAGAATTAGCAGTCACATGTGCAAATTAAAGCAAAGAGCCACTTAGATTTCCACATGTAGGATACCTCAGAATATTATAGCATAAATCATTCTAATTTTAATAACTGCTTTGCTCACATATCTTCATTCATGTCTCTACCTTTTTGTTATATTATCTACCATTTTAGAAAGCTATCTAGCTTACTTACAGAGTTAAATTCAAATAGTCTAAAGGTTAATGTGAAACACTGGCAAGACATTATGAGCACAGCAGTATATTTTAAAGGCACTCAGCTGTTGGAATTACTGAGAGTGAATGCTCGGTGTAACTCCCCACTTCTGCACCCATGAGGCTTACCAAAAAATCCCCTCCCCTGCATGCTGAGGAGGTTCTGCATGCCCTATCTCACTGGGACTAGGGCTGCGAGATACGCCGCTGGTCGGTCTCAAACATAAATCTCTTGGATTCTTTGTTTCATATGAACCCAGTTTAAATCAGATTCACATCTCATTTGACCCCAAAGAGTATGCTGGAGGGGGTGTCCCGTAGCTTTCATTTATGCCCAGGTCCTAGAGTTATGAGTTCAGGGACTCACAAGTGGCTTTGACTTGGCCCCACTGGATCCTGGATCCCTCCGACAGCCCAGTCTAGGTGTCCCTCCAGCAGCAGAGGACAGTGTTGGAAGGGACTACTCAGGATCAAGTGTCACTTTCAGTGGGTGAAGTGGCAGTGAAGGAAGTAGAGAAGCAAAATTTAGTCAATCTGTAACAGATATGTCCATTCCCTGGTGGTCTCCAGTTCTAGGGCATGGCTCCGTCTCAGTCCCATACAGCAGGTGCTCCCATAAAAGTCTGCGTGATCAATAAGGAGAGGTGAGAGACACACCGTGGCGTGAGAGAGGGCATCACAGCCAGCAGTGGCATGAGCGCCCACATGGTTCTGGTGTTTTAATGATCATCCATTCTCCATCATTCGGGCTAGGGAGGGTGGTGGTGTCTGGTGAGCTGCTTGGAGGCCACCACAGTCCTGGATTTTGTCTAACTGTGGTGAAAGGCCCTGAGGCAATCTTGGCAGGGGCTGGGGAGAAAATACTCCAGGCACCAGGTACTAATGAAACTGTCCCTGGCTCTAAATTATGTAAAGCAAGTTTCTGCCATTAGAGATAGCCACACAGCATCAATAGCCAGTTAAGAGACTGAGTCCGGTCTCCTGTGGGGTTTATGCCATGTTATCTACACTTGTTCCCACTGAAAGATTCGTACTTTTACAACATTCTGAATATGGCAAGAATCAAAATTGTCTTTGCTGGAAGTTTACAGTCATTAAGCAACTGATTAAAAAAAAAAAAAAGTTTCTGAAATTTTTTGAGTACAGTGAGGAAAATCCTTATATTGGGCAAGAACAACAGTTTTACCTGTACTGCCAAGTTCATAGATCAAGGGGAATAATTCCAAGTGCCACTTAAGGAGTTGTATTTTTTTCTGAAAAAAAAATAAAGCAGAAAGATTTCCATAAAATGCAGAGAGAACATACATATTTATCTTATTCTAGAAAACTTACAACCACTGAATGAAAAAAAGACATCTGGCATACAATTATACCTGAACCAGCTGCACTGGGTGTTTAAATCCACTGACAGGTACTTTTTTTTTTTTTCCTTTAAACTGAGGAGGCAATATTTTTCCATTACACATTAAAAGCTCTTTGCAGTGATCCAGTCCTATTTTCCATTGCATAGTCCCTCCTCGTAGTGCAAAGCAAAGGCAAGTGGACGGATAACGTCAGACTGGACTGTTTCTTTCAGGCACTCTGTTGTGCAGATCCCTGGCTCAGCACCGTTTGCTGTTTTTCTCAAACAGAAGCAAGGACAACTTTCTGCTATATGACTTTTATCAGGATATTTATATGAGCACCTGTAATGTGTATGGGTGAAAGGGAAGAGTGCATCATCTTATCTCTCCCACACCTTACCTGTTCTCCTGCTGCCACTGCTTCCCCCTGATTTCCCCTGCCTCTACAGCCCACTCAGACATAAATCCTCAGGTTAATAATGGTAAGTACTGATAAGATGAAAAAGGCAATAAAGTGTGTTCAAAGGG